>NC_073724.1:1304967-1911200 GCF_023634155.1 Falco peregrinus | reverse complement strand
AATTTTTTGTAAATACATTTGTAATGTAAAATTAAATTAAAAATGCAATCTGAATTTCACATATGTATTAAATAAAGAAACAATGGGTTACACTGATTACAAAGAAGCTTTCTGCAAGACTATGACGTCTGAGGTTGACTGTTCATTGCAACAGATGAGTGAAGTTGCATCATCTTGTCTCCATTCTCCCATTGAACCAAATACATAACCAAGCCTTTTGCCTCACAGAATGATTACTACCAATGCATCACAACTGTTTCTGGCCACAGTAAGAGGCATTTTGGCACTCAGGGGTGTAGAGATGTGACCAATATTTAATCTTCTGGTGTGGTTTTGTTTTGGCTTTTTTTTTCCTAGAGTAGCCAAGCAAGTAATGTGCATACCTTGCCATTGCAATTTCTAGTCCTTGGCAATTTTTAAAAGCCATCAGAATGGCCATTTGACAACAAGGACCTCAAAGCACACATCAGCCATCCAGTTAAATTTCCATGTCAGTCAGGCTCAACTGCCCAACTGCTCATGGGAAGAACAAACCAGTGAGGAACGAATAGAGTTGAAAAAAATTCATGCCAAAATTCAAATAAATATTCCTGGAGAATGTCCTGCCCTCCTCTGCTACTTCTAATGTCAAGTAATTATCAGCTTCCAAGTGCTGCTGGCCATCATCATTTTCACTTCTGAAAGCAATTGATAGCATTTAGTAAGAATTGCTTTGATTGAGAAGTGATACGATAATAGTTGATGATCTTACACTCCACCAGGCTTGTCTAAGCAGATAAGAAGGTGCAGAATGAAAGTGGTGTCACAGGGTACTAGAAAAATCTACACCAGCTTGAGATAAGTACGTTGCTGTGCCCAAATGCACTCTTACACGTTTTTCAAAGAATGTCTCAACAAAGTAAGGCCGAGAAATGAATGAAAGGTCCTCACTGAGACAGTTCATGGTTAGAAAACCCTGCAACTACTAGTCAGTCTATAAATTGCACCATAATCCTCTACCACCAAGCATTAGCAACACACACCTCAAGCCCAGAATAGTCTGCTGTAGCGTACTTTAAGTTACAAAAGTTGACCCAATTTCTATACTGCCAACACGCTCTAATCGCTGCAGGCTTATTTATGCTAATTTCAGTGGATGGCACAAGTCTCTCGCAAGCACACCAATGCCTTACAGAGGTAGGATTGGCCCCGATATTTTCCAGGACCCAATAAATACTCGTAGTGAAGAGTCTTAATGAAAAAAAAATTTGTACCCATCTAGGAAAAGTGGTTTTGCAGAAATATCCACATATTACTTTCACAGAAATCCTTGGTAAAATATTCGTACCACCTGTGCTGAAGAAAACAGAGATCTTTATATGCATGCTGTTGTCTGCATTGGCAGAAAGGAGTTGAATTGCTCTTGATAAAATACAGTGCTAGATCACCCCATTTATGGCGGGGACCTAAGTGTCACTATCTTCCCCTAAATAAGAAAGCTTACGTAATTTCTTCTTTGAATGGAGGAAAAGTTATGAGCATAATAACTACAATCTGTCTTTTTCCATTCTCTTTGCAGTGATTTACAGAAGTCTTGCGATTTTACCTGCTCTGTAGGGAATTCCTGCTGGGCAGATTCCTTTTTTTCACTTGATTTGCTTGTTACCCTACTCTTGTCTGGCACCACAACACGTAACTTATGACAACACAGAACTTTCCATGTCAATGCAAGCTGACAATTTACGCAACTTTACTCACTTGGGAACCTGTAATTTGCTTTGCTGCGTGCCCCCTGAAACTGTGGTTTGGAAAACAGCCTTTCAAACATAAACAAACTGGAGAATTAAATCACATTGCTAATGTATACGCTATTTGAATATGAAATTATCACTGAATGGAAAAAGGACTTATCTACAACAAGCAAAGACTCAAATATGATGTGCTAATAATACTTTTCATGGGAGAAAATATGAGTGGAAATAAACACCCTATGGATTTACAGTTAGTGATGAGTTTAGCTCATTTGAATTAAGAATGGGGTATAATACAATTAAAATTAATAGGAAGCTGGTACAAGACTATTTTTCTTTTAATAATACTTGGAACTGTATTGCCATTCGAATTCCCAGAGCCTTTTCAGCTTGAAAAGTCACTCAAATAATGGCTTTATTCTGAGTAAACCAGTGCAGTTCGATACTATAAATACATCTGCTTAGACACATGGGCTGATTCTGCCAAGTCGTCTGCACATGTTTACATTTTACAGACACAAATACTTTGACTCCACAGACCTTAAAAATTAAGCACCTGCCTACATATAGACAACTTTGCTTGACTCTTCTACAGAGCTTATTAATATTCATTTTCACATCCTTAGTGAGAAGGAGGTGACACAAATGGGCCTCAGCACATGTGCTGAATTTTACATAAATAACCCAGGTATCTTCATTGTTAATATTCATGTGCATAAAGTTAAGTACATAGATGTCTGTCAGATGGGGACCTCTGTGATTGGCTTTTGACTGGATCTGTTTGTATTTAACTTTTGAACATTGGCATACTTGTGCCAATGCTCTGTGGAAATTTATCTTAGAAGTGTGTGATCCATATTGGTGCACAACAATGAGGTGCATGTTTTGGAGATAATTAGTGTCTCTCCAAATTAAATGATTTATTTTACAAAACACATGGTTTAAGTGAAGACCAAGACCAAAAGTGTACCAAGATTAGTTGTAAAACTGGTCTTTTATTTTCACAAAGAAAATTAATCCTGCATAATACTAATGCAAATCAACCTGAAGTTCAACCACTTAACATAGTGTAGATGACATCCTGAAAGTATGTAAAATAAATCCAACAACTCCTCCTCGCCTTCACCACCCCACCACCCCCCAAAAAATAAATAAATCTGTAGTTATCTGAGGATACTCTGAGGACGTGAGGACATCTCCACAGGACATGAATACATTTAAACCTGCAAAGCATCAACACAGTACATACTTTATCACAACCAATACACTGATCTAAGATCGCTCAACCATCCTTTCCTTTTTTTTTCTGCTGTAGCCTAGTAATACTTTCTTTGACAAGAAAAAGGAGTCAAAATTCTTTTGCTGCATAAGAAACTAAACTGTATTTGAGCCAGAGAGCCAGAGCTAAAGAACAACAAAAGGGACCCAAAATCCTCATTCCATCTCATAGTAGCAATTTAGTTTGCTCAATACCCTGTCAAATCCATTTGACATGAAATTCCAAGCCACTAAAAAGTGTCATTTACTCTAATTTATTTCTATTTTTATATTACTCACTGTTTTGATCCATCTTTATTGTACCTGGAAGGTAAGCTACACCACATCATCGTTAAAGGAAGAATAACAACTTCGGGAAGTGTTTTAATGAATCACATTTCATGTTGAAAGGAAACATTGTCATCTTCCAAATTCCACGCACACACAAAATCAACACAGATTATGTCCCTTTTGCAAGTTTCATAGAATATAAAACCTGAACCTAGCTACACTACACAGATGTAATGTTTTCCCCCCTCCCAACACACTTCTAAGAGGTTGAAAACATAGCTAAAGGCAATCAATCCCAAAAAGGTCAGATTTCTTTTTTTCAGGGCTAAAGGCAAAAACATGCCCACCTAGCACAAATCATTATAAATAACAAGTAAGACATCCATAAGGGAGAATACTTTCAAGAGGCATTTTTTTCTAATGTAAAGACACAGATTACAGAGCTTAAGTGTCCCACGTGAAAGCTCCTGTCCTTACAACAATATTCTGAAGTTATTATAGTCTGCAGCTGGGTGGCTGCAAATGGAGAAGAAAACAATCATCACAGCCGAGCTGCTGCATGACACCTTCTCATCTCCTGCAGTCTCCTAGTCTGAGACAAACATACAGAGACAAGAAGCCCTACAGTTACATGGCCTTATGGTAAAGAAAACAATTATTTGGTAAGTACAACCCTTTTCTGTTAAAATGTCACACTGCCCTTCCTCCCCATCCCCAGGACAGTCTCTGAGCTCTCTTCAGTGCTGCAAGAAATGCCTCAAGACTTCTGAACGTATTAAACATTTTGCTTCCCTCACTTGCCTTTCTCAGTGTATCAAAAATATTAATACACAAACATCATTAGCCCAAGTTTGTGCTGCCGCCTATGTGTGGCAACACATACTCTCCTCTAAGAAAACACGGGAAATCCCAGAGCAGCTATAACAAGTCTGGGATACCTACAGAGAGCAAGCAGCTCAAGGTAGCTGCAAAAGCCTCTCAGCCCTTGAAGTGCTACATAGAAAGGAACTAGTTTGGGAATCTTAATGTGAACCTTATTCATTACATGATCACAAATACCTACCCCCACATAACAAAACAGCACAGGCAAGAAGGCACACGTTGTTCCTTTTTTAGGGCTGTCATTCCATAGAACATGCCCTGTTCATATGTATATAAGCATGCCCTATTTATATGTATGCATACATAAGTACAAATACAATATTTTTGCCCAGGAAGACATGCTTAAAGAAAGAGAAAGCAAATTCACACTCATCATAAACCTGTTTCATGTTCACTGAAAAATGCAATCTTCTGAGAGTGGAATCTTTTAGATGTTTCAAATGGAAAACCCAAACTGTTACAAGTTCAAACCATCACAAGTTTTTTGTGATTTTTTTTATGTAACAAAAATTTCTTGACTGAAGCATTTGATGAGTTAATTGCAGTGTATCATTGAATTTTCTGGGGGGAAAAGGGTATATATAAAAAGCAATCCGGTATAAATATGATTAACTATTTGTTCAGTGAATTTACACAAAAACAGAGGTACTTTTTTAATTTTTCTGTCCTCTAATGTACCCCAAGACAAGAATCCACAAATTTGACCAGATTTTATAAATACTTTCAAGCAGGAAGGGAAGAAGGAAAACAGAAGCATTTTTACATTTTAAAAATAGAACAGCACATCCATTTTGAAACTAACCTAATTTTTAAAGGTTTAAATACCTTCACAAGATAATTATTTGAGTTTTGTACCAAGTGTTTTCTGCAAGCATAGCATTTGTAACTGAACAGAACAACATTCTTCAGCTCTTTGCACTACCAAAAAGACCTCAGAACCTTGCACGTTGAGCCAGTGTGAACCTTACCCCCACACACACACAAACTCGATGCTTAATTTTGGCCACTAGACTGAAAAATCCATTACTCACACCACCCTAAGAACCCTGTAACGTCATGCCGCACTGTAGTTTCTGCTGAAAGAGGGTTGGGATGTGCTCATGCTGAGTTACCTACTGTGCCTAAACTTGGCTCCTTGTCCTTGTCACTAGTCTGTTCTCATCTTTTAGCTGCTGCCAGTTGTTGGCATTAGTTCCTTAATGCGTTCACCAAGTCTGTGATTCATTCCTGCACTAGCAGTAGTGCAAGAAAAGGATGTTTCACAACATCCATGTTTCCCCCTGTTCTTGCTCAGAGTAATTATGTCCTGATTAGGTCCTTCAGATAAGAAACTACAAGAAAACTTCTTTTGGAAAAGAAACACACTTCTGACAGGTGGAAAGGTGCTATCTTCTTGAGTATAGACTGTGAGCACCAGAAGATGACAAGTGTGCCCACATAATGATTTTGCATGTATTAAGAACAGCAAACAAGCATCCTGCAGGCACAAAATATGTGGCATACACTGCTAAACTACAGAGGGATTCTGGTGGGTGCATCAGGGAGCTGTTTTCTGCCAATTGCAGAAATGAGGTCTTCATCACCTCAGGATTGGTAGGGACAAAAGGAAAAAAAAACCCCACAAACAAAACAATAAAGCCAACCCTGCATCAAACTCAGGGATCCAAGCCAACCCAAACTTATAGATTCAAAAACATGCCCAGCACCCCCCCATTAGGTTACACGTAACTAAGACCAAGGAAGAGATAGAAGAAACCAGGTTTTGTCTAAGTTGTACTGCCAATCTGCTCCTCTCCAAGTTTCTGAAACCATTCTTCTCTGTCCTATGGTTGCTACTCCAGTTCTGTTAAGATACACGTGGCTGAGCACCTAGAGAAGCAGAGGCATCCTTTTTTAGAAGCAAGTCTAACAGTCTACATCACAAGCACTTATTCAGTATTTACTCTTTCCCACTGAGTAAAGCTTCCAAAGGTTGAGAAATTATATTTTTTTTCAAGTTATTTGTCATTAAAGTTGGACAAGACACTGCAAATAACTTGGTATTTGTTTACATTTCAGCAGTGTCCATTTTTGTAATTGGAATCCAAAAGTGTAAATGTAAAGAATACAAAGCAAATCTTTTTATTGTTAAAATTTTCATGCTTCCCTGGACATAACATTCAGGCAAGACACTTAGTTTTCAAGAATATTTCACTACAAAAGTAACAATTTCAGCCATAACTTGTAATGTGGAATAGTTTTGCAGGGAACTGAAGCTGCACCCTTTTGAAAAGTGGTAGGTCACTGAGAAGGTAGGTTCTCAGTTTAGGTTTTAGCAAGAGTGGAGAAATAGGAAGTGTCACATTATTTTGAATAAGTTTTTTCTCTCGAGCTAATGCTCTCAGAAACAATAGTTTCATTTTGAATTAAAACTGGTTTCTGAAGTGCTCCACATCTTCAGCACTGGCTAAAGACAACAGGGATATCTACAATCTCCTAAAAGTCTTAGTCACCATAAAAAAAAAAAAAAAAATCGAAAAAATGGAAAAAAATCAACAGAAGACAAAGTTGTCACCTTATTTCTCCACTGTTCCAATGTGTGCTTCTGGGGAAAATGGTAAACTGGGGGTGGGAGAAAAAAAAAATTATGAGTCTTTGACCATTTGTGCTGTGCTAACTATAGTATAATGAACATTGATATAAATATTTCATGTTTATTTTCATTCATTGCCCCCTGGAAATGTAAGCAATATCTGTGGCTGAATTATAATGTTAGTTTTCATCTTCTGTATTATTTCCAAGTGCTGCAGATACATCGTCTCCCCACATGAAAACTTCGGGGGTTTTTTAGCATGAGTGATACTGATGCTTTCAACTTCACAGCTTATGCACACAGCTGGTACAAATATTCACAGAAAGCAAGGGTTCCAGTTATAAACAGGATTATCTGAAAAAAAAAAATGTATATGAAATCACAATCAGCTTGGCGTAATTGCCCTGTGTGCATGCCATACAGCCTAATTCTGCATGCCCAGGGCAGTCATGGCCGTCATGTGTGTCATCTATTGGCATTGCCACACTTCTGCACCGACCTGCTAACCCTAGGCGGTCTGCTCCAGGCACTAGCGATTTCAGATCTGGAGGTTTCTGTGCTAGTTCTCCAAAGATTACTCATTCTCATGCTTAATTCCCCAAAGATTGCTTATAACAAGGCCTCCTTAGAGAGCCCTCAATAGAAGACTAAAACCCACACAGTTTATCACAACTACCTGACAGGCTCTCAGGGGAGCTGGGGATATTTCTGCCCCTCCCCAGTTATCACGAACAGCAGCATTTTGCTAATGGAAAACAACGAGTATTTGCTCAGAAAGGATCACTACACCCATCTGTGCAGTAAAGAAGCAGAAACACTGTCTAAATAAGCCAACACAGCCACAGAAACTAACCACCATTTGAAATAGAGACGGAGATCATAAACAGTGCTTTGCATCATTTCACCATTTCTGCCCACAACGCTACTAACTCACAGAGATGAGGCCCTTAAATACACTCAGCTCCCTTTGTGGGAAGGAACAGGATACAGTGTACAGTCCTTACCTGTATATTTTCCTCCAAACTATGTATTTGTGTGCCCAGTGGGATGACATTTTTTGATTTAGTTGTCAGCAAATAGAACTTTATATTATACTCCTGTCTTTTTGCTTTCTGAGCTAGCAGACTACAGTGAATAAGGGTTATTCTGTCTTTTTTTTGAAATTGTTTTTTGAATCTAGGTATTTTTCATAAAGTCAGATCTGTTCATTATTCATAGGAAGCATATTGTTATAAAGTCTGGCACTGTGTTTTGGGACCATTAGTCTGAGGGCAAGCATTCAGATTCATGTCCGACACTCATCCTGCCTCTGCACCTCTTCAGACACCTCAAAGACAAGGAAGGTGCGGGTACTGAATGAATGGGAGTCAACAGGCTGGGTCGATTAAAGTACAACTACTTCATTTTTAGCATTCATCTCTAGCTGCTAAAAAAGTACCCTGCACTGAATCAGGAGGAGAAAAATGCATGCTTGCAATGAAAACTATCCATTTAAAAAAAATATACAACTCAAATCCTTGCCAGCAGAGCATCCAGGCATATATTGTTCTGTACCTGTGAGTGAATCTTTCACAACTTGTCAACAGTACTCCATGCAAAAAGGGGACATGAAAGGGACTTCTGAACATCCAGTTCTAATGGATGCTTCAAGCAGACAGCACACCCCACTTTTTAAAAACCTCTTGGACATAAAACTCAGTAATATTTCAAAAGTTATGACTGTTTTGAGAAAACTTCAGTTCAAGTTCTTAACAGTTTCCCCTTTTAAAATACCTGTTATCAGGATAGATTTCAAAAGAAGATTTGCAAAATCTATCAGTTTTAGTATCCATGCTGTGCATTTTATGAAACATTGTGAATTTCTGTGGACCAATAATCTTAGAGGAGAACAGCTTATTCCACTTAGCTCTAAATAGGAAGGAAAAAAGTATTTATCATAATATTGTAGTATGTAGTTTGAGAAGTATGGTTTCTACTTTAGTCGAGAGACATGGATAATATTTATATAATTCCTAAGGTATACATAAATCTGTAAACCTTCATATCAACATCTATTCACATGTTCTCAAGCGTCAAAGTTCATTTTTCCTGTACGGTACTTGCCTGTACTGCCAGCAATATCTGAAAAAACCTTCACAGCATTTTAAAATAGTCTGTGATATTTCACAATGTACTTTTACTTTCTATGTGACCTGGTAGTTCTCAAATGCATTCACAGGTGCATGCACCTGCACATGTGAAAACCTCTCTAAGGTTTTCTAAGGGCACCATCTGTAGAGAAACACTGCTCAGAAGTCCATGCTTTGGTATGCCATAAACATCCAGCTTTATCATTTTCTTTCTTGCCCAAGGGCTTCCCTTGTGAATGATCAAAGCAGCAAAGATCACAGAATTTAACAACAGGTCTAGTCAGGCCTTAAAGAACAAGAAAAAGAACAAACTTTCAAACAAACATACATCCAGTCCATCAGCATACGGTCGACGGTGCCATTTCAAAAGGGGAAGACTGGCAGGCAGCTTATATTCAGCATAACTGTCCTTGGAACAGAGAAGATTTGGGGATGAAAATGCTTGGACAGTCTGTTAATCTTAGATCCATCACACACTTAAAAAAAATAATCTTGCAGAGTAGCTAGAAGAATTATCTAGACTGTATTTAGTTATGAGAATTAGTTCCCTTCAGACTTCAAAAACACATTTAGAAACGTGGATGGAATAAAAACAGCCTACAGTGCACCCCACCAAAAGTCCTAGGCTAAAAATAAAAAAGGATAAATGTTGGAACAATCTGCTCTGAATCAGTATTTGCCCCAGGAAAACCTTTTTTTATGCCAGTAACATGGTGCCAACTACCCACAGTACAGTATGGATCCTCAACCATCTCTCTCATCGAGGCCATAAGCTAGGACAGCAAGGAAACGAAGTAAAGTCAGAGCAGAAGATATGATAATTGCCACGGGACAAATTTGCAACACATCAAGAGTAGACAATTTGAACAAGCACAGAGTTAGTTACAGGGTTGCTGGTTTTCTCAGACCTTTAGAAGCCATTCTACCAAATAATTCTTATGCTTCAGAGCTTTTTCCATTAGTCAATCACAAACAGGGAAAAATAATCAAGCAATACTCCAAAAAATGTTAGAAAATTTCAAGTACACCTCAAAGCTGTCCCTC
This sequence comes from Falco peregrinus, assembly GCF_023634155.1. Lineage (NCBI taxonomy): Eukaryota > Metazoa > Chordata > Aves > Falconiformes > Falconidae > Falco > Falco peregrinus. Next base: position 1,901,295 of record NC_073724.1, on the reverse strand, counting down.
TACCTTGCCAGTTTCACAGTGGGTGTTTTTTTTAAAAAAAACCCAAGATGTACTTTTTACATAAATAGCTTTAATTCTTTTGTGCCATTCATCCCTGACTCCATCTCTTGAAACAGTGTGACTGTGACTTTTAATTAGTTATTCTTCCCTTGACATGATACATCAAGAACGTATGCTAGCTTCTTGGTTTTTTTTTTACTCAGTGTATTTCCTTGCCTTGTATTTCCTCAGGAATGATCTCAGGAATGATGCTGGATTCTCTGCCTTCTTTCTCCACCTCACCCTTATACTGCATTTGCTCTTTTTTCACACTTTCAGGTGCCTTCTTTCCCAGTCCAGGTGACACACAGAGTTCCAAGACAGGCAAGTGAGACTAGAAAGAGCACAATAAGCACAGGAAACCAAGGAGAGATGGAACATCCTCCAAACAGCATGTTTAGATATCGCTTCCTGTAGTAGACATGAAAAACTACAGCCATAAAGGAGATCTTCAGTAGTGTATATGAAAAGATTTGCAAGTCCATGTCCACAACATACCATACCACAACAAGCATCATCATTTTCCAGTTGCATGAGGAAGGCAAATCTCTGAATGTGGAAGTTAGTGACACCTACTGCTGGCACCTGTTCTAGGGAAGGAAATAAAAGAATCCACTGCCCAGGGTTCACCATCTCCCCTTCTTCCTCACCTCCTCCTCACATCATCTAGATCCGAATCACTCTGCCTGCACAGGCAGCACAGAGGTCCATACTCCACACCTTCTCAGTGGAAGCACTTTCTCTGGCTTCTGTTGCGAGGACTCCCTCACCCTTCACCACCTCATGCCACACCATCTTCTCCTGGGTCTGGTTTCTCATCTTTTCATACATCTGTCAGCAGAGTTGCACTTCCATTATCTTGTCAGTCCTCAGACAAAATCTGACTTCCTACTTACTGCCTCCACTACTAACTGCATCAGATTAGTACAGCCTGCCTCGCAAGCCTTCTGCCTTTTGCATCCTGGGAGTTAGGCCAGGCCACACTTGCACCGGGGTGGATTAAGTCCTGGATTCTAGAGCAAGTCCAACAGTTTTTAAGAGCATTAAAGGGCTGATATAATTTTTTTTACAGTACAGTTAGCAGAATTGACTGAAGAGCCCAGGGGATACTGCTGCTCACACATGTATATCTACTGAGTCAGTCGCAATCCCAGACAGGCACGACTTTGAACAGCGAGAACTGTGCTGTCCCAACACTTGTCTTGACCAGTTATAATGAAATTGTCAAGAAATTAGTACCAGAGAATTACTTTCTCAGGTCCAGCAAATACAGTTCTTACCTCACTTGTTCTATTTTCACATTCAGTGCAAATGGACAAGCTTCTGTAGGTTACTCCCAATTTACACCAGAGCAAACATCAAAATGAGGTCCAGCAGGAGGAGAAATTGCCTCTCTTCAAAGGTGATTTGCTGCTGTCACCAGAGCTAATACAATGCTCTTTTAGAAAAAGCAGCTCTGTTTATGGCTTCTCAATCAAAACTTGAAGAAATAACAAGGGAATGTTTCCTGTTCAGCTTAGATATAATAGTACCTTTAGTTGTTACTTACAAGCAATCTACTCACAATCCCGTCCCTTGCAAAACACTTTAAAGGTAAATAATATGAAAAAAAAAATGTACTAAAGAATTGCATTATCCAGAAGAAAAAAAAAAATGCAAAAATATTTATTTTAATAATAGATCAATGGATCAATGGACACATAAAAAAAAAAAAATATCTGTTTTTTCACCCAGTTCCATTCATGTGCAACTTACCTCCAGAATACTACTGTGATAGTAATCCCTCATTTTACTCTGCAGTACTTGCTTGCTGCTCTCCACACACCAAGATTGGGTTCTGCTTGTCTACACACAACGGCCACTGATGGGGGAGCCTGGAGAGAAACTAGGGAACCACCCAAACCACACAGCCTTGCTTATATCAACATTTTTTTTGTTTAAGCTTTGCAAATCTATACGAGCCCCACACTGATCATCAAGACTTGGGGTTGATTAGTGATTGATAGGATCTCCCTACTGTGACAGAAAAACAAGCCAAAACCCACAGAAAGTTCGTGCTGAGTCCTGGCGGGTCTGCCAAACCCAGGATAAAATCCTGCACAGAAAAATGAGTCTGGGGAAGAACCACCTCAAAAATATAGCAATGGAGTCAGGGAAAGACACGAGATCTGCACAGGACACCTTTGCCAAAGTCCACAAGAGAAAGAAGTGTGTGTGTGTGGGTTAACCAAACACCTTACACCCCCAGAGCATACTGATAAAAAAGATAAGCTGCTTGAAACACTGATAAGAAAGAATGTGTGTTGAGATTTGCTGTAAACAAGCAGATTAATTTAGGCATTAAAAAATATGGAAGAACAGGGTAAAGGAGAAAGATGAATAAAAGTGGTATAAAGCCTACACCTCAAGAAAGACTGAAATCTTTAAAAAGTTCATATATAGAGCTTTGTCTGAACTGATGCACTGTTGGGTTTCACCCATCAGTAGTTATTTCTATGCTGATATAACTCACAAATTAAACTTTTATTAAATGCATTCAGAACTTTCTATTTTTGCACTTTCCAGGCACTTCAGATTTTCCATAACTGTCATCTAGAGAAGTCTTAGTCCTGAAGTACAGTGGGAGAAAAATGTGCACTGTCTGTAGATATATAATACATGATGGCTGATCCCTTTTATAACATTTATCTTCGAATGACATGAACAAACCACTTCGTTTTTACTTTTCTGGGGGTTTATGGTCAATGCATTCCCCTTGGATAAAGGATATGGTTTTGCAACCAAAACTATTGCCCTTGAATATATTATAGTTACCTGCCACTTTGTGACGGCATACACTTGATCCTTCATAGCATACGCAGCCACTACACCAAATATATGCTCAACAACAAATGCTCTCTCTAATCCTAAGTATTTTTATGTCATCATTACCAAGAGATTAGCCATCAGTTGGATTTTTTTTTTGTAACCCTGTCCGTAGCTATTTAATATGGATTATAACTGATTTCAGGAAGAAAGAGTATAAAGCGTGTATATAAAGTTTCACAGAAGATGTAAAATATCAGGCTATACCTCTTTTTTTTTTTTTTTTTTTTTTTTTATGATGATGCAAAACAGCTAGTTACGAGTAGACACCTAAAAGCCTGTGCAGGTCCAGAGCTTTTCACTGCACTTTTAGTTACAAAGTAGTTACAGCTGAATATCCAAGAGCCAGGAGTTGAAAGCTAAGAACTTGTTTTATGTATTTATTCACTTGAACTATGTAATCCTTTGCAGTTTATTCAGATTTCTGACCGCTGACAGGAGTGTATAATGTGTCATACCTCAAAGCCCATTTTATCAAAACATTACAATGCAGATTTCACAAAGAATGTGGCTAATGTAGTATGTTTGTCAAGCAACATTTCTTTGAAAGCATTTTAATCAACTCTCAATATATTTCTATATTGTACATTTAGAAACCAAATAGTTTTCCTGCATTTTATTTTCAAAATATATTGAAAGTGTCTGTTGTGAAGATTCAGCTTAAGTTTCTACCTTATTTTAAAACAGACTTTTCTAAAGAGACAGATTTTCTTCCTTTGTAATTCATGATTAAAATAGAGCTCTCTATTTTAAAAAAAGGTGTGGGGGGCAAGGAGTGCATATTAAGTAAAGCCAGAAATTACTTTACACAGCTTTCCACATTGCAGAAGGAACCAAATAGGGGAAATTATTATAAATAACGGTCACTTTACAATTGCCCTCCAGAGCCACCATGGCTGAGAAAATGTGGCTCAGCAAAGTTGGCTTTTATGGTTCCAATGTCTATTCCTAAAACCAATACAAAATTCATGGGTTTTGTACATACCATACAACAAGCTGACAGAATTTCACTTAACTCCATAGTACTGATCACCAACAAGGTTTACACATGTTAAGTTACTACTTAACTAAAGCCATGATCAATGGAGAATCACCTAAGTTACTACTTAAATAAAGCCATGATCAATGGAGAATCACCTCCTAGGTTTCCCTATGTGACCCAGATCACCTTGTCTCAGCAGTAACCACCCTATCATCACCTTCAGCAGCTTTGACCAAGACCAAGCAAGTTGCTGGAACCAGCAATGGGCACTGATGGCTTTAGCATCTCTGCATCCTCAGATGGTGATGCTATCTTGTGGGTTTTGTGCACAGACTCAGGAGGGGTGGGGAAAAGGCAGCCAGTGTTTGCCAGATGCATCCCTCAACCTTGCCACTGAATCAGAAGAGACCAGCAAAGAAGCCAGGACCCAGAGGAACCACTCCACTGCCAACACAAAACTGAATCTCACCACCTTCAGCAGAGGACAAAGGAATTTGTGTTTTTCTCACTCTACTAGCAGAAAAACTTAGTTTTCCCTCTAATTTTCAGAAGCTCTGAGCCAGTCCTTGTCCTGAAGCAAACCAGTGATTCTCATTAAGAACCAATCTCAGGTTTCTAAGAATATTACAGGGTTACAGATCCTGGCAGTCAGCTTGGGGGACTGGAAAGAAGCAGACACAATTATTCCTATACGTAATCTTGGAAGAATGTGGAAAAATGACAAACAGAATCAAACACATCTTTGTGAGCCTGCAGAGGAACTTAAATGAAAGACACGGGATCACACTTTTTCAAACTTCAGAAACACATGTATGCTGGATGCAAACCTACAAAAAGGACTATTTTGTGATAGCACAATCTAGACGCCCCTGTGCAATATAGATCGGTCTGAACAACAAAAAAAATCATTCCCTAGTAATTTATTTAGCAGCTGACAATGGGGAACAGAAGAGATTTTCTATGATGAATATTATTGAGCCATATATAAAACTGGTCAAATAGTGGAAAATACACATTCACAGATAATTTCATCAATTGATTAAAACTCCTTGGACTGATTTTTCTCTTCACAAATTTTCTGTTCACCATTTGTGCTGTTCCTTTTGCTCTCTGAGCCATAGGTCTTCTATCAAAACAAGCAAAACAAAGCAAAATCATTCCTGAACTCCAAGGCTAACATAGTGGGAAAAGTTATCAGGTATTTGTGAAATCTGTTAAAAATCAAGTAACACAAAATCCCATGAGGACACAGAGCCACACAATTCCTTTCACTGCCTGGGGGAACAAACACTGTGCTTTTAAACCCAACCTCTGTGGAGTTAGCATGTGCCCCGGCCTTTGAACAAAATGTTCCTAAATTCACAATGTTCACAGTTATAGCACAAAGAAATGTAAAGACTCTTGCTGCAAAGGCTTTTAAAGCTCACAAAACGAGGTGCTGCATGGTTTCTGGCACAAGAAGATATAAAAGTCATTCATGAGTGACTGTCACACCTTGTGAGAAAGTACAAAGCACCACAGACTTCAAACCAGTAAATGAAACAGAGACGAAACACTCAAAATGGGTTTCTTTGCTGGTTAATAGAGACCCACTGTGACCCAAAGCTGGCAGATAGCTTTCAGCCTGCTGCTGGATCTACTACCAGTGCTACAGGATTTTTCAGGAATAAGTAGGTTTCCAGTTACTTCAGGAGGAAGCTACTCCCGATGACAGAAAAGCTATAGACTGCTTGGTTCCTCCAGAGGAACAGCCAGAGGCTCGAAAGATGGGGTCCTTCCTGCCTGAGGGGGAAAGAGCAGCAGACAAAAGCACTGGGCATTGGAACAGGGGCTGAATCCTGCAGAACAGGGCACAGGCGTCCACTCGCTTTGGAGAGGTCCACACCAGTCCCGGCAGTGGGAGCCCAGCCTGGCTCCCAGCTGCTTCAGCCTGCCGGCGGGACTCCCTCCAGCTCAGCAATGACCCTGGCATTAGCTCAGGGTCTCCTTTTTCTTTACATCCATTGAATTCATTAGAAAATCAGTTGGAAGGAGGTACATCACACCTGTTATTGACCATTAAAAGGTTATTTGGGCTCCTTCTGTAAGCTAACAGGGAGACAGACACTTTCAAACACATAGCTAGCCTTCCTAAGACAAATGATATGTGACTTACTCCCGGAACTGCTTCTTGCTTTCTCTTGATTAGTAGAAGGATGCCCAATGCTTAACTTACGGATAAGATAAAGCCAAGTAAGACAAACCAAATGCAAGGTAGCTTTTTGACCTTTTATCTAAAAAAGAAATAAAAAAGTAAATGACATTTTTCAAATCAGAAAAGTTGCAGCTTGGGAATCCTTGTTTTTCCAACAAAAAATTTAGACATATATATATATAGAAATAAATAAATAAATAGATATAGACACAAATCCATACAGGGGAGTCTTTCAGTTCTGGTCAGCTTTGGAAAATTCCTGCCTATGTAGCAATGTTGGTTAGAGATGCAATTTTTAGCAATATTCCTACACTGACAACAGCTCTCATTTAGATGCAGTTACAGCAATCTAACTGAGCTTTTGATGACATAACGGCTTTTGTTTCGCAACCCAATGTAAATGACTTTAATAGTAGCGGGTTTGGCAGGTATAAAGTGCTTTTGCTAGACAGTGCTGACACTACAGCTATACTGGCAAGTATTTCAACCTTAGCACGTAAGAGACAGTACCAGAGAAGTAGGATGAAAACCTGTGTATCACAGTAGGGGAAGCTAATCTGGACTCATTCATGGGGCTACCTCCTTGTATTTTTCTTTACCAACTTACATTTAATGATAATATTTCTGAGAAATGTCGCCTACTCCCTTTCTTTTCTCTCATTCTGGAAGAAAATCACAACTACAGGTCTCTTGTATGAAACTTGTAAAAAAAAATTAAAGTTATCCACAATAAAGGCTAAAACAGCCAGGCAAACAGTTGTCATTATGAAAGGCCTTTTTTTTTTTTTTTTTCTTCCCTTAAAAGCCACAGCAGCAGCAATTCAGGTCCCTCAGCACTAGCTTATAAATGCAGACCTGAAAGAGCTAAATGGAGTGGTAAACGAAGCCACTGCCTGTTCTTCTGCTGGAGCAATACCAGCAAGATGAGACCAGGAAACACCACCACGCACCACCTCACACACCAGCATGGACACCAATAGACTACAAGACTTCGTCCTGTAAAACAGATGTCCTGTTCTGAAGTGTCTTAATAGTAACAAGCTTTACCCATGCTAGGCCTATTCCTGGTCATTTGAAGAAATTACACGTACCACCAAAACAGATTCACAAAAAGGAAAAAACCCCACAAAAATACACCCAACCCCCCCCAGAAGTTCTCCAACCAGAAGCAGCATTAGGAGTCCCAGGGTCCTCAGTCCTTGCAAACCTTGGTACAGTGAAGGCTCACAGGAGCCAGGAGGGACAGAGCACCTGCCTCCCACCTGAGCTAGGGCTGCCCACACCTCAAAACCCAAGGAATAGCAAGAATGAGAAAAAAAACCCCAGCTGCCTAGCCCAAAATCAATACAGAATGATAGAACCCATTCTAGAGACGCCAGGAGACAGTTCTCAATTAGGAAAACACCTAATGTTTCCCTTTCCCTGCAGGCCAAGGGTAAAATGTCCCAGTCTCCCTTCTCTTTGCAGGCAGGTTCACCTCCTACACATGAGGAACTGAATCAAAACCAAAGCTTAGGCCACAAGACCCACATATTTATTTTCCACATAACTTTCCCAGCTTTATCTTTATGTAAAACAGGCATTCTCCAGAACACAGCTGGCAAAGGACTCTTTAATAATGTACACAGAGCATAATACAAAGCCTGAGTCTGTTTTCACTAATAAAAGTAGTCCAGCTTGCTTCAAGAGCAAGAAGTGCACATCTCCAAGAGCAAAAATGCACATGTTCCCAAATATAGCAAATAAATTTCTAGGGCTTTCTTTTGTCTGTTTTCCTTGCACACAAATGGATGAAAGCTAAAGGGCAGCATTCAGCCATACACATCTCTGTAATGTAACCCTCTTCCTCCCTCAGAAAACTTAAAAATTCAGTTGACCTTCAACAACGCAACAAAGTCTTACAAAATACTCTTTTTCTGCAGGTTTGCACCAAAGAATTGGAGAAGCGCTTGAGCTAGACATCTGCTAGAAGAGTAGCAATTAAAAGTCTAGCAGATACGGAAGATACAGGTAATCTTGCCCCTCTGTCAAGTGAGCCCTGCAAAGTAGAGAGAACAAATATACTGCTGAAATAAATTCTTTATTCAACAGATGCTTTTAAATCATAAATTTAGTGGTTATATGTACTATGCTTTTTTCAGAAAGGAGTTTTTTTTCTCTCTTTTTACGAAGTGAGTACAAAAAGCCCAGCTCCATACACTCTTTAACCTTACAAATCTGTGTACTTGCAGAAAGCTGAAAACACTTGTTGAAAAGCTACACAAAGAGACAAACACAAGAGCTAACAAACTCAACCTGAAACCCCATAACAGTTTAAAATTCAGTTTTGATTTATGTTTTTCTAATTGCTCAGGCACTGAGGCTGTAGCATAGAGAAAGATTTCTGGGAGAAACGTGTTCACCATTTGAAAAATGTTTGTAAATACTGTATCACCAAGATTTCATAAAGGGGGTACCTGCTGAAGTTACAGTAGAGAATATTTTAGTAGTCTCTCCATTTAAGGTTAGAAAAAAGCAAGAATTAACTCCCACACCTTCACTAACCATCTCTCACACTCACTATTCTCACACTCTACTTTAGATTCTACATGCCTTCTTTCTTTTGTGCACCTGATCCGCAAATTATGTCTGGTTTCATGAACAAGTATGGTCACCAGGGTAACTTTTTGTTTGCAACCAAGTCCTCATGGACCTGTTAGAGAGAAAACCATGGATTACCGTCAATAGGGCATGTATTTTGTTATATTCCTGACTGTGACTCTCAGTTGTAACTTTTCCATATACCATGAGGAGCTTGTGAAATCCTGTACAGAGAGAATGGAACATGCATTTTGAATTGTACAGTAATTATCTACTAATGCCATCCTTTGGCTTTTCTCAATCATCATTTACTTCTAGTCTGCCACTGTTGTAAATGTTCATTTATTAAAATTCAAATTAGATAAAGTCAAAATTGCTTCATGGATTTTTATTTTTGGGGTTTTTTTAAGTGTAGTTTTCCCTTCTGTGCCACACTTTCCAGGAAAGCATGGCTACGCGCAGCACCTCATGCATTCCTTTTGGACTTGCTGTTCACAAGAGGTGGGTACACCTTCTCTGAAGCACAATACACTGCATGCCTTTTCTTCAGCGCATTAATGAGGGGCCTACAATCAAATTCCAGCAGATTTAGGGTTAGAGAAATAGCACTTCCTCCTGTAAGCCAGGGGAGATGCAATAATTCCTTTCTTGGGCTACACTGTGGCCTCACTGAAGTGCACATCAAACAAAATGCAATTTCTGCAGGCTGCGGGCAGCCTGGATTTGCAAGCTCCAGCAGAGCAAAGCTCCTGCCAGGCCTGACCAGACAAGCTGTATGCAACAGGGCAGCCACACAGCTGTTCTTTGTGTCCCCTTTGCCATCTTATCCTCTGACAATTACTTACAGATTAGTTATAGATTTGCCAGCTGGATGCAGGCAAAGAAACCTCCTGGATAATTCCAGATGAAGATGCTGATCAAAATAGTTTTTGAAAGGGGAAAAAGAAGATTTTGGGCAGCAAACTTATCCGTATCCATTTACTAATGTATTCTTTACACCTCTAAAAAGCAGCATTGGTGTTTCTCTAATGAGTCACAGAATGAAACTGTAAAAGTAGATTATTATGACGGGAAAAGGGTAGGAAAAGATATGATAAGGGACTTTGCTGATTTTTTCCCTTTCTTTTAGACATCTTCAAAGGAAAACCCCAGAAATGAGGAAGGGAAAGGTACTCTGAAACTCTAGTAACAAGAATACTTTCTTCTGCTATGCAATTACTGCAAGTGTCACACATTATTGCCTCACAGACGTTTTTATTAGGCTCTTTTCCAAAGGTAAAACAAATTGTAATTCTTAATCTCGCACCAGGATAGCCAGCTTTAGGATTAAAGCATTCATAAGGACACCCTTGGCCCCATTTTGCTTATCCAGTATTTTCTCCACTGCTGTAGTTCCACAGCACATAATGGAATTAATTCCACTGCACATAACTGAGTTATTCCGAGTTATTTTGCAGTAAGCAGGAGCGGAACAACTAAGTGTATTAATAAAGAAACAGGGATTTGGGCTGCCCCTTGAGCCCAAACCAGGCTCACACCTCACACCAGGCAGGGGGTGGGAAGCCGTGGGAAGGCCCTTTCAGAAGGCCAAAGCGTGTCTTTAGCCATCATTACAACAAACTTAAAAGCCACTCCTGTACTTCATCCTACTCAGCCATCATTTAGGCCGGCCTAACTCAAACTAAACGCTCTCGTTTTAAGGAAGAGAGGGGCTGAGGGAAAAGAGGAACACCCCGGGGGGGGGAAGGGGCGCGGCACTGAAACACGGACAGGACGACGACAGGAGATGAGGTGGAGAAAGTGAAACTAATTAACTAATTTCAAGTAAGGTAAGGAACATCAACTGCTCAGATCATCCTGAGCCGCAACAATCTCCCTCAAAACAAAATATCACGGAAAGACTTGCAAGTAATAACAGAAGTGAAGTCTCCCTGCCGCCGCGCCTCCCCCTCCGCAGGGAACGTGGTTCGCCCCGCTCGCAGCCGCCTACCTGCCCGGCGGGACGGCGCGGGGCTGCCCTTCCCCGCGGGGCGGTGGGGCTGGCGTCTGTCTGGAACTCGTTTTCTTTCTAGAACTCTTTTTCGTTCAAGAACTCATTCTCTTTCTAGAACTGTTGCCGCTGAGGCAGTATCCCACGGACAGGCTGGGGAAGGGGATTTCTTTTCCCGACTCCCACAATTACTAGGGAGAAATACAAAGGTGGGCCCCTCCTCAGCCAGCGTTTAAAGCTGGTTTATAATTAACCCCTAAGGAGACTTCATCAATTTGGCAAAATCTTAACTGCTGCCAGGCAGCGGGACATGGGCACCCCCCGGCCCTGTCAGCTCCTGCCAGACGAGGGGCCTGACCTGGGCCTGGCCGCCGCTGCAGGGATCCCCATGCCATCGGTATCAGGAACTAAAGCAATAGCTGGGATTTATATTGAAATACCAATGCTGGCTAAACGCCTAGCTCCCACAGAGCATCCGATACATTGCTCGAGTGTCAGCACAACAGTATTCAGGAGGCACAGTTGCTTCAGAAGATACAAGGAGCACCAAACTGAGCAAATACCAACTTGTAATATATGTTTCTTAGTCTTACTTCAGAACTAAGAACACAAAGGAAAGGAAGATAGGTATCTGGGGTTGAAGAGGAGGAGTGTTGCTTCCTCACGCATCCAATATTTCACTGAGCTTTTACTTAAACAGTTTCTAACAAGCTGTACAGTCTGCCGCAATCGTGCTTGAAAAATGCTTTTAACGTGTGCAACCAGTAAATAAGAAGCAAAGGTGAATATTACAAGATTTTACACAAGAGTCTTGATTTGTATCACAAGAGAGGGGAAAAAAGTAACGAGGAAAAACTCAAGGGAAATCTATCATTTTATATCACTGTTAAAACCAATCCTGCCCATGCAATGCAGAGATGACCCAAAATACTGCAGGGAGCTAACAGCATGCCACCACTCTCTTTACAGGGGTCATTCTTAAGGTATACCAGGTATAGCATGTTGCAGTCTGCAATATGAAACAGAAATCGAGTTCTCTTATGACTATAAGCAGTTTTCTTCTGTACATCTTTTGCCTCCAATTTACATGCTTTCATTTCACAAAGCCAAAGGACTCTCAAGAGGCTGGCTGCACAGTATCAAATGCAAAAGAGATTTAATCTTCAGATTTGCAGGAATTTAAAGTTACAAACAGCCTGTTAAGCATAAGCCTGCATACTGTCTTTTATTTATATGCATACGTTTATTGCAGTCAAATTTGTAAAATATTCAAAAGTTGTTTAAAGGCATGCAAGAAGCATTTGCCTGAATTGCTCATGGCTCTGTAATCTGTTTCAAACCAAAATTGCTTTGCTGGGATCTATCTAAAGCAGAAATAGATTGATGTAATCCAATTTCTAGTTTCTTGTTTTCCTGCTACTCCTGCGCCCAAAACTCCTGTGTACTGCTCTTACCCAGGCTTGCACTGATGTTCACAGACATCTAAGGGTTCTGTAGAACTTTTCAGAGCCATGTGTTTACATCTCTCAACAGAAAGCATCTGAAGACTTCGCAGAGCAAAAGCACTTTTAAACATAAGAAAAAAGCACACTAACCATAAGACTTAAGGATGGCATTAAAACTCAACGGGCATCTGTGTGAATCAGGGGCATATATCTGAACACAAGTAAGAAATTCTCTCTGCTTCTACCCAAGTTCTTTTTGCACAGTTTTTTACATTTAAAGTAGTGTAAATAGATGCATAATTTTCATTTCATAATTTAGATGTTGTTGATAGAACAGACATTGTAGAATGGTGACAATGATAAAGATAGAAATTACAGGCAAGAAAAATGCGTAAGACCTTTCCCACACATGCAGCAGGACAAATTATTTTTTTTTTCAACTCATGCATTTTAGACTAGTTTAAGATCATACTAAGAAGAACCTGGTTATTACCTCCTTATTTATGTAAGTGCCTATTTACTGTGAAAGTCAAGCGTAATGCAAAAACTTTTGTTGCAGCAGAAAATATCTAAACATGTGAATACATTCAGACCCCCAAGGGGTCAATAATACTGTCCAAGGAATCAGTCTTGCAGAACCTAGACTTGAAGTCAAAGCTGTCTGAACAAATACTTCTCCACCAATCTGACCTTTTAACAACGGGATAACTTTTGCAAGCATCTTACTTACATCTTTACTACCCTGTGAGTAGCCACCAAAGCCTATGAAAGGAATGGGGGACATAGTGAAACTGGGGAGCCAGCTAATAGGGACTCTGCTCTACTTGGGGACGGATAGCCAAACAGTGGCATATAGGACAGTCTCACAGTTTGTTGCTTATTTAGGAATAGAGAGAGCTGAGTTGGGTCCTTGGCTCAGCCACAAAGCTTTTCAATACCTTCACATAAGATTTCTACTCAAGCCAACCATCTGGGAGAAAAAAATAAGAAAAAAATGAGGAAAAAAATACTTCCTTAAACACTGCATATGTAGAAGATCGTCACATCCACTCCTATTTTATATACAAGGCACACATTTTTCCATTAGGTTGTTCACATTTCCTCTGACACCAAAGGAAAATCCATTCAAATCTATTACCTCAACAAGCATCTTAATGCCTGGTAAACAGAGTAAGAGGAGATGCAAGAAATTCCTCCTCCTCCTCCTTTCTGGGGATATCTATTAAATTCCTTTGCTTTTCTTCAGAGCATCCATAAAAGAGTCTTTGCTTTTGTGTAAAAGATTTGGGAAGTGCAGACAAAAAAAGAGGTGTCAGTCTGAAAAAGGGTGGAATTTTTATGTATTTGATTTCTCAGGTCAGCTGTCTGACCTTACAGAAAAAAACCCACCCCCCCACCCCCCCCCCAAAAAAAAAACCACAAAAAACAAACCCAACCAAAAACCGAGCCACAAATTAACTAACAACATAGTTCATATAATCAGGTATATATTGTAACGCTTTCCTGGTTTATATATATATAATGTAACAGGAAAATATCTAACAGGAGTAAGACACAATGTGGGGGGAGAAACAGAGACATACAGAACATGCACAAGGCTGGGTAACTTCAGAGAAGACATTTAATATCTCCATTACTTAGTTTCCCTCTAACAGAGACAGAACAATATGCTCTACCATCCAAATTGTTCCCCTGGCTAACACGAATACTTAACAGCAGAATGACTGGTGTACCAGTTCTGTCTACTTCATCCTCTACCATTTCATAAAAGCTTTTTTTTCTGCCATCTGTGTATGTCCCTACTTAATCACTGTCAGTTCTTTTGTTTTCCAACATGAAGTATAATTAGACATTTTTTCCACAAAAACTATGTTTTGGCCAGTTCTTTGTATATGGGAATTCAGACTCCTGAACAACCCTCAGAAATCATGGAGCAGTGCCATGTGCAATGGCCTCATGACATCCAGCCATTTAATCGGAGATGCAGTACAAGCGAGGCACTGCCAAAACATATGGGGTTTTTTTGCAGGACGACGTAATGCTTTAATCTCCACTCCAGCGGCCATATCTCCATCTTGCCTTCCCTCCTTTATTTCCAGGGCTTGGGAGAGTAGGTGGGGGAGCTTGGTGTGGGGTTGGAATGGAGCTGAATGAAGACGTCAGTAGATCTCCATCAAGGGCCAGGCTTTTTTGCCCTCCTTCCCTAAGTGCTCAACAGCTATTTATAAAACAAACAGGTCGATTTTCTGCCTACTTGATACAAACATTGTGCCAGTGTAGGTGTGCCAAGGTAGTGAATAAAAAGAAGTGTCACAAAAGACTCACCAGCATTATGAAGGGACTAGTGGCTGCAGGGAAGCCTGTGGTGATCCGAGCACCCTGGGCACATCCATCTTGCCCAGCACCACTGTGCTTGCACACAAAGGGCGGCCGTGCAGCTGCCCTAGCTGCTAGGTCTGCCCGCGGGCACAGCTGCATCCCACCGCCCAACCTCTGCCCCGGGCAGGGTGCCTGCCATGCAGGAAAGCAGAAGCAAGATCTAGGGCACATCAGGCTGAGAACCACCCTGAAACCCACCCTCTGAGCTAAGTAAGATGTCTAACAGACACCCACAGTGGAGCGCACACCTACCAAGGCCTCAAGGGTGTCAACTCAGCCAGTCATTTTGCACGCTGGAGGAGGAAGGAAAAGAAAAAAAGTTCATGTAGCCTTTCAGCTGGTCGCAGATCACTGACCCCAATAATCTTCCCACTCCCTCCACAGAAGTGGTGCCACAGCAGTCTCCTCCCTGTCCAGCCCTTTCAGAGCAAAATAAAATATTGATGTCTGATCGCTGCAGGTCTTGAGGGAGGAGGGGAACAGGAAAGAGGATCAACTAAGGTGCTTGCCCTTCTCCCGTTAAAGTCAATGGCAGCCCTGGGAACTGGCACGAATAAAAATCAGGACAAATGAGAGACAATGACAGCTGTTTCATTGCTTTGAGTAAAGCGAAGTGAAACCTTAACACCGGTGAGGAGAGGCTCATAGCTTTCTGCAGGACGTAACCAAACCACCCTGCAAACACTGGATGGAGAAAGTGCTAAAAGTTTGAATGGAGAAATTTGGAAGTGAAACTCAGACCTCATCAAGTTAAACCAATAGCTACCTTTAGATGGGTAGTGGTAATAAAATTGTATTCTCAACCCACTAGTCTATATACAAAGACAATAAAATATTCTTCCCAAACCAGCCTAAGAAGAGATCAAGAAACTCAGGCAACATACCTGAAGGTAACTGGCTTCTCACATTTTTTGCACAAGTAAAATGAATACACACAGTGAAAACACACTCAGGTCTAAAACCTGTTTTTTCCATGAGCCTAAACAGATGCTGGCTTGTGAAAGGTTTGCCTGCACATATTACTATGACCTGTATATTTTACCTTGCCAGTGTGGGACAGGAGGGAGAGAGAAAAACTTTCCTCCTTCTAAGAAAGGAAAGAGCTTTTCTCTCAGCCACATCCCAACATGTTCTTCCATTTTTTCCCCCTCTTACTGTTTATGTGAGTGTCAGCAAAGGTCTTTACTAAAAGATTAAATTATATCATTTCCATTTCAGTGAATGCAAGCTTTTATTTGTACAAAACCTCATGTTTTCCCATTAGGCCCCTGTAAGGGGAAAAAAAAACACAACCCAAAAAACCCAGAGTTGTGATACCATGCATATGTACAATATGATGTGCATGAAGAACACCTGAAAAAAATCAAAATCTCCGAGACGGATGCAATAAGAGTTTTGCGGTAAAAGCTATCAACATTAACATACTAGTTCTAATTTACTCTACTTCATGCGTTTAAATTTATTAACTTCGGGCCATATGTTGGCTATGGAGTGTGGCTCTGCATTCCTGAGCCAGTTGACAATGAACAGTAAAGTTCCAATAAATTGGAAAGGTGAAGGAGGGTGAGCCTAACTAATGGAAGAAAATGATGCAAGCACAAATCCAATACACCATAGTAGAGCAGCAGCAGCACAGAGATATTCAACCATATTTTTCCAGGGCTGGCTAAAGTTTCATGCAGAAAGCTTTGATGTTGCCACTGTAATTCAGAATGTCAATACTTGCAGGGTAGAAAACTTGCTTCTGTCGACTAAAATACTTGATTTCCAGCCTCCATGTTGGAAGCATGTCTGCTTCCTCAAATTCATGCCACACCAGCTAACATTACGTCGTTTTAGAGCATGTAAGACAGAGGATGTACCACTGTTTTTTGAATGGTGCACCTTTAGGCTGAAGGGCAAGGTGGATGTATTGCAATTTTCTGATTCAGAAGCCATCTGTGCTCTTTTTTCATCAGTGCAAATGAAAGAGTTGCTTAAGAGTCAGACCAATCCAAAACATTTTGGCAAATGGAAAAATGCACAGCTATCCAAAATATCCATAAAATAAGGCCTTATCCGTGGTGATACAGCCGCACAAGACACAGCAAAAGCTGACTCATGAGATCCACATTAAAATGAGCCAGAAGCAACAAAGAGAAAGCACACTCCTGGTCACAACTGCCTCATCTTTCCTCTTTGACTTCCCTCAGTCCAAAGCTACCTGCCTGCAGTTGTTGGGGATAATTGTACTCTTTTTCAGAGGAGCAGATGAAGGGGAAAACTGACAATACCCAAATACCACAAAACACACGTCTCTGACACTCCTGTCCTCCAGTATTGCATCTGCCATTTGAAATCATGCTGCACAGAAGCTGCTCACAGAACCTCAGGCATCAGGAGCAGAAGTGAGGAAGTGAGCACGGCAGGAGGTCAAGAACAACATTTTTCAAACATAAAACAAGCCAGGATTGTTGTTACCAGTAATGGAGCACCAAAATATTTTAAAGAATCTGGGACATAAATCAGCATTCAGGCACTGAAATCAAGAGCAGCCTCATTTTCCAGAAGTTCCTAAGCACATAGGTTGTCCTGAGCACGAGAGCTAAAGGTGCTTTCGGGAGTCTAACTGCTCAAATCCCTGTGTCTGCAAAAGGCCTTAAAGCCCCCCTTTTTCCATCAGGGCACTGCAGGGGCTCCCCAGGGGAGCAGGGCAGCTGGGGCACCAGGGCAGACCCAACCCCACACACCTCCCTGGGGATGGAGCAGTCCAGGCTGGGATGGGGGCTCAGCTCGTCGGGGGGGGGCGGGGGGCTGGAGACCAGCCCTGCTGCAGTGCTGCTGAGGCAGGGGCTGATGGCCCAGGGGGCTGCCGTGGGGGCCTGGGCAGGGCAGCAGGAGCTCGAGGGGTGGGCCTTTTTTAAGTTGAGAAGAAAGTGTGCGTTCAAAGCAGGTCTAATCTCCACTTTGGTCATTTTTGCATCATTGAGCAGCCTCACAGCAAGATGCCTGCCAAATGAAATTTAGCTGGGAGACGCATACCAGCATTGCACCTTACACTCCGTGTTTAGGAATGGCCATCTATTCAGTGCACGGGTCCAAGCTGAAGGCAGTCGGAGGCAAACACTGCTGAAAATAGGTACATCTTGCATAACCTGTCCTTAGCACCACTGCAATCTACAGATCCTCCCCAGGTTGGTGACATTGCCACAAGCCACCTGCAGTAAACCTCCATGCGGAGCGCAGCCCTCTCCTTCCCTTGTGCTCCCCACTAAGCAATGGATGGGATGTGTCCTAATTTTACAGCTCCTTGACAGATGGGAAAAGCTTGAATTAAAGTGAACTCTATAAAGATCCGTAGCTAATGCTTGTGATATTAAAGACAAAACCCCCACTCCCTGCATATATTAACATAGTTCTACTTTAGTCTGACCTTAGGGATCTGAATTTGGCTATACTGTGCACACACACTAATTTCTATTTTTTTGTTAAATTAAAAACTGGTCTATCTGTGCCACTGTACTTCTTTCATGAAAGATCAAGGGACAGCTATACTGTGAGGATTAAAGATAAGACTATCTTGAGGCAGAAAGTCTGTTACTGTTAGCAGAGAGAGACCCCCTTCAGTCAGAGGCCCCTGGGGCACTAAATATAACGCAGAGAGAAAAAGAGTGTCCTCCCTGAAGACCTCACCACATAAACGGCCAGGAAAATGGTGAGAATTGATCCAACAGAAGGGAAAAAAGATTGAGGAACAAAGACACGGCCGTAACTTCCTCCTCTCTCAGGGAGAACTCAGAATATCTCAGTGCTGCCAGTCAAGGAGCTGTGGTCAATAAGCCTCATGAACCACAGCATATGAAGGCACATCCGTATGCCCCTCTCCAGACCCAGACTCTCCCTCTTCTTCTCTCTCCCGCCTTGCAATAAAAATTAAAGTGCATGTATGACTTACAGACTAATGCAATAATGGCAAATGTTGCATCAAGCAAAAGCAGTGTCCTCCTGGTGGAGTTACAGCCCTCCTGCTCCGCCGGACAGGCTCTGACACACCACACACCGTTCACATGCACTTCAGCAACACCAAACTGTACTGCACATTTTGGTAAGGGTGCAGGTCCATTGCACCCTCCAAGATGAATTTTACACAAAACCAAACCAGTATTTAAATAGACACCTCATCAGGTTTGGTTTTCCCATACTGTGAAAATTAATGTACTAGGAGGGAAAGTTAACAACCAGGATAATCACATTTGTTGCAGTCTTCTGCAAGATTAAGTTAGCAGGAAAAAACACACACATTTAATTTTTCTGTCATGGCTAGCATTTTGACAACAGGGAAAGATATAGGTGCCAATCTAGCAAAACCTCTGACAGATGAACAATTTCAGCAGTACAAACTGTATGACTCAGTTCAATTGCACAAGTACTTGCAGAATCTAGCTTTTATTTTTTACAGAAATGAAGACTGCCAAAATATAGACAACAAGATATAGAAAGCGAAGAATAAAGACAGAAAGCAGCCCCAAATCACAATTTGCACATTTCCTCACCTGTTAGAAACTCTATTCTGTTAAGGTATTGCCATTTTGCTGCCATTATTTAAACTTGCACTATTTGATGGGTTGCTTCTAAAAACTCATGCTCTTAAGTGTTTTGTCATACTCTGGTTTGATTAAAATAGGATTGTAATTCCAGATCCCATGGCTGCAAATAAACCGAGGAAGACTATATGTGAACACAAAACCCAGAAAACAAATAATATTACAGATATTTTAATTTATATTTTCACTATTTCACATGATTTTTAGTGGCATAATAGTGAATATTTGCCAATAAGTCTGTTCATATATTTAAACAGAAAAGCTAGACAGGAAACTGGATATAGATTGTTAAGAAAAGTAAACAACATTTGGAATATTTTTTTTGTGTGTTTATATGTACATGCATGTGTATATTTTACCCTGAAGTGAATTTTTACATTGATTTTGACATTAATTTCAATCTTGCCAATTTTTGCAACAGACTGCTTCATATAACGCTGACATAATCCCAGATGGTACAACAGTTTAAATACTGTTTAAACACTGGAAGATAAAAAAAAAAATACTAGCTGTGGATTAGAGAGCCTGCATATTACATACCAATGATGTATACTTAAATTTATGTCATATTTAATTGAAAACTTTTATCTCTTTTCTAGATACTGATTTCATACATTAACAGAAAATAAGGGCTGAAAGGCTCTTACTCCCATACTAGGTACAACAGCATTTCTTACAAGCCAACCTACAGAGAAACACTTTACACAACGGCTTTGTAAGGAGGGACTATGCTTCCTTCAGCTCTGCATGCACTGGGGAGCATCCTAACAGTAGTTAGACAAATCATAGGTTGCTTCTGATGATTTTTTCCCTCCGTTAATGATGTACGTAATACCAGATCTAGCCCACTAATGCGTTTCACATTGGGCAAAACATACATTCTGAAGAGAAGGACTTTGGGTAACTTCTAACTTAAGCTGCAAACTAACCAACAAAGTAGACAGGAGAGTTGCTGGCTAGAGAGCCTGACTCCTTTCTGCAATACCTTTTTGTGCTTTAGCTCTGGACAAGGTAAAGGATTGAAACAAGAACTACTGGATAAAATATGTGGGGGTTTTGGGTTGGTTTTTTGGTGGTTTGATTTGGTGGTTTGTTTGTTTTTTACATTCAGCTGTCAGCCTCAATAACAGTAAGGATTCTTTCTGGTTTGAAATCTTTGGAACCAATAGCAACAGAGGAAGACATAGCTTCACAGAGGTTACTACTAAAACAATCATTTTTTCTTTCACTATCGTACCAAACAATCACCAAACAAAATTGCCTTAGCATAAAACTTGATTTGAACAGGTCTTTCAGCAACGTTATACATAATACCCAAAAGAATTCTCCTAAAAATGGCAGCAGGTTTTTATCGGCTAAGTTATAAACAAATTTGGATGCACTGAGATGCAACCCGCCAGTTTGCTCAAAATGTGATTTTACTTTATTTGTCCAATGTTCAAGAATGTTCAGTCGATATTTTTTCACTTTATACCTCTCAATACAATTAGGAAGACCAAGAAAGGGAGAAGGGAGATTGGGGACTGAAGCCCAGGGAATAACACGCAACACTGCTTGTGTAGCCCCAGCTACCACCACCAGTTCCCCCCGCAGAGAAACGTTGGGACTGATAGGCCTGGGGAGTGATGTGGAACAAGGAGGGCAGGAGCAGGACAAGCACTGCTGTACGAAGGGCAAGCGCTGGCAGCTCTCAGATTAACTGGTCGCCACGACCCCAGCACACATCTCTGGAGCAGCTTCTCCAGACATCCAGGTCATGATACTAAGGACAGGCAGTAAATCGTGATGACCATGCAGGTGGCACAGGAAGGGGAGAATTCCTGTCTCTGACAGGCTTGTCAACCCCAAGCCCCTAAATAATGCAAAAAGGTGCACCCAAAATCATCACATGGCCACCAGCCTGGAGGAGACACTGAGAATCCAGTAACTGACATCCCTTGTATTATCATTACACAAAATCCTGCACAGACAACCGGGACACAGGCATCCTGGGGCCAGACAGCTGAACGGACTACTTGGTCGCACACTCCCCTGCACACATGCTTACAAGCAGCTGGATGCAGTACATACAACTGAAATCAGTTTTGATTTAGATTGACATCATCCTCTCCTATAAAGCCTCCAAGATCTGCAACATTGCTGACACAAAAGTGAAACATTTTCTTGCAGTCTGGAGGCACAAAACAGGTTTTAGAGACCCTGAGTTTGGCTTGGAACTAAAGTCATCAACAGAAGTCTACAAGAAAGCTTAGAAGTGACGCAACGAAGACTTTCCATAGCACATACTCAAACCTAGGAATGCAGACCTGACAAAAAACCACCGAGTTCTCATAAAAACTCTCAAGTAGTTTAGAAAACTAAAGCACTGAAAGAAACTAGCAGCCTTGCTAGGGGCGCTCTGCCCTGCCTAACTCTTGACAATTATGTTTTTAAAGCAAAGAATGCCATGTGGAAACTTCAGATAGCCTTGCCTATAAACTCTATCCTGTCCTAATTAAAACAGAAGGGTATATTAACAGAACAGTAGTCAAGTTTAGTTTTCAATGTGCTCTTCTACTCTTTCTGATCTTTTAATGTTCTTACTTATCCTGCTTCTTAGACCTAACGTTACACTTACTGTCTTCTGTTTATTGCAATATCTTTTTTTTTATTTTACGGACCGCTTGTTTTAAAACACTTATTAGCAGTGTTTTCTGTTTGCCAGGGGACAGAGAAATTAAACTGTTTCTGAATTGCTTGAAAAAATTATATAAAACTATCACCATATCTGTTCGGAAACAAACCGATCCCTGCATGCGTGCGCCCCTCCCCCCCCCCCCCCAGTTTTCAGAGCATCAACATGGAGAATTGATCAGATCTAGATTTTCCATCATTTGATAACCTTTACAGTGTCTAATACTTTTTCTTTATAAATGTTTAAATAAAATTTTCAAACTCCTTATAAAGTGAAATCTGGATGAGGGTTACCAAGTAAAAAAATATGTTTTGTTACACTAAAATGTTTCACTTCAATATATTGTTTTGTGTTTATTTTGGTGTCCTCCATATAAGCACCTCCCATTTTCGTTTGTTTCTTACACTTCCTCTAGAAAAAGGGGAAAATAAATAAGGATCTAAAAATATCTTACATTTTTACAAGAACAATTTCTCAAATTGGAATTGCTAGAAGATAGCTAATTATTAACACAGTAAGTTAGGTAGCATGAAACCAGGGGCACAGACCATGTATGCCTGCTAGAAACTCACATGTAGTTCCAACATATTTTCTGAAGGCTGGCATTAAAATTAGCCATACATCCTATTGAAAAAATAATAAATATGGAAAAATAAAAATATTGCATGGAAATACTACTTAATAAAAGGATATTTTAGCTTAACCCTGAATACCAAGCATGAGATTATTTCACACTGTAAATCCTTTAGCTAACCAGGCCACATGCAAAATACTGTTTTTAAAATCTGTAACCAACACATTTGGGATTACACAACAGAAAAACAGATGAAGTAGATGAGAGCAAAAGAACTGAACGAGCTCACAGATGGACAAAGTCAGCCCGCAGCCAAGGACCTGGGAAACATGGGCAGAAGCCTCTGCTCTCCTACAGGCTCTGCGTGGCCCTGGCCAGCCATCGCACAGGTAGCTTTGCAGTGTGTCTGCGACAATCTGTCAGGGGTGACACTTCATGACACTGTCTCTGCTGAAATAGGGGACATTCTGCCCTTTTCGGCAACAGCCACCTGTGGCGCATCCCTGTTTACTTCCTTGTTCCAGCACAGCTTACCTGAGTGCTGCAGGCCAGGGAGGGAGAAACCCCTGCTGAAAGCTGCTCCCCCTGCGTTGCAGAGTTACCTGTCCTCTGGTTTAGGGGCCTTAGGCAAGCGTAAGGTGCCATCAGGCAGCGCTGGCACAAGGGAAACGGTGACAGCACACAGCTAGGACATATGAACCGCATCCTCCTCTCCACAGGCAGCCTGCAACCAGCCTGGTGCAGCGGCACTGCACAGCACACCCTTCGGGGCTGGCATCCTCTGACCTTCACCCTGCTTCTCTTCCCTGGCCATTGCCACCTCACATCATTTGTGATCACGTGATGGCAAAAGCCCTGATGTCATTCGAGAAGAGGAGAGATTAAGTAGTGAGTGTTTGCTTCCTGCATTCATTTTGCCCAAAATGCGTTCGGGAATTCCTCACGCAGCCAGCCTGACTGTAGGGTGGGAACAGTCACCTTTCCTGGTGACTTGGTGAGAGAGGTCCAGGTGTGTATGCCACAGGATTTTACCTCTTCAAGCTCACAGATCTCCAGACTTGAAGGACTAGAACCATAAATAAGAGACCCATAAAAATAAGATAATAGCAGCTCCCCTTCTTTGAGAGATGTTATGTGGATAAGTACATGAAGGATTATGAGATGTTCAGATACTATGGTAATAGGAGAGACAGATAAACTGCTATCTTAGCTACTTCTATAAAAAAAACACAGAGAGACTTAAAAAAAAACAACCAACCAACATCCAGCTATGTAGAGAGCACAGTACTTCTGTAGTCGCTATTTATGTGCCATCTATGAACAAGGAAAGTACTTAAATCAGCTTAGTTTACCCTAGCTACTTGCAAACTCTTGTCCAAATGTAAATTCTCCTTGATTGCCTTCCTATTCTGTTGACCTACTTTACACAAACACTATAGTACAGGTACATTCCTGTTTGTCACACAGTCAAATGTATGGAGGAAACATGCGTTTCCCAAATATTTGATAGCTCCTCTGTGGGTCTGGGAGTCAGACACAGAGGAAAGAAAAAGCAATATCACCTGACAGAGGACATCAGTCACAAAGAGCAAACAGCAAGTTAGGTATAGGAAATAACTGAAGTAATAGTCATTACATTAGCCACACGCATCCAGCCAGACCCTCAGCCAAAATATGTTCTTTCTAAACTACTTTTATGGTAATTTTTTTAACAACCAAGGCTTCTGTTCATGTGAGTTTCTACAGCGATAATTCATTATCAGAATAAAAGGACCGTATTCATTGAGCTGTTGCTTCCAATAGAATTTCTCCAGCTCCAGTGCAGAAACAATATCACCTACGATACACTGAGACCATAAAGAGATAGTAAAACGTTATAAAGCAAGCCCTGATTTGCTTGTGTTTTTGCTGTGATGTTCATACAAAAAATAGCTCAATGACAGGGTGCCTTGTGCAAAATAGGGAACAGTTAAGGCAAAGGGAGATACAGATCCTATTCATTTAAATGACTTCGGTACTTTTGCAGGGGGTGTTCAATCAGAAAGCATCCCTGCTCCTTGGGAGGGAATTCTCAGAAGGCTGCTCTCTACCAAGCAAAATGGAGCTGGAATGACAAAAATGAGAGATTACGATCACTTAATAGGAAACAGTAAAAGCCAATACAATTTATTTTTCAGTAATGAGCTAAGAATGTTTAGATCCCCGGAAACTTTTCTTTCTGTTTGGCATTTCTGCCTTTTCAGATTAACACACAAGTGCACAAGTCCCTGGGGCTCCATTTCTGCCCTCTGAATATCACAGCCACCATCTTAACAATTGAGAATATTATTGGCCCTTTAGGAAATAAAGATGTTTTTACAGGAATACAAAGGGTCTCTGCCTGATGAAGATCCTGATAAGCTGCCCTACATGAAGTGCCACTCTCATTAAATGACCAAACGAACATATTTCAAGAGAACTGCTTTTTTAAATTTTATTTTCCAGAATTATGAACAAGGCCATTCAATACAAACATTGATTGCTCAGGTGGATGAGTTAAACAGAAAGTGGTTTTAAACACTCACATTGTCTCTCCTCCCCTCTCACCCCCCCCCCCCCCCCCCCCCCCCCCCCCCCCGCAGCTTCATTAGGTTGGTAAGTGCTTCTTTGTAATTCCCATTTTGTCAGCACTACAATATCACTGCAGTATCTGCCATGCAGAGACAAAAAAATGAGTAGGAAGGAGCTGTCAAATAAAAAAGGATCTTAAAGACAGTAAATCACCATAGTATGGAGTATATGGTGAGGGTAATCATTAAAAACATATCAGTCAGTGGGAGCAGTTTCAGAAGGAAGAGGGAGGGAGCAGGAAGGAGAGAGAACGAGAGTGCAAAGGAGAGACAGAGTGCAAAGTGGGGGGAGAACAGGAGAAGGAGAGAAAAGGAGAGAGAAATAAGGAGAAAAGGCGGGAGAGAAGGGGAAAGAGCAGGAGTGCAAAAGAGCATGGAAGAGATCGCAAGTGCAAAAAAGGGAGAGGGAAAGAACATTAAGTGGAGGGAGAAAGAGCATGCAAGAGCAGGGGAAAAGAGAGCAGGGGGAAAAGAGCGTGTAAGCACATGCCAGAAGAAAAAAAAAATATTATGTTGAAGGTGTTGAGCACTATACAGCCAAATTCCTGTGCAAACAGACCTGACAACACTGTGCAAAGTGGCCAAGTGGCCTAGCCCAGCATGAATTTTTTCAGACACTGCTAATAATTGGACTTTTTCTTTTCACTGTAAAAGATAGATGTTGATTTCGCGATTCTATTCAGAATCCTGGCTCTCATCATAAAAGAAAGGGTTGGATTATATTATGCATTTGCTGAACTAGGCCGTCTTCAGGGTATTTGTGTGCCTGCTAGACAGATGGCACGTCCTTCAGCTGTTTGAATATGAAAACTCTAGGAGCCCCTAAAGACACCAGGAAAGTAAAGAAACAGTCAAGAGGAAATGAGAGGGCAGAAAAGATCAAAAGGGCCCAGGAGGGGGCAATTTCAAGGTATTTTCTTAATCAACAAATCCATACATGCTGGAGGGAAAGCCCTGCACCACTCAGCTCTTGTTTTGTAACTGAGAATGCTTCTTACTCTTGTGTTACACATCTAGGAGAATGATCATGAAGCGTTTCTTTTGCAGTACAGCTATGCCGCACCAGGACAAATAGAAATAAATGATGTTTAGGGTCCCACACAAGACCAGAGCTATAATCATTGGCTAATAAACCAATATATCCTTGTGGCTCTTGGCTTCACAGAGAATTTTCTGCTACACACATGAACATAACCTGTGAAGGTCTCCACAAATATGGATAGAGATAGCCTTCAACAGCAAAAGCTTTTCCAGTATTTTTAGAAGACATCCCTTCCAAAGTTGTTAGTCTTACTGTAATAACCCTAGGTTTTCTCATGATACCAGACAGGTTTACGTCTAATATTTCTCACAGCTCTTCTGAAATCTGGGTGTCAACACTTTTCAGCAGGAGGAATTTTCAGCTCATCTCAGTGGGGATGTAGAAAGTTCAACTTGGAAAAATACAGAGCCTATGTTTAAGGCAGAAAATGACAGTTTTAAAAATTTTCAAAGGACTATCCTTACAACCACTGCAAAAGCTACAGTTCAGGAATAGAGCTGGTAATCTGAAATGCATTCGGTACGGTGGAAGATGTTTGAGATTTGCTTGGATTTGGTCCCATTCTTACAGCAAGCAATTAATATTTCCTTGTAGTTTTGGATAACTGGAAGCTCCCGGTGCGTGGCTGTTCCTCAGGCCAACAGCTTCCCAAAGAGAAAATATAAAGACTATTTTCCCTGAAGAGGCTTCAGGGAACCCCAACATTCCCTATTTTAAAAAGCAAAAAACTCTTTCTCCAGAACTAGAGACCAACAGTTTGCAGCTTTTTCCTGTTGAGTCTGCCCCATAGCTGCACTGGCATCCCTTCACATGCTGCTTTCCTTGCTGTGAAAATCCATTAGACCCCAGAGATTTTGAAGACAATATCACTGCAGGATTTTTTAATTGTCAAAGACTGATATAGGAACACACTTCAGTCAAACACGAGCTATCAGACCCAGTCACTTAAAGTTAACATAACGTGTGTAAATATCCACCAATCCTTGGTTTTCTATTTGTCCAGCTTTATTTATTTGCTGTGTTATCACATAAACAATCAAAAGATCCATGAAGTTCTGCATCTCTTCTCCCTGGTATGCCAATCTTTACACAAAGATAGCCAGTACCTGAAACTGGTAACAATACATGCAGCCTCTCAAGCCGAGCAGTAGATACCCTCCTGCTGATGAAATTATATAGAATATTAAATAACATAGGCAAAAGCCCTCTTGAAAAATGTTCCTCCTTGTCCTTTCATATTTTACCGTACAGGTATTCAGAAACACTACAGAAAAAAAAAATCAGAATACAGTATAAAGTACAAGGATTTCCAGCAGGGAGAAGGCTTTTGTCTGTTGCAAAAATCTACAAATTAGCCAATAAAGGAAAATGCAAGGCACAAGGTTTGGTTAATGTGGTTTTGGAAGAGTCTGCTCTAAGATACAAGGGTAAAAATGAAAGTGCAGTGAGGAATCAGAAAGCAGCAGACTACAACATATATTAGTCTGTTCAGAGTTACATGACAGTGATAAGGGAAGTAAAATAACCAAATGCATTAATGCTAGTCACGGGGGAACAGAGACAGATTTTATAAATATATTTAGTCTGTTAAATAAACAGAGGGAAACAATCAGCAGTGATTACAAATGGCTCATTTAAGCAGTCTTTAGTAAGTTCAATGGCTTTGAGAAGAGAAGCCTCTTTAAAGGTGATAAAAATCAGGCTCTCTACTGGGTGACTAGTTAAGAATCATCTACAAAACCTTGAGGGTCAATTTGGTCCCACTGTAGTAAAGTGGAATTTTATCAATTACTTCAATTTTGCCCTCTAAGTGTCAGCTAACATTCACCTGCTTGTGAAGCAACAGTCATAGAGTCCAATGGGCAATCTTTTTTTTTTGATCCTAGAGTTACTGTCCTGGGGAGGGTAATGGTCCACTTCTGCTGGAATTTGTGAACTAATGAGCTTGAGCTTCTAGGTGAAGACTCACCATGGCACACAAACTGCTAGAGGTGAAGTATTATAAATGAAGACAGCAGTGATCGTGCCATTGTCATGGTCCTGATGGTAGCTCCGTACAGTACGGATGAATTGCCCAGTTTGAAGATTAGGAAGCAACTGGGCAACTATCACCCCAACACCAACGAGCACCCATGGACTTTGTTCCACTTCTAATAACAACATGATGCAGCTGAAGCTGTAACTGGCAAGAACAGTCTGAAAAACAGTCTGCGGGTCTCAAAATGCAAAGGGCACCACGTATTGATTAACAGACCAAGCGCTGGACAGTTTTACAACATCTACTGCTTGCAACTTTTAAGATGACCACCTTAAAAATAAGTACTGCATGCACTCAGTTAAACACAGATCAATCCACTCTTCGGAGAAGCACCCAATGACAGCATGGGTCAGTAAATAACTCGCTCCTCAGTAAGTCCCACAGAACTTGCCGAGTGCGGAGAGATGGGCAAGAGCATTCTGTTAAGCAGTATATAGTATTAACTAGTAGCTGAACATTTTTACCGCAATATGACACGTTAGAGGTGGTATTGGAGGGGGGCGGGGGGGGGGGGGGGGGGGGGGGAGATCACACTAATTTTTAAAATGGAAAAGCATAGTAGTTAACAAAAGCCAGATGTCCTTGCCCAAGATGGCATTTTCTCGCTTCCCTTATTATATTGCCCCATTACACTCCAAAGGAAAAAACTTTCAATAAGCTATTCTTGAGGATGGTTCCACAGCAAAATTCATTAGCACAATCGTCATTACCGCTTGTCATTTCATATATACTCTGCATGGAAGAATGTGCTCCTGCTTGCTATTTACACTTAGACATTTCCTCTGTTCTCTAGTGCATCTACCTGTCAGGCCGTCTCTCCCACCTAGGAGATAGTTAGGTCAGACTGGGCTAGCACAGATAAGCATCAGGAGTACAAACAGGCTCAGCCCACCAGCAGTGAGGAGAGTGCCTCTAACAAACCACCGAGCATCAGGCAGCAGAGCACTTGGCAGCCCATCACCGAGCCTGCCCTGCCTGGATCTCGGTCCATCTGCAGCCCGCTGATTGCACCCCCTGCATCCAGCCCCACGCACAAAGGACTTGGGGAAATGCAGTTCAGTCCAGTTCTGGATATTGTAGGAGTGAAAAGAATTTGAAAAAAAACAAAACCAAAGAATAAGTTAAGAGCGTTGTGGCATGCAATTATTGCTTTAACTCCTGCACTGGAATTCAGCTGTCAGCGCTGGAGGCAGGGGATCTGCTTCCATTTAGCCTGCCTCCCAGGGTGACTAGGCTTCCTCCTCTGAACAACCTGCACAGCTCTCTCCGAGCATAATTCAAATTCTGGCAAACCTAGCCAACATCAAATATGTATTTCTTGCACTCCCACAGGGATTTATTCAAAACACTTTACAGCATGGGGCTCAGCTGGAAAGAGCAGGGAAGGAGAGAGCAGCATCCCATGGCTGCTGCTTGGGCTCCGGGGTTGGGGACATAGCACAGTATCAGGGTTATTCCAAAATGCTTTTCCTTCCAACCTTCCGTAAAATTCCTGTCACAACTCTGTCGCACCCAATTAAAAAAAAAAATAAATCTTTTTTCTAGCTCCGTGCACAATTTCAGCACACTAATCCACTCCTTCCCTACAAGCGATTTCCTACCATCAAACATATTAAAAAAGACTCTTTTGCCAAGAAATCCCATTGTGCTAGAGTGAATTAAGATAGGGTAAAAGCTGATGGGTATTGTACCTGAGCAACAAAGAAGAACCATTCCTGAACAAAGCAACAATCCCAGGCAACCCTTACAAAAGGCCATCCAGACAAGCTGACTGATAATGCTGGGCAACGGTCAGAAGTGAAGGGAGCTGAACAGCTGAAGAGAACAGCTGAAGGGAGAAAGTTTCTACTAATCCAAAGCAGGAATATTATCTTAATTGTTTCAATGCCCCCTGTACCTTCAAATGCACACTCTCACCCTGTCACAATGCTGAAATACTTGAACCGGAGGTGCACAGCCCCTGAAAACAAGCAACACTGTCCTCATTAATTCTGTCTTTCCTCCTTGTCTTTGCAAGCCCCATTAGAGAGCTGATCCTCACCCCCCCACTGCTATGCGACCCACCACAGGGTGCACTTAACTCCTTCCACTCTGCCTCCCACTTCAGCATCTACGGGTAGAAGCAGGAGGACTGGGTACAAGCAGGAGGACTGGAACCATAGGTTCAGGAAGAAACGTGTCAGAGAGAAAGCCGGAGGAGGATGAAAACACCAAAGGGGAGAGCGCTGACTGAGCTCAGAGAAGACGTTGATCAGGAGTAATACCAGCTCAATTCAGAAACCTCAGACAAAACCCCAGCCGAAAGGGTCACTCTTTACAATACCTAAATTGAATCAGATAAAAAGGTCATATTTCTTTCCTGCTACTGAGGAACATGTTCAAGGAGCACTCCAGAAGAAGTGCTTTGTAACAACCCTCAGTCCTTTGCTCCTTATTACCCCCATTTTCATTACTGAGTACCAGACATCCTTCCTCTGCAAAGCGATGGGTTTGGTACACCCTCTCCTGAGCTCCCCCACCCCCCAGTCTGGTGGTTCGGGGTCCCCCTTCCACTACCCCACATGCCACAGGCTCCCATGCCCCCCACCCCCCTTAGCAGAGACCGCAAGTGTGTTCCCAGAGATTTTGGGTCATTTCCCTCAGGGTGGGTTTCCCCCCTGCCCCTTCCCTGACTTTCACTGGAATATGTAGTGCTTTGCTCCCGACTACCTTCTATTCAGAAAACCTGAAAGGACCAGAGAGCCGTCCAGTTTAAAGGCACTGTGGTGAACCAGCTGGAGAAAGACGGGAGAAAACAGCGGTACAAAATATTGCCATGTGACAAGCCTGGAAGGTGTAGGTGTTGGAAGAGGACTCTGACAAGGAGGAGTAATTGGGGATAGCACAGCTGAGCAAAAATACAGCTCTGAAGAATTAACCTGTGATACAAATACCGTGAACACAATTTACATTAACTCTTCAGATCAATCTAACCCAAGCAAATGCTAGTGTAGTTACAGTGACTGTTGTGCTCCTCAGGGTAGGAGCTTGCACCTAGAAAGAAGAGAGGGAATATGAAACAAGTGAGCAAATGCCATGGGAAGAAGAGAGGTGGAGACAACACAGCAGGTTCTGCTCCATATTTCAACTCCATAGTCCCTTCTTGCATATCTTTTTTTTTTTTTAATTTAAAATAAATGTAACATAAATATCTTCATACATTTAGGAAAATTGCTGCAATTTTCCTATACTATTGTTGTATAACTATCTGTCGCCTTTTACTAATGCCAGCAGGCTTAGATAAGACTCTGGAGAGAGGGGAAAAAAACCCTTGTTGAGTCACACCAGCAGAAAATCCATTTACTTCAAGTGATGATTCTATGGGTTTATACCACAACACAAATCTGCATCACACAGCAAGGCAGATGGGGAAGGAGGAGGAGAAGGGAAGAGAAGAGAGGGTGCTTCCCTGTCCACTCTGCAACAATATCAAACGTTGCTTTATCTCTGTCATATGCTAAAGAGGCTCCTCTGACTCCTCATCTCACTGGAAAAATGTGGACATTTCAAAAAATAATTGATTTCTGATAGTTACCTATGCAGTACGTAGTTATTATAGTGGTGACCACAACACTGCTGCATCACCATAGCAAATGAATTCCTCAGTGTCCCTTCCAGAGCTTCTGACAATGTCTGTACAACATCTGGGGGTGACAGGAGATGTTACCCATTGATATCTGCGTAGCTATCTACATACCACCTACAAGGAC
Organism: Falco peregrinus; assembly: GCF_023634155.1. Lineage (NCBI taxonomy): Eukaryota > Metazoa > Chordata > Aves > Falconiformes > Falconidae > Falco > Falco peregrinus. Next base: position 1,869,552 of record NC_073724.1, on the reverse strand, counting down.
TTAGTAAATACAGATCAGGAAGAGTGTGGAGATTGAAGTCAGCTGGAGAAGTTCACTTGCCATTCCTACTAGTTCTACCAAAGCATCTTCACCTGTCCAGAGAGAGGAGACAGATGGGACACTTGTGAAGAAAGCATTATTTGAAATTCAAGAGAAAAATGAAGGCACATAATCATGAAGTGATGCTGTAATAGTCCAGTGCTGTCCAATAACAATCCTGGACAAAGTTTCTGAGAGGCTTTCTGTGTGGATTGGGTGTGGTGTTATTTGGGATTAAGTCCATAATAGCATACAGGAATGGTGTCATCAGACTTTAGTGCCTCCTCCACTAAATGAGATGCTGAGCCTTACCTGGTTCAACAGGTGGTTAGTGCATTTTCATGCGCCAAATGTTCCTTGTTTCCTTCCTCAGAGCTAAGAAACTGGGAGAGATTCTGGTTCGTAGTCTAACTACAGGTTTCACCAGCATGTCATTGGCAGAGGGTTAACAAGTGGTGATGGCCAAAAGTAGTTAGTGGATATTACTCTTTGTTTACTTATGTGTGACAAGGTTTTGGTAGCTGGGGGCTACAAGGGCAGCTTCTGTGAGAAGCTGCTAGAAGCTTCCCCAATGTCCAATGGAGCCCATGCCAGCTGGTGCCGAGATGGATCCAAAGGTGGCCAAGGCTGAGCCCACCAGAAGCAGCACCTCTGGGATAGTGTATTTAAGAAGTTGGGGGGGGACCCAAAACAAAAAAAACAGCAACGGCAGCTGGGAGGGAGGAGTGAGGCTGTGTGAGACCCCAGCCCCGCGGGCACCAGGTGGGGCAGGGGGAGGCCGGGGGGCTCCAGGTGCGGAGCAGAGACCCCCCGGGCAGCCCATGGGAGCCCCCGGCCAGGCAGGCTGTGCCCCCAGCCCGGGGAGCCCCTGTGGGGAGAGGAGCCCAGGCTGGGGCTGGGCTGGGGACCCTGCGGAGACCCCCCTGGGGCCCGCTGGGCCTGGGGAGCCCCAGGCTGGGGCAGGGGGCGAGGACCCTCCCCATGGGGGCAAGGAGCAGCAGGAACAGCATGTGAGGGACTGAGCCCAGCCCCAGCCCAGTGCCGTTGGCAGGGAGGGGGGAAAGAAAATGCGGAGTAAAGCTAAGCCCAGAAAGAAAGAAGGGCAGAGGGAAGGTGTTGTAAGATTTAGCTCTTATTTCTCCTTATCCTACTCTGATTTGATTGGTAATAAATGAAACTAATTTCTCCAAGCCGAGTCTGGTTTGCCCATGACTGTAACTGCCGAGTGCTCTCCCTGCCCTTATCTCCATCCCCAGCCTTTCGTTGCCTTCTCTCTCCCGGTCCCACTGAGCAGGGCGGTGATGGAGCAGCTTGGGTGGGCACCTGCCGTCCAGCCGGGGTCAGCCCACCACAACTTAACAGCAGAAGACATAACAGCCATTTTGTACTTAACTCTTTATACCTTTGCTCAACATTTAGTAAAGCTTTCCTAAACCATTTAGCAAAACCTCTATATACAAGGTGCCATGGACATGACGGACTCGCCATCAGTCCCATTCCTGACAGTAAATGCGAAGAAAATTTTGCAATCCCTAAACAGCAAAAAGAACGGATCCTCATGTTGCAGTTATTACAGAGGTCTTGCTGAGGCATGGTTTGAGGTGGGCACTATCAAACGAGAATATTGTGTTAACTAGATAAGAATTCTCAAGAGTAACTCTACTTTAAACTTGACTCCTGGAGAAAGCTGAAAATAAGTCTGTTTTCCTATTAATAGTATTGTTGCCTTAATAAAAGCACAAATATACTGCTCCCCACGTTCGGAGATAAATCAAGAGTGCAATCACACCAGCGTTTGGATTAGGCACAGAAGAGCGCTCAGGTTCAACAGCAGCAAATCGCCCAGAGCAATAGGTCTCTCAACACTGTTTGAGGGAAATGTCAAGTTCCCATTTTTTCCTCCAGCCACTTGTAGTAAGCAGGCTGGCCTGTCTTCTCCTCTAGGGGTAGGGTTTTTTTAATTATTATTTTATTTCTAAAACAAGCTGAAAGCCGTAAGGAGATGGAGAAAGTAATTCAAATAACACACCTGCCAGTTTTCCACAGCTAAAATACCCATGGCTTTTGGAGAAGAACTGACTGAGCTCCTTCACAATTATTAGTCAGACTGTGGAATCTAGTATCAAGCAGAAGGAAGAGTGTGCTACATCTATTTACATAATGTATCATTTTATAATATAATGTACTCTTATTGCAGCATTATATCAATTATTCACCAAAAAAGCTTTAATAAATTTAACTGTGTTGCTCCCACTTTCGAACCACTTTAGAATAATTTAAAGCTCATTTCCTGATGTACTGAAATTATTCTAAACTGTGCATGCTGGCAAACACAAAAACCTTTTTACTCCCCATTTGCAAAATGACATCTGCTCTATTTCCATCTTTGTTTTCAGATGCAAGATTACTTTAGCATTTTATTTCTTAATCTGTCAAACAGCATCGTCAAAAAACAGGGAGTAACAGTTACTCCTCAAACCCCCATAGATTAAAAGTCACAAAAGCTACATATAACATTTTACCAAACTTGCATATCAGACAGAAATCAGATAAACTTTCTTCCTTTCCGTTATAAAAGTGTCCTCTGCTAAAGTCTGCAAACATTTGTAACGCCACAAAGGAAGAAAGCCTGATAGATTTATTATATGCAGAGTGCCTGCTGCATAGCTACAGTGGAAGGCAGTTTTCCATTATTAGCTGAATTTTCAACCAATTTCTCGTTTCTATTGGCATAAGTTCAGTCCTGCTCTGGCCCCAGGCACACAAAGAGATGATAAAAGCCATCAGCCCCGGTGCAGCCTCTAGCATTTGAAGTCTTAGCAGTCTGAGAAATTAACAGCCAAAAACTAATGGAGAAAAGAGTGTTTTCTTTACTTCCCTTACAATCGGTCTACACATCAGAACCAAACACAAGCAAGAGACCTCAGAAAACACTTCAGCAGCAGCATGTGTATACAGACCCACCACCATTTATTTCATCACCTCCCGTGGTCTTTCTGCCACAGCTTCACAGTTTGCTTTTTGCATTCCAATACTCTGATCTGAGAGAGGCTTATTCACCTGCTTATCTTGGAGTCCAAGGGAAAATGCTGCATGCTCACAATTAAATATGCATGGCTAGGATCAGAAGGCAAGGGATTTTTTTAAATATAAGGAAGGTCAATAAAATACATTAATTAAAATGAAGTACAGTGTCATTTGGCAGACAAGTGATTATACCTGGAGAGTCTAACATTTATTTTTATTAACTGATGTATTTTTAATTAATTTCCTAATTATTTACTTGGTCAGGGTTTGCATAGATTTTTCCCTTTCTTGTTGTTGCAAAACTGAAGGGGCAAAGAGCAAGCTGGCTCTGGCCGCACAGAGAGGGTGGAAGGGACGGCAGTTGCAGGTCGCAGGTCAAAGCGCTGGGAATGAGAGAAGAGACTGGAGTCGGGTTTAGGATACAGCAGAGGTAAAAACCAGACTGGCCGTGTCAGGAGGATGCTGGGAAAGCTAGCAAAGAGGGTGGTGTGTGGAGGTGACAGAGGGGTGGTAGAGCCAGATGCAGTCGTGTTGGACAAGAAGAGGACAGAACTCAAACCTCTGTGCAAGAAAAGAGATTGGAACAAAAGGGCTTCCTCAGGGTACCCGAGCCTGAGTAAAAGGCTTGGGTGGAATTGACAGTAGAGGATTAAGACAAGCAGTCAGAAGGAAGAAGACAGCAGAGACTGCCCAGGTACATAAGCCAAAAACACTGCAGAAAGAACCGAGTGCTCAGCAGTGGTACGCTGCCGGCCAAAGGGCCTCAGATGTAGGAAGCAGTGAAAGAGGAAGGTGGTGAGAAACAGCCTGTGATGTGGGATCGATGAGTGACAGTGACAGACAGACAGCAGAAGGAGCCAAGTCAAGAAAATTTATGTTTCTTTAAAAAGATCTGTTTGATCCATGACTATAAAAAAACATATTGCTTGTAATTGCACGGTTACCATATGGCATCACTGCTCAGCAGAAGTATGCATTTACCTTGTGAGAACACTTACACACTTAAAAATATTTGGATTTCTTCAACTCAAGTTCTGGATGTCTCTGTACTTATAAAATTCCAGTTTGAAACAATCTCTGCACCACGTCTCTAACACAGATTTCTACCACTATCACTTCTGTTGGTGATGCTTTTCATCAGATGATCTCAAGGCTCATTTACAAACCGGGTCAGCATCATTATCCCCATTTTACAGATGAAAAATGAAGGTGCTGTAGATCAGCCTGCATTATTAATGTGAACTCTCAACCCTAAATTCATTTTACTGTCATTTTCCTTGAAATATTCATTTGTACTTCTGCACTAAGGGTATTTTTGTCATGTATTTCTAACATATGCCAAAAGTACCTGGAGCATAGTAGCGGCCATTTTTAGCAATCTCAGAACTCTTAAGTAAATAAAATAGCTCAGTACCAGACTGCCACATTACCAGGAAGAAATCCATTCCCCCTGTGCTTACCCCTTCACATGTTCCACCTTAGCTCCAGTGTATCCAGGGAAAAATCCTCTGTCCCCCTCAGCTCAGCCTGTTCCCACATCCCCATGTTTCCTTCTGCTGCAGACCACTATGGCAGCACAGTCTGGGAATACAAGAATATCATGCTCCAAACTCCATTCTATTTCTATGGCCGCCAGTCACGTCCTGCACTTGAAACCTTCGTTCTTCAGCACCTTAGTAGAACATACTGGTTATGGCTTTTTGGGGATATCTGCTGTGTTCTGGAGCCCTTTCAGAAGAGAAGCTGGGATCTCTCACCTTCTTTAGGTACATCACATGCACTTTTCAGTATCCTGAGAAGGCACTAAGCAAGAGCAGATGAGCATGAGCTGCCTTACACTCAAGGATGTTACAGCACAATGCCAAGCTCCCTTCTCCTTCCCATATGGTGGTGTTTGTTTGTTTGTTTGTTTGTTTTTTTCCCAAAACGCCTAACCCTTAGAATGAGACTTCTCTCATGAAATAAGAAGTTGGGCTCCATGGTCTAAACCAGCCACAACAGCAGCATGCTTTGGCATCCTGGATGGCCGATCAGCTGAGCTCTCTCTTACGAAGACCTTGAGGCCTGGCTCCCTCTATCTCAGTGACCACCTGCACTCTTCCACTTTTTGTCCAGATGCCTTATTCTGCTGCTGCTAGACAGAATGCCAGAGCTATCCCCAGTGAGCTCCCGCGGCAAAAGCCCTGCAGATACAGGCCAAACACCAACAGGGAGGACTTAATGCTAGCCAGCACGGTTTTGCAACAAGCCACAGTTTGATGGTAACAGCAAGAACCTTCACAAACCCCAGAGATGTCTTCCCGACTTTCCTTCTTGCACATCAGCCAAGACATTTGTAAGAATCTCAATTGCTGCTGTTCCTAGGAAAGCCATGAGGCTTGGTTTGTGTGCACATCTGTAACCAACCTACCAGTCCTTACGAAAAAGGATGCTCACTGCCTATCCCTGTGCCACTGCGGTGGTGCTTTGCACACTGGGGTGTACCTTATTCTTCTGAGATGAGGGAACCACCCTACCTTTGGATACAAATACTCTGCTCGTACACAAACTCACATTAAAAAAAAATGAAATGATGATACCACTGCTCTCAGTGATTGCATTGCAGGTCAGCACGCTCTGCTACTGGAGAGCCGTTCCAAATAGAAGCAGTGAAAGACAGAGGTTAAAAAAAAATAATCACAAAATATTTAAAAAAATCTTATCCAACAATTACAGCATGAACTGACGAGGCATGAAAAAGCTGTGATATTTTTCCACAGGCTTCTTGCTTAGCTGCATTTTAGTAATGTTTCACAGAACTGGCACAGGCTGCACTCTTAACAGAAAAGTCAGCTTCTTTCAAGTCTCAAGTCCCTTCTTCAAGGCCTGGACACATTAGAGCCACTGACAGAGAATTAAGCTGATAAAACGCCTTTTTTTTTTTTTTTTTTTTTTTTTTTTTTTTTGCCACCGGCATCACTGTCAGAAACAGATTAATTTGGCTGAGATTTTCAATGATACAAAAACTAGACTTTAACCTGAAGTTCAGCCTGAGGTTCACATATTCTTGCAGTAAGTGTTTAATCTAATGGAAATAAGAAAATCATACAACATCAAGAAATGGGCGATTCGTTAGGGTGTGTGGGTGTATGACTGTTGAGGAGGAAAGAAGAGGTCATTTAATTATATTTCCTCCTTCCCTCATCTCCACCATTTACTGACTCTTATCAAAGCACACTCTAGGTCTTGACAACTAAATGAACAGATGCTAGCCTGTTAGTAAGCTTGTTTTTAAGAGTTCATTCCAGAAGAAGAGTTTTCTGAAAACATATGGTGAGCTAAATATATTGAAGATTTTTCTCAGCTGGCTTCATCTGTACAGGAATATACCTCTCAGGTGAGATGCTCAGAATACCCAGCGTTATGTCAACAGGGGAGAAATCCCCAGGTGAAAGGTACCACATCTTCCAGAAAGTGGGAAAGAAAAAAAAAAAAAAATTCTCATTCCTAGTTAGTCCTAGAAATCTGATTGTGATTCAGTCCTCATTGATTTTTATAGTGATACAGCACTGCACTCACTGCTGATCATTGTAATATCAGCCATGTTGATTTAAATCCTGTAAAACCTAACACAAAGAGACAGGCTGCAGAGCATTCCACCACCTAGGAACCACAGCATTTAACAGATGATCAGGAGTCAGGCTGGCCCCAGAAGCCACCTGTGACATCAAAAGACAGGATGAAATTCAAAGGCTTTGACCACAGTTCCTTTGACAAAAAGTCTAGCCTACCAAAACAACAATACGCGCAGCCTTCTCCTGACAGCATTGATGGAGAACGCCGGAGCCTTGCTCCTTCTCTAAGGAACATCCGCTGCAGATCATCTAATCATGAGAGAAGGAAAACTCTGATCCTTAACAGCTGAATAAATATTTCATTATTTTTGTAGCAGCAAGCTAAACATAAAAGCAAAGTGTGTTAGCCATGCATAAGTAGGTAGGATCAAATACTCAGTATTGTGTTTGGTTCTTAACAAAAGGATTTTTAGCAGATGACTAAGCACGCTAAGTGGCAGTCAGTGGGATGAAATTAAACAAGTACAGTTGCGTCAGCAACATTAAGCCCTTAGCTATGTGTGAAGCACGGTATTAGAAGTGACAGGGGGAAAAGTTCCCCATGGCAAGCAAAACCTGAAGTCTTTTTGCTGCATCAGCAAGGGGCAGGGCTAGGCACCCAAACATACATTTCTATTTTTGTTCCAGCTCATCCCTTAAGAGAGAAGCCGACTCTGACACCGTAATCCCAAGCAACAGGTGGACAGCAAGCCGCACATCACCGCTCAGAACACCGACACAGAATGAATAAATCCAGCTTGCAGCAGCCTGCTTGTACAGACTGAAACATGGACGCAGGAAAAGCTTCAGGGACAAAACCTGAAGGTGACTCATTATGGAGAATGTCAGGTACAGACAACTCAAATCCCACTCTGCCTTGGGCCTTTTTCTATGGCTTCCACACTCCATCAGAGTAGCCACTATACATTTCCTTTTTCCTATAGGAACGATAAAAGACTAATTAGACACTGGAAAATATACATACCTGTCAAGTGTCACATACCAAGAGCAAGGCAGAGCATGGCAAGACTGTTGTGCCTCTCCATGACCTGGCCTGAGCTTTTGCTGCAGGTCATGTCTCCACCTACCAGCGCAACAGGTGAGTTGACCTGTCAACCAGATGCTGCTGCACAGGGCTGCAAGAAAAGAGGTCGCACCTGGGGATATATTTTCATCTAGCAAAGCAGCATCCTCAGAGACAGTCTAACACCACATGCATCAGCCACGGAGCCATTCCAGAGGTCTCCCCCTGCCCCCAGCTCTTGGGCATTTCCCTGGTTGAAATACCAATGCCTAACCTTGGCACAAACTACACCAACCCAAGCAGAAGCATTTCTACTGTGAAGTAGAAATGATTTTGTGAAATCATTATAAGATGGTCCTGTGTGGGAGGTCAGACTAAAATCTAAGGTAAAAACACATTCTCTTGGGATTTCTGCAAAATAGTGTCATTTGAAAATTCCTGCAGTCTTGATGCTTTCAGTGGTGGCATTATGTAGATTTCATACATCCAAACCAGTATCTAAGTATGACACTAAATTTCATTTTATCAGAGCAGAAGAGATATGTTAGGAGACTACGAGAGGGGACCCAAGTAGCTGGGTGATAGGCATCAGCCAGCAACTCACTTTCTGTTCTGACAAACTCAACATTTCTTCTTTGTCAGGACTACGTGATCTCTGCACCCAGCTATGGGTTTCCAAAAAATATCAGAGAAGAGGACGGGCAATGACATAGCAATTTTGTTCTTTTGCTATTAATTTCAAACACTTGGGGTGGGGGTGGGGTGGGGTGGGGCACAGGAGAAGGAAAAATTAATTAGAGGCAATGAGAATTTTCTAATTTTTTTTCTTCTTCAAATTTTCATGGCAGTATATTATTAAACTTCTTCATTAGGTCAGAGAGCTAGAAATTAGCTAAGCTAAGATTATTTTTTAAATTTTTATTCTTTTTTTATTTTTTAAGTGAAAGAAGTTTAATGATTACCACTTAACAAAATTGGTGATCCCAAAACCCTTGGAGCTTCCATAGGTCACATTAGGCAGAACAAGGATAGAAGAAGGGGCATAACCTAAATTCACTTCACCGAGATCAATACCTTATCTCCTGCAGAATACTGTCTTGATACTTAAAGAGATCATATTTTTCTTTCCTGATATATTTCCAATTTTTCAGCCCTCCAAAGACCCGTATACTCTTTGCCACTGACTGGGATTTCCTATTTTGAAGACGTTTATGTGTAGATTTGTTCAGTTTACAGACATTTTGCCAGAAAATTAAAAATTATTCTGACATTTTCACAAACTGAGTTTGATCATTTTATGTTCAACTCTGAAGATAACCACACAAAACACAGCCAGTTTCTTTGTGATCAATTCAAAAACAATTGAAGCACAACTAAAATGATCAATGTAAAGAATATGCTTTAACACAATTACTAAAGAATGCAATTATGGATCACTAAACCTTTTAAAGGAAGTTCAGTCTGAGTTAGGCAACTCCATAGCTGTAAGCGTATCTCCATATTAATCTTATTTACTGCCCCATAAACAGGAACCAAATTGCAGCACTTTTAAGGGCAGTACTATGTGGCCAAACAGAAAGAGAAGCTTCACTTGGGCACAGCTTTGGATGAGTTGTGTGCACACGGGAAGGAAAGCTGGTGTACTCATGTGCGAGGTTCTCTAGGTGCAGGACTTTGCATTTCACTTTGTGGAACTTCATGACATTCCTCTGCCTGATCCTCCAGCCTGTCCAGGTCCCTCTGAATGGCAGCACAACCCCCTAGCACAGCAGCCACTCCTTCCAGTTTTGTATCATCTGCAAATCTGCAGATGATACAAAGACAATAAAGTCCCTAAATTCTCCATGCCATCATCCAGGTCATTCATGAAGAGGATAAACAGCACTGGACCAACTACCAACACTTGGGGTACTTCACTGGTGTTTGATCTCTAGCTAAGCTTCATGCCACTGATCACAAACCCCTGAGCCCAGCAGTTCACCTGGTTTTCAGTCCACCTCACTGCCCAGTCATATAGCCTGTACATCATCAGTTTTCCTGCAAGGATGCTGTCAAATATCTTTCTAAAGACAGACCAAACAACATCCACTGTTCTTCCCTTCTTCCACAGGGCCCTGCATTCCTTCACAGGAGGCTATCAGGCTGGTGAAGTGTGACTTCCCCTCCATAAATCCATGCTCATTACTCCTGATTCCCCTTTTGTCACTCGTGCACCTAGAAATGCTTGCCAGGATTAGTAGTTCCATTACCCTCCCAAGGATGGAGCTGAAGCTGGCCAGTCTCTAGTTCCCTAGATGCTCCTTGCCCTTCTTGAAGGGCGTGATACTCTGTCTTCCAGTCATCAGCCATCTCCCAACCACTGTGACATTTCAAAGGTAACAGCAGCCGTAGTGTCACATCACTCAGCTCCCCCAGCGCACACAAGGGTACCCCATCCCATGGACTTGCGTGTGATCAGTGTAAGTGTTCCCTAACCTGATCCACCACCTCTGAGGGTAAGCCTGCCTTACTGCAGACTTTTCTCCTGGTCTCCGGGACCTGGGACTGCTGAAAAGTAAATCTTACCATTAAAGACCAAGTTCAAGAAGGTATTGAGTAGCTTCAGCCTTCTCAGTGTCCTTTGTCAGCAGAGCCCCTGTCCCATCCAGCAGCAGGTGTGTTTGCCCTTGGCTTCCTTTTGCTGCTGAAGCCCTTGTAGAAGCCCTTGATATTGCCTCACACCACTCACCAGACTTTGCTCCAGGTGGACTTTGGCTTTCCCATCCCCACCCTTGCAAGCTCAGGCAGCTACTCTACCTACTGGCCGGGCCACCTAACCCTGCTTCCAGCTCTTGTACCTCACCTGCTTTGTGCCCGAGTTAGGTCAGGAGCTCCTTGCCCACCCATGCAGACCTCCTGCCACCTTTCCTTGATTTTGTGCTCATTGGGATAGACTGCTTTTGAACTTAAGAGCTCTTGAGCTTGTTGAGTCCATTTTCTCTACCTGGCAGGACGTAAAAAAGATCTAAAGGAGTTAGAAACACCGGTCCAAGACCAAGGTGTGCTGGGAGCAGGCCAAAGGCAGAGCAGCAGCAGAGAGCACATGAGCCCTAAGGACCCCGCGCTACGGTTCCTCTAAGGCTGGCACAGATGTGAAGCCTAGTGCAACTTCAGGATGCTCTGAAGCCGCTCTGATATTATATTTAAGAGCTGTCAGTTGTCCCGGAATACAAAGGTGGATTACAGCTATCGTTCTTTCTTGTTACCTTACATTCTGGTTCAAAGAGAGCAACTGAGAATTGGGGTCTCAGGAGCCAAATGTCACACTCCTTTTTCTGACCTGAGGCAAAAGGAGGGTCTCCTCATACTTTCAAGCTATTGAACAGCCCTCTTGGTAAATTACTGAGTAAGACTTTACTGCCTGATCCTCAAGAGAAACCCTTGCTGTTTCTCACTTTGGTATCTCTGACCTGCCATACCTTATTCTCTCACTGCAGCTTATTTCATTAAAGTTAGAAACTTCAAACTTCGCTTCACTATCTCTCCAGGCTTGATTTGCACACTTCTAAAAGAAAGAAATACCAAAAGATGCTATCAAAAGGTAAAACATCAAAGACCAATGTTAATAAAATTGTGACAACACTGCATCACATGTCAAACAACTTCATTACAGGCTGTTTAGCACTAGAAAGGTTATAACTGGCGAAAGTTTAAACAGAAGCTTGCTTTTTTTGCCCATGAAAAAACACTTATTGAACTCACCAAGTCTCACGCTCCAGGACACCTCCTGCTCACTTATCAGCTGCCTGCAGCTGTACTCCAGGTCACACTTGCTGCTGGAGAGGAGGGAAGCTGGCCACAGCAAAGCCAATGCCACCAGCAGAGGTCCTGCCACCCTGCGGCCCCTGACGGAGCACAGGGCCCCTGGCACGCTGCCTGGGGAGGCACATTCTGCTCTGGGCTCATCACACCCACCAAAAAAGGCTGTAAGTCTCCATCCATTGACCCAAAGCATGGATTTTCACCTACCAGCATCCAGATAACCTGAGGAGTCCAATGTCTGTGGCTCTTGGCCCAAGCGGTTGGGCAATATTCAGAGCTCTACATCCATTAGAGCACAGTTCAGTCACTGATAACAAATTAACATCTACAAGTCGGTTTATTAACTATGAACGTGCTCAAAACATCCACCCATCTTTCAAATGCAGCAGGAGCAAAGACCTGGCAGTTTCCTACCTCAGAAACCTCAAGCGCCTCTCACATAAGGTCTGTTTGGAGGAGCTGCTTCAAGCTCCTGTCAAGACAAAAACCTCTGGCTGCTGTGCCTACCCGCGCAGCCGGCGAGCAACCAGCACGCCTTGTTACTGCAGCCGGGGTACCCCTCATTACTGCAGCCGGGGTACCCCTCGGTGCCACAGCTTAGATATACCTGCTAGAGCTACCTACCACCTTAAGCTGCCTTTATCCACAGCTGTTTTCATTACTGCTAAAACAGCTTTTTTACTTCTCTAGAGTCATTAAAAGGTTATTTTTCAGGCTCTTTAGAGAAATCTACCACCTCCAGCTGCCAGCTATTAGTACTTTCCAGCTTAACAAGAGGCCGTTTGTATTACTTCTGTAATGAGGTAAATTAAGCAAATATATGTATACATATATATATATTTATATCTGTATTTGTCAACTAGGAAGCAAAGGCATGCCTTGCTTGTTAGAAACAACCAGTAGAATGTTTTTCCACTATGAAAATGCTTTGAAAAAATTCAGAAGGCAGTTTTGAATGAATGCCACTTCTTCAATCCTGCAATAAATCCAACCCATAGAAGAGGACTGCATCTGAACCAAATAGAAATTGAGTCTCCTAAGTCCCAAAAGGCTACACAAAACTTGCTTTTTGCAAGAATAAGATTGACCAAGTGTTTAAATCACAAATAATAATTTAAAAAAAATAAAAAATTGCTCCACTGCTGAGCAATCACATGGGTTTCTAGCCCTTGGTTCCCTGCTTTGTTCTGGGTCTGCAACCCAGGCTTACCTAGAGTTTGTTACTGACACAAGTAGCTGCATACCCCTGCAGATCTCAAGTTCAACAGACCATGGGGAAATGTCACCATTACAAGAATCCTGCTACTCAGGGCTGAGTCCTAGAGAAACCCTGTCATCAAGAGAGCCGAAGCCCTGCCCAGGCACTCACTTCACTACAGTGAAGGTATCAACACACCAGGGACTCATTTCTCCCACATCCCTTGGCAATTTGATCCTGCAACATAATACACTCTGAAATAAATCCTGCAAAACTTCACTGTTAGCTCTCTCCCTGCACCTATGTCCTGCTGCTTTTTGTAGGGGACAGCTACAGTCTCACTTCTAGGTGAAATTGCCTTGGCCTGCTCACCTGACTGCTCGTGCACTCACAGGCAGGAGTTGTTTAGCTACTGGTATATAGAGAGGATAGAGTTCAGCATCCAGATCCACAGGGATAGCTCACAGGTATAGCACAAGCCATTCCACAAGAAGAGAAATACATTTTTGCAAAACAGATTAAGCAAATGGAAGAGGAAGGAAAAAGATAATGGGAAGAACAAACACAATCATCACAAATCAGTTTCCTGTTTTCCTTTTATTTCATTTTGGTTTTGCTTTCCATTTCTTAAATGAGCATTTTTACCGGCTGAGCAAATGCAGCAGATGTTTCCCAAGTATTTTCTTGAAGACTGACAAGGTGCTAGTAGTGCACAAGCATGGCACATACAAGGAGGATACTTTTTCAGGAGTGAGTAGCAAGGGAATCGGGTGGGGGATATCCCAGTTTCCTTCTCATATTAAGAAGCATTTTGGTTCACCTTGTACAGGTTTAAATCCTAAGCAAACCCTAAGAGTTTTGCTTCTCTACTGCTTTCCTTTTCAGATCAAAAGTTTTCTAAATTACCATAGGATACAAGTCTTCAATAGGTCACTGATTTCTCTATTTTTTGAGAGCCTTATTTTTAGTTGACTTTCAACATCTTCATTTTCTTTAAAAAGCATAGTCTAAAAAAACCCCAAACAACTCAGTTTTCAGGAAGCGTGGTGCCTCTCCTCCAAAAAGCAGTCCATCCTTAAGCTATCCAGAACCAAACACATAAGAACTACACCTCCTCAAAACGATACCAACCTAACCAAGATTTCTGAAAGTAGGTAAAGCAAAAACAGATCCAAAGTAGCTTCTCTCAGAAAACGACATCAACATTTTACTGCCTGCCAAAAGAAAACTCCATCTGTGAAAGCTACAAATGGATTTTACCTACAACCACAACTCAGCATTTCTTCCCAGGTTTTGAAGGCGTTCTCCATCCTGCTGGAAGCACCGCATAGCACACACCACCAGGAGATCAGCGTGGTCTTTCTTGCCAGCATATTTATACTGATAGAAGCCTTGAAAGGAGTGCATGAACGAATCTATAAGATGATTCTCCAAATCATGGATGACGCCATAAGATTTGCTACCCCGAGAGCCTTGCACATCATTTCTGCCACCCAACACCAACGCTTTACTCCACAGGAACACCAGATACGCACTAGGGAACTTGCAGGTGCTGGCAGAGTGTGGGCACATGTAACACCAGACAGCGGCATTTCTGCCTCAGGAGCAAGCACTGCTACAGGTACTTCCACTTCAGTGTCAGAAGTCAGGCCGGAGAGCCTCATGAGAAAGTAAACACCACGGCTTTGGAGTTTGTGAAGGATCTACTAGCCCATTTTAAAACACACTACAGAAAAAAAACCCCACACAACCCACCACCAAACAAAACAAAGGACAAAGTAGAGAAAGTTCAAATCAACTGCCCATGAGTACCTTTGGTGGTGAAGAGGGTCAACACACCTGCCTATTCCTCAGGAATGTCGTGTATCAATACATGTATAAGTTACGTGTATCAAATCATGCTTTTAAATGTTGTCACGTGTCCGTAGCAGCCACTGGTTGAGCTGGCCCTGGAGAGGCAATTCATTAACTCTAAGGAAAGGGATGAGCGTGTTTATATTAAGTCAGTGACTTTTTCTCAGCACCAGGTGCATCAGTTGTGACACAACAGACATACCTGCAAGCTTTGGTGTCAAAATGCTGTTTGGAAAGAAGAGCTACATGGAAAGGGGCCAGGGAGAGCAAGCTGAGGCTGGCTGCCCAAGAGGCAGAACACTCCAGGAAAGAAACAGAAAGATAGGGGGTGCTGCCCTCACCTACACTTCTCATATGGGAGCAACTTTATTTCCACAGTCAGTGAATTCCTCAGCAGTGACAGCACAGATTTGGAATATTCAAAACAGCAAATACAAAGAATCACATTACCTCGGGAGCAGACAAACAAGTATCTGAACTGCATCCTTTGCTCAAGCAGAAAAAAAAACCAACAGCCCACAACTGCACCCAGCTGCAGTAGCCCTGGCAGAGGCTGTGCATCGTAAGCTGTGTACAGACTCTCAAGCCAGTGAAATGTTTGATGGAGGAATACGAGTTGGCAGCACTGCTTAATCTGCGTTTCAAGGGCAGAGCTGAAATGGCTGTTGCAGACAGTGCAAACACCGATCATTGAAGGGTATTCTCATACACATTCTGCTGGAGAAGGCCAGCCAATTATCTTCCCTTTCCAATTGCAGGTCTCTACATCCACCCGTGTTCCCTGGGAAACATGAAAGAGTAGAAAGTGGTTAAACAAACAGCTCTACACCTTTTATTGTATTAACAGAATACCAATAAGGGCAATCTGGAGAAAGCTTTCTTCCTTTGGAGTCCTTTTTGCATCAAACAAGCTTAGTAAAGAAATATAACCTTAACCTGCCTCTGTCTCACAGGAGCATATTTACACAATTATCAGAACGGATGGGTCCAAGGGAAGATAGCCTTTCCTGGAAAAGCATGACCTAATTCTCAATATCCTATTTCGATACCTAAGCTCTCCGAATGCTCAGTTCGGCTGTTAGGAGCTGCAAAGATGAACCCAAACTACCTTGATTCCTTGCAGTTCAAGGAAACGCTTCTACCAAGCCATGAAGTGGCGACTCCAGGGGCTGTGTTTCACAAAACCAGAAGGGCAGGGAAACGCTGCCAAAAAGCGAAGTTTAGAGGTGCCAGCAGCTGGGTGTTGACAGCCTGGCTCTCACAGCCGTTGAGCCTTTCCCAAGGAGATGCCGAGCACTACCCTTCTGAGGAGAAAAACAAACCAGGTGCGAAACAAGTGACAATGGCGGCCAGCCCGGCAAGCGGCAGCCTGGGCATCGCGGCTGCGCGTTCTGCCCTGCGCCGCTGCCCTGACACCACCTGAGCATGCACGGCGGGGCTGACACCTGCGTCACTCTCTGCAGCCACCTGGCAGTAGTTCACTACCAGGGTCAGCTGAGTTTTTTCCTCCCCTTTGGAATGGGGCCAGATGGGAATCATCAGGCTGATGATCTGCAAGTTCATCTGGAAAAGCTTGAGGTGAGCACAGAGTGGGAAAGAGGGAACTAAGGGCAGGCACGATAAACCACGTACAACTGTGGATACTGAGCATACAGCCAAAACCACTGCCAGCTTCCAAATAAAGAACTCTGGAGCAGGCGGGGTGCAACATCTGGAGAAGCTCAGAGCAGGAGTGTCAGACCCAAAGTGTTAAAGTAACACGGGGCTCAGCTACAGAGCGCCATGCCACAAAACATCTCTGCAGGTCAGGAAGGGACTGGGTGGAGTTAGGGAAGAAAAGCTGCTGAGGGCTGGTAATATAAACCACTGCCTGGGGTCCGGGGTCTGGGGTGCCCCGTGTCACACATTGCTCCAGCTGGGAGAACATTCTGGGAAAACACGGCTAAACACCAGAGCTGGTCCCGCACCCCTGCTAGGCATCACCACACTTATCAAAGATAGAGAGCGGGGGCTACGCTGGACAGGCTCGGTCTGATCAGGCACGATTGTCCTGGGGACAATGCCGGTGGCTGGGGGCACGGGTCCAGGCTGGCTACACGGGCACAGCCCCCAGCTCTGCTCACAGAGCAGCCAGCATCAATGAAGATTTGTTTCTAAAAGAACAAACAACATTATTGAGGAGGTACAACTAGTAATGTGGAGAGCCGAATTATCATTTTTAAAATGACATCTCATCCATTTTGAATATTAGCACTCCTATCAGTAGTATGAAGAGAGGGATGAAGAAAGGCAGCAGAAAGGACGGATAGGGAGCGAGTGCCTTGCCTGTTCACCTCATCATACCCCAAACTAGCCAGTAAATGGGAGAAGTAGTATAACCAGAGTACAGGAGGAAATGCCACAGATATACATACTAAAGGCCAGGTCAAAAAAATTACTGACAACAGCAGAAAAAGTGGAATAAGAAAAATCCAATAGCTTTTGGATCATTTATCAAAACTCAAAAAAACCTTTATGGAATATCTTTAACATTTTCTGCTTGCATCTCAAAAATGCAATTCATTAACTCATTTTGCTAACGTACCACCTACTACACACAGGACCAGTATCTAATTATTCCAAGAGTGACAAGTCCAAAGTGATAAAGAACATTGTTGCTGTTGTTATGATGATCTATTCTTGTTGCTTCTCACATTTTTCTCTTTCATCATATAGCAATGATACAGATAAGACAAGCTACTATTGTAAATCACACAACTACAAAATACACCCCCCCCACCCCCCCGAGGTCTTTTAACCTTTTCCATTCAAGATGTAATGCAAACAAAAAAAATAATTTGTTAAGTTCCTATTGTTAACTCTTAATACAATGGGTTTGGGGACAGAGTACAGTCTTCAAATATGAATATGCAAAGCCAGGCACTAAAATCCACATACACCACTTGAATAGGAGTTTGCAGTACGTGATCTGAAGACCAGGCGAGTGAAGTCCCTCTTTACTCAATTGTCCTTTGAAAGCAGCCTCTGTTCCTACTCAGAGGAGGTCTGAAGTGTTGATCTCAATATTTGCTGTCAACTCATTAACACACCTCACTTGTTTCCCTTCTCTGTTGTGTTTTGTTTTTTCCCTAGCGAACTTGGATTTTGTTCTTTAATAATGATGAAGATCTTCTTGATCCCTTGTTACAAATTCTCTCTCTCAAGTGCAGGCAACTGGCAGGCAACAAATGCAGCTCAGCTACTCAAGAAAGCATAAATCAGTTTTGCTGGATACTGTGAAGCCAGAGGAAATATGGTTTTAATACATTTATGATATGATTAATTGATGCTGTTGCCTGCAATAGAAGAATAGACTTAATTATCCAGGTCTTTTCCAGTCCCATGTTCCTATGCCCTGAAGTTAGCATGTAGACAAGCAGATTCACTGTGAAACCACAGAAATGCATAAAGCTTATCCTAGACCATCTATTAGGTTGATTTTTACATTAGTTTCAGCGTTCTTCATCCCTGTTTCCTTTGCAAACATTATTCATCTGCTTTCATAGGGTAGCTATGCTTACAGAATTTGCCTTGCCTTTGCAAACACACAAGTAGCTCACGCAGAGCCTGAATGGTGCCTATTGTGCTATTCTCAGAATTTTCAGAATAACTTATTGGAGAAAAAGATAAGGATCAAGTTGCCAAAGTCTTAACTTGCCACCCTTAAACACATGCAAATGCTGCACTTTAAAGAAAACAAGTTTTCACAAACTGATGTACCTGATGCTGCTACCATTATAGCAGAGTGGTTAAAAAATAATTGATTTCTGAAGTTGATGTAAGTATATATGTATTCACATATACACAGGACAGTCAAAACATTTGCAAAAAATGAAGGTTTTCCTTAAACCAGATTATGGCCACCTACAGAGGGTAGAAATAAATCTATTCTATATATATATGAAAAAAAAAAACCAACCAAAACCCAAAAATTAAAAAATAATACAGATCTATTGCTTAAGTCACTAGGGAAAAAAAATAAAATCAATTAACAGCTAACAGGACAGGCTTTGACCACAGAAGGCAGTTGTCTCTGCTGCTTCCTCTCCTCCAAAGCAATGCACAGCCCAAACGCCCCACCTCGTGTACCTGCTCTCGCTGTGGCACAGGGGCTAGCAAGACGGGCACCTGGCCGAAGGTCCACCCAGCCCCGTGCCTCCTGCCCGCCTGCAGGACCAGCGGGGCCTGGGGAGCCGAGCTGGCAAGGAGGGATGCTGCTGCAGCCCTGCCCTTCCCCCCAGCCCAGGGACCTCCCTGGGGCAGCCCAGCGCGTTGGCATCCAAAATCCCTGAGTGGGCTTTCCCTTCTTGGACTGACCCAAGCACTTCTGTGCCCACGCCAAGGATGCAGGCTTTGCGCGCCCAGTGAGGATGCGCCTCCTCCTTGGTTTCATCTGTCACTGGCGAGCTGCACTTTTCACCCTGGCTGAGAAACACTGAGCAATCACTCCTCATTCACCATTTCTGTGCCTCTTTATAACCCTCTGTCATGCCCGTCCAGGTCACCTCAGAGCTCTGGTTTGCCTGTAACACCCAGTTACCACCTTTTATCTCCAGGGCAGCAACAGCCCCAGTGCCTGTGCTTGCCAGGGCCCCACCTGGGATACGGGACACACAGGAGCCCTGGTTTTGAACAAGCACATGGGCACGCAAATTCACACATGGCATGCATGCATCTTGCACCCTCATTGGCATTTATGGCCTAAGATTGAGACCTTTTAACTCGGCCAGATCTGCAGTGAGCTTGGCTACTGCAAAACAAAGTGAGGTTTGGTGTAGGTGGTGTTTTTTGAACCAATAATTTTGATTAGGGTGCGATTGACCATAGATCTTCGACACAGGTATTACATCCCTCTTTTTTCAGGGGGTTACCTGTCTATAGGGAATGAGAAAAATAGGCAGACTAAAGTGTATTCCTTTAACTTCTCTTTCCACCTACAGCAAAGCTCCACGCATCCCTCGGTAATACACAGGGTCACTGTAAGCAGTGTGTACTGTCAGTCATCTCCAGAGAAGAGCCAACAGCTCCCAGGACCCCAGTGCTCTTCACCCCCTCTTACTCCTGGGTAAAGAACAGAAGGAGAGGAGGTAAAATAAAAGCTCTAATAGGTATTACTCAGAAACAAACACTATTTCTGTGCTTCCAGAGATGGGGCTTCAATGCTTTGGATATCTGTTGACATCTTTGCTGGAGATAAATCAATCCTGCCCTGGCTGCTTCCAGCAGAAATTGAAGATGAGCTGGTTTTCTCTCCCTACACTTATGTACACTTTGCCTACACAGAAAGCCGGCAGATTCTACAACTGTGTATCAGCCTCGCTGCTCATTTTCAGTGTACAGAGGAGGAACTAGGTGACAAAAGCAAATACAGCCCTGCGCTACTAACCAGTTTTAATCCAGAAAGTATCATGCCATGTAATTTAATGCAACATGAGGGGATGGTACATGTTTAGCTCTGCCCTTCTCCATCGTTAACTTTGTTTCCCCCTTTCCCTTCTTGGATCCCTGGAATCATTTCGGGTTTATCTTAAAAAGCCTCACAGCTGTGAGCAAACAGGATGGGCTCAATCATCTTTGATCACCTGCATCGGGCAGGGAGACAGGACTAGCTGGGGCTGCAAGTAACCAGGGAGGGAGGCTATGCTGAACTGATGCTGTTGCATCACAAATCCCCTTCTGAAGGCTTTTGTCATTCCTTTCCCCTTACTTAACAGAAGGTGTGTCATCTGGAATGCTACTGAATTGTGTCTGGCAGAAAATAAAGAGGAAAAAAAGCTAAAATTTTGTGTTTGTGCAAGTGCTTCTGCCAGCATTTGCCCCTCTGCCAGCCTATCAAGTGCAGGTTTGCAGAGGGTTACGATGCTCTGCCTGGGCATTTGATGAAAACAGTAGAACCTCAGAACAGAGTTGTGTAGGTGTGAATGGTGTGTGCTGAATTGTAATGCAGAACTGTACTGACATTTGGAGCGGAAAAATGGAATTTCTCAGGATTTGTTTTGCCTTTCCCTGCCCTCCTAAACAAGGATCTTCTGGTGTCCCATTAATATTCTGTTCCTTGAAAAATGATGCATGCAAGTGTTATATATTCACTTTTCTATAACAGTTACTCTCTTGCTTTGGGAAAAAAAAATAATTTAGCCTTGAAGAAAGTTACCTCTTTTTTTTTAATTTTGTGTTTGAATATATAGGCAACTTTATAATTTGAGCTACTCCTACAATGTATGAGAAATTTCTAAAAACCTCACAGATGTAAATGTTTTTCCTCCTTTTCAGACATTATAAG
The DNA here is from genome assembly GCF_023634155.1 of Falco peregrinus. Taxonomy (NCBI): domain Eukaryota; kingdom Metazoa; phylum Chordata; class Aves; order Falconiformes; family Falconidae; genus Falco; species Falco peregrinus. Next base: position 1,848,694 of record NC_073724.1, on the reverse strand, counting down.
TAGAAAATAATACTCTTTTCTGCTATTTCTAGCATAAAGGCTTTCAGAACTGATGTCAGATGGAAAGAACTGCAAATGGGGCACAGACAAAACATACTACAGCCAGCAACTACCTTGGGAGACTGATAATACAAAACTTTCCACTTCAGAGTCCCTCAGGTTTGAACCTGCCCCAGGTATGGGATGCATGGGGTCACTTCAGGGAAACAGAACTGTCACAGCACTGGAAGAGGAGGAGACAGAAAAGAAAACAGTTGGTCTGCACAGAAGAAACATCTGCAGATCCTGCATGGTTGGGCAGGATCAATGCCAGAGTTGAAATGTTTAATATAAAGAACTCAAAGTTAACATTTTGGCATTCAAATAAGTGTTCATCTTTGCAAACTAAGGTATCTTCTACAGCAAAGGATTTGGGTGTACACCCGAGGGAAGCCTAGGTCTGAGGAGTGCATTGGTAGGGCCAGGCCGCAGGAGGGCAAAGCGCTCAGGTTAGAATTCACGGAGATACACGAAGTCCTGGGAGCCCAGGCTGGTTCAGAAGCCAAACGAGAGAAGCGAAAGCATCGCTGTACAAAATATAAGTAAACATACATATGCACATAGCTGCCTTTTTGAAGGGGCAATGAATCAAAGATAGTTCCACAGCACATACTGGGCTCTTAACGTGCAACTTGGAAGACGGCAGCGGTAGTACGTGTGTTGGAAGCGGCAGCGCACATGTGGTGCAGCAGCTGTGCATGGAGAGGGCAACCGGGCTGAAGGGTCATGTGCTTCAGAGGAAGAATTGGCACAACGTACCATAGATACTCCAGACCCAAGTATTAAGAGGAGAAAAGGACAATATAAATCACTATGCTCACCCACACAGTCCCACCTCTAATTGGAAGTAGAGGCTTCTCTAATTCACATGTACTTCTAATTAAAGTACATGGTAAAGGTTTTGCAAAGCAAGGAGTACCTGTACAGCACCATAGTGTGGACCCTCACCTGCCTGGGAACCTGGAACTAAACCATTTTGTCCTTTGACATTCCAGGAGGCCATTTCCACTTGCACTGGGAGCCCAGAAGTCATGTACCTTTATCGAGAATTAAGCCTCCTAGTGATGAAAAATTGAATAGCTAGAGGTAAGATAGTTTTCATGCCATATCTAATTATGTACAATAATCATCAAGGAAAACAGCAGTAATTCTTTCCTAGGATGACAGATATGTTGTTCTTAATGTGGGCTGCTAAGCCTACTTTTCAGCAGCACCTGGCTTACGGCCATCGGTGCCCACCTTAAGTCACCAGGTGACACCTGACATCACTGACCTAGATCTCAACATCAGGAAAGCATTCTCAAGTCAGAACCAGGATCTGGCAGAGGTAACCCAGAAGCTGGAGAGGTCAGTGTTGGCCAGAGCATGATTTCAGCTGTCAAATAGGTCCACCTAACTACACTCGGGCAGGTTCAGCACTTCGAGGCGTATGTCACTAAGTGTACTGGTGACAGTACACTTGTACAGAGGCACTGTACACATATTAAAGCAACTGTAAACAGAGAAGAAGGTACCATTTGGGGTTTGGAGATTCCTGTGTTTCAGGCTGAAAAGAACATCAGTGCAAGGTACAGGAGATCAAGTATTTCAAAACCATAAAAACCAAGTGAAAATAATTGTTTAAGATGATACAGGTTTTGTGAGAAATAGGATGAGGCTAAGCAACTGCAAAATGTGCAGATCATTCACGTGCAGTTAAAGACCATTCTAAAGCGATTAGACTGGAAGTCAATACTTCTGAGAAAGAATTAAAGTCATTCTAGAGGTGATGAAAAGCCCGCCTTGCTGGCAGTAGGTCTGTTTCCATCAACACCTTGATGTGACCCAAAAGTGTTGTAATATTTAGGCATCTAACAGTGTAAATACCACTAATCTAAAAGGCCAGCGATGTTCTTTCATTTCAAATGTTACATGCTGCTGGAGGATAGAACCAACCAGGAATCTCTCAATCAAAAAATACGCTTTTGAAAATGCATGTTCCTTGAAGTATCCCCAGACTAAATAAAAATGCCGACTATATTTGGGAAATACCCAAGCATCTCAGTTTAGAAATTTGGACAGAGTGATTTTGCACTAGATATTTCAGTTTATCTATTAAAAGTCCAAACCAAAACAGATTGGCCTGACTCAGATTTGGGGTTTTCGTGTGATTCCCTTTAAGATCAACAACTTTACCTGACTGAGGACAGGAAAAATCCCAAATGTCCAAAGTTAAAATGGGGAAATCAGAGCAATTCCCTACTGTCAAAAGGAGTGCATTTTCACTGACTGAAATATATGCATTTTGGTTTTTCAAGTGTCAAGATTGCCTTTGCTGGCATTTTTGGTTTCAAGGGGAATTTAGAGCCTGAAGCCTTGGACAGCACTGTTTCTCTTGGAGAGTCAGAGGCAAATTCAACTAGGTAGAGACTGTCATCTCACTTGTGGAAACTTCGTGACAGAAGTTTCTGGGAGTCTAAGCAGTTGTATCTTCACAGACCTCTATATCTTCCTCCTTCCCCTCCCTAGCTTGCCTGGGTTTATATATTTCTGATCACCCGGCAGGTTTATGGCTCTTTTGGCAGGAGGCCATCACCAGTGTTGCAAGAGAGAACGAGGCTATTTGGGACTCCTGCCACCCTCTGCTGACCTTCCCTCCCTTATTATAATCATGACATTTCCCCCAAACTTCTTCCCAACTGGCAGGCAATAGCCCAAATCCACAGTCAGGTTTGTCTTTGATTGTTGAAGAGGGAATAGAATGTACCGCTGTAGTCAGAAAACCAAACTGGCCTGGAAGAGAGGCACAGTCTCCCTCTGTGAAGCCCACCCTAGCTAGGAACGTCATCCAAGAGCTGAAGGCAGTGACATGTTGGGCTTCTCTGGTTATTCATCTCGGCAGAGTCACTCTTTCCTCATTAAAAAAAATAAACTTCAAACCAGCCAGCTTGCCTTCAGCAGCTCCTTCCCAGAATAGCTAAACGGAGACAAAATGAGATAAGCAAGTGGGTACAGGCAGTGGAACCTCTTTCTTATCCTCGTTGCCTACAAAATACCAGTTGTAGTACCTCAGATTCCTTTCTTAAAAAGCAAATATTATCATAAGTGCTCTTGAAGAAAGGCCCTGATCAGCATACCTGCCAAAATATACCATAATAACTTATTATCTATCTGCTGCCTCAACACCAGTTGCTTAGAGCCTCAGCTGCTTAAAGGAGAACTTGCCCTTCACATTGCTAGCAGTTACTGCAAACCTGTCTGTTCCAGAGCAAAGCTGGAGAAGAGCAGAAGTCTATACACATGAAAGGAAAAAATCCAATTTCCTCATTGAAAACAATATTGGGCAGAAATTACCACTTTAAGAAGTTCTAACACCATAGGAAGTCTCAGCATGCTTTCTGTCTAGTAGAAAAATTAATACTTTAAATAGATTCTAGTGGCTAATATTTTTAACTCCTCTGCAAACCTTTTTTGCTGGCATTCACCCACACTAGAAGGTGTGCCGATGAGCCCAACAGGTGGGTGCTCTATGGGTAGGATATAGTAAGAGAACCATTCTGTGTGTGGAGAGAGGTTTCTGTAGCACTTCTCTGTGGATTTTCAAGAGAGCTTCCTAATTAGAATCAGTATTTTCCCTTTTTGTACAGATGAGGAAAGACAGACATGAAGAACTGAAGTCTTAGGCATGGAGTCAAAAAGCAGAATTGAGAACTTGTATGCTCATTTGTCCTTTAATTCTTAGTCAGATGCTGAGTGCATGCTGCCTTGGTTTTGCTGAAGTGAAATACTTTGTGGCAAAATACAGAATTATATTTGTTTTGCCTCTGTTCAGCTTTTCAACTTGTATATATAAGGGTAAAACCAGAAAAGTCATGCTTAAGTGGGATGAAGAAAGACTTTCTCCTTAAAAAACAGTTTTAATAATTCAAGAGCAACGATTTCGCCATCAAAAAACTGTTCTTACTGAAAACAATGATAGCATACATTAACAAGCTAGCAAAACCCATTGGGCCCGTGAAAATTGTCTGTGCCTTTCCTCTATGCATCAGATAAATTGCTCCTCGAACCGTATTTTCTTCGACTCTGCCATTCACCCAGCCCCATTCCGTGACCTCCAGGGGAATTCTCCACCAAGTCAACACACGGAAACATACAACCCGCTCTAGCTGAAAAGCAAGCGGCTTTCAAGCACAAGACATGACACACCTGTCCCTGCGGCTGTACACTGACCAGAGGCTGGAATCCTCTCTGGCTGAGGGAGAAAGCCACAGAAACTCAAAATTCCTTTTCATGCCTGGCTTGGGACCCCCAGCAAAGCCTTGGCTGCACTTTGCAGACTGAACCACTTCTCAGCAACGCAGCCCGAGCAGCAGAAGCCACAGCTGAAGACCGTTCTGGTAAGTGTTGTTTCAAGGGTACCATGTCAGATGTTCATTTCTTCAAACTAGCCCACCCTGAGGGTTGCCCCGCACCCCGGCAGCATGAGCCACGAGCCCCTAGCTCAGCCCAGGGCCAGGCTGGCAGGGAGCAGCAGCAGCAGCGGTGCTGCCCTGCTTGCTCTGCTCATGCTGCGCCTTCACCGTTCCTGTAACGGCCAGTGCATCCAAGGAGGGAGCACAAGCTGCTGGTTACCACCAGGGATTTCATGTCAGGACCATGGGATCTTCATCTGTGTCTTCCCTTCTCCGGTTTGGATTTAAGCATAGGACAAGACAATTTCTCTCCTGAAAGCATTAGGAAGCCAAATCAGAGTGTGCTTCAGCCTGCATCTCCGTGTAGCATTTTAACCATGTAACAGAAAAGCAGATGATTTGCTTCCAGAGAGTGCAATGGCTATCCACCAGTGTGACTCAGATAAGCCTCAGAGACAACTTTTGACAGCTACACTGTCTGTTCAGGGGCATGAGAAGGCATGATCAGCCCTGGTCCTACCAAACATCAGAGACATGTCACTTGCTCTCCCTCTCTGGGGCAGCACATTTTCCCCGCAGCAGCCTGAGGATGCAGAGCTCCAGGCTACCCCCATTGCCCTTCGCTGTTCCTTACAGTATTGGTTAATGACGAAGATGACATAGCACAATATATTCATTCTTTGTCTTTAGAATTCTATTCCTCTTCATCTCCTAAAAATAAGGAAATTCACACCCAGACTTACTGCCAAAGGCACTCTCTAGCTTACTTTCCTTGTGAAACACTGATCAGATACTGATTAAACTGAACATTTGTTGTACCTCACCACAAGGAAAGAAAGCTTACACCGGATCGGTGTATAGCTATAGCTACTCTTGCTAATTGGGAAAGAAGTTTATTCTTTGTAAAACCAGCACAAATACACACCAGAAGCCAGACGTTTTCACACTTACATTCCACCTGGTTCTACACGGTATGTGTTTAAATGAGAATTTGGTGACCTCTGCCCAGCCCTGCCTTACGGTGGGCATTGCTGGTGCATCCTTCCACAATGACAGAAGGACCGTTCGGCTATTTAAATGTACTAACTCTGCAGGCAGGCGTTAGTTCAGAACTGAGGGAGACAGCACCAGATACTTTATTTATGAAGCTACTCAATCCTTTTGTACAGTATCTCAAGGGCAAAAAGGTTTGATTCCTGTTCGAGTCCAGCCCATGGCACTTGCTTGGGTTTTAAGGCATTACCCAGATTTCTTTATGCTTCATTTTAGCGATTGCTTTTGAAAATGTACAAATTTAAAGAAAACCTTTCTCCAGTTTCAGCAGTAAGTGTAGTTACCCTGTTCTGATGTGAACTGCAAGACAAAAATCCAGCGCGCTTGTTATTTCAGTTGCAAAGAAAAAAACCCACCCTGGAAGCCAGCATCCCGCTCACGTGGTCCCCTTTCCTGAATAACCTCTGTTCTGAGGCGCGAGAGGGCCGGAACAGGGGCTGGTTGTTGGGCTTTTGCTTGCATCTCCCAGCTCCCTTCAGCCAGCTCCCGGCTCGGCGGGGCTGCCCGTGCCCATTCAGCCGTTCTTGGCCTGCGGCCCCTTCCTGGGGCTGTTTCTATGGCATTTCCTCACCCCCCGCCCACCTGCATCTCTGCTCACAACAGCATTAAATGAAGGGCTTTGTCTGGGCTTGTGACAGACTCGGGCTCTGTGGTGGCACTGCCATTTTTTCTAGTGCATGGAAGGCAGACACCACACTCACCAGTTTTAAGCAACGGTTAAGCTTCACCTATGATAACAGCATTAATGCTTACACTGTTTCACACAAATTAATCTGAGGAAAAACCCCTTCCACCACATCTTGCCTTTGATTGCAGTAATGTTGCTTCTGGATTGTATTTGTGTGCTACTCTGTTGATACACCAGATGAATTCTCGCTGATCAGATTTTCACCATAATTAAGACCCCTAACGGAAAACTGAATGAATAAAGCACACTGATGGCAAGACACTTAAGATTCTCTAGGAATAAACACGAGAAAATATAAAATTAACTTGCAATGTGGCCAGAAAAGAAAATGCTTCAGAACATTCCTGAGTGAATGAATACAGCCCCGAGTTGTTCTGGGTAGCTTCAGCTGTTTGAACTTAAGAGCCCTCCTAGTTTCATGCATCAAAGGAAATGCAGTCATTTCAGCGAAGAATATGAAACTAATTAGCTGATTTGGTCTGTATAACTCTAAAATGCAATAGTTAATAAATGAAACAGTGACAGAAGGAAGGGGTTTGGCTAGGAGTCGTTAGAAGGTTCCTCCTCAGCTGTCAGTGTTCCGCGCTGTCGCAGGCAGAGAGGAAGGTTCGCCCCCTCCATCGTGGGCTGCTGTGGGCCGAGGAGCTGTGCTTCACTCCACGCAGCAACCAACACCCGCCCTGCCCCAACGCCGTGCAATCCGATTGCAGGTTAAACAAAACACCGAGCAGTAACCCCAGACTATGCCCCAGCATCTGCCACTGCAGACCAGTCCAAATGGCAATGCCTCTGCCACCCTCGCAGGAGCATTATTCCAGTGCATGGGCTGGTTTGTTTAATCTCTTCTTTTATTCTCCCACTAGTTTTGAGGTTGAAGAATGGGCTCTGGAATGACTCCCCTAGGGACAATGGCTGACCCTCACAATCTGACAACCATCTGCTGAAATTAAATTTAGGGAAAAAGTGCCCATATAAAGCTGCTCGCCAAAAACAAAAAACCTACGTGGAATGTAAGCGATCCAAACCAAACTGAAAAAGTGACCAAACAGCCATTGCATCGCCTTTGTTTATAGCAAGGACTTTGCTATATAAAAACATAGCTGCAATAAAATTCTGATTCCTAATGTGGGAAACATAAACCAAAACAATATTATTCACAGATAATTTTTCCCACCCCCGAAACAAAACACCTTGCCCTTCCTCCTTTCATTTACTTTAAAATGAATGTCATTATTTGCAGTCAAGTCACAACCACTCTAAGTGGACCCAAAGGAATTGACGAGGATCATTGAGTGGAGCAGCAGGACAGGTCAAACCAGCACCACATTACTCCCCCTTGACACCTGATGGAGTCATGACAGCAGTTTGCATGCTAGATAACATGAATATATTCATCTGTATGATTTAGAAATTACATCGTGACTTTGGAATGACACTTCTTATGTGCCCTTGTACCTGGGCAACACTGCGGGGAAGATGCGATGTCAAAACTCTGACTTTGATGTGACTGTCACTGGTTTTCTTCTTTTTTTATTACCACTTATTTTGAACCAAACCCTGCAGTTGGAAGAAGCGTTAAGCAACAAGCCTGGAGAGTGAAGGTGCACATTAGCAAATTTGTGAAAGAAATCAATAGGATGCTGTTAACTCCAGACATTTTCCCAGAGAAGCTGTGGGCTGTCTGTGTGCAGCTCCAGTAATGAATCCACTGGTTGCAACAAGGAAAACATTTGCACTAGAAAGTTTCCCTCCTCTGGAGAAATCCCACTTCAGTTCAGAGGTAAATAGGACAAAAATAATATCTGTCTGGAGCTTCTGAGAGAAGTTTGAGAGAGAAGACACCCTCGGCCACCTCAGCCGCTCTTGCAGGCTCACTGCTCGATATATCAGAGCATCACACCTCAGCCTGGATTTGTTTCTCAGCCCTGGCTCCCTGGGCACGGGCCCCTCCCACATCCCGCCCTGCCCCCCAGCCCCGGACCCCGCTCTCCGCTCAGGGGAACCGGAGCGGAAAAAAAAATAACAGAAGAAAATTAAAAAAAAAAAAAAACACTTTCCCCGTGGGCCCCCCAGCAGGGCTCAGGGCTCTGCTCCCCTCCCGGGCAAAAGGAGTGGCCCGTACGGGGATCGAACCCGCGACCTTGGCGTTATTAGCACCACGCTCTAACCAACTGAGCTAACCGGCCCGTCGGCAGGGCTGTTGCAGGAAACCGCCTCATGACCGCGCCCGGGAGCAATGCTGCCCCCGGCCGGGGCAGGGGCACCGGCGTGGCCGTTACCGGGGGGAAGCAGAGCAGGGCTGCGGGGCGAGCCTCCGCCGGCTCCATCCTGGGAGCTTTTCCACGCGCCTGACAGCCTCCAGGCCCGCCCTCACGGCAGATGCTGCTCTGCACGGGATGCGGGCAGGGATGCGGGCAGGGATGCGGGCAGGGATGCCTCCCAGGCTGCCTTCCCGCCCGAGTCACCCCAGCGGCCGAGCAGAACCCAGCGCGGGCAGCAGCAGGAGCGAGGCGAAGAGCGGAGCCGCGCGGCGCTGGCCGGCCCCTGCCAAAACCCACCCAGCAGAGCTGAATGGAGCAGCCTGGGAGGATACAGAAACACTGGGAAGAGCTATACAGAATGCCTTTTTATCTCTATTTTCTTAATAATCAATGATTTCTAGTCTAAAACGTTAGATTTTCTGACTTACACTGTAACAAAAATCACACTTTTCAAATGCTCGGTCTTCTTGGAAGAGCTTATGATGGGGAAAAACCCAAGGAATGTCAGTGTTGCAACTTCAGATGAGACACTGACTCAGGATCGCTGGGGACGACTGCAGCCAGGTTCTTCTGCTTCATTCTCACCCTTGCGGTCAGTGCCCACATACCTTCCTCCCGCCTCACCCACACCGCCAGTGCCCCTCCAGTGCTGTTAGCCCACCTGCTACCAGCACTTTCCTCAAAGATCCACCACATTCCCCAAGAATCATTTTGCCTAGCTTTGTCAAAGTCCTTCATCCCTAGGAGCTGATCAAACAACTCACATCCCATTCCTCTTCAGCCACGCCAGCCCTCACACCTCTGTCTCCCAGTCCTGCCGTATTCCTCAGGACCATCAGCCCATGCCCAGTCACCTCTCCCTCTGCAGAGAGGAGCATTTGCCCTCTCATCTCTGCACCCTTCTCCCAGGATGTGCAACTATCTTTGCCTTTTGCAACAGCATATAGAGCCATTACCATACGTGAGCACCATCCCTTGATACTCCAGCTGCTGCTTCTCCTTGTCTAATTGAACCTCTTGTTCACACCATCACCTGTTATCCACTGTGGACATCTTTCTCTTCACACCCCTACAGAAGGGCAGCAGGCAGTTTTATAGAAAACTAAATTATGAGGGGCCCCAGGCTGCAGTACAGATGCAGCGGTATTTGAATAGTAGGTGACAAGCTTTGCTGTCCAAGTGCTAACCTGGCCAAAAGTCACACAAAGTACATGACCTCTTTCACTCTTGGGGCCTTATTTCATCAGCCCAGGACACTTTCCTGCAGGCTGGCTGGGGCCCCCAAACAGAGGAAGGAGCATGGGGCAAGCTGGGAAAGGGGAAGACTCCAAACTCATCTCTCCTTCCCCTTGCCTGTCCAATCCCTGCGAAGCAGCAACCAGCCAGCTGCCAGGAAGCATGCATGCTCCGGGATCCTGACAGCCAGCTGTATCTTCTGGGAAACATCACCCTGTGTCAGACTAAACTCACTCAAACATACAACAGCAAGGTCACATCTTGAATCTTAAGGCAAAGCTGAGAAGTGAAAGGGCAGAAAGGAAAAATCTCTCCCAAAGCAGCTGCAGCATAAGCGGTGCATGCGGTCTGGGCAGCCTCGGGCCGACAGACAGAGCGTAAGTGGCAGGTATGGGAAGAGCAGGCTTCCGTCCCTGTGTCTGGCACACAGATTATCAGTCTGGTTCTTGGTAAAAAACAGTTACCCTTTTTTTTTTGGTCAGTTACTCCACAAAGAGCAAGGAAGCAGGGATGAGGGTGAATCATCTTTCTGGCCTTCCTGCTCAGAATATCACCAGGAGTAGCTCAAAGCAGTAATGTATTGCCTCTTAATCCATAGCTGTACACCATTGTTTTGTAATTAAAACTGGTCCAATTATACAATGCTAAGGTAGAAAATCTCTGTGCCCTTTGGCTATTTCTTCCCACTGCCTCCTCCGAGCCAGGTGGTGGGGTTTCCCGCCGGCTGGTGACCAAGCCCACCAGCAGGATGGGGGAGAGGATCAGAAAAGTGAGAAAACTCGTGGGCTGGGATAAGGACAGCTCAACGGGCAAAGCCAAAGCGGCGTGCCCAAGCAGAGCCACCCGAGGAATCCCTTCCCCCTGCCACGGCAGGCAGGGGCTCAGCCCCCCCAGGGCAGCAGGGCTCAGCACGCGGGACGGGGCTGGGGAAGGCAAACGCCATCGCTCCCAGCGTGTCCCCCCTCCTGCTTCTTCCCCTGGTTGATATCCTCAGTTTGACCTTCTGTGCTTTGGAATATCCCTTTGGCCAGTTCAGGTCAGCTGTCCCGGCTGAGCCCCCTCCCAATTTCCTGTGCCCCCCCAGCCCTCTCCCTGGAGGAACTGAAAAGTCCTTGGCTTCATATAAGCATCAACCCAGCAACAACCAAGCCCATCAGTGTGCTACCAACACCAACACCAAACCCAAGACATGGCACTGTACCAGCTAAGACGAAAATTAACTGTCCTAGCCAAAACTAGGACACTAGGCTAAAACAAGACTTTTCTTCTTAAAGTTTAATTGGTCACATGCCAAATGCCAACCCTGTAGTTATGAAACCCTCTTCCACACACAGAAATAGCATCCTACTTTCCAAGGAGCCTCATTTGGGCTCTACTGTACTAGCAACAGATCTTCTGTGATTAGACAATGACAGATAGCATAACAGCCCAGGAGATCAATGCTGTCTCCAAGAAAGCAAAGTTTTCTAATTGAACAGTAAACTCTAGTTTCTCTCCAGCGTGTGGGATCCATACTCCCAAACAAAGAAACAAACCAGCCTAGAATGAGAAACAGTTACCAGGCTGCAGAGTGGGTTCTGTAGCATTATGGCATTTAGAGGTTGTGGATGCAAAGTGTTTGCAAGCATTTTTCAGCATCATTGACGTTAACAAATTGTGTTCACAAGCACTTTCTTAAATAGAATCTCAGCTCTAAGGGTTTTTCTAATTCAGGGCCTCAGCTAGACATCTCAACAACGTCAGACTTTTACAGCACACTTAAAAGATCTGCTATAACATTCCCCTCATAACCTTACCATTATATAGAGTATTGTCAGAGACTCTGAAGCATTTAAACAACCAGGGGTGCAGACAGAGGGAGACTGAGGAAGCACAAGGTCCAGGTGCTCGAGCTCTGTTTCACATTTTCTCTTCAGTTGCCTGCTTGCTCCCTGCCACAAGTCACCCAGCTCCCACCCAGCACCACTGGTCCTGACCTCTCTCACTCTGCAGCACGCATGGCACACCACCAGCATCACCAGGGAGCTGCACCAGTGCTCCCAGCCACCCCCAGCACAGCCTGCACCGCTGCGCCTTCAGCTGCGATCCCCGCAGCCATGCCCCATGGTGTTCTGTATAGGGGAAAGCTAGTTTTCCTCAAATAGTGTTTTTAAGGATTACAAATACAGTCTTACCTCTGTGCCCAAGCAAATAATTTCTTTCCTTTTTGCTGACAATAAACTCCCAAATTATATCAACTTCCCACACACACTGTGCTCCAGCTTCTATTCTGCATCATGTGCTGCCACAAGCCCTGCCATCACGAACCCTTGCCTGTGCACAAAAGCCAGACCATCTTCCAGAAAACACAAGGTGTTTGGGCAGAAAGTAGAATGGAGCACACTCATGGACTGCCCTCCACCCCTTCCCCAGCACCTGCACTGCAGGACACGTGAAGTCATCCATGTCAGAGGCCAGTAAAGCACCCGCTGGCCACCGCTCGCTACCCAGCCACTGAACAGCAAAGCACAGCTCCAGGCGCCCCGCGGCCGCATCCTGCTGGCCCTGCTCTCCCATCAATTCAGAATAGACAACTAGGGAAAAAGAATTCATTAGCTGCCCTAATAAAAGGGTACAGGGAACTAATGGTACCAGCCTGAACACTACCCAGGGATTTATTAATAAGCTTGCCATTGAAATCTCACTCATAAAAATGCTAATGCAAGTTATTTGCATATGTCTGTGCATCAAAACAGAAGACCCATAATGATTTTATTAAATATAACATTATTACCCCAATCATAAAGCAAACATTTGTTGGTCATAAAATAAGTGTTGAAGTGTAGCATGTATATGCATTCTATATTTATAGCATTTTTAAAAATAGCTACTGTGAGTTTTGAATAGAACAGTCAAGAGGGCCATTCTTGTTCAGCCATTTTCAGCGTTTCAAACTATAAACCTGCAGGTCCAAAAATCATACCTAGAAACGGTACGTTACATCCAGTGCGAGCACCAGAGCGAGTTCCTAGTACAGCAGTAGGGACAGCGTCACACTTCAAACAGAATAACCCAGATTTTTTTCACATCTTCTCTGTGCTGGCCAGCAGCAGGCGAGGACAAGCCCAGAGCCCCAGGAGACAAAACCCTTCCCTCAGGGCGATGCCAGCTGCCACCACTATACACTTATTTAAGGCCAGAAGTACCGCCGACATAGGAGCAAGCTGTCCGAAGGACACCGGGAGTTGCGGACATTTCTCAGGAGACCTGGACATTCCTACGACACCTGGGCAGAACACAGCCCCCCGCCTGTCCCCCCGCAGGCCGTGCACCCCCATGCATGGCTGCCCCCCGGCAGGCAGCGCTTCCCACCCAGCCCTCGGTGCTGCTGGAAAATATCTTGAGACGCTCTGCAAGGCTCAGCCCCCAGCTAACGCCAGGCATCAGTTTACCATTTAACATGCCACATTAAGCCTACAGTTAGCATTACAGGGATCACTACTATTAGTAATTATGAATACCATCTCATTACTAGTGCTGAAATTTGTTGGCAGCTTTTCCGTTTTTTAAATAGTGCCTATTTGTTTTGTTCCTGCTATGGATGAGCAGAATGGGTTAGGCTACGTAAGCGTCACATTCTGTTCAAGTGACACTCTTATGCAGATAGAAATGGTAGTTTGATATTCCCCATCTTTATCCAGAAAAAAAAAATGTTGTAAGTTTAAGCCAGATCAAACCGCACTCATCCCTCTACATTTTGGAGTAATTTACAATTACAAGTTGAAGATGGAATTTAAGTATTGCTCCAGAGTGGTTTGAAACCTCATTCTAGAATATCTGTTTTGAAAAGTCAGTTTCCTGATGGCTTTCTAAAAATCTTAGAGCTGTAAAGAGCCAGAGTACCATGTGATTTCAATGAAACCTGCCTGCAGCTAAATACTCTGGATTTTTTCTTTTTTTTTTTTTTAAGCAAAAAGTGCAGAGGAATCTTACAATTTACTTTTAAGTTCTGGGGAAGCCGGTCAATGTAGTTCTTTCAGACTTGACTCTTTAGGGAGGTATGTTTCATGAGGTATTTATATTTCAACTAGAGTCAGTTAGAAACATCATGGAATATCCTGACCAAGAAGTAGGGTGTTTTTTTCCTCTTCTTAAAAAGGAAAATTCAGACTTATTTTCAGTGAAGTTGCTGGAATTACTTCCTTCCCCTACTTTAGCTGTTAGCTCTCCTCCCAGATGCAAAGCTTACATAAGAGACTCGTACACTAAAAAGAAAATTATTTTGCATTAGAACAAATCCTACCTTCTATTTAGTGAAGTTCTACAAATGGCACATTTTTTTCCTAATACATCAGGCACTCTGCACCTCTAGTTTGCATTGTAATTGTACTACTAAGTGTGTGTATTACAACTTGCAATATTTCCCTGGGGAAAGGGTGATTTGTGATCAAACAGGTGTCCATTAGCCCTCATTCAAAGCCACCAGCATGGTGGGCTCTTTTTGTCAGACCTGGGGAACCTGCTGTTTCTAGCCTGCCTATTTCTTCAGTCCACACAGGCACCCTCTCTTCTGCTGTGTTCTGTAACACACCCAGTGGTCATTAAAGTTCCATTTGAAAAGAATTAAAAAGGACTATAATTTTTATGCGATTAAATTGTACCAATTATTTCTTGAAGCCACAAGCGTATAATTTCCTATAAGCACTGAAGAAAAATCAATATCCCAAGTTCATAAATTATTTATCACTCCATCAGGCTGCCATTTGTTAATGCAACAGAAGGACACCATTCTGGCCCTGGACAAGAATTTCAGCTTTCATTCATATAGGTGAGGATGCACACCAAAGGCAGCAAAGCCACCAGCAGCAGCCCTAAAGACAGACGTACTCTCAGTTTCCTACACCCATGCTCCCTGAAGACAGCTATTGCCAAATAAGAAACAGTGATTTGCAAAATGCCTCTATATTGCAAAAATATTGCCATAGGTGACATTTGAATAGTTTGTTGGGTTTCTTACTAGTTTTGGAGTCAGTTCCATGTAAGACCTACAATTACAGTTAGCATTTACAAAGCTAAGTTTCCGAATGCTAGAACCAGCATACATATGGCTTCAGAATGTTTTAAGTAGTACCACTGTAATATTTCTATACCTTGTGTTAGTTTCCATAATGTTATGCACTCACTGTGAAAGATGTTGCATTATATACTGTTTATCCTCAGATTTTTATTGTTGGTTTTGTTTTTTTTTATCTAGCATCCTCTTTCTAGGTTTTCTTGGATTCCTTTGCAAAGCCTACATCACTGTCACTGCTCAGCGCTCACATGGCTCTTTTCAGCTTTACATATAGCAGCAGCAACTAATTTTTCCAACCACCATATACATTAACATCACCTATTCCCATTTATGCAGAGGAAGCAGCTGAAGTAGTCAGGAAAGTCAGGGACTCGGACCACAGTCAGTGCACGGCTCATGTCCTGCTGCAGGCCTATGGAGCCGTTATATCTCTTCAAAAAAGCGTTTGGGGCCAGTCAGAAGAGAATCACACTGACACCGATTACCCCCAGGAGCACAGGTGTCATTACCAGACCAGCAGCACCTGGGCATGAAAGCACAACTGCATCGAGTTCCAGCAGGGTCAGCTCCCTCTCCTGTCCTCCTGACATAGATAAATTGAACAACATATAGTTTATTCTGTATATGCCTTTGCGGTGTGACCTTGGAATAAAAGTGCCTGTCTAATCTGAGTGGATATGAAAGTTGCCATGTTGCTTCCCAAATAAAAGAAGGCTTGGTCCGGTGATACTAGGGGTCAAAGAGCCATTTATCCTGTGAAAGTCTGCTCTGACCAAAATCAAAAGCAATTTTGATCACCAGGGCTGCACCTAGCTGTGTCTGGCTGAGTTAGAAACCCATGCATCCACAGGGGATACAACACTGAGTTGCAGGATGTTGCTGGAAATACTGCTCCTTGAGTGTGAAAAGAATGTTTGCATTAACCTAAATGCATATGCATCACTCCATCATCCCGGGATGTGTTCATTCCAGGAACACAAGTTGTAGAATGATATAATATACTGGATTGCCCATGTCTACCTGCTGCCCCATCAAAGTCACAGGTTATACATGATTTCAGAGCCTGAAGAAAAGTGAGGAGCCCAGCCAGCTAAAGAATATGGGCAGTTCCTCCTCCTTCGCGTAAAGTTCTTCAGTCAGCTGAAAAAGGAAGCGTAGTATATTTATTATTCTAAGATCAAATAATAAAGATTCTTAATGTAAGGATTTTTGGCTTACCTGACAAGCATATCTATAACGACGCTGTTTATAAATTCACCTTTAAAATTCAACGCAGTCACCTGTATTTCAATAAAATTGACTACAGAGTAGAGATCAGAGTAGTTTGTTTCTTGCATGCATGAGGGAACTCATCAGTAGGTAGAAGAGAGACACCTTAGTCCTGACCTTGGTGAGGGCAGGCCAGGGTCTCCGAGAGCCACTGCCAGGCCCAAAGACAAGATTTCTTAGTAGGACAAAGGAAGGGAAGGAAGAAGGATTCCTATTTTGTTGGTTACTAGTATGCTACATACCAATTTGTACGGATCTGAGAAACTGAAAACTCAAAGTTGACACACTTCCCTAAAGTTTTTTTTTTTCCATAATAGCATTATGTCAAGGTCCAGGATCTTGCCAAACAGGTTCACGTTGGGGAGAACGCTTCAGTTTCTGGACACAGCAGAGTTCCATGTGCTTTTAAAAACTCCTGGATACACAGAAGCAGCAGGTTTAACTAGCACAAGGCCATGGCAGCCCATCGGTGCCAGCTCGTTGCATTGCTCACCCTGGGAAGGGACCGGGACCTCCCAGCAGCGGTTCCAAGGTACACGGCGGGGCAATGCGGCACACAACCGGGAGCCCGAGGGAGCTGTTACAGACCAGGCGGCCAGTACGGCATCGCAGCAGCCTGCTTGCAGGGCACAGCTCTGAAATATCACCATTATCCAACCAGGAGTATCTTTCGAGTCTTGTACACCAAGAAGTATGAGAACTTCTCAGAGCCCGAGTGCAGCCTTCAGGCTTAGCCAGGATTTACGTACAAAGCCAGACCCTGTTGGACAGGATCAATTCAGACAGAGGAAAGGAAAAGAGCAAAAAGCCTTTTAGGCAACACTTGAAGGAGGATGACCGTCTGGGTCCCTGCTGATTACTTACATGGTCTCTTGCCAAGAAACAAACACCGCGCTGCTCTCCATCCTCAGCAGCCAGCATTACGGATCCCTGCACCTTGAGTAAATTTACTTCCAGCCCCAGGCTCAGCTGCAGTTGCCGAAAATGGTGACAAGCTATTCTTAAAGCATGCTAGACACACATGCAAGGCCCAGGAAAATAATAAATCAGTTCATTTAAAACCAGCTCCCAACCCTGAATTTCATTTTAAAGGTACAGAACTGCAAGTATCTGCTTTTGCTAATAATCCTCAACTTTACCATTGAGCCCAGTGGCTTAGAGCTGGATATAAGCTAAAAATCTCTTAATTAGACACCAATTCAGCAGAGCAGGTCAACACAAGTATAAAGCAGTGAGTGGTACAAAACTGAATTATATCCCTCAAGTTCCAAGCAAAGAAGGGATGGAATCCTTAGTCCAGTGTTGGATTTGGGGTTTTTTGTTCTTATTTCTGCCCTCCTTGCTCTCCAAGGCATTAGGGTCTTGCACAGGTAGACTGAGACTCAGCACATCTTGGCACATTTTTGGGAGTTTTCATAAATAATCAGTAATAAAACAAGCTTTTTCCCTGACCTTTACCCAGGGTAGCTTTCCCAAGGATTAATATCCTTGCCAGTAACTAAGTTTCCCTATATTCTTGTTCCCAAAGCTTTCATACACCCACCCCCCCTGGGAAAGGGAGTCCCACTCACCCCAGGAGCCAGAGGAGCTTGCTGCCCTGTGTCATTAGGCAGTGTGCTTCTGAACCTCCCACTTCATGCATCAGGAGCCACCATCTTCATACAAACCGCCCAGGTGAACTGCCACACGCGGTAGGTGCATATCCATTAAGCATGGAACCAAGGCAGAGGATGAAGTTTTAAAATACTTAGCAGCCCATTTTGTTCAACAGAATTTTGAATAACGGACACTGGCAAAAGTTTACATCTTGGTGTATACAGGTTATTCTAACGCCAGTATTATTATAAATCAGGTTACACTAGTCAGAAGGGTAAGCCTTAGCATGACCTTTGCCCTGGGACAGGAGAGTTCAGAGATGGAGACTCTGCATGCAACTCTCATTCCCAGATACCAGTTCCCAACGGATCCTTCACCAAGGTACTTGGCTGCGGCCAGTCTCATTCACCCTACCACCTCAAGTACCGTCAAGCAAAGAACTGATGTGGCTTAGCTACACCCTCAGTTTTACAGATCTTTTTTCCACTCTAAATTCCGTAGTTCTCTGGGTGCCCTGGTCACTCCCAGTGATGGTAGTGAAAAGACCTAGTGGAAAGAGCAGGAGGAGAAAAAACATTGAAATGAAATTAAAGAGAGCAAATGAATTTAAGACAAAAGATAGGTGTGAGCTGGACACCTGCTGGTTTCTTCTTCCAGCAGAAATTAATGATTTGCAGTATCAGACAGAGATAAGAGAAAAATAACCCCCCATTCCTTCAAATAATAACATAACAATAACTAGTCTCTTGCTTCATGCTGCAGCCCTGTTATTTGAAGGTATTTCTCTTTTAAAAGATTTTAAAGCAATGAAGGAGAGAGGTAATGGAAGGATTTTGAAATTTCCCAGTACCTAGCAGCATCCTGCAGAGACAGCACTAAAATTTATTTTGAAAGTGTTTACCCACCCACCCCACCCCCCCATTGCCTGCATTTTAGCAAAACTATCTCGGAAGCTGATTTTTATTGCAAAAACAAACCAAGACTGCTTATTAACAAGAACTCATTCACTGCCACTTGGTGATTCGTGATTCACATTTACATTTGTGCCAGATGTCCTGGGCAGTGCCTGAAAACCCCAAATCTTATAAGTTTTAGTAGAACTCCAAACAGCTTTTTCTAGTCACAATTATTTGCTTGTTCAGAATATTTCTGTTACCCTTAGCCAGCTGGAAATGGGAAGACAAAGAGCGAGAACAGCATTTAAACCCTAGCATGCAGTTCAGATGACTCAAGCAAACCAAATGTGATGAAGAGCTGGTGCGTGCTGATAGCCCTTCCTCCGCACGGTAAGGACTTCTAGCTAAAAGCATCCAAGTAAGAGGCACCAAAAAACGTGACCATGAATGCAGTCCAGCCACAATGAGCAACAAATGTTTGAAGACCCTATGCAAATCAACCAACATTTGATGTCCACCTAGTGCTCACGGAGCAGAAACACACACATGTAGCTGTCTCACTGGAAAAACATTACAGAAATATTAGTAACTCAGAACAAGAGCACCTTTGGAGCAGGACTCCTAGAGGGTTTGACAGACCTGACTCACATTCACATTATCAAGAACGGCAGCTCAGCAGAGGTAGATCTGAGGGCCCAGCAGCTGATGTGGAGGGCAGTGTCCGCTGTAGCCACTCCGGGACCTTTCCTTTATGCTACACCTAGCACAGTCCTGCAGAGCCAGCAGCCATTTACTTTTGAAGGGCTCCAGGTGCACCACTAACATCTTTGCTAAGTTTCACCTCCAAGAGTTTGGTTCACTTTTTCCAAACGGATTGTCCAACAGGGACAATCGGGAGACCCTGGCAGAAGCACTACCTTTGTCCAGGCTAACACAGGGAAGTTACCAACTCCAGTGACACAGGATTAAAGAAAAACTGGAGTCAAACTCGGAGCAAGTGAAAGCTAACACAACAAGAGCATAAGGCTGTGTTGCAGTGCACCAGCCACCAGCTTTCTATGCGACCTTGGCTAAACAATTTACCTTCCCCGAGTCTCAGCCTCATCTCCAAAAATACGAGAATAAATGAACACTGGGAGCTACTCAGATATTAAGAGAGGTCACACAGATATAGAGATAGCATTTGAGATAAAAAAAGGTCAAAAGATTTTGAAGCAGAAAGGTCAACTTCATAATTTCCATCTAAACCCACAGCAGAAACACCTTGTTCCCAGAAGAACATGGCCACAAAACTTGAAGTTGAACTTGTCTCCACTGGAATCCATCTCCTTGCTTCTCTGGTTGCCTTTTTAGAAACTCAGGTTTTGCTTAAAAGACCATCAGAAAACAAGGACAACCAACACACCCTCTCTCATATTTGTAAGAATGTAGCAGTTAACAAGAACAAAGCACTCAAAAAACATAACTCTAAATGAGTGGCCCCTGAAGGCTCTTAAAAGCACATTATTTTTAACAAGTAGGAGTGGGAGTGGCAGCTTTTAGAGGCTAGTGTTATCATAGCAAGATATGAGTTAAAAGATGGAGGAAAGAAGAGATGTTCTGACGTTCGCAGCCATGGGCGGGAAGCAAAGAGCACAGAGAAAATAAGGAAACAAAAAAAATATCAGACCCTTCAAACTGAGATCCACTAGCAACAGGACATGCTGATAAACCCACAAGCTCAGTGAAGTGAGAAGTGTAAGTGATTCCTCTCAGGGAATCAAGCGATTGATTTTTCACAGGCATTTTAATCTACTCTTAAAGTTACAATTCAATCAAATGCATGATTTGAAGTGGAAAAGCAAGCGTCTTTAAAGGAAGTAATCTATATGAACATAGATGTGGATAATCTTGTGAAAAAATAAATCAAGGCAGAGGTGCCAGTGGGCTTGATTTAATTGCAGAGGGAGAAGAATGACCATTTTCTGACAGAGAACTTTGATGTACTTGTGAAAACTCATGTTTTTAAAATAATCATGTGCATCATTGAAAGGGCAACAGCTGCACAGCAGTAGCTTGACATGCAAATTCATGCCTTTCTTGAGTCCACATATGCACATGCTGATAAGAGATTTAAGCAGAAAAATACTATTTTTGCATCATCATATGCAGAAGGGATACAGTTTGCTCTGAAAAAAAAGCTGCTTAAGCACAAGAAAACACATGCTACTTCCCAAGCAAGCATCAAAACTTTCAGGGTCTCATTGCTGCTTTAGCCTTATGAAGAGAAATAGGCTGAAGGGTATGAGTTGACCATAAGCTGACACAGGTGTCATGATAGCAAAATTTCTGAAAGTTTGTAATATGCACTAATGTAGGAATGAGCATCTAGTTTTAATATTTCAGTGTAAAGAGAGACACTCAGGTAAACTTGTTTCCCCCCCGAAACAAGGTGAAGTTGGTTAGATGTGGCTCGTGCCACATTAGCTGCACACTTGTCTGTCAGCATTCAGCACTTTAAACTGACCACGCCAGCCACAGAGGGTTCTTACCCCTTCCCGGGTACGTTTGTTCTAGTGCTTCCTCGCAGGAGAATTTTTAAGGAGAAAATGGCAAGATCTCAGAAAGATGTAAAAATGTATGCCTGCATGAAAGAAGTATCATAAGCGTGTATCTGAGGGGAGGATGTCTGTGGGAGAGGCTTATTACTTTAAAATCAACAGACTGACAAATCATGTCTACTAATATACACGGTCTCCAACAGAGTCAGGACTGGCGTGCAGAGGTGCGAGGCACGTGCCTAGGGCGGACCAAAAGTGACTGCAACACATTGGTGTGAAAGCAGCAGCAGAACTGCTGACACCTCGCTGCCAGCATCGAGCACACCAAGCACAGGACGGGAAACCCAGGGTAAGGGGAAGAGCCTGGGCACCTTCCCTATCAGAGAGATACCCTAGAAAAATATATTCATCCAACGTGAACAAAGACTCAAACATCCTGATTTTAGTATCTCAGGCCCATCTGAGCTTTGAAGCCAAAGCTTAAGCGGCTGAACAGCCTTTTTAACAAAAACTCAGCTTCTATTTTTCCCAGACCACCAAGTGGGCTTGCACCTGATTACCAGGGGCTGCTTGAAGGACTGCAGCATGGCAAAGATCACCAGCGCCACAGCTACCACTCCTTCACTTCCATGGCTTAGCTCATCTCTTTCGCAGCATCTCCAGCGCTGCATGCTAGGGTATGCAGCAACAGTTATAAGAAATTCATTCCCCAAACAAAAAACAAAGGAACAAGCAGAGCCCACTACTGCCAGCGCACTGCTGGAGGAACACCTCTAATCAGCTGCTTTAACAAGACACTTTTCTTCAAGATTTTATTAGAGGACCTCAGATTTTGTCCAATTATGTGAAAAAATTCAATCAATGCAATACAAAAAGGAAACAAGCATACTTTAATGGAGACCAGAGAGACAAAGGAGGTCACAGATATACACCCAATTCCTAAATTAAATTTAGCAGCTTTGAAAGTTCCTCAATACACAGCCCCGCAGAAGGAAGTCCTTAATCTATAAAAGATTCAGAGCATATATATTGGAAGTGCAGGCTGAGCTGTATGAATAACTCATAAATAATGTATCTCGTTGAATATCTCCCCACCTCCTGCCAGAACAGAGCAGGAGCAGCTCATGATTTTCAGATAAATTTCGTTATTCAGAAATTATCTATGGAATTATCTCCATGAATTACTATTTACCTATACCTTCTGCCTGAATAGATAGGTGCTCTTATTCAGTGTTGGAAACTCCAGCTGTTTGACTGGCATGTAGCTCACAGCACACCTCTCCTCCTCCCCAAGCACAGGCACTTACAGGGGACTCAACAATTACACATTTTAATCTCAAACCCAATTCGATGGTTTGTTTTCCGTGAAGCGGGCAGAGCTTTGCCTTGCAGGCAGTGAGCACCCATCCACCAGCACCGGCTGTGCAGCCACATTGACTGGGCTGTGCGCACAGAGACCTGGGCTCTCCATCCTCAAGTACCACCTGCATCACCTCTGCCTCCTTTAGGGGTCACTAACAGCCGATGACTGTGTTGTAGAGGACCCAGGTGTTATTAAACTCATGCAATAGCTCCAAAACAGGAAATGTTCATGAAAATTGTGTCATATTTACCCCAGATCTTCAGTGCAGAGACACTGTTCACCTATGAAACCTGCCTGCCCTCACAGAATAAAGCGAACTTTGATCAAAGACCAGATTATCCGCGCAGAGGGTCGGACAGCCCAGAGGATGCTGCACATGACTGTTCGCAGCATCATGACGTAACAGACGTTGGCATACCCTTCAAAACACTGCATCTTCTTTTCATGGTTTGATTTTTTTTTCCCCCACCATTTTGAGTCAGATACTTTGCTCATTTACACAAAAAACACTTGTCAAACATACGGTCTGAACTTCTTAAAGCTTTACCTCTAGATGTGAGGTTCCCAATCTATCTGTAATCTCCAAAGGAAGCCTTTGAAATTGGCACTCTCCTTTAGAATCCTAGTTTAGAAGAGCCCTTGATTTCTGTGTTAGGAACCTGAGAGAGGATGTAGGTGTTTGGTAGTTGGTTTAGGGTTTGGGGTTTGTTTTTTTTTTTCTAATTTAAGAAAGAATCCCCCTTATGACAGACTTCATTAGTCTTTGGGAAGCAAGGAAAGCTGTTGAGCTGCAGTATGTTTGTTCAGGATAACCTGCATTCAAATCAGTTGCTTTTGCAATGTAAATCCCACAGAGCTATCCTAGAATAGTAAAAAAAAAAAATGAGGAGACTGTTCTATTGCAAAATCATTTTGTTAAAAAGCAAAACATTTTAAATGAGTATTTTGTATGGAGAAAATGGAAACTCAATAGCATTAAAATATTTTTATTTACTTTTATATAAAAGAAATTGTGGTGGGTTGACCTTGGCTAGACACCAGGTGCCCACCCAGCTGCTCTATCACACCCCCCCTCAACAGAACAGGGAGGGAGAAAATAAGAAGGGGGGGGAACCTCATGGGTCAAGACAAAGGCAGTTTAATGAAGTAAAAGCAAAGGTCATGCACAGAAGCAAAGGAAAACAAAAGTTTCTATTTGCTACTTCCCATCAGCAGGTGATGTCCAGCTGCTTCCCAGGAAGCCAGGCTTCAGTACACACAGCAGTTGCTCCAGAAGACAAATGTCATAAATGCCTCCTTCCTCCTCCTTTCCCATAGCTGTATTTTGCTGAGCAGACACATGGTCTGGAATATCCTGTCGGTCAGTCTGGGCCAGCTGTCCTGGCTGTGTCCCCTCCTGAGACCTTGCCCCCCAGCCCACTGGTGATGGGGGAAGGCTGGAGACAGCCCTGATGCTGTGCCCGACGCTGTCCTGGCTACCAGTGTGAGCACCGCACTGCCAGGGCTGCTGGGGGCAGAGTCAATTCCATCTCAGCCAGCCCCACTACAAACATTTTACAACTTGCACTGTTTTCTTCTGCAATTTGAGGCATGCACAAAAGTTTAACAGTATACAAAAAAAATCCTCACTTGCTGTCAACTCAAACACTTTTTTGATCTCATAAGCTTGGAGGGATAGAAGGAGGGATAGGTATTTGGTACATTTCCAAACTTAGCTCAGCTTTCCAACAAAAACACAACTTCCTGACCAAACTTGTGTCCAACAATCTGGATGACAACTCTGCTAAATGCATCAATACACTTTATTTTTTTTTATCATTCACCTACCCACTAAGGTCCAAGGAAAACACACACCAAAACAGGCAAACCCAGAAAAAAGCTGGAACATGATGTTCAGTTGTAGACAATATGCACTTTGCATCCTACTTCCAGATAGGCTTCACAATGAAACTTGAACATCAGGTCCATGCCCGTTAAAGTGTCACTGCAATTTTGGGATGGATGTGAAGCAAAGTGATCCAAGGCCAGTTTTTAATGGTCAAATGCCTGTTGTAGAAATAGTGCACTTGTGAGCAGCCCCAGCTGATGCAAGAGATTGCGCTAGCACAGAAATTTGCCTGCTACCCATCAGGGCTAGAATGAGTCCCTGAAGAACAGTGCTAAGGTACATTAATAGGACAATGTGGGATAAATATTTTTAACATATGAAATTGTACTTCTGCCAAAGCAATTCACGGGCACTCAAGCAAAACAATCATTCTTTGCATGCAAAGGATTTCTACGCACTGCTAAGGAACATACCCAGGGATGCTCTTAATGAGCAATGCCTAATGGAAAAACAATGGCCAAAAATACCTTCCGATGCAAAAAGCATTTAAATCATATAGAAGAGTACTATACAGAGTATTCACGCTGCCAGAATCTTTCAGCTACAGGTGTCCAAACACTTTCCAAAGACTAGTTATTTTAAGTAACTTGTTACGGGCTTTCACAAAAACAAAAAGCACAGTAACACTGGGGAGTTGAGAATGAGTTTGCTCAATATTCAAGGTCAGGCAACAACAGCTCAGTGACGGCACCATGAATAGACTCCCACTCTCCTGATTTCCAATTCTCCAGCCCAGCGAGTAGGCCAGCAGTGCCTCTCCACAGCAGCAATACGTGGCAAGCCTTCCATCAAGGGCTGCCTACCAGATAAGTTCTCTACCCACATAAGATGCATTAACCAAGATGTTATGTATACTCCAGCAAACACATCCACACAATAATGAGAGGATGACACAGCAGCATCCACGCGAAGCAAGACCTTGCTGAAGTGAGTGATGCCAATATCTAATCTTTTCTAAAGGGCTTGGCTACATATTTAAAATATTTGGAAGTGTAAATACTGCCTATGCATTTTATGAGACAATAAAAAGTGGTTTAATACAGCAATAAAAACTCAAATATGCCTTGACAAAGTTATTTTAAACACAGTTCTAAAGCCCATAGCTACTAAGTTTTAGACAGATATAATTTCAGAAAGGCCTTGACACAATACCATTTAAAATGGAAGTAAAATATCCTGCATATCAAGACTTACTAAATAAATCTCAGGGGGTTTATGGCACTAATGAATGAGTATGAGCACATTGGGACTGCCGAGTAATTTGCATTAAAGCTATATATTGTAGATGCGAAGCTAGGAAGTGGCATATGCCTTAGTACAGAAAAAGGGGTTTAGGACTATCTGGAATAACTGGGCTGCAAACGGGGATTTCTTGTGGTTCAAGCAGGAATATTTATGACATGACCTAGGGCACAAGCAAGATCAAACCATTCAAAGAGTTAGAAGTAGCATGCACTGCAATGTGCGTGCCAACCTCACACAACCAAAACTACACAAGAATTAGTGTAAGTTAAGCTTGTTTGCAACAGTCAATGTTTCATAACAAACAAATCTGTGAGGCCTGTGAGCCACCTCACCCTCACTGTGAAGAAGAGGATTTAGCCTGCACTGTTTCCCAGCCTTGGGGGTGGGAGGCCCAGTAGCCAGGGGTCCATGGTCTACCCAACCCAAGTTCATGGCATTAATTACCCACAGGGGTACCAAGGGGCCCCAGCCATCCCCTGCAGGCATCAGGGCCAGCCCCGAGGCAAGGGGGCTGCCAGCACACACTGCAGCGCTAGCCACACTGTCATGGCCAGAGCACACCCCACCTTGGCAGAGCAAGGCAGGGCCGGGCAAGCATCTGTGCCAGGGCTGCCCTCGGGAAGGCCAGCAGGGGTAGCAGCAGTTTTGGATTTAAAAAGTAATAATTGAGTTCAGTGTTAAGGACCCAAGGAAAGCGTTTCTCCCCACCCTGCCTACTCAGCTGCACAGAAGCTGGATTAGCAAGTTTCTGCCATACCACACCCCCCCGCAACTTAAACCAAATTTTGCATTTCAACTGAAACAAGGCAGGCACTGCTCCCACACACAGCTGGGCTGGCAAGCCTGACAGGACAATGGTCTGTGCATCAACAGCCCCAAAGCTGCATCACTTGCACCACCTCTCCACTCCCCGCCCCCCTCCCCCCCCCCCCCTCCCCCCCCGAGGTGCTTTTGCTACCCTGGAGCAGGCACTGAAGTGCCGGGCTTGAGGCAGGGGACAGGCATTGTTTGCTGAGCCATCACCATCGATTCCAGGACTGTTAAACCCACAGGGTAACAAGCCACAGAGGATGTTTAACTTTAAACACATACAGCATGCAGAACAGAACAGCATAGGTTTGGCTTTTGTCAAGTAGTTTAATTTGACTTTGAAAATCATAATGAACAGAAGCTAAAGCACAGAAAAGACAAGTTAAATCATCCCTCATTTGCACAAGAATTTGCACTTCTATTTGCCTGTTTATGGGTTTTTTTTTTCTTTTAATGTGGAAATTATGAACAGGTGCTTATATCTTTTTATCACAATTTTCTCAGTGTTCTGGCAGAGAAACCTGGTACCAACTGCTCCCGCACTCACCTGCCAGCAGGTACCTCTTCCCTTCCCACAATCAGTCGGCACACTTCCAGGGAATCAAGGCAGTATTACAGCAAGATAAAAATTAAAACACTCAGCATCCCCAAATCATATGCAAGTAATTGGCAGGAACAGGACTCAGTCTTCCGGTTTAGACACTGTCAAGCCCTCTTCTTGTTAATTAAAAAAGGTTAGGTGAATGATTTATACAAGAGTTTGGAAGACTTCTGAACCTTCCTTCCTAAGCTTTTGTTTAAAATAAGAGCTGAAATTTCTCATAATTTCATGAGAGACTCATAAAAAGCTAACTTTAGTCACACAGTCTTGTGCATGCATACACACACACGTGCACACACTGAGCTCTCCACTTTCCCTTACCCTTCCCACATTTAACAAGCAGTAAAAGTGTCAGAATAATCTTGACTAATACCTGCGTCAATAGGAAATTTTCCACTCTGTGCTGCCTTCACTAACACCAAGTTCATTGTTCAGGGTGGGAATTTGGGAAACAGCTTGCCTGGGTTTTTGAAAAATGATAGCTATAAAAGTGATTAAAGTAATAAGGAATAAAATTTTGTTGTTGTCAACCAAAAAACATTTTGATGAATGCCATTTTGTGCTTGACTTTTAAAAATGTCATTCACTATGCACAGAAACTTCTGAGCAGCTTTGTTTTGTTTGTTTTTTTAAACTCAAGTACTTTTTGGCACTTTACAGAAGCACCTCTAACTACGTGGATTTTTTTAACACTTAAACATGAAAAAATGTCTGTTTTTAAACCACTGCTGAAGAATGGGTTTGTTTGCTTTTCCTCAGCATTAGCAGTTGCCCAAAGGCACATGAGAGGGCCTGAGCTCCCGCCCCACCACGACTCTTGTGCCAGCCCCAGTCCGGCAGCTGTGGAAGCCATTCATGCAGCTGTAGCATCACAGCGGCAGACCCTTCCACCATGGGCACTGCGCCAGTGCCACCATGATACACCTGCCAGCTGGAGCAGGCTCACAGCTGGTGTCTCCTTTCGGATGTGTGCAGAGGAACATGGTTCTGCCTATATCTATGACCATAAAGATGCTTGCAACAAAACCCCAACCCACCGTACATTAAGAGCTAATCTACCCATGGTATGCTCCGGAGACTCAAGGTGAATCAGCTGAAGGCAGAGTTACAGCCAGGAACTTAGAGTATTATTAGATGAAAGTTACTTCTAAGAGGGAATACCAAAATGAGACTTTAAACATGTTTTAAGGCAATATATCCTGACTTCAGGAGTCAATTGATTTACCTTCTCTT
The DNA here is from genome assembly GCF_023634155.1 of Falco peregrinus. Lineage (NCBI taxonomy): Eukaryota > Metazoa > Chordata > Aves > Falconiformes > Falconidae > Falco > Falco peregrinus. The sequence continues at coordinate 1,820,532 of NC_073724.1, read as the reverse complement.
TTCAAAGCATATACACGTGGATAACAGGAAGAGAGAAAAGCAAGCAGTGAAGGCACAGTAAATGCCAGCCTTTCAGAAAGTACCGCTCTTACATATGTATCATCCAAAGAAATGTAATTACTCACATCTAAATACCATTAAAAACCACACTACAATAAAGGTATCCAAATCCTTCTTTGCAGTTCAGGAGGCAGAGACATGGAGGGGGGGTGTTCATCCTGAGGCAGCATGGGTTTGTTTCCAACAAAAGAGGGGGAAGAATTAAGCGTGGGAGCTAACTGCACATCAGAAACCCTCAGGCTACTCAAGAGCGCTCTCAGGTCTAGCACCTCTGTTGTTGTTTGTTGGTCTATGTTCCTCTTTTCCTAAAATCAGGATTTAAAACTGTAATCCCAGTGATCTAATCCCATAATCTAATTTACCACCAGTAACCCCAGCAGGTCTCACCTTCACACATCATCAGCAACCGTTTTTTCAATCTGGGACAGCAGCAGCATGGATTAGTGACCTGTCAGCTTTCACAGGGTAAAGTGCCATTTAGTTTTAAAACAATGAATCACAATCAAGAATTTTTTTTTTTTAAGAGTACAAACCATTCGTGCTTATCAAATATTATATACCAATAACATGAGACCTTGGGCCTGGAGACAACTATGCAGCTCAGTTATGTCTCCCCAGAAAAATCCTGAGCTCACTTCCCAGCTGCTTCCTTTTACTCTTTCATCTCCTTATGTTGAGCTTTTCCACCTATGCCTACAGCAAAATAAGTCTAAAGAAATTCTTGCAGTGAAGCTGATCAGTGCCATTTAACCTTGTATGGTTTTGCATTATTTAACCACTCCTGAGCCAAAAGCTAACCCTTAGCAAGTCCTTCCAAGTCTTCCAGAGTCTATTCCTCCCTCAAAAGCATCCTGCGCATACCAGAATTTAAACTCTAAGTTTTTAGTCTTTTGAGATTTTATAGCTTTAAAATGAAATTATCTAAGTTTTGTTCAAAGCATCCTTAAATCAGTATCAAGGCACAATCCATTAGAGAGAAAATTTCAAACTACATAGTACAAAGGCTGAATCACATAGGAACTTGTGCAGAAGCCAATTTTGGTCGACTAACTTGAAATTCATACACACCATATTGTGCAGAATGGGACAGTAAGTATTCAATAAGACACAGACACTGTGCATAAATTTGAGATTATGCATCAGTTGCAGTTCCTTACTGATCTCCTATACGTGGTTCTTTTAAAGCCATAAATATTTCAGAGAGCTAAAAAAGACTTTAAAGTATTTTGCCACCTCCCAAATAAAATATGAGCTCAAAAACATGGAAAAAGTGTTAAAATAATCCTGACCTGACATTTTAGCCACAGATCTATTTCACTTTTTAAAAACTGATTTAATAAACTTCAACTTTTTAGTATTTTATAGGTTACTTACATAAAATAAAAATTAATCTGTTTATAATTGAACAGATGGAAAATACAACTTGTTATTAATGAACCAATCTAAACAGCATTTGAACTACTGCTTTTATAACATAAGGTTTACATTTTCCCCCTCCCGCCCAAAAGGCTATACATTCTTTACTTGCTCATCTGCGGGAATTTACAGGTGTTAAATTAGCCACGGTAAGCCTTACCTTTTGTTCCCTGAATGCTATCAAAACATATTGAGAATTGCAATTGAAACATATTGAGAATTACAGAGAAAAGAGTTAATTAAAAATTTGAATACAGCACTAGAAAGTTCAAACAGAAGATTTTTCCCTAGTTCATACCAAGATCTGGCTGCATGCATAATTACACATAAATCAGACTGCAACTTTCTGTGCCTTTCTGATTCAATAAAAAAATAAACCTTTCCCCCTGCAGTTTAGCTATATATTTATAAATAACCAGGGCTCCTATTACAGTCAATATCTTGTGGACGTGATGTTAAAGTGATAAGATATGCACAAAAGGACCAAAAAGTTCCAGTGATTTGTACTGCTGGGGCAGCTTGCCAGGTTCCCCATCTAAATCCATCCTATAAATAGAGGTATTCTAACATAAAAAAAGTTTCCCTAGTATCCACTCTGGTTTAAAGACAAGTTCCTTCAATGTCAGCTTTCCACAAATATGAATGATTGAGTCTAGCTCATAAATGTCATCTGAAAGCAAATTTGAAGATTGCTGCCTCCAATATTCACACCAAAATAGCAGGTTTTATGTTAAAGGACACTGTCTGTCAGACAGAAAGAACCTCTCTCCTCCCCATTTCTCAGAGCTTTGGCACACAAGTACTTAAATTAACTAGGCAAGGAGCTAATGACACTCCTTGTGAAGAGGAGAATGCACAGTGTGTTGGTTTTTTTATTTTCATTTAATAGTAACCAAAACTTAAAACTATCTGTACATCTCAAAACCCATCACAGTACAATTTTCCTCCCAAACAAGCTGTTAGTGACTCAAGCAGACAAGAAAAGAGCCAAGGCAGAGACACCGGGACATGCACCAGCCCAGCAAATAAAGGTCCTGTGCATTGGTAGATCTGGGAACCCAGCAGCTCCCCATCCCACCTCCTCCCATGCACCATGTAGCCCCCACCAAGGTGGGGCATGGGATAGAGGCATTTTTGAATAATGCATTTCCAGCCTTGGGGAAAAAAAATAATTAAAAAAAAAGGCTAAGTGTCACTGCCGCTCATCTGCTACCACAGCTTCCTTGAGGCAGATTTGATGAAGCATCACTGGAGAGTGCTCGTGATCTGGGTTTCAGTGACCAGCCAGGACCGTGCCCGGTGCGCCGGCGCAGGCTCAGTGATGGTCCCTCCCCAGCGCCAGGCTGGCACAGGGGGAGCAAGCTCCACAGCAGTGCTGTGGCCACGATGAGGTTGATTGGTAGGACTGGTAAAGAGTGGTAATAATTTTTATTTAATTAAAACAAAACAGGTGCTCTTTTAGGTATTTGAGACTTTAAGAGCCAAAGTAGAAGCACATATTGCCAGGAGAGCACAGGTGAAGCATGTTACATGCCAGAAGCCTCAGGCACAGGAGCCCTGACCATCACACCACCTGACCTGGGGACCAGGACAGATTGCTTAACAGGTGCCCCTGGTCCATTCTGTCTTTTTCCTCAGAATTTGCACTTGTCTCTCCAGCATTGCTCAGCTCTGATTTCAAGCACACAACTTGCTTGCACCAGATGAAAACACACCACACTAAAGTAAATATAAAACACAGCAACACATTCCCACAGCAACTGGAATGTTGGCAGCAGCCATCAAAATCCCTGCATCCTACAGACACTTTTCTAGAAGGCATTTTGTTTCATTACAGAGCCCTCTGGGAGGGACTAGGCAGCCACCACACAGCCAGCCAGCTCAGACATGGCTGTGAAAGACAGGCACCCAACCGTTAGCGTGGCATCTCACAAAAACTCTACCTCTTCTCTCTGTCTTCAAGACCTACTGAATAATAATCTTAACTCCAGTAGATACGATAAATTCAATATTAAAAGTAATCAAGAATTTAGATACTTTTTTGTAGCCCATTAGAATTTTGCCTCTTTCCACCCTCAGGGAACCTCTCCATGCAGGGAGGAGTATCGCCACCCCACACAGATGAGTGGGTCTCTTAAGGATGTGTGATCACAAGCTTTTCAAGTGACATGTGCAACAGCTAAGTATAAAAAAAAAAATAATCCCTGTAGTTGTTTATCTTCTACTAGTCTGCAAGTGATTTAAAGGCTTTCTCCTGATAAGGAAAAACACAGCTCAGAAGCTGAATGTCAAGGAAACTGCTCAGCTCCCCTTCATAGATTTAAAAAAAAAAAGAATACCGAGTTGTGTAAGTCTAACACAGTAAATTCAAGAAAAATGCAGTCTTCTTCTGACCATTTTATGGGTAAAAAAATGGGCTCAGTAAATTGTTAATTTATAGTTCTATTTGCAGTTAGAACCACACCTAGAAGTAGCTAGCAGCTGGGTATGGTTTCCCTCTCCCTTCTCCTAAATTGTTAGGCTAATCCTACAGCTCTTTGTCCTGGAAGGTGGGAATGTGATGTGGTGTAAGGTTGTGTTCACTCCGAGGGCACAAAGACTGAGAAAAATATTTTAGGAGTCCCAGTCCCACAGAGAATTTGGACTTCTGACTAATCCCGTGCCAAAAATCAACTTGAAAAGGTCTGAGCAACCTTGAACTAATGCAGGAGCCCAAAGTCGCCTAACGAGGACTCACTTCTGAGAGCTGTACGCATACCAGTAATCACAAGACATGCTTTTTAAGTACAAGATGTACAAACTAACAAATAAGCCTAATCCATAAAATCCAGCATCGCTGTATATGGTCTCAAGCACTCTCGGCAGCGCAAGCACTGCCACCATGCAGCCCCCCCTGCCACCCACGGGGCCCAGCCACCCCAGCCAGCTGGGAGGCAGGGTGACACCGGCTGCTGCCCCTAGACAAAAGGGCTCATTCACTGCCCCCGTCCCCGATGCAGGGTATCGGAAACCTCACCAGGTTGAGAGAGAGGGAGCAGTACCTGCCCCACAAGCTCAGCCAGGCCTGGCAGGTCCTCAGCTCAGCTGGGCTGACCAGCTCCATCCATCCAAAGGCATCGCTGCCCAGCCAAGCCCAGAAAGCGTCTGCAATAACACATAGGTGCGCACACACCATAACATTTGATCTGTTATTGAGACATGTAGGAAGTTTGATCAGCATCTGAATATTTGCCTTTAATAGCCTTTCAGTTCCTGTTAAATCTTATTCTGAAGGGCTTTTAGCACCTGGTAGCTGTAGTAGCCCTCACTGAGTAAACACTAGGGCACACCGACACACAAAGCATCTCTCAAATACATTCCAGAGGCATCAGTGGAAGTCGGACTTGCAAATGGAAGCATTTAAATATGTGCAGCATACTGCTTAAAAAACTACAGTCCTATCAGTAAAAGCAATAAAGCTCAGCATTTTTACCTTCCTTCAGCTGCTTTAGAAGGAACTGCTTGAGGTTGACCAAAGCTCCTGGAAATGGATTTCAAATGGTGTGCGCTTTCTCCACCTCCTGTTTTAGAAGCCTCTCACCCTAGTGCAATGGCCATCTTGTGCCTCCAATTAGCCAGGAGATGCTCTCTGCATACTGCTTCGCTCACAATCAGGCCAAGGGTTATCTTGACCTTGGCAAAGCTGCCCCCACAAGCTGGATCTAAGAGCATTACAATTCAAGTGCCACGTCCAAATGAAGTCCCGCATACGGTGGAGAGCCAGGCATGCCCGCACCCCGTGCCTTGCCTAGCAGTGGTGCTTCTGTGGCAGTGCTTCACCGCGCTTGGAAAGCTGGCATCATTTGTTCCGAGGACAGCAGGCATTTACCTCCAGCTCTCCAGTGCCTCAAAGGTGAAGGTGTTGCTTCATGAGGTCAGCAGCCTGACGTTTTACTGAGGGTAAACAAATACATGAAAAAAAGCCATGAGAGCCCAGCTGTTTTCACTGGAGAAAGCAATCCATGAGGAAGAACAGAATTGTTTTCCTCAGCACTCTTCCTGCTCCCTGGTTGCACACTTCCCCTGGTGTCACACCACAGCTCGCCCTCAGTAAGGTGGCCTCCATGCTGCTTGGAAGCCTTGCAGGAATTGCCACACATCAGGGTACATGGCAAGCGCAGGCCACACCACCAAGGGGATGCCACAGCAAGAGGGAAAGAGTCTTCGCTGGCCAAGGTCTTGCTCCACAGTAACCAAGAAGAGAAGGTCCAACAGCAGCCAAGCCCAACCATGAGTCTAGCTCATAAGGCAATCTCCCAGCAAAACAGCAGGTCTGATATCAAGCAGGAAACCATTCCACAGTACTAGAACCAGGCTCAGCAATTGCCAGGCTGATCTATGATGATGGACAAAGCTAAGCAGGGAAAGCAGTCCGGGGATTGAGATCCAGATCATGAAACCCCACATATGTGGGCAGAACTGAAAAGCAGTATTGCTCTAAAGAAGCTCAAACAAAGAGTGAAGGCTCAAAGCTGGGCTTAAATAGAGCTCCTGGGCTCATGGGGGTGGGCAGACAGCCAGGTGAAGCTGTTTAGGGCCATCAAGGCTTACTAATGCCCTCAGGGCCTTAACAACCCACACCTGAGAGCAACAGCAAATTGCAGTTCCTTCCACAGGGCAAATTAACAGTCAGGTGTGACTATTGTCTTTTTGTAGTCCCTCTGTTAGCTGGTTGGTGTTCCTCCTCACCTACCCTTAACCCCAGCAAACATCTGTCCAATCAACACCCTGTGCACAAGGTGTGAAAAGCTGCAACCAAGCAACCATTTTATTTCTTTGTGCTCCAGTACGTTCTTTTGGCCACTATGATTCTGTTCCCCTTCTAGGAGACTTTGAAAAACTAAGTACCTGCATGCAACACCCAGCGATGCACACACCGTACCAAACGGGCAGTTCATAGTAGCCCCTGTAGTGCTTGTTTCCCATTCATTTCACCCTACAAATAGTTCAGGCATTGGATTTCTACTTAGATATGGATGGAAATTCAAGATAGGGAATTTGCTGTGGTCTCCCAAAATAGCAACAGAGCACCTGTGTATCCACTTGTGTTACTACTTCTGCCATGGAACTTACTGAGTGCTGAGTCACCATGCCCTGTGCTTTGCTTTGTGTCAGGCCCCCAGACCGTACGTTGCTGCTTGACCCTTCTCCAAGTGGTCTAGACCTTGGATGCTGCTCCATGAGACAGAGCACCTTACTGCTTTTGAGAGCTACTAGGGAAGAGGAAAGGTGGAGAAATAAAAGATAACAACTTGATGTCAAGCCTGGAGGAGGGATTGCGATGGGGGGGTAATGTGGAAACTTGGCAACCTGTTTGATGTTTGTTTGGAACTTGTTCTGTCTGTATTAAAATTGTATAAGCAACAAGGATAATAAATCAGCTACAGAAAATAGAAAACCTCTGCCTACTCTTGAAATAATTGGTGCTCCTTGAGGTAACTTTCCTCCCAGCAGATGCTAAGGTATTTTGCTTGAAGCTTGACAAAGAAAATACTGTCACTTCCATGGGAAAAAAAATGCAGAGGAAACAAGTAAAAAGCAATACAAGTGTTTCAAAAATAAATACTACTGAAGAATTTCTGGAAAGGATGCATATGAATTAAGCAAATGAACACTTGACAGTTATGCTTTCCTGAGACAATTTGTATGATATTTTGGCTTCGGTGGGTAGTCCTCCTCCAGCTGAATTAATCCCCTTTGGATTTTTCACCTTGACTCAGCCTAATTGGTCTCAAAAGGATTCAGCTGGCTGTCTTCATTGTAATTATTACTTTCAAGGAAAATTAAAACAATTGTGCAGTCAGCAGTGTAATGGTAAATCTTGCCTCTGCTTGCAGCTTGCACACCTAAGGCCCTCAAAGTGCAAGAGTTCAGTTTCATGGAGCGGTAAATGGAAGTAATATATTCTTACACTTTATCTCCCAGATGTATGTGATGTTTCACCACACATCTCATACTCTTACACTCATAGAAAGGAGATATGCTAATGAAAATTATGCCATTGCAAAGAAGTCTTCCTAGGGAGAAACCTTTGTGCTCTTAAATCACTTGAAGTCATTAAAGTACTGACAAACCCTTCCCCAGGATTTTGAGCCTGTCCTGACACAGCTAAAGTTTTCATTCTCTGCTTGCTCTGTGCTAGGTTGCTCCCCTGCTTGTAGAAAGGGATTACGTGTTATACACAGATACGTGGATAATCAGGACGTGACAAGTATCCTGTCCTGTCTTTCTGTAGTCCCATTTTTTTCTACTCTTATCATTTTTGTGGTCTTTGATTTTTATTTTACTTTTGCCCTGTACAGGTTCCTCAGGTATTTTTGAGGAAATCAGCTAGACAATATTAGCAATTATTAGCATAGTGAGGCAGAGGCTAATCATACTGATTAGTTGCCGGGTGGCCAAGAAGGAGGGTTAAGAGACCAAGGACAATTAAAAAAGAAAGGACAGGTAGAAACAGGTCTGTCAGGGTGGTGAAAGAGAGGAAATGCATATGCGTGAGGTATAGCTGATGGCTGAAGCCAGATGTTTAGTTTGATTTTTGGATTTCCGTTAGCTGGTTTGGGGGCTTGGGGGGCTTCTGCCTGTTTTACAAAATCTGCAAGCAACGTGATGCTTCCCCACCTCTCTTAGGGAGAAAAAGTAACGTGGTTGTCATGCAGGCAAGAGCAGAGCTGACAAGCTAGGAGGTACTTCTTGCACTGTGAAAAATCACACCCCATTGTCAGAGAAAAGGCTGTGGGAGACTGTGCCTCGGTATGGCTCTCTGCAAGGGCCCCTGTGTCATGAGGCCACTCTGAGCAGCGCAGGGACAGTTTTGGCCCACGCTTGGTAAAAAGCAACTAAATATCTTCCTGAGCTATAGGGATGTATTAATTCAGTACTTCCTCTCTGCATGCAAGCAGAGCGCATCAGTCAAAAAGACGACAGCTAGAAGAAAAATTATGGTAATAGCTGGCTCTAAAAAAAAAAAAGAAATTGGAATAGTTTTCAGTTAACTCAGGCAAATGAGGCTAATTTGAGAAGGATGTTACTACTCATAAAAGTGAAATAGTTCAGAGAGAAGTTTTAAACAAACAGAAGGTGAAAATCCAGAGGAGTTTGTGACTGATTTAAGGTTAAAGAGCTAATCTTGCAATTGCAGTTAGCAATCACAGTAATTGAGCTTGTGATAAGAGACCAGATGGTGATTACAATTGGGAGAAAACACCCGGAGAAACTGATTACTACAAGCTTGGGATCACCTCGTAACTTAAAATAATAATAATAACAAAGAAATAAAGAAAAAAGAGAATACATCAAACAAAGGCATTTATTTACTTCAGGTTGATGCTAGGGCATGCCCAAAGTGTTTGATGCTGAAGCCACTACAGAGAATGTAAAAATGACAGGAATAGAACCGCATAAATGACTCAAAGAATTCAGAAATTTAGCACAAAGACCCCCACACAATGTTGTCATAAAACAGTAAATCTCAAGTCCCATAAGCCTGGGGACACATAAATAAGTTTCCCACTAATGCTTTCAAGCAAGGAAGTGTCGCAGTTGCCCTGAAACGGCAAGGTCAAGCCCAGAGCTGGGCGATTTACATCTCACAGGTTGAAGAGCAGGGCTGCGCTCAGCTATAGAAGGTGGCTGGGACTTTGTCCACGTGTATAAAAGTTCAAGTCATTGCATAAAGCTCAGATGAGCTGAAACAACTATAAAGAATTTAATGTCTTTGTCGAAATGGGCTCAGCAAACAGCCTACTTCCCTAAAATGGGAAGATGATTTTTTCTGACTGTAATGTATGAGTTATAAAAGTCATGCAAACTTGACAAAGATTTAATAGTTTAAGGCACAGACACTTCACCTTTGACAAAAAGCCGAGCTGAGTTTGAACTTGCAGTGGATACAGGTCTCTGGCCATTTCTTTTCTGTCGGTTCAATTTCAAAAGGAGCATGAACTGCCAAGTCATCTTCCAAAGCTGAAGGTACCTACAAAAAAAAAAAAAAAAAGTCTGGTATTATCATCATATTCTGATCAAAAATAAAATTGAAATAATGGAGACATCAACCTTCAGAAAAAAAAGACAGGGAGAAAGGTGTTTTGCAAGGTCAGCCAGCAGAGTCCTTCATGGTAGCAGGGGAATAAGGGCTGTTCTGGAGACACAGGTATGCGGGTGCTTGAAAGGCAGGAAAACAACAGTCCTCTACAATGCCAGTTCAGCCCCTCTTAAAGATTCTACAAATAAAGAGTTGCTTGTCAAATCCTATTTTCGTTAGACCAGTAGTGGAATTCACATGATTTCATTTTAGCTACCCAAAAGTGAGTACTTGGTCTAAGCCAGTTATTTAGGTTCCTTCTCCAGTAAGTGAAGAAAAGGAGGTACTTTAAGAGGATTCATCATTTTCATGTCATTCTAGGATAGTTATCTAAGGTAGTAGAATTAATTGCTCTCTGGAGCAATTGATCTTCATTTTATCTTTATTGACTACAGACAGAGTCTAAACATTTACCTTTGATGAGATGCTTCATTTTTAGATGGTGAAAATTAGGTAGGAAAACTCCCACTTGTTATGCCTGGGAAAGTAATCTCTGATCGTGGGCCACGGTTTAATGGGCAGGAGTGTGAGCAGTTTCAGCGCAGCATAAGCTGAAAGATAGCACCTCTGTCCCCTACCACTCCTGTTACCCTCAAATGCATGGGAAATCGCATCAAAACACTGAAGTACGCGTTAAGTAGCAACTACAGATTCCGATTCTGGTCTCCATTGAGCACTAATGAACTGTGGGGTTGCACCGAGGGCACGGATTGGCACGGACCAGCTGGGGTTGGCTTCTGTTCAACAGGGGACTGTGAATGGGAGCTCACTGAGGGGGACAAGCCCGTGAACTGAGAACTCAGCGTGGTCATAACTAGGGTCACTGCACCGGCAGCAGTGGCTACAAAGAGGTTGTCACTCCAGCTAGACCAAAAGGAATAGGTGAGGCCTGCAATAAATAGCACCATGAAGTGCAATGGGGCACTATGAAATGGAGATAAAGAGAATGTAGTCAGTCTTACACAAAGGGACACCTAAAACTGGAAACTGAGCTCCCTGGGTAGACAGAACTAGAACAAATGGGCTTAGAACCTCCTGAATGGTGATACACCGACTCAGGAGAGATTTCCAGATCCAGAGGCTAACTGGATGGCATTACTAATCAGGTTTAAATCCTGTGTTAAATGAAGAGAGATTTCTACTTGATGTGCTATTTAACACTAGCTGCGGAAAGGGAAAAGGGGAGGGACAGAACGCTGCCTCTGGGAGGCTCCGGGAGGACCCAGCTGCCATGGCACACAGAGGGTTCCACCAGGCTCTGCTGGCCGGGACAGTCCCAGGGAAGCAGCGCTCTCTCTGTAGGCTCGTTGTCCGGTTTAGTTTACATACAGCTGTATAGGGAACTCACCAGTCGCCAACACAGGCAAAATTAAAATGGGTGAAGAGCTGCTATCGTTAACTTTTATCATCCCCTGACCAGCACTCTCCCTGATGACTTTACTCATATAAAAAAAGTTACTCTACTCTTGTAAAGTTGAAGGACATTTTAAAAATAACTCGCTCAGTAGTCAGACCTTTAGCCTCTAACATTGCTTTATTAAATCACAAAACGTGATATATTCAGATAACATTAAGGTTCTGACCTTGGATGCACAAAAGTAAGGAAATTCAGAGGGAAGTTTGAACCCCTCTGTATCTAACATCAGACTTTTGCCTACTGTTTGCATTGAGGGCTTGTGGCACCTCCTATCACTGGGGAAGATCTCCCGGGGGTTTGGTGACCCTTTGGATTTATAGGTACAATAGATTAAGGATATGACTTTAAACTGGACATGAATTATCTTGTGCTTTAAGGTTGAATTCAGATCTTCAGCCAAGTTTGGAGACTTTTTGAGTTCAAATGTTCCTGTGTTTTAAAGATATCAAGACAAAGCAAAGAAACCCCTTATCGACAGCCTGCTGTGGTGGTTAATGCAGAAATATGAAGTCTTTACAACCAAACTGTATGAAGACTGAAAAAAGTCACCTCTTGCCTGAGAATCAGCAGGAGAAATTTCAGAACAGAAGAAGGGATTTTTCCTTCTTACTTTAAAAAGCATTCCAAAACTGGGGTTTAATGTGAAAATATGGTTTTATCAAGCACTTCATTATTCTCTAATGGACTAAATAGAGAAATCCACAATTAGATGTTTTCCTTCTCAGAATTTAATTGGGGGAGATATGAAGGGGTTAATTCTCAAATTAAAAAAATGTTAAAACATTTTAATAATTTTTTTCTCCCAGGTAACACTGTAATGCCAAATGCTATCTCTGAGTATGCCATTTAAGTGCATTCGTAATTTCTTTTACAAAATCACAAATATGCAAACACAAACTTAAAATCATAAAAGAAAACCCTGAACACCTATTTCCCAAAATAGAAAGCAATGTGGAGTGACAGAGGATAGCAAATAACTCTCTTACACAGTAGGGAAGCTCCATACATGGGAGAATAGCAAAGCCTTGTTTACTTCCGATGTGTATTCCCAATACCATCATCTTCCTCACCTTGGGACTCCCTCCACCATAAGCACCTCTGTTCAACAAGTCCTCCAACACTGCCCGAGGTCCCACAGTGCTGCTCCCAGCTGCCCCAACCCCCATGGGTCTCCCCAGAGAGCAGGGGGTGCACAACCCATGTGAGCCCCATGGGCCACATGCTGGCCAGGGAACCTGAGGGTCCCCCAGGCTCCACCTGACCCCTAGACCATGCGTCCTGTGGGTCTCTACCAATCTCAGGAATTCAACTGAAATTAAGCAACAGTGACAGCTTGAGAGTGGGAGGGTGGCTGGCTGGCATGCTCACAGACGGTAATCCCCTGATCTTCGCTGCCTTAGAAAACCGGATGTTCGGGAAAGCTTCTGAAAGAGGAATTCATCCCCTAACAGCAGCTTCACATCACTTAGCTCTGCATTACTTAACTCCATGTTACTACCAAGCCACGTGAGTCCTCAGCAGGTTTAACCTTCTGTCCTGGTGTCGGCTGGGACAGTTAATTTTCGTCTTAGCTGGTACAGTGCCATGTCTTGGGTTTGGTGTGAGGGCGGTGTTGGTAGCACACTGATGGGCTTGGTTGTTGCTGGGTTGATGCTTATATGAAGCCAAGGACTTTTCAGTTCCTCCAGGGAGAGGGCTGGGGGGGCACAGGAAATTGGGAGGGGGCTCAGCCGGGACAGCTGACCTGAACTGGCCAAAGGGATATTCCAAAGCACAGAAGGTCAAACTGAGGATATCAACCAGGGGAAGAAGCAGGAGGGGGGACACGCTGGGAGCGATGGCGTTTGCCTTCCCCAGCCCCGTCCCGCGTGCTGAGCCCTGCTGCCCTGGGGGGGCTGAGCCCCTGCCTGCCGTGGCAGGGGGAAGGGATTCCTCGGGTGGCTCTGCTTGGGCACGCCGCTTTGGCTTTGCCTGTTAAACTGTCCTTATCCCAGCCCACGAGTTTTCTCACTTTTCCTCCTTCGATCCTCTCCCCCATCCTGCTGTGGGGGAGCGAGCGGCTGGGTGGGCTTGGTCACTGGCTGGGACTAAACCCTGACACCTTCCCTCACAAAGTGCCACCCCCTGGGGGTCTCCCAGCCCTCCCAGCCCTGCCGCTGCCCTACCCACACGTGTGAGATGAGCTGCCACCCCCAGACCCAGCCGTGGCTTCGCTGCTCAAGCGGTGCCCTGGGGCTGAGACGGGCAGAGCTGCTTGGTGCCGCAGACCATGGGGAACACATCACTCGGTGATGAATCTAACCCCGCTCAAGGGTGCTGCTTTAACCTCGTTCATTTACTAACTGGTGCTGCTCTCATTATTTCCACCTAACAACTAGTTTCTAATTGCATTGCTGCTTACAAATGCTAGACAGGTGCCATAGAAATTGTTCTAAGTTTTCAACACAGGGTAATGTCTTCAAATGAAACAAAAGAAAAAAGAAAGAAAAAACCCAACACTTTAAGGGCCATGTAGAAAGATAACAGAAAACTAAATTGCATTTTCAGCCTAAGAGCTTTGATAGTCTCCTAATAACTACAACATGGAATGCTAGGGTTGCATCTGTACCTTTAATTTAGGCTCTTGCAGGCAGGTACTTCAAGATTTCAAATTTATGCTGTGTATCATCTAAGTTCTGTCTGGGATATTCGGAAATATGTTTCTAATTGCTTTCTTCATGCAAAAGAGATGCCATAGATTACCAACAGCAGACCTATTAATCATCAGTCTAAGTGCAGCTACTCTTCTGCATACAATATTTATAAGTGTTTATATACCCCTGCCTAATGCTCACAATCAATGACTGCTTGACAAGGCATGCTAAAGAGTTATCAAACATCTAAATCTTTCCAGGAGATTTAGTCTGCAGTTGACCTTTATTCCAGATTATATTTGTGATATTTTTTTTTTTTTAAAAAAAGGAAATTATTTTAAAAACATTTATTTCACAGGGAACTGAAAAACAGACTGATTGTGTATTTCTCGTAGACCTGGGGGACTTTTATTGCTGCCTGTCTGGTCTTTCAAACCATCACCAACTACTTAATGAGCAAATATGATTTCTCTCTTGTCTTTGTAGTTTCAAAAGGTATCACTATGAAATAGGCCTTATGTGAGCTATGAGGGGGCTGTGTGTGTGGGAACCCAATTACTATGTTAGTTTAACTGTGTCTCCCCACAACCTATGAGACCAAGTAAGAGTCTATATTCGATTTGCAAATAAAGTCTATTCACAATTTACATATTTCTGGTTGTTGGAAAAGATGTATTTACATTCTAAAGAGTGTATTCATCAGCTGCTGGTCAAACAACATCTAAGCATCCACTTTCTCCTTTCACAGTCAGGCTCAAAAAATTCTTGTAATTCAGCAATAAGAACTACAGAGTCCTCTTCCATTTCCATTGAGCTCTTATATTGAGAAACAGAGCCGGTCAAATGATTTATGTTATTTATTAATTTATTTATTTTGCAAATAAACTAGGTGATGATATTAATTCCTTTTCTTTTTTCTTTTCCCCTGCTTGCAAATCATTTGTGAACCAATAGAAATACTGTGACTGTATATCTTATTTACAGGCATTTCCACAAACTTATACCAGCCTTTGAAACTTTTGCAACCTCTTTGCTCTGAGTATGTGTTATTTGGTCTTCTTGGTGTGGGACTGGTCATATGAGAGATATTAAAGGACAAATATTGGCTCAATCCAGAAGACATTTTGCCTGTAAGAAGAGCAGGTTCCCAGCTATTTCTATAAAATAAAACCCGGGTGGAGAGTCATAAATATTGGGGGGAAACTCCAAAACACAGCCGTTAGGAATTCTGCATAAAATACCCTGTACTTGACCTTACCTCTTCTTTTTCCCTTGTGAGTGGTTCCGCTTGCCATCGCTTTTAGGCAGAGGTACCAAGAGTGTGGCGTGCCCAAGCAGCTGGGCTGGACCCCCAGCTTCCAACGCACAGGGCTCTACACTTGGCACCGGAGCTTTTGGTCTCCTGCTTCCCTGCCCGTCTGCCGCTCCTGCCAGAAACATCCAAACCCAACCGGCAGCTGTGACACTGGCAATGGGCAGCTGTGGCCACCTCACGACAGAAAGAAGGGAAGTATTTGGAGGTCACTGAGCCCCAGCCGAGCCCTTTGAAACACTATACAATACGCTAAGCTGCTGTGGTGGATGCAAAAATTTCCTGTCAATGGCATTTGCGGCTCAATTCAGCCTAAACTCCACTGGCTCTCTGCTACCAGAAGACTGGGTTTGGGGATTTTTATTTTTCCTTCCTCCTCTGGTCTGCCTCAGGAAAAGTAGGCAGGGACTTCACTGAATTGATCCTCTCTGTCTTCTACCATCCAATGACAGCAAAACTGTAATTACATGAGAAAAGGCTTATGTTCAGCAGCAAGCTGTGCTTCGGTTATGCATTTCCTTTTGATCCCGAGGTAACTCATGGCAGTGGTAGGTAAAATGATTTTTCAAGCGTAAGCAGAAACCCCCTGAGGAAGAAATATGTCGTATAATCATGGGAGGAAATACAGCACATTTCATTGAGGACACCATCCCTCTACTCAGTGCAGACACAAAGGCCCCTCTCAAAGGAAATGTAACCAATGTTTTTAAGCATTCTGCTCCCTTGCATCCAAATTTGAAGCGATTTACAAGAATTCAGAGTCTTAGTATTGAGGAACCGATGCCTGGAAAGCAGTGATATGTTTCTCCATGCATGTATGTATTTGTGTACTGCAGAGGAATGTACATCCAAGCCAGGCACATCACTCCAATAGTCCCAAAAGCATCACCAAGCTGTTCAGGCTGGTATGCCACGGGGTCCACAAGTTAGACAGCTAAGAAAGATGCTCTGCATGCACAAATAAGCGCCAGGCAGACAGCTGCACTTTTAAGCCCCTAATTAAACACAATATTAAGCACGTACTTGGCTTTAAACTTGTAAGCATTGCAATGAACAGTGTTACTCATCTCCTTAAAGTGACGGCTGAAGGGCCCAGCGCTGTGCCCAATGGAGTCCCTCACCAGCCCATCACTGCCCCTCCAGTGAGATGCAGGGCTGGGACCACCAGCGTGGGTCCCCTTGGCGAGCCCTGGGCTGCAGCAAAGGCAGCCTTGGCGCAGCATGTGCTCACGCATGGGTCACAGCTTTGCCCTTGTACCTGTTTCAAGGGATGTGCATTAAAACAGCCAGCCTCCTGCCACTGGAGGTGGCATTTTATGTCGTGTCAAGTATTTTAGGACTGCTTCTGTTTTTCAGACCCCAAAATGAGACCTGGGATTTTTAGACATGTTGAACACCATCAGATTTAGTTTGTGCTTTGGAGAAAGGGGAAAGTAATATATCAAAAAATCTCAAAAATGAACCAAAAACCTACACTTCACCCCACCCTCAACCTTGTCTTCATATTTTTCCAGCGGGCATCAAAATATCAAAGCGTCATTCTTTTATTCAGTGTGTTTCATATAATGCTCCCTCATGAACATGTGTTCAGTTGTTCTTGCTGAAGGACCTTCCAGAAAGTCAAGCATCTTGCTCCCAGCTCCTGTAAACAGATTCCTTGTAAACTAGTTTAATTTGTTCCAGCTTCAGCGTCTCCCATTGTGCTCACCAGCAAAATCTGTGCATACAAAAGAGCCTTTTCCATCAAGATACCCTTTTTTCAGTATGTGTACATTTGTTCAGCTTTGTTGCCAGGCACCTATCCACTCTAATGGAATACAATTATGCCCAGAACATTATTTTTGTAATATTTTAGAAGTACCATTTAGCACAAACTTGCTATCTTTTCTCCACATGCATGCTATTTACAATTTCAGCAGACCATTTCAATGCTCGCTTCAGATTTCATCTCTAGAATTAGAAAGACAGAATACTAATCACTATACTATTTTTGTTTGAACATGATCTAACATATTTTACCCCCAAAAAAAGGAATTTTCTAATGCTCCTTGAGCAAGTAGATCCATTAGGTTTGCAGCTTCTTTAAAGGCAACAGCTAACCTAATAGGATGGCCATATACAATATTTTATTCAGATGACATTTTGGAGTTTAGCACAGTTAGCATTTATAAGAAGAAGTCATTGCTTAGTGAATCTTTTTTAATGATCCAAACAGACTATTTATCATCTCCAGAAGTCTTGAACTGGCTGTTTATGTTTCACTTAGGCTTAAGTAAGGTGTCTGCCTTCTGGTCACCGAGCAGTTTTTAACATACCCTTCAAGAACACTTTTTCAAAAACTATTACCGGCCCGTGTGTGTACAGAATGACTGTCATCAGTGTGTCAGCAAACATCTGAGTGCAAACACACTTTGAGAGGGAGAGATGTGCTAAAATTATGTCAAGGGACAGGTGAATGTTGGTTCAGGAAGACTGCCTTTTTCTGAGACTACTGTCCATAAATTTTATGGGAGCTATGGGCAGAGACTGTCCAGAATTAAAAACAGGCTCTTTTAATTTAGTCTGTGTGTTCTGAGGTAGTCATCGAGCTACTGGTGAAGTGCTTTTTCAATTAATTTTGAAGGCAAGGTAGGATTGATACTAGCCCCAAGTTTCCCAGATGGACTGTAGAGTCCTTATTAAATCAAAGGTGTGACCTCGTCAGTCTTAAACCTCCTGAAAAGGAGCTTGTACAGAGAGGTAAGCCACCTAGCTATGCCGGGGGGGCTGCACGGAGCAGAACTTCTGTCTAACGTGCTAAGGTGACCCAAAGGAGAAAAGCAGCAGGGAGAAAACCGTGTCATTTGTGGGTTAGAGAACAAGAAAAGAGACCTTGGTTATCTGTGGCTAAAAATCAGAAACCCCCTTTCCCAGAAGATGCTTAAGAAGATGCTTGAGTCTATTTGGATCTTTAGAATACTGGGTAAAATGCTGCAGTGCAAAACAAAGTATAAACGCCTGAAAAATTATTTAATGTGAAGTGGTGCATTCCCAGCTACATATGAGGTATTTGCTTCAGCTGATGTGAAGATTGACACCCATGATGATGGCACTCAGAGGTATTTCTGTTTAACTCAGTGGCACTGCATTAACCAGTACCCACCAAAGATGCATTTTCCAAGATCAGCTTTCAGAAAAGTTAATTGCAAGCCTTTTTCTAAAACCCTAAAATTCTTGAACTACTTGGTTTGGGAGCCAAACAGGCACTGAATATTAACCTTCTGCCGTTCAGCTTGTCTGCTGTGCCAAAGTGTATGACTGAACGTATTGAGCTCTCCAAAGCCACTCCCCAGCTGTAGCCTCGTGGTCACAATAATTTCTTCAAAGATACCAGAAGTGCAGCGCAATGAATACCCAAGGACTTTGACTGACCAAAACCCGTAATTGCCTCAGGTTTCTTCCTCAGAGAGCTGCAAGGCAAAACAGCCACACAGGTGGAAGAACTGTGCAACACCTGCTCCCCAGCGCTGCTGCAGAGGTTAGCCCCGCACCTCTGCGGCTCCCAAATACACCAGCCCATGGTGTCAGGCGGTACGGTGGCACCAGCTTGTACAGCAGAAAAATGTGACTTTGCAGCTTCCACTCTTGCAGCATCATAAATATTGAGAGTCAAACTCGGGGGCTTCGGCAGCACAAAGCATATGTTTCTACCCTGAAAGTTCAGGATGCTCTTCTTTTAGCTGTACCTAGGCAATGGGCTCCTGCCAGTGAACCAGCTGCTGGAGGAAGACTGTTACAGGTACAAGACATTACCTTTACTTTTTGACCCATTTTAAAGACGGCTGAGAGGAAGTGACAAGTCAGTCAGAAATCCTAGTATTTTGGCAGAGTTCATTCCAGACTCCTAACAGGAAGAAAAATAAAAGTCTAGATCTAAATACGGTAGCTTATTCTTATGTTTTATTTATGATAAACATTTAACTAGCAGTTCCTTGCCACTACTCCACTCCCCACTTCTGAAATGTTCTGGCGGTAGCTGTGCTGCAGGGCTCCAGGCGCAGGCCGACCCTCCAGAGGAAAGCGGAGCGGCCACCGGGCTTTCCGCTCAAAGTCGACCTGGGGATAGTTTGTAGTTCAGCTCAGGAAAGCAGCTTCGGAGCTACTTCCCTATTACTTCCCTTTTCTGCCTTTGTGTTCACATTGCAGAGGTCCCTGGCTGAATCGCAGCCCCTCGGAAGAGGCCAGAGGCGGCGGCGCGCCCCTGAGGGCACCGATGGGGTCTAGGTAGGACACGCACTGGCAGCCTGAAGCTGGGCCGAGGCTGGGGTCACTGCGGGCACAGTGTGGGCCACGGGCCCTGGGCAATGTCCGACCCTGCGGGTGGTACACTGCCCTGCCCTCTGGTGCAGGCATCTCTTTGCGTGTCCCTTCTTCCATACTTTGACTATGGAGGGAAATGTGATCACCGGGGGCCAGCTGATTCTACGGATTAAATTGCAGACGAAAAGTGATAAAACCCTGGCAAGCCACCTTTGGATCCTGAGGGTCTGAGCAAGGCTTTGCATCAGATCGGACGGAGCTGTCTCTGATGAAGCCAGTACCGTGGCAGGGGGCTGTTAGCAGGGAATGGTGTCACCCATCGTGTGCACCCCCCTTCCCTCCCTCCAAGCTCGTGCTCACCTGCAAAGTGCCTTTTCCCTCCATCTGGGGTTGGATGTATATTATGAACTAGAATTTAATTCTTCAAAGGTGTGTCAGAGGTGGACTGCAGAGAGAATTTGCAAAGGGTGGGTGCAGGGGGGCTGTAAAAAGACCACCGCACCACCTGTGCTTCACGCAAGGCTATGGACCACTGGGGAGACCAAGAAACACTTCTTTCCAGCTCACTTCTCCTTTTGGGGTACGCGCAGCTGTATTCATATTCCTGTATGTCGCACTAGCACCACAAAATGTCCCTGTCCCTAGTATAAAAGAAAAGGAGAAAAAGTCCCTAGAACAACATCACTGCCACCATTTTTTAATCATCTTCCAGTCCCCCTCTTTTGTACTGATTGGGAACCACAGAACCGCAGATCCCTACTAGGAGTCCATATTATTCAGCAATATCCTTAAGGATCTACTAACTATTTTTTCAAGAGGGAAGGAGAGAAAAAGGGAAGCCTGTTTCACAGGAGCAAATAGAGAAAATCTATCTTACCGGCACCCCTACGCACACACACCACTTTTTGCAGTGTAATTCAGCACAGACATAGAAGAAAACTGGACCAACAGTGAAATTAAGACTGCTGCATTCAAACCAGTCTGTCACGTAACCCCGATATGCATGGGAGAGCCTCCCATTTCAAACATAAATCATAAAATGCACACGTGCAGATCTTCATTTCATCACATCTTCTAAGGCAGACAAACCGAATTACGCACCAATCACCATGTTCTGATCTTCTAAGCCTTTCATCGCTTTAACATAGTGCTGAAGTAATGGTGCCAAATACTGCAGTTTGCAGTGTAGTGAAACTGGGTAGTTTGGAGTTTGTTTTTATAATATAATCATCTCATTTATATATGAGTTTTGATCTTAAATTACAAAGTATTAAAGATGTTGGGGACATTTTGTAACTACAGAAGGGTGAAGAAAGCGTCTTGAGAAGTGGTTATTTAAAGGGAGATACTGTATGTAACCCACACACACTCTTATGAACGTGACTCTCTGAGTTTGAATGCTTGGCACGTTGCAAGCTGTGCTAGCCCGGGCACTGAATAAAGGACAGAGAGGCATTCTGTGCTAGGTCACCCCTTGCAGGCAGAGCAGGGCCACTTTGTTGTGTGTCTTTTGATGGCAAAGGCAGGATTCGGTCATCAGCTGAGCTGGAAGCACTCCTCTTTCCCAATTATTTTTGCAAGTTTCCCATATTCTGCAGCTCGTGAGATAATTGACTTTGAAAAGACAAATACTCACAACTATCATCTTCTGGCAAGGGGCACGCTTGCCTCCGCTCTCTCAGCGCGTTAGGCTGCTAGTGAAGCCTGGAGCCAAGCGACAGCGGCACGCTCCTGTCTAGGCAGGGGCACATATCTCAGCAGGACGTTCCACTGAAAGCCACCTTCTTCCTGGAGAAGCAGATGTTGACTTATTCCATATGAGAGTAGTATAATGTCCCTTATGTCTTGCTTAATTTAGTACATTTGCATTTCTCTGCTTCTTACCACTGGGGATGCCTTAGCTAGTATTTAATGTTTTGGGTTATTTAAATTGGATCCAGATTTTATTCATCTAGGTCTATTAGAATCCCTGTTCTGTTTTTCACACTTATTCTGAGTTACAGCTTCAAAGGTATCCTTCTACTTCCTTGTTTAGTTCAGTCTGGTTTTCTTTTTTCTTTAGAGGCTCCATCTCTTCCCAAGACCAAATACTTGTGAACTGTTTTTTGTTTGTTTGTTTGTTGGATTTTTTTTTTTTAATAAACACAGGACTAAAAATTATGTTGTCCCTAACCCCATAATCTTGCCACCTAATTGCATCATTGGCACATCCAATCTTTCTCGGTTTCCCCTCCAGCACCACCGTGTTCAGAAACAAAGTTTCTGTCTGCAGAGCTGAAATCTCTGGAGGACCCGACAGTGGGCTGCCTTGTACCAGACATTGCATCAGCCCTCTGCATTCTTGTGCACAGATATTTTTAAAGGACAAACTGGAAAAGGCCAGTAGTGAGGTCAGGCAAAAGTACGAAACAAAATACCTTGTTATCTGGAAAAGGGCTGGCATGGTACACTTCTATCTTTTTGTACTTGGCCACATAATGGTAGATTCCCCCTCAGGTAAAAACAAATTGAAAGGAAATGGAAAATAACCTATAATTTCTCTGTCCCTGCAAACATTCCACGCTACCTAAAACACACAAAGCTAATGGAGTTTATAAGGTGAGGGACTTACTAAGAGGGTGAGCTTATAAGAATTTAACGAGGATTTCAATCAAATAAATAACTGCCTTTATACATACCCTCAACCAAAGTCACTCAAAAGTATTTAATTTGAATAAACACACTTCTAGCCTTTCTTATCTGTGCACGTATATGTGTATATATAGATGATATAGGCAAAGGTACAGATAGATTTTTTTTTTCTTCTTAGTGAGACGGATAGCCCATGCAGGCTGAAAAGCTGGATAAGGAGTAGCTCTTAGCTCCAGCCAGAAACAAACCACAATCTCAGCTGGGAACAAGACAAGAAAGTTGTGTTGGTAGGGACTAGGCAACACACAGAGGTTCCCACTAGAAAGGAAAGACTGCTCTAGAAGATGAATGTGGACCCTTTTGAGAGACGTCCTTTTCCCATCCAGGAGCCTGCTAACAGCACCAAATCCCATGCTGGCCAGGGCACCTGCAACACAAAAAGCATTGGGAAAGCCCCACTGGGTCGCACCACCTAGCCCAGTACTTTTCAACAGCAGCAAGAGAAGCAGCTATTTAGCTATTCTCCTCATACTCCTGGCAGCTTCCACAACTCCCAGACTGAGGATGTTAGGGGGTACATCCCTATTTCCATTAGCATCGGTATATGGACCTAACTAAATGTCCAGACTAAGGCATTTCCCTCTGAGCCCAGTGATGAGATCTGCATCCAGAGTCTCTTGTTGCAAGAGATTCAGAAATTAATTCTCTGTGGCGCGAAAAGTAGTTCCTTGTATCTATTTTAAACCAAATTCTAGTAGTTTTAATGCATACTCCTTGTTACAGTCTTGCACTAGACAAGGTCTGGTCTAGGTTAGCACTTAAGAGTCCTAGACCCCAGACTAGACCCCCAGGCGTGGTCCTGGTTTTGCAGTACCTTAACCACCAATTCACCATGTCATGAACAACCATCATATCCCCTCAACCCCCACTCCAGCCTGAGAAATCCCAGCCTTTTTAGTTTCGCTTCAGAAGGCAATTGCTTCACCCTCTTAGTTGGTTGCCTTTCCACTGTATCCTTAAATTGTGGAGACCTGAATCACACGAAGCACCCAAAAGATGCATTGAGGTTTCATGTAGGAGCAGAACAGTGCTTTCTGGGTGGCTCTCAGCACATTCCCAGCAATGCCCAGCACTGTGCTGATGTTTTGGCTGCCACAGCATCCAAGCAGGGATTTTAGAGGACTGTCAAGGACAACACCACGATCTCTTTCCTAAGTTTTAACTACCAGTTAAATGCTCAGCATTGCGTTAGCAAGATTTAGATTATTTCTCTCTAACTGCATCACCCTACATTCATCTACAGCGAAGCTCATTGGCCACATTTTGTAACCACTGAGTTTTGTGGACTGTGCTTTCTGGAGTTCCTCACCATCGGCACAGTATCTGACTGAAGAAAAAAAAAAAAGATCCCTAGTAG
Organism: Falco peregrinus; assembly: GCF_023634155.1. NCBI lineage: Eukaryota > Metazoa > Chordata > Aves > Falconiformes > Falconidae > Falco > Falco peregrinus. The sequence continues at coordinate 1,797,225 of NC_073724.1, read as the reverse complement.
CATCTGCAGATTTGGAGATGTCACCGCTCATTCTCCTGTCAGCTGAAGTCTGGCCAGTCTAATTTGCCTTCCCGGTTCTTTGCACTTTTGCCAGTCCTTTTGGAGATGCTCTGGGTTAGTCCCATACCTGTGGTACCTTCTCCAGGTTCCAGTTTAAATATTCTTCTGTGCTTTTAATTAACAGTGCCAGTATCTCAGCAACATCCCTTGCTGAAGAGCATATTCCACAGTGTCATGGATGGAAGCTCATATTGGTTTAGCTTCCTCCTTGGTTGGGCAGTCAGGTAATCCCCCTCATTAAGACAATTAACAACAAAGCAAGATCTGGCCTAGCTGAGGTGCATCACTAGCTGACTTTCCAGGGACCAGTTCCACTTCCCCCCCCTCCCCCCCATGTTTCTTAGCCGAAGTGCCATGAAAACTGTTCTCCTTGTGGTCCTCTGCTCACTACACTTCTGTGCATGCAAGTCTTATTTCTTTGGGTTGTTCTTGGTGCAAGAATTCCCAATAAACGTCAGCACAGGCTGAGGCCAGGAATGAAGGCATGTGGATAACCACAGTCCTTGAATTCTGACTTCAGTGGTATGCAAAGCTTCAGAACAGCTTTTAAGGGAAAAGATAATTAAAGACACGGAGGTCAAATGAAAATGGCATAAAATACAGCATGGGTTTAACGAAAGTAGATTGTGCCAGATTAACCTCATACATTTCTTTGACAAGATAACCTACATTCTAGACAAAGGACATGTGACAGATCCCATCTATCTTAAATTTAGTGAAGTTTATGATAACACATGGGGAATGATTAGTAAAACAGGAAGAGATGGGGATTAGCAGAGAAATTGCGAGGATGACAAGCTGTCTCAGGTCAGAAAGAAAGTGTGCTTTTGGAAAGGGGAGGTTGATGGCTGAAAGGAGATTATAAATGAGGTTCCTCCAGAATCAGCTTTGATCCCACTTGATATAACTTTACATAAGTCACTGATGATCAGGGAAGAAACATTAGGAAAACACTGATGAAAACCAAAATAACTCACAAAATGAAATTGTTTTTAGGGAAAAACTGGGCTGCAATATATGAAGGAATGGATAACATTGAAGGCTAGGCTAGTAAAACGGGAAGAAATCTGAAAGCACAGACTGAAGTATCATGATCTTTGGGACTAGCAGCAAGAAATTCTCCTAAAGACTGAATGCTCCTCCCCTGGAAGTGGCTGAGGAGGAGGAGGACCTGTTTCTGCTTGCCCATTTGTAGGAGGGCTGTGAGACACTAATATGAGAGTGTTGTGAAAAAAGCAAATGCCACCCTTGCACACATAAACAAGAGCCTTTTCTTTAGAGGTGGGGAAGGATGCTTGATATTTGGAGAAATAAAATTTTAAATGGAAGAGGTACAAGGAAGAATTGCAGGGATGATCAAAGGAATGAAGAACCTATTTTTGGTGAAAAGTCTAGAAGAAACTTGAGATAGAAAGACTGACTGAAAGGTGCATGATTTTTACAAGCTAAATTATTTAGGCTAAAATCAGAGTTCACCTAAGAAGAAATGAATACAAGCTTTAAATTGGATTGCTCAGGCTTGAAAAATATGGACTCAAGAATTAGATGAGTTTCTTAGTGTGAGTAAGTGGGACAAGAAAACTGGTTTTAACATACAGTTCTGCAGTGAAGGACATGATGCAATACGGTGCTAGCACTAACCAGGGATGGCACTCAATTAACCACAAAGTTCCTTTCCAGTCCGGTATGTTACCTTTGACAGAAGCCGTAATCCAAATTCAACACCTGAAAAGAGCAGTTAGAGTACAAATTTCCACAGAGCAGAAGCTTATTCCCTGGAGGTTGGTGTCTTTCTTTTAGCCAACAAAATTTAGTCTGACCGACCATCTTGACATTCAGGAAAGGCCAGTGACTTTCTCTTTGCAGTGGCCATCCCTTGCATGTCAGGTCCGCAGAGAGCTGTGACCTGCTGCCATCACCTACTTTGGTCCACAAAGCCCTAAACCTGCCGGGAAGGAGGGAGGCTGAGCACAGCCTGGGGGTGGGCATACACTTGCTTCTGGGATCGAGGTTTCCTCCTGTTGTACATTCACAGCATCTCTGTGCAGCTGACAAAAGCAGGCTGGAGGTGCAGGCTACGAACGTGTCCCGTGGTAGATTGAAAATAGCTAGTGTAAGTCATGGGAAGGGTGAAGATGTGGCAGCATGGATTCCGGTGGGACTGCCGCAGCCCTGCCAGGGACTGGGGTATGTGTGCTCCAGTTTAATCAACACCAGCAAAGTGCGCTTCCTATGCTGCCATTTTTCATGTAGACATATCCTCCAAAGCTAATAATCCTTACTGTCTGGAGGATTCCATATCTAGAAATATGGTACAGTTTAATTTGTACTTGATATCGTATGAAAACAAGCGGGGAGCTGCGTGCTAACCTCTCTGGGTTTCTATATTCTAATATAGACACATTTCATTACTTTTGTCCAATTTATTGGGGTCTTACTCAGTCCGCTGATGGCTCACGTTATTCCTGTACATGAAACCGGTCGGAGCGATACATTAGCCAAAGGCTGTTTATGATGCGCTGAGAGGAGATTACCCAATTGCAGTGGTGCTCAAGTGCTTCCCAGTCAAAGCACCACTGCAATTGTAGATGCAGAAAGAGTGGGGTTTTTTTCCTATCTCTTTTTTAATCCTTTCTCAATTCTTTAATGACCCAACCAGTTATATAAACATAGAAAAGTGTTTCAGCAAATGTACTTCAGGGAGGTTTAACAGATCTGGGAAGTATTGTTCTGCAGAAATCATCACTGTTATTGATGCAGGCAGCAGTAACTCAGCTGTGATTTGAAATTTGACAAAAAACACATGAAATGGAAGGGCCATAAATGAAAACGGTTAAGCTTTCAGGAGCGGGGTGGAATATGAGAACTAATGGAGCACTGTTTCTTTTGCAGAATTAAACAATTTTGTGGGAGAAAGCTCTGTTTGACAGAAATCAAATTCGTTTAGGGTGATAAAATTCAGTGATTTTCTAACCTCAGATCATGAAGCCCCTCATAAAAAAATCTACCCTTTCCTAACCCGTGCATGTTACTTCTAAATAAACTTTAGCAGCTGATTCCTGTAGGGAAATGCTGGAACCTAGGAGAGCTGGCTGTAGATAACAGACATCTGCTACCCACTTCTTAAATGACATGTGAGGGCCCAGGCTCCCCCCAGGTAGCCCCATTCCCATCAAGAAGCACCAGCCCGAATCCGCAGAGCATTGCAGCTGCTTCGCACCACATCAGCAACACAAAGCATCAGGCTGGGTTTATCGCCCGAGAAACAAACGTAGCCTGCCATTTTCATGACCAAAAAAAATGAAGATCCCAGCCAGAAATATTTCCTTTGAGTTATGGCAGAAGTCTCACAAGAACAGTTGAAATACATCACCCTTGTACTGGAAGCCTAGAATCACCTCAAAACCAGGCTCCGAGCGCTGGCCTGCAGCCATTAGGGATCAGTGCATTGCCATTTTGATCTCTCTCTAGCACAAGGTGACAGCACCGACTGCCTTTTGGAGGCAAATTATCCACCAGGGCCTTCTTAGTACATTAATATGAATTTAGAGGCCAACTTGAACAAGCTCTTTGCACTTTTTTTTTGAGCTGCAAGACTCCATGTCTTTCTGCCTTTGCTATACCATGGCAAACAGGGAGCAGACTTCTAATTCCTAATGCTAGTATCCCAACAAAACAAGATTGTAGATTCAGTTGTCAATGGCAACAGCAATATCATTGCTTAGTTTCTAATTAACAGCAGAATGAGTGCAATTGTCAGTAAGTTATGTTTCTACCAACTGCAATTCTGGTTCCTTTCTGCACAAATATAATGCAGCACACAATCCCAATCCAACTGGCCAGAATGGTGCTTGCCTCCAAAGGTTGTAGCAGATGATTCCCAACTTTAATATTCGAGACCCTTCCTTAGAATGGATGACAAAGACTTCCACACACTGAAATTTTTAGTTGGGTTCCATCCAAGTTGTAGATTCCCAAATGGGAAATACTGAGGCTTTTTTGTCCCTGCCCTATTATATTCCCAGCCTGGCTAGGTAGTCCCACAGGGCTACTTTTACAGCAGTGGAAGCTGGATGTGAACTGCCTCTGGAGAAAGTTTTTTCCCAATGATGAAAGAAAGACTCTTCCACTCTGCTGCTTGCACTGGGTACCTCAGGTCAGCCAACTGGAATATCCTGCTGACTGCTATGTGGCTCTGTTTACTGTATTATAATTTTCCTGTAGGTCTTGAGAACTCTGAATTCCCATGTAAAAATAATCCAAATCATCTGAGCTGGTTCACACAGCGAATAACATCCTCAATCTTTGCACTTGGAGGCAGAGCAACTGCTTCCACTTGAATATTTAGCCAAACAGCATCTACATTTGTCCATACTTTGCACACCCTCCCTTCCGTTTCCCTGCCTGCAGAAGCAAGGAGTTTTAGGATCATAGGAATGAGTGCCCCAGCAACAAATTGCACTGGTGTGTATATAAAACTTCCCTAATCCTGCTGTACCCCACCTCCAGCAAGCTGTACCTTGCTTTGCAGGATATTTATGGATAAGATGATGCAAAGACTTACTACACTTGGATTTAAGGTACGAGTCTGTTAAAGCAAGGATGAACGGGTTTCCTTTGGGGAAAAAAAAACAGTTCATGATCTACTTCTTTGTTTTCCTTCAGAGGGAGGAAAAGTTCAGGCTGTGACTATCCTGGGAGGGGTGGGACCTTCTGCAGGATGTCTGGTTGTAGCCAAAGATTTCTCCGGGCAGCCAGGTGAGCAATGGAAAGAGTTTCCCAGACTTTCTGTTTCCCTCTGGGCAAGCAACCATAGCGTACAATTCCAACATCTGAAACCCCATCTTAAAACCAGAAAGAGATTTTGACCCTGTGACTCTGTCTTGAAGGCTGCTGCACTGCTGTAATAGAAACCTTCTTCCCATTTCCAGCCTATATTTATTCATGGACCGCTTACATCTGTTTCTTCTTGCACCAGCATTGTCCTCTACCTTAAATATCTCTTTTCCTTTGTAGAGTTTACCTCCCTAATGTATTTATAGATAGCAATCATATCCCATTCTCAGCCTTCTCTCTGTTTGTTGTAATAATGCTAAGCATTTATATAGCATTTTTTATGTCTGAAGTTCTGCACAGACATTATGAGTTTCTCCTCACCAAGAAGATGGGCAGATATGAAATATGAGAGTTTTCATTTTTTCGTTTTTGGCTCTTTGTGCATGTGTGTGATGAGATCATTCAGGCAGAAAGCTGAAGCTGTCACACTGCAGAGAAGCATCACATTACAGCCAGGAGAAGAGTCAGAATTCACAAGCACCACACAGCATCCCAGGGAACAGCCTGGACCAAGGTCTGTTTCAGCTTGGGTTTGCTCTATACCAGTTTTCCCCACCTCCCAAATGGAGGTGTTTTGTAACAGTCCAAAAGCTGACCTATTAAAGAAGCAACGTTTTAGTAGGAACAATGTTATTAAATTTCCCAGTAACACATAAAAGAAAATAAACTTACAATATGTATTCTCTTTGTATGACATTTCAGCACTCTGGCTGCACTGTCACTCACCAGTCCAAGGGTCACAGCTGAGCGTGCTTTGTTCCAAATATCTTGGAGGATCGTGTGTTTAGAGATTTTTAAATGGGATGATAATGGCTTCATATCTCCAAAAGCAGAGGAATCTATCTGGAGCTACTGAAAGAATATATATTAAAAATCAATGAAGAAATGAGATATGTGTAATGGCTTCCAAGAAAATCTTGCAAACAGCACAAAGCCTATGTGAAAATCTGGCAGGATCTCTGGCTAGTTTTCAGAAACATAGCACGGAACACGTAAATCTTTAGTGCTCAAGGAGCTGGAAAAAGAAAGCAAGGAATCAGATCTTATACACACAAAAGACAAAAGCTGAGCTTTCCATTCCAAAAGTTACTCAATTCATGTAAATGCAACCCAGAGAGTTTAAATTCAGCAAGAGTCCAAGCAAAATCAAAGTGCTAGACATCAATTCCTCAGTAAAAGGGAATTTCAAATATCCGTGTATCCTTGTATCTGATATATAAAAAAAAAAAAAAAGAAAAGAAAAAAGAGAGAGAGAGACAAATTAAATCAATTTAAATCAATGGGTAAGTGTCTCTTTTCTGACGAAGTCCTATTTCACACTTCAGCTGATTTCCAAAAGGCAAGTTTCATTGCCTCCTTGTGACAGCTGCAAAGCTGCACAGAAAGTTGGCCATGTCAACAAAAATGCTGATGGCTCTTACCGCAGCATTGTCCTCCTTCCTCTTTTTCCAGTGTTGACAGTTGGTGGGAGAGGAGAGAGAAAGGATCTAAACTGGAAGAGATGCAATATTCCTAATATAAATTACAGCACAGTTTTAAAAGCAAAGACGACCTGATAGATTGCCATCTCACTTGAGATCTGCATCTCCTCCTGAGCCTCACCAGGGCAGCAGCCTCCAGCAGGGACGGGTGAGACCAAAGTGACTCCTAAATTCTAGAATGCGGTAATTGCTTTTAAATCTATCTGGGCTTCAAAAGCAAGCACATGGCTGAAAAAGGGGTCTCCCTCCCTGCTTTAGTCCCTGGAACACCCCAGCACACCCAGCTCAGACCCTGCAGCCAGACCTGAGCATCCTCAGGACTCCCTTGCACCCAAGCACAGCAAAAAGCAAACCAAATGCCAAGGCAATGGCTGCACCCACAGCATGTTCTCGTTCTCACTGGGCAATGTCAGAGAAGGTGTTACAAATCAGCGGCTAGCTGAATACATGCTGTAGCAGCAGACTCTCATGCAAAACCAAAAAAAAACAAAACCCAAAGCAGGCCAAAACATAAATCCAGTTGCCAGCAGAAGGACCTAGAACTACCAGACTGGTAGTAGCAAAACTTCTTTACTGACGGGTCACCGAACCAACAAAAGACAATGTAATATAGACTGTTAAATGATGAGGGCTTTATCAAACAACAAATAGTAGAAAAGGATTGTATGATTCAAATCAACTTAAATTAAAGGTGGGACAATCCCAGCTCATAATTACAGTTTGTTTATTTTGAGCAGGTCTGTTTAAGACCTGCTTATTAAAGTCAATTGAACTGAAGATCTCAAGGACCTGAATGAGAAGCATAAAAACCCCTCCGAGTCAAAGCGGTGAAATAAAATCTGGTATGTTCATTCTAAATGCAGAGAAAAGACAGACTTCATAGACCATGCTGGACAGAAATGCACACCAAAAATGATAGTAAAGATGCCTACGAGAAAGGGATGAAGACTGAGTAAAGAAAACCACCTCTTAACTTTATTTGCTATAAAAATGGAAGAATGTATTTATTGCAGTCCTGCAACTTTATCCTCAGTCCAATTTGATATTTTCATTAATGATGTGGAAGATGGGACACAGCAAACGCTTATTAAGTTTATAGACAACAACTAAAGCTGTGAGAACAATGGAGGACAGGACTGAAATTCCAATTGCATTAGCAAATTGGATAAATAGCTTGCAAAAATGGGATTCAGTTCAAGTGTGAGGACAAGCATGAGGCACAACACTTAGGCAGGAGTAATCAGTTTGCACAAATACAAGATGGGGAACAGCTGGTTAAGCAGCAATTCAGCATAAAAGGGTGTGAGGGTTACAGAGGATTATAAAATAAGTGCAGCTCAGCGATGTGGGGCTAGTACAGAACACAGAAACACATATGGCACTGCAATGCATAAGCAGGATAATAGTCAGTGAAACACGTAAGGTAGTACTTTCTCAGTGCTGTGTAAAGTCTGTGCTTTAGTATTGTGTCTACTTTGAATACTTTAAGAAAGTCGTTGACCACAATCCAAGGAGAAATAGCAAGTGGTCAGAGGTTTAAAATATCTGACCTACACAGGAAGAGCAAATGATCCAAAAAATAAAAAGATGGAGGGAAGACATGGTGGCAGTTATTGGAGGGATATATAAAAGATAATCAAGAACTGCTATAACACAAGTGGAAAGTGTTCAAAGGAAAAGTAAACACACAGGGTTTTTTAGCTTGATATATAAATAGTAAAGAAAAGAGCAAGGTCATTAGACACTGAAGATGGGATCAATATTAAACATAATCTTGGTGAGGTCCATAAACTAAACGGGCACTTTAGCATATTTTCATTAAAGATGACAGTACAGAATACTCAGATGATGCAGAATAAAGGCACAAAGTAAGGTCGCTATGAAACAGAGGCTAAAGTGAGGTGGAACCAAAAGTCATGCCATCAATGTGTCCAAATCACATCTACCCAAAAAATCCAGGAGAGCTGTCATATGAAACGTACTGTGATAGCAACAACAAATATAATACCTGCACTTAAGAAATAGTATAAAAGAGTAGTAATAAATCCTGGTGACGTACCTGAGTCAATTCTGAAAGAAGCAATAATCAAAGTTACAGAATTAAGGGAAAATGGTGAAATAAAATTCAAAATAGATTAATCTGAAATAGCTTGGACTAACCTAACTTACTTTCTATGGTGTATTTGGGCTTTAGAGGAACATCTGTTATAGCACTGCATGGGAAATGACCTAGACAATATGACTTAGTACCAGCTACTTAGCAAGGGGCTGAAAGGAGGTAAATAAGTATATTCTCAAATAATGATTTCATAGATGATCTTATTCAGCAATATTTATATTAGAGGACTCAGCAAAAAAAGCATGAGGGTAGTTAAGTAATATGCTGATAAGGCAAAGCTTATGAGCATTGGCGTAGAACAAACACCGATAATTAAAAGGAGGTTGGAGAAAAGGGGTGAAATACACAGCGGAGAGCAGTGGTAGTGAGGGGTGGGTGGGAGGTGCAGGCAGGAGGTGGAAGGGTATCAGCTTGAGGAGAAGGAAGACACCAGCGAGCTGCTTTATCACGAGAGGCACCGAGTAAAGGCAATTGCACGAGACCCAGGGCAGGGGAATGCTGAGGTGTCCTCTGGAGCCCTGGGGGCAGCTCTGGCGATCCACATTCCCAACGATGATGAATTTAAGCTATTTACTCTGAAAAAGGTGCACAGAACAGCTTTGAGGATGATCAGGGAAACAGAAAGCTTATCCGAGAAGAGAAACTGTTTAACAAATGAAGGCTGAGAGGGAGTATAATTGTTCTCTATAAACATATCAAAGACGTAAACACCAGGGAAAGAGAAGAGCTATTTAAGCTAAAGGCCAGCATTGGCACAAGAACAACAAAGGTAGAAGCTGGACATAAATAAGTTTGGGCTGGGGCCATGATTTCCAACCATCAGTGGAACGGAATTTTGGAGAAGCACTAAGGAGCAGGAAATCCAGCTATTTTACAGTGAAGTTTTATTGGTTTGTGGAGGTAACAGGTAAGGTGGCTGCCTGGGACTGCAGGGGGATTTAATTCAATGAGACAGAGAAATCTTTTCAATCCTGTATCTCATAAAAAATGGAGAGGTCTCTCTGGAGTAGGCTGAGCACACATGTATAAATCAGTTGTGCTCATCACACCAGCGTCTCTTCTAACAGGCGCAGTGGGGGCACAACCACCCATCCGTCAGGACACTGCTGGGATAATAAGACAAATAAGAGAAAACTCTAACGTGGAACTTTTCTCTAATACCTGGCGAGACCCCTGCACTTTAAGCTTTCCCAAAACCTGTAGTGACACATACATGGGTGACACTGTCCATGCAGTATGATGCAGCAACAACTTATCAAACTGTATCAAAAAGCTGGCTATGCAGCTGTATTTAAAACAAAACAAAACAAAACAAAACAAAACAACATAACACAAAACAAAACAAAAACCACAGGGAAAAAAAAGGAAAAAAAGAGAGAAAAGAAAAGCTTTTGGTGATTTCTTCAGGTTAAATCCTGCCATTCCTATTCCATGATTACTACCAAAACAAAAATCTGCAAAAATGGGATCTCTTGCATTACGGTGCCTTTAAATTCAGAAGTAGCTCCAGAGGAAGCCACAGCATACCCAAACATACTTTGCAACAACTAGAGCTGGAAAAATCTAAAATCCAAACCCACTAGGGTATAGTTCTACAAATTTTATGCCTTTTAAGGTGTGTTTTTCACCCCTTTTTATTTCTCAAACTATTTCATGAGAAATATTGCTTAAAATTAAATAAAATATTCTTAAAGTTTCTGGCTAAATAGCTATTAAATGCTATAAAATTTCAGTGACTAAAAAAATCCATTTATAAATTATTTTTGGTTTAATGATAGTTTTGATAAAGTTTGAGGAAATATTCCATTAAATTTGCAGTAAAACAATTGCAATGCAGTTCATTAGAAGTAACAAATTTTGTAAAAGTTTACAGTTTATTAGTTTTCAGGTGATCTTTTTGACAAAAATTATATTTCAGTGAGAATTTAGCAATACCTGAGAGACACTTTCCACTCAGCACTTTGCCAGTGAGAGCAATGTTGAGTCCTGTGCTGCGTTACAGATGGGGAGGTGGGGGACAGCAGAGCATCTGCCCAAAGGGAGAACAGTGCATTAACAAAACACCAGACCACAACCCCCACCTCTCTGTAGCAGTTCATTTCTGAAAGTACACAAGCAAGTATATGAAAAACAGTAAAATAATTTTTCTATCTGTGAAAAAAGTGCTGTACATTATGTATCTTGCAAAACTGTATAGCTTTTGAAAGTTCTCTCTGCTGAAGAATAAACTCCATTTCCCTGGTCTGGGTATGACTGTGAGAAATGCTGTGAAATTAAGTTATGCTTGGAGATAGAACTCCAGCAAACCCCAAAACTGACAATGCAAATCATGTCTGCACAGTAGATCTGTACAAGGGTGCGGGAATTACAGGAATCCTAGGCAAGTCCTGCATCAAAAGGCAAAATTTATGCTGAAGCCGAAGGGATGATACAAAGTCAATGCATCACTTAAGTTCCCAAAATACAACCTAAAATAAGACTCCCTTAAGCAGGGAGGGAGCTTACTCCTTGCTGTAAAGGCTCCCACGAGCAGCCTGCCCGGGGCGAGTGTGTCAGGACACACAGCCGAGTCCTGCTCGGCTCCTCCGCTGGAAGGAGCTAAGGGACATGTGAGACTCCTTCTGGCCTGCTAGAAAATCCCAAACTATCAGAAAGCCTCTTTTGAATTCATACCTTATAATTAAACTCAAATCCAGAGACAGTTCTAACATTTATTTGGTATAGTATGGTTTCTTTATGGCCACTTACATAGCAAAGCCAGCTCTCAACAGGCCAGTGGCAGGACCCTGGATTTAAGGGAGCTTTAATGCTGTAGTGCTTGTCAACAACATGTTGTTGCCTTTAAATGCTATCATAAAAAAGAAAAGCAAATTAAGCTATCAAACAATAATTCTCCAGTGTGTTACAGCTGGTACACAATAAAGAGAACCTTTTTATTTATGGGACTGAAGCAGGAACCTGGAGATGCAATGATGTCTAGAGCAGAGGGGATCAGATGGAGCCAACTGCCCATGCCACTACCAGTCAGGAGGGAGGAACCTTCGGTGCATCAGCTGGAGTTGGGCTGGTACCCTGACAGCTCCAGGTTTAAAAACCCTGGAAGGGCTAACAAGGCTCTTTGGCTTTCTGAGACCAGATTTTCCAACAGGATAATATTAAATAACAAGTGATGGTGAATGCTACATTAACAAAGTGTCTTACTACTCAGAGGTTTATTCCATAAACAAACCCACTGATGGCAGCATGGACACTTCTGCTCAGGGGTGTGCACACTGAAATGCAGATAAACATTATACAGACAACCAGATGGGCTCGGAAATAAGTTCAGAACCTTTAAACACTAATCTTGTTCTTACCACAAAGGAGGAGGATCTTTAAGGGGCATCTATGAAATCAAAAATGCTTTGGAGGAGGATGAAAGGGACCACTCTCACATGGCAGAGCTAGGAGGCAGACATGGGAATAATCAGGCAGGAGGTCTACCAAAAAAACCCAAACCAACAAACAAAAAAAGAAAGAGGCATTTTTTCATTCAGAACAACTGAATTGTGGAGGTTATGGTGACACCACATTTACAAGCCCATTTCATGGAAATTCATGGAGAATTGATTCATCAGTTGCTATGATGCAACACCCAGTTTGAGGCGTTTACAACCCATGAAGCTGTGAGGATATATGAGGATTTTTACCTGCTAATTCACCCTGAATTTACCTATTTAATAATATATTTTCTTTAAGCATTCACTGCTAGTGGCCATAGGCCAAGCCTTTGGTCAGGCCTGGTGGAGCCCTCTGCCTCTGGTGTGCCGCAGGATCACTGCATCGCTGAGGCTCGGCTCCACCGTCTGTCCTTCCCTTCTCTTCTTGACCCCAGCCAGGAAGTTTTCAAAATCAAAGACGCTCTCCTACTAGGGAATGTAGGTAGGTACCTGACAGACTGGGATGTCAGTCTCCTGTAGGGTTTACGAATACTGCCAACACAATTTGAGGACAGCAGTTAGGAATGCCACCTTTGTTATTATCATATTATTATGCTTGCCCAGGGAATGGGCACTCGCTACCAGGCAACTTGTCTAAAAAACAGTGTCTGATTGCTTGTTGTGCTCTAAACTTTCCCTTGTGCCTCACTGCTGAAAATTATGCCTAATCCTCTTGAGACAGATACTATCCACTATGTTCAAAATGGGCATTACTAAGAAATTCTTCAACTCTGAGCCTCCATGGGGTCCTGATTTCCCACGTCATCTTGATTACCAAATCAGGAAATTTCCCCAATGCCTCCAAAAATCCTCTCCAACAGTAACCAAGAATGCATGTTTGGCATACGCAGCATGCAAGCAGAAACAGCAAGTTGCATAGGACTGATTTCCAGGTGCAAATGGTATTTTGTGAGTTTCAATATTTTACTGCAAGAATTTTTTTTTGGCTTCCCTTTTGATCCCTAAAAACTACAAACTGAGATCTGAAGGAAATGCAGAACTTGAAAACTCCAGGAAGAAAGGCCAGCATTGATCAGCTCCTGTGGTTATTCTTGGTCGTAGGAGGTCTTCAGAAATGCCTGTTATGGAACTTCTCAGTGCCACAGAACAGCTTGTGCTCTCACCTTCTGCACATGCACCCCGGCACAGGTGTAAGAGAGAAAGTTAAGCAAAGCATTTCAACCGCAGTCAGACCTTCCTTGCTTTGGTGAGTTTCAATCACAGAATTAATGTTTTTTGTAGTAGCTTTCATATACTTTAATAGTCTAAGGGCTCCAGCCACTAGAAGTAGGTCAAATATACACAAAGCCTTTCAAATCCAGAACTCAACAGACCAAAAAAACCAACTTAGTTCAAAATGTTAATATCTCTCCATAATTCACTCCGCTGTCCTTTTGTAAAACCCTGCCACTGATGTAGCCATAAAAATATATATATATAAAGTGCAGCATAATGGACTTTCAGAAATTAAGTCATTTAACAAAAAGAAACCCAAGTACTTTACATTATGCATTTATGACTAAGTTTTCTAATTAAAACAGGTAATAAATATGTTCACATGAAAGGCATCCCGTATGATTTCTTGTCTCAACTCAGTGACTTCTATTATTTCAGCGCTCTAAAGCAAAATCATATTTATCACAACTAATTATCCAGCTAATTCCTTGAAATGGTCCTTTCATTTAATTATCCTCTAACATAGGGTCTTCCGTAACTAACAAGAAGCAAGCTCAAGAGACAGACGATAACTTGCAATCCACACTATCAAAGCAGCTCAGCTATAAGCTTTGATAAGGAAATATCATATTTATAACTAGGTGCTTCAGAAAGAGGCCCACTATGCAAGCATTTCAAAGCTGTCATTTCCAGTAGTCTTCGCGTGTTTGTTTCGATACTTCTTAATCGCTGATTTTACTGGCACTTGCTCTCTTCTATTTGATGCTGCATTCTCCACTTATCCTGATCCACAAATTTTCCATATAGATCAGATAGATATATAGACCTTGCATACTCTGTAGTGCACAGAATGTTACACAAACAACATTTTAGCCTGATTAATGGGTTTGTGTGCCCCATTAAAAACATCTTGCTTGGCTCTTGCTTCTATTACCTTAGTCAGTCCCTTTATGTAAGTTAATCTTGCCCATCATATCACATTTGTCTCTGGGCGACTATTTCCTTCTTTCATCCTCTTTTCCTTGCTTCACTTCTTGCTTGCCTTTCCCTTGAAATGTGCTGGGAAGTCCATGCTGCAGGTGGTCCAGTCTGCTGTGCCCACGCCCCTGCCATGGGATGCAGATGGAGCCTGCTCAAAGGTGGGGAGAAGCCACAGCTCAAGGCAAGGCTCCGGACCGAGGAGTGAAGCAGTACGCATTAACCGGATGGAAACTCACAGGGCTTCTCGATGGCACCCCAACACAGGGCAGAGCAGAGAGGGTGAGGTGGAGACTACAGGCCAGCTGGAGCAAGCATAGATGCATAGATGCACAAAAAGCCCTCGAGGCGCTGCTAAAGCAGAGCCAGCTAAGCCCCTGCCAAAATGCTAGAGGCTGGTCATACGGCACAGGAAACCTGGCACAGACAAGTCCCAGGTCCCACAGTATCCAGTAAAAAAAACATAAACATTTACTCTGCAAATACCTACAGGCATCAACTCTGTTTACTTTGCACCCCTCCCCATGCTTCAAAGCAGAAGTGTTGCCCCTCTCTTCCGTTTCTTCCCTAAAGTAGAGATGCTCACATCAGTTTTCAGTCTGAATTGTAACAGAAGGGTAAATCCTTCCCAGCCACAGGAGATACTCTGGATTTGTACAAGCACAGACAAGAGGAAAGTTTTACCTTTCTTGCTGAAATTTAATGTATCGAGTCATTTTATCAGCCTAGAACTTCCTAATTGGAACCTGAAGCCCATATGTTTATTTGAAAGTCTCCTGGGATACTGCTGGCTCAAATAGTATAGATCTGCCCCCCCGCATATGCATCCACGGCCTCATGATGATTTTACCCTCTGCTTGCAAGAGATCAAGACCAACCAGAGTATAAATTAACCATGTCAATGCTGTTCTAATATACTGCATGCTGTGCCACTGCCTTACACTTAAAATCAATGGCACAAAAGGCTGCCATCAGGAGCAGAGCTGGTGTGCCCCATGGGGTCTGCCGTGAAAATCCAGCACTAGTCAAGTAAATCCTATTAGTTTGCTGCTTTGGTTTTACAGCAAGAGCACTGTTGGTACACAAACAAAAGGAGCCACATCGCTTTGCGCTCCTCAGCAAAGCACACCCATGGCAGAGGGTGAGGGCTGCTCTCCCGGTGGAGATGGGGTGAACTTGCACAGAACAGAAAAGTTACTGTCAAGTCCATAAGAGTAGAGGCAGCATTAGAGAGGATATTTTTGCCCACTTTACTGGAAAGAATGGGTGCTTTGACTGCTCTCTGCTGTTTACAGGTTACCTTCACATTCCTCAGGGTACTAGGGAATAGAATTCTTTGCAAAGCAAGTGAGAGCAATACTTAAGTCAGAGAGAGCACAGTGACCTGCTGAGGTTAACATGCCTTCTGCTGGACCAGTCTTGTGGGGAATGTTTTCAGTTACAGAATGTCATTGTGTCAAGTACAATAGCACCTTGCTGGTAGATTGTGCTCCTGCTCAGTGCAAGATCCTCTGTGGGCCACAAGCCGTATTCCCTTGCTCTTCCTGCAAGAATTCCTGCTGGCTGCTAGAAAGAGGAGCAAAGACTGCGGTGAGGAGAGATATCCTTCAGGGAAAGACAAGGACTTTGTCCATCTACATCTTCTTAGGAAATATCCCTGACAGGACAGATTAACAGAAAAGGAGGTCCACCATCAAATTAACAGATCTTGATCAACACCATGCCAAGCTGCTGCTGGCTCCAAAAGGGGCACAGATCACCTGCATCCCCAGCTGCCAGGGACAGTCAGGTCGCCGTCTTCTGCATGGCATCAAGGGCATTGCAGAAGCCACGACAAGCATCAGCTGAGATTTCTGAAACACCGGAGCCTGTCTTCTCTCCTCTGGGAGATAAATTACCCGAGAAGAGGCAGAGGGATGGCCCAAGCCTACCTAGCTTTAGGAGATGGATCGGTTGGCAGAAGGAAGGGAAAAGGAGGAGGGAAAACACAAAGCCCCAAGCTTTCAGCCCACTACAGTGAGGCACAGCAGTGCCAGGGCTAAGAAAGCCCACAGCAGGGGTGGCTGGGTGGGTGCCTCTGCTTTCCCACCAGTCACTGGAGAGTCCCGCAGGGCTGAGCCAAGAGAGGCAGACCCCAGCCTCGCCTGCAGCACCAGCCAGTGCCCGTGCTGGCTCCATGCACGTTGCCTGCACTCCCCAAGCTCCGCACCTTACACTGGAGGGTGGTCCCTCCACCAAGTCCCACCCTACATCAGTATGCCTGAAGCCCCTTTGGCCACGCTGGAGAGACCTCCGCCTGCCTCACAGCTCAGGGTTTGCATTGCCCGAGAGCCAGCGCTGCCCCAGCCTGCGCTGCATAAAGCTCCAGCATGGGGTTTCCTTAGGTCCAGCTGTATCAAATGTGATGCTCAACTAGTTTTTCTCTCCCACCTTGGTGAGTTCTGGTGGTGACACTGCAGAAGCTCCTCCATCTCCACCACCAGCTCCCCTGCGCCAGCTCTCCTGTAGCTCAGTAGCATTAACAAGCTCTTCTCAGCTGGCTGCACTGTGGACAGTTCTAAGTCTTGCTTAACACAGTAGGGTTAATCAGCACTTTTGTGGGTATGTGGCAAGAAATATTTCTTGCCATCACATACTAGCAAACACACCAGACCTCCATAGCTATCAACCCGTACCATAAACATCTACCAGCCGACCCCACTGCAACACATCAAAAGATGTTGTTTCTTTCCCCTGCTAGCAAGTGATATTACCTTCTGATTTAGAGCACGGTAGCAACTGGGATACATTTAGTACCCTTACCTGCTTTCCAGTGAGGTTACAAACTGGAGCTCAAGTCAGACAAGGAACAGTCCTCGCTCATTGTCTCTGAGTAATTCAATGGCAAACAGTTTTGCACAGAAGGCAACTCAAGGACAAACTGAAAGACAAGAATATTTCACCTTTGGATAAGGCTTTCACAAATGTTCTGTATATTCTACTGCATTATGTACTTCCCATGCACCTGGATACACATGTAGAAATGTGGACTACAACAATATTTCACGGGACAATACCCTGCTAAATTTCACAGCCAGGTCTAAGGATTTAATCCTTGACCTGCAGTGGGTCACTATAACTCCTTGCTCTGAAGAGCTCTCTGTCTACACACAGGAAAATTAATCTCCAGGAGTTCCATAATAGGAGGGGTTGTTGCTCCCGTATACTTCAAACACAGTTGCTCCTAAAATTGACTACATATTAGTCTCTAACAGAGCTGACCAGCTAATCTTATGTCTTGTTGGGCAAGGTTTTATTACACTTCTAAAGCAATTCAGCGAAGTCCCCTCTTGGTCACTTCATAAAAGTTAATAACAAATATAACTATAAGAAGCACCCATATGTTCCTACAGTAGCCAGTGTTATGCATTCACTGCAGGGAATGTTTTTTTCTCCCTTGGAAAACCAACATAAACCAACTGCAAAGGTCTTTTAGCTAAAGCAAGATCTTCCTCACTCTGTAGAAACAGCTAATGTTTCTGCAAGGTTTCCACAAGAGGAACAAAGGGAATTTGCAGAAAAGAAGCCTTGTACCGAGACCACCTTTTTATCACATTTTCTGCTGAATATGTGCTGAGCTGACTGGAAGAACGTCCATCAGTACCCATGCCTACTTGGATCACCCGGGTACAGTAGCGCTGGGGTGCCCGTGTTACGTTTGGCAGAGCTCTGTGTGCTGGTAGGTAGTTATTCATGCAATACCATCAGGAGTAGTGCTGTAGTACAGCTCATGTGCAGCAACACTGAACGGCAGCTCCGAAGCTCAGGCAGTTGCAAAGCATGCTTCCCTCCTGGGAGGCAGGAGCTGTGGAGAGCACACTACGTTAGCCCTCCGAAATCTTCATTAGCTCTCTGTTCCTCTCAGGACTCATCTGAGGATGGAGACGCAGCTCTGTGAAGCTCTCAGCCATTTGCACGTGAGCTCTCCTTCGCTCCAGAGGCAGTCATCAGACTTGAGAGCCTGGAAGCTGCCTGTGGGGGTCCACCTGGAAGAGCTCAGTTTGGAGCTTTCTCTTACAAAACTTCCTGCTGTTGAGCAGGTTCCTGGGGCCACAAAGTGTATTTAGAAGCCTGCCATACATTTTTGCCCGGGAGGACAAGCTTGTCCACGATGCTGGGCAGCCAGCCACTTTGCCCACTGCTGCCATGTATACCTTTCTCCATAATCTGCACATGCTCTAAGAGCCCAAATATAAATACAGGAAACATAGCTCATGCATAAGGAGCAAGATCATGCTCATTTTCATTTTTCTTTTCATAAGGAAGATTACTTTATCACACTGAATTAATTTGCTAATACATTTTCCCTTAGGGCATGTATGTTTCCTTGATTGAATTAGTTATTGAAATTGATTATAGTTTAAGACCCGCCCCCCCAATGTGTGCAAGGCCCTGATTTATTATTATTCAACAGTTCGACTGTTGTGCATTTGTTAAATGGACATACTTGTGGATTTAACTTAGCTGTTTTGTTAGTTCCCTGGCAATGAAGCTGCGGACGTCACACACAGTTTGCACAATTTTTGGTCCATGTAGCACTTGCTGTTCCCCTAAAACTAACCGGTGCAGCAATTGCCCACTTCAGTGCAAACACATTGGAGGAACCTTCCTGTTAGGCTGTGGAGACTAAAGGCATTTTCTCCTTTGCTGCTGAAAAGAAAAGAGGCAGGATGCATGGAGCTCTGCATGGAGTGAAGGAAAAATTGCTGTTAATTCTTTCCCCAAATAAAGGGATTTGTTTCTTTTCTTTGTCTTTACGTGTGGCTCTGGGTTAGCCACTTACACTCTTGAATTTTATTTCTGACTTTGTGAAATGGTAAATCTAATACTGAATCATAAATCTAAAACTCTTCCCTCCTTACCTCAGAGGGCTGAAGGGAAGATGACCCCAATAATGTGTATTCAGAACAGCACTCTCAGTACCAAGCTGTGAACGAATGAGTTCAGGTAATGAGAAGAGAAAAATTGCTTTAATGCAGTCTGGTCCAGATGCATCCAGCTTAATCCAGCTGACCTAGCAAGACATACTTTTTGGAATAGTGAGAAGAGCCAGAGGAGCCCTTAGCTTTTGCAGAAATCAAGGGAAAAAATAAACATTAAACACTTACCAAATTGCAACCCTCGGCAGATATTTACTATTCCAGGCACAGGGAGGTGTGTGTCATAGCTACAATGGCAGTGGAGTTGGAAAAAGTTGATGCTTCTTTACAAGGTTCACATTTGTATCAACAGACAATTATATATGAAGGCAAGAAACAGTTACTTTCCATACGGGAGTACGGCTGGATCAAGAACCTCCCGAGAAGCCCCACCATTACTGCCCAGTGGCAGTTTACACCACACACACACACACGCAGATGGAGCTGCTCTCCAGCCAGCGGACAGTTTGTAGGAGCAACTGTGAGTCCCGCACAAGCTGGTTCTCCTTCTCAGAGCAGCAAAACCGAGCAGCAGATTAACCGAGACCTGCCAGGAATTCAGCACACCCACAGGTCTCAGCAGGAATAGGGAAGGTAATTTCTTTGAACTCTGCCACTCTCTTTTACACAGTTTTGAAACAAACTGCTTCCCTGCACCACATCCAATATGCTGCTTTTTGTACTGAAATTAAGAAACAAGGAGGCGTCCTACCACGGCTAATTTAGCACCTGTAAACGCCATGGCTTGCAGCGCTGTGCAATGGGCAGAACGCCGACCCCAAACCAAGTTCCAGTAGTGCGTTTGGATACAAGCTTGAAAATATACACCCGCTATTTATTCCCCCGGCATTCCGATTGCATGTTCACCCATGATTCCTAGGGCATTAAATTTAATCAGAAAGGACAAACACTGAGACTTGCTCATGTTGTATTCAAAATAATTTCATTAATTTTCACATCAGAAACAGCACCTTCTTTTTCAAGTTAGTTTAACCTATCTCCCCCTGCTTCTAGTGGATGTAAGAGCTTTGGGCAAGTAATTTAGGAATGCAGGATCAGTCTCAAATGAAGTATATCCATACTGATGGCACAGAGGCGTTGCTATTTAACTGTGGGGGAGGTGGCTTACCGCAGACTCTTGCAGAAACTGTTGAGTTCCCCCGATACGTGTCGTTCTTCCATAGCCCACCTGTGCCTCCCCAGGGGCTTCCCATCTCAAATACTTCAGCTGCACCGACCTTATCTATGGCAAAGGTTCAAGTCCAGTTTATCGAAGGAGCTGTTATTAGTCCAATACCTGCTTTGACAGTTTGCTTCTGTGAAGAATTGATCTGTAAAATACAACAGTAAAAAGGAATTGGCTTAGGCGTTGTGAATTCAGCCAGCTACATGGATGACAGAGTAAAAATGTTCCCTCTTGTTACTCCTGATCAAAATGATAAAACTTCAGCATCTTCTGATGCATTTCCCCATCTGTCTGGAAGTTGAAGACAATTACTTCCAAGTGTTTCTGATGTTTCTTCTACTTATTGTTGGACTTTTATTCCAGCAACCATTTGACCTAACGTCCCCAATTTTTCTCCCAGCTTCTTGCAATCTCAAGCAGTAGCGTTCTGGCACACTGTCCATTACAGTCAATCAGACACAACTGTGTCCAGTGCTTCCTTGTAGCTTTGCTGTTAAATCCAGCAAATCCTGGACCTCCCACTGCTGTGAGCTGACAAGTTACCTTCCGCCATCTGGAAGATGTGAAATGCACTAAAAATAATAATAATAGTAATAATTTGTAATGGATTGAGATTCATTTTAATTACTTTTTCTCCAGCTTCGGTCACCTTTGAGCTCACCTTCTTCAGAAAAACTTCAATGGATCCTAGCTAGTAATTGTATTTGTGGCTCCGAGAGTCACTGCCCCCTCCCAAGGCACATCTGTAGCGGCTCTGCTCACCCCAACACAGCTCCCCAGATGTGCGGCCAAAGCGAGTGCCGAGGGCTGGACCCCACATGAGGAGCCAGCAGCAGCAGCCTCCCAGCACCGTCCTGCTAGACTTAATTTGAGCCCCACGATCAAGCACACATTACAGACCTGCCTCTGTTGGGAGAAAGGTAGATTGCGAACTTCTATTCTGTTGAAGTGATTTCAAGGCTGCTTTGGAAGATGTTTAACTAGTGGCATTCAACAAAATGTGGGAAGAGCAAATGTGAGGGGGTCCCATAGCTGAGGAAGTCAGCAGGGAAAATCTGTATTTTGTTACCTTTCATTGTCAGAGATGTCAGCTCACACATTTTTATTGTGTCTCTCTTACTTGTTTTCTTTAGGCTTTTCATGATTAAGAAAGAATAGCTGATGTCTGACCATAAAAAAAAGAAAGAAAGAAAGAAAAAAAAAAGACAATTCTGGACCAGATTACTATAAGAAAAAGCTGGAAAACAGGTACATGAGTGAACTGCAAGCACCAGACAACAGCAGGCAGTCTAGTTAGCTGAGCTGCTGAATTACCAAGGCCGGGGTTCCTACAGACCAGACCCATTCTCATACAAACTCCAGCTGAAGCTCCCACATCCATGACAGTTGTCATCTTTCCTCCTACTTCTTCCCCTGCTCTGTTCGCTCCCTGGAGTTTAATTAGGGTTGAGCTCAGACTGAGCCTTTCCATAGAGTCACTGCTTTGGAAGTTGCAGGACGTTAAATACCCCAACGTCTGTGTGCGACCCGATCAATAGATTACCATGGAGGAAAGGCCAAACGGCCGCACAAACTGTTATTCACCCAGAGCATGACCACACTACCTTCCTCTCCTTTGAAAAGCGAGCCAAAGAAGGGAGCTGCTTCGTTTGTGTTGAGCATTATGAGAGCCTGTGCCTAACTCGCAGCGGATGAGCCTGGCATTTCAATGCAGCATTTTGAAAAACACAAGGTAAAATTCAAAGGCTCTCCTATTGTCTCTGAGTAAGAAAGGAGGATATTGGGTGAAAGGCAATGCATGCCTGTTCAGCTGGGTAAGAGAAACAATTAACTTCTAGTCTTCGGCTATCTTTTTAATTGCTCATTAGACGGCTCATCTGTGTATACTTGCAATGGAAAAACCCATCTAAAGTATGTCACAAGCAGATGTGCGTGCCGCACAGCAGCAACTCCTCACAGAGCTCTGAGACATGATCTCAGGAGCGGAGCAGGCGAGGGAGGAGGGTGTATTGATCGGCCAGGGAGGCCAATATGCTGAAATAGATCCTTTTATGTTTCCCATAGCTGTAGATGAGTTGTTTAGATTACAAAAAGCCAGTAAGAGTGAACAGTGCGAGCAACTCCTTTGCATGCACCGCAGCAATTCAGAAATGGCTCCTGCCCTCCCACGCTGAGAAGCACAATAGGACAAGCGCGTGCACGAGCAAAGGTGCCCAAATTTCACAGCTGCACACACCTGACCCCCCTCCCCCTCCAGAAGCTATGCATCTGCTCTGGAGCACGCCTCAAAAGATTACGTCGTGCTGTAATACATTCACGATAAGCAGCTGCTAGGTGAGCTTCTCTCTGCCGCTCTCCTGCGAGCTCCTTGCCCCCAGTGTGAGCGCACGTGTTACTTCCACTCCAGCAGCTATTTTATAAATTCTTCACCGTGCATTAGCTTATTGGTTTATTTATTAGAACTCAAGGATACATTTACAACATCCCTCTCTATGAAGCATCCCTTTAAGAAAGCCTCCATACTCATTAAGTTAAATACGATAATGACACCCTGTTGATGGAACCGAAGCTCATGGTAATGATGCCATACATTTAGTTGCAAGCACCTACTCAGTTAAATGAATGAGCCTATTGTTTGAACAGCACTGGGTCCCAAAGCCTGGGAGAGCTCAGGAGAGGGGGAAAAAAATATGTTACTATGCAGTTGCTTTACAGGACAATAAATAGGTTTGAAATGCATTACTCTGGTTTAGATGAGCATGTGTCAAATCAATCACGCTGCGCTGGTATACAGAGATACTTGCTATTGGAAAGGTGGTGATTTCTAAATAATGAAAAACTGATGCTTTTTAAATCAAATGAGTGTACACTTGCTCTGTCCAGAATATTTTTATTTGAACTACTATAGGTATTTGGAAAAAGGTATTTCTTCCAAGAATATTTGAAAATCAATAATACTCCC
Source organism: Falco peregrinus (assembly GCF_023634155.1). Classification (NCBI taxonomy): domain Eukaryota; kingdom Metazoa; phylum Chordata; class Aves; order Falconiformes; family Falconidae; genus Falco; species Falco peregrinus. Next base: position 1,773,990 of record NC_073724.1, on the reverse strand, counting down.
CAGCCTTTAGTGATCAGATATCAGACCCTTTTTCATGTTGGAAATGTGCACTTAGGTCCAAGTGCAAAACAACTGGAGTGAGATCACAATTATCCATTGATTTTACACCCCAAGACTTCCCTGCCTCTTTCTCCAAACATGCTCCCATTAGTACAGCACTGTTTTGCTCTTGTATACCAAGATTCACCTTTCTGAAAGCATCTTCACCCCTGGTTTAAAAAAGGGGGTTTTGTTGTTTGGGGTTTTTTTGCTTTCAAATTACAATGTATCTGTAGTAATGTTGATCTGACAAATAATATGGCCAAACGTTTCCACCTGTGAGAGTCAGGTGTGTCTCTCATAACAGCTTTCTTTGTTCTTGCTTCCACAATTGAACAAATATTCTAAATATTCATATTCTCAAAAATAATTTTCTTGAGGACGGAAGCTCACAGTTACACTTACGCACACTATTATCCTCAGAGGGCTGCTTTGCTGCAGCAAACTTTCACGCCCATCCTTAGCGTGACATCCGTGAGCACTTCCATTAAAGTCAACACAACTATTCAGACACGTAAAATTAAAGCACATCCATATGTGCTTGCAAGATTTTGGCCTGTTTCTGCTGCCATTTCATGTCTATTGAGCCCCTATGACTTGGCATATTTAGAAAACATCTGCTGTGGTTAACAGAGTCCATAGTCCTGTTTTTCCCCTCTTTCTTTTTTATGTTCTCCCTCAAAGACATGACAGCATCGAGTGTAAATGGAAGCAATATGCTGTATATACGCAGAACGTAATAGATTCCGTCTCAGACTGATATATATGTGAAACTGAACCAATACATCTTTAAACCCATAAGATCTGCAGATGTCATTTATAGCCTTGTAAATTACAAACTTTTACTGTCTTATTTTTACAGTTGATGATTGTAAAATATAAAATTGTGCATTATCACTGTGTAATAGCAAAAGCTTTAGAAACACAGTGCTGCAGAAGGGAGCCTATATTGAAAGCCAGAGTATTCAAGGGAGCCTTATAATACAATTTTAAGCCCTACAGCTGACTGTATAATAAAACTGTAAAACCATGTATGAAACAATATTTGCTAATAACAGGAAAGTGAAACCGGTATTGAATTCCTGGGACTTCAGAAACCGGCAAGAAAAAGCAGACACATAGAGGACATTTAATTAAGGATAAAGACTCTCTGAGTCATGCTGGGGCATCTGGTCACCCTACATTAAATTGAACGCTACTTTGAATAATAAAGTATGCAAGGATGACATAAAAATAACTTAAAGGCAGCGTCGCAAGCTGACAGCAGCAAGGAACTCTTGAGTTAAAGCCCCCGCTCTCCCCTTTAAATCACCCTCCTGTGGCCGCGGTGTGTTGCAGCCACCCTCGGTGACACAGTTTCTCTCTAACAGCCAAGGCAAAACCAGAGACTCAAATGGCCAAAAAAGGCTTCCAGAACATGCAATTTTGCACAGACTGAACGAGACAGGACCACCGCCTTGAGTGGCTTGAGCCCAGCACTCTTCCGAGGGGTTTATCCCACCCATAGCTCCCCAGCCCAGCGAGCGTGGCACATGCTACCCACCAGGCTCTGTGGTGCCTGCTCCCACATCTCCTGTCTGAGCCCCTGAGCATCCCCCACCCCACCGCCGTCGGTATGCACCAGCTAGGGCTAATGCCAGCCTGGCATGGCACAACAGTGCTTCTGATCTTAAAAGTTACCACCTTCATGATTGTCCTTCTGATTTTAAAAGTCACCACCTTCGTGATCTTCTCCCAGTGCTAAATACTTCACTGCAGAGCCTTGAGGCTTTTGTCACTGCCTCTGTTTCTGCCCACAAGCCCCAGGGGATGGAGGAAAGGAGGGAGGAAGAAATCGGAGGATGCACAAACAGCACAAAGCAGCAGCAGACCCCTAAAACTCCCCTGGCTTTTAGCTGGCTTTTATGCAACTTTTAGTATATGAACCCAGTGTCCCCTTATGAAGACTTTCGACACCAGAGTTTGATGCCTACCAAACTCACAAAGCCTCAGAGATACTCTGTTCCTTAGGATATTGTGGAAACAAGAGCAAGCCACAGCTTGTGTCCCCCAGGGGAACTGCTGCGGACACCCCAACTCTGCACACAGCTTCAGTCACAGTTTGTGCCGGGGTGGGCACCAGGCGACCTGCTGGCTTGCGCCCAGCTGGGCGTCTCTCCATCAGAACATCTCCCCTCACAGTGTTCTCCTTAGCAGACTCTCTGGTGTCCAAAAGGGGTGACCTCATACTGCTGCTTTAGGATAAAATTCAATTAAAAAGCCTGCCAGCCATGAGAGGGGAGCCCCCAGGGAGCCAGGCTTCATTAGTTCCCTTGCTCACAGCGCGATCGCTCTGTGTAGTGCCAATCCAGAAGAGCTTTTACAAACCTTCTTGCACTTTCTCCTCACTACTATCAAGTTTACCTGTTCTGCCGTACAAAGGGGATCCCTGCAACACAGCATTTTATACAATAGCTTATTTATAACAAAATACCAAGGGGAAACAACAACAACTGGTCATTACTGACTATTTTGGGGGCATAGCTTAATTCTTGCTCCACATCAAAAATGTCACAACCCAGGGTCAGTCCCCCTCCCTCCATCTCATCAAAAGAGGACCCTCCTGAAATGAGCCAGTTGTCCTGGATCTACTGAAAAACTGGGTTGGAAATTGTGCTGAGGCACAGAGGAGCCCCACAGCTTTGCCATTGGTATGTGTTGCAGGACACAGTGCCACCATACGCCGAGCAAAAATGGGGATGAGAGCCTGAAAAATGTAATTTCAGAGGTGCCAGCCCTGCCGAGCTCCCCTTGGGTGGATTCCTACTTCTGCCTGGAATCACGTGCAAGATCAAAATATCATTTTATTGCTGGGCCAAGGAGGAATTACAGCTCTTCCTAACCTTACCTTCATGGAAGAATTAGAAACAAAGAGGAAAAACTAAAAAAAAAAAAAAAAGGAAGAAAAATAAGCAAGTGGTGCCCTGTGCTATCATACACTTGGTATTGGCTCATTTTCTGAGTAATAAATACAGGAATCTCTTTTTTTAATTTGCCTTCTGTTTTTAGAGTGTGGCTTGACCATACTTTCTCTACAACAAGTCAGAGTCTTACATTTGAGCTTGTCTCTATTATCCAGAGGACTACATGGAAAATTGGGTACTACATGACCTGCAACAAACCCATTACCTCACATGCATACATGTGCATTTCACAACAGCTCCTTTCTCCACCTCTCTCTCCCCATGACTAAACTGTTCTGGAAGACCAGTCCTCAAACTTTTTTGTTTGGCATTTTTTTTTTAAATATGCCATGCATGTGGCAGGTGAATAATAACTAAAAAAAAAAAAAAAAAAAAAAAAGCAGAATTCGAGTGAAGAGACAGAAAGCATGCAACAGCATGAAGTCTTCTGAAGAGATAGGAGATCAAAAAAGTTTTCGTTCACACATCCCTTAAAGGTCTATTCATATATATAATAGGCTCCTCATACCCTGGAGTTACTTTGCATGGGAGCTCAGTGTGTGCCAGTTTTATCAGCTGGCCCCCAAAGATGTGTGCCACCCGGGGGGGCAGCGGCAGAGAGCTGGGCATCCGTAGCGGCAGCCGGCAGCAGAAAATTCAGCCCACCCACCCCCTAGCAACTTTTCAGACACTCATGGGTGAGGTTTTGAAAACAAGCACACTGGAGATAAAATGTACACATGTAAATGTACACACATATATCCGTACACAGTGATCTGTATCTCTATGGATTCAGGAATCCAGTGAGCCCTGGGACCGTGGGACGGTCCGCAAATATTTGCATCCTGGTGCCCTGAGTCCTGGGCTGTCATTGCCCTGACCAGGTTATTTTTCCTTTCCCTTGTGGGAGCCCTCTCTGGTCTGGGGGTCCCCCAGCAGGGCCAGGGAAGTGGGGGTGGATCCAGTGGGAATGTAGGAATTACCCTGTGTGGGGAGAGCGTTTTTATCCTCTTCTGTTACCAACGCTGCTGCAGCTCAGTTGAAGAGGAGCCCCGTAACAGCTGCATCACAGCATCCCTTCCAAGGTGTCCTCTAAATGAGGATAAAAGGGAAATCCAATTCAGCATAGGAATGATTTCAAACAGCTACTACCATTCCTGGAAAGCCTCTGTCTTACCTTCTGCCCAGCTCACTTCTCTAGGGGCCCCTTCCTTTGGGAAAAGCCATGCCTCATGAGATGCTGCATCCCAGGCAGCCGTAAATTCATCTAACCTAATGCACAGCCCTTAAATGCTGGCTGGAAGGCAATCCTCCAAACACCACAAATGAAACACTGGATTGCTGAAGTCAGCAGAAAACTTTCACTGAGTCGATGAGTTGCCATCCCAGGGCCTCGGCCGTGCTAAGCCAAGTCCTCCTGTCCTGAGTGCACCCACAAGCCTGAGCATCTCCACATGTCTGTTCGTCATTGCCAGCCACCAATCTCCTTCTTGTTAACTTGAACCTTCAGCTAAAAGTGGTGAGCACTGCTGACACACCTATCAATTAAAAAACAAACAAACAAACAAACAAACCACACCTTAATAATTTAGTGATAAAAGGTTTGAAAACCTAAGATAAGTGTTTCCCCAAAATTCAGAAACCAGAAATAAAAAGAACAAATACTTTACAATTTTTAAGTAAGTCTCAGTGGGTTTCAGGAGGTCTAGCTCATGATTTTTTAGTATCTTGGTTTGACAATATTGCCCAAACCCACAATGCTGATGTCAACATTTCACAAATATTCATGAGAGAAATAAAAGCGAGAAACAATATACAAGTTTTAGCTTTAAAAATGGGGAAAGCTACAGGAGCACTGGCATTTAAAGAAGCATTGCAGACATCAAAATCTACACTGAGACCTATTTAAGAGGTTAGTATAAGGAAAGGCCAGCATTAATATCACTTGGCTTTAACTCTTCCTCCATATGATACCCCCACAGCATTTAAATATCAAGGAAAAAACTACTTGCAACTGAACTAACGATCTTACCCTGCAAGCAACACGCATACACACACACCCCTTTCTTTTTTCCCTGCATATCTGGGCTTTTATATCTTAGCCTGGAACGTCAGATTGAATTGGCTGCTTTAACCTCTCCTTTTCTGCCCAGCACCTCTGGTGCAGACCCGCTCTGCCCTCAGCTACCGTCTGCAGGGGGCTTCATTCAGCTGCTGGTCCCCGGAGCTGCCCTGCGGCCCCACGGCTGCATCTGCTCGGCAGGACCGATGGGAATAACAAGGAGTTAAGAACTTATTTTTGTGACTGAAGTCAGCAGATACGACTCTGCACAGGAGCAGCAGATGTGTCGAGTAAGAGCATTTTTAAATGGCGACTTCTCCAAGTGGGATTTTACTGTAAGTTATACAGCACACCAGTTTTGTGATCCCTCAGCCCTGAGACTGTCCCTGCAATATTAATTGTATACTTTCCAAAGTGCTACCCTTAACATTTTTCTCGGTGCTAGCAAAAGTAGTAAGAAAGGGCCGGTACCTTCCAATAAATACAAATTTTTTCTTATTTCCAAGGTAATCCAATCCATACAGATGCATTTCAAGGTCTGTCAAAGTTACTCAGGCTCATTCCACTGCAGCCTGGACACCCTCTGCCCTGGAGTTTTGATGTACTGTGGAAGCAAATCCAAGAATAGGTGAATTTTGTTACCTGGTCTGCAGAATTGGTAATACGAGGTACTGCTGGATATTGCTGTGGTATTTATTAGGCAAATAAACCGACAAATGAAAAACACAAAGAAGATGCCAAACGCAAAAATGACAGCCCTGTCACTGCAAGGAACATTCAGAATTACTCAACCTGAATAAAGCATAAGATTTAATAAACTGTTCTTGCAGACGTGGTTATAACTAAGTTTAGTGGTTATAACCTAAGCAGTAGGTTTTACTGCTGTTCAGGCTTGGAACCAAAAGTACCGGTGAAGCTCTATGGCCACCATTATTCAGGGCAGAGCTAGATAAAAGTGATCACAGCAGTGCGCTCTGGCGTTCGAGTGTCTGAGCTGTGAGGAACATGACGCCAGCAGGCGCTGGTCCAGCAGCGTGGGCGTCAGCAGATGCTACCCCAAACACGCTGTTAATCGTGCCACCCAAGGAACCCAACCACAGGGCAAGGGGCTGAGAAACTGCAACGAGCTGATCTCAACTCTCAAACAGCCCACCTCTGGTGTGCAGAGAATGGTGCTTAATCCTTTCTCAGCAGGTTTCTATCCCTCAGCTTGTAACATCTACCCTCGGGGATCTGAGAGGTTCAGTGACGTGACGCAAAGCCTCGTGTCAAATTTGAAAATCGCTGCCCCCACAACACAAGCTTCTCCTGGGTTCAGCACTGGCAGTTCTTTTGGGAACAGCTCCCTAAGGCTGAGCTGGAGCTCCCCACCAGCGCCTGCCCTGCCCCAGCTGGGAGACTGCCTCTCGCCCCCCAGCCCATCCAGTCGCTGGCCAGGGCAAGCAGGGGAGCAGCGCAGTGGCCCTGGCTTTGCCCCAGGTGGCACATAAGCACCTCACAGCCGCTCGCTCCCTCCCCCTCGGTGGGATGGGGGAGAGCACCGGAGCAGTAAAAGTGAGAAAACTCTTGGGCTGAGGTAAAGAGATCTCACAGGGCAGAAATCCCGGAAGGTACCAGGATGAGGGATGCTCCCTCTGCCGCAGGCATCACAGTGCCCCATTGCCCTGCGGCACAGGGACGGGAGAGCTACCAAGGAAAATCCCTGTTACCCCACAGGACAACGAGGCTACCAAGGGAAAAAAAAAGAATCCCAGAGAGGATGGGAGCACCACCAGAGGTGAGGGACTTGCACAGGTATGCCACCAGGTGTGCCTGTAGTCCCAGGGGCCCACTCTCCCCACAGCCAGCTCCCCCTTCGACCACAGGACAGGGAAAAGCTCACATTAATCCCAATGCTGCCACCGCCTTTGCCTGACGATGCGGAGCAGCTGCCTCTTATTTGCTCCTACCGCAAATAATCTGATAGCTAAACCCTGTCTTTACTCAGGGGGCTTTCAAATCAGGTGGCTGGGCTGGGCTAGTCCCACAGGTGGGGAAACCACCCTGGCCTGTGCAGGGACCCCCAAAGAAGGTGGTGGTGGGGGGAAAGTAAGTCTAGCAAACACTAAGACAGAATTGAAAATCCTGGCCATCCTGCATTACCTCAGACTGTACACCTGGATTACAAGTAGATTTTATTTTTCTGTGAGAAAACATTCCTCTTTACAACAGGAGCATCAAGCTGACATTTGAAATACGCCGTTTGACTGGAATTACATCAAGAGTGAATGCTACAAAGTGACTGCTTCATTGCACATGGCTGACAGTAATTATTAATAGGACTGCTCATCCTTAGATAGGCAAGCATTACAGATGGCTGAGTAACGGAAACATTTGTGAACAGTTGTTTGGTGGCGGGAAAAAAAAAACACACTGCCAAAATTTTAACGCTTAAACACAATGTAATTAACCAGAGCTCGTGCAAAAGCATCATCGCTTCCGTGACACCTACTGAGTTCTGTGGGAACACGTACATGAGCAGAGTTTACAGGGACAAGGGCAGATGGGGCAGAGGTTGTTGGAGTCACAAATCACCGTCCCAGCAGGTTAGCTGCCTGAGTTATCAGGGAATTATTCTCACAGGGATCCAAGCAGAGCCAGCTCATGCTACAGCAACACGCAGAAAGGGGCGGACGGAGCCGTGACCCGGCGGGCAGCCGTGCAGCCACACCGCGCAGCGCTGGAGCCCGCAGTACTGCTGCTGCTACAGCGAGCAGGGACTCTCTTCAGCTCTCCCAGTAAACCTAAATTGGAGCTACAGCTGTAATGGCAAAGGGATTCACAGGCTGAATCAGAGAGAATCTCTGGTTCCAGCAACTGGGTGAAAGTATCAGCATTAAATGAACAGTAACAGCCACGTTTCCATCCCAAGGTCAGATAAACCAGATTTTTGGCTTGCAGAGTGAAGCAAAGAAATTACCCTTTGCTACCAAGTGTTTTCTTTACAAGATCATCTCAGGAGGGCAGGAGCAGAAATCATGCTTCATTGAAAGAAATACTAAAAAATAATATGACAATGATATAATGGCCCAAACTTCCAAACTGTCACCCTCAGTCAAACCAGGACACCCACATGTAGCCCACGCTGGGCTCAAAGAGCAACACCTCACATGCAAGTGTTTCTCTTGCCAGTGCTCATACATCTCATTTAATCTCAGGTGCCTGTGGTGGCTCCTCACCTGAGCCACATTACAGCTGAGCCTGTGCCCGGCCACGTCCCACGCCGATGGGGACCCTGCCTGGACCTCACACCTGCCTCTGCACCATGGACTCGCCTGCCGGGCTGGGCTCTCGGCCCACCCAGGTCCCTCCATGCTCAGGTACCGTGGGGCTGCACCTGGACCGGTGAGACACTGCATGTCCCCAGAGCTCCTGGCCGCCAACTTGCCACCACAGCAGTCACAATTGCCTCCAGGCTGATTTGTGGCAGCAAGACACTTGGAGCTATTTCACCAACCCCTGCTATTTTCCCTCTTGTGATTCTCCCTCTGCTTTCTTTTCTCCACTGTTTTTAAGCTACATAATTTTCAAGTAGTCAAAATTTTTAAAAAACCTGTAAGGTCAAACTAAACAAACGGATTTACAAATAGTTTGAGTGACTAAAACACTGAAAAGAACAGTCACTCCCAACCTTTCCACTGACTGGCCTCTGCAGTACACTTTAAAGAAATGCAGATTTTAAAAGTAGGATCAAATGTTTTTAAGTTCATTTTTAGAAAATCAGTGCCACCATTTCTTACTAAGGAAGTCTCCAAGCATTTCTACTTCATATTTCAATGATGGGAAAAGGAGTAAATGCAGCTGTCTGTAGGAAAAAATTATCAGAACGCCTGCGCTGTGCATTGCCCAAAGCCAGCAGACATCCTTCAGCTGGGCTCGGAGTTGATGCCGGCTGTTTGGAGCGGCAGAGCCTTACCGCTTCTCTCCCATGTGAAGTTTTTGGCATTTTGGATCTATATTGGCTTTATGATCGTCAAGAGTAAGTGCTCTCTGACACTGACTGATAGGGCAACAGTTATTCCAGGGTTTTGCTGTTATTCCACTTAGGTAAGAAAGAAAGGAAGATGACAAGTGTGGCTTGTGCCAGAATGCCACCAGCTCTGCTGGGGAAGCCCCGGCAGCAGCCTGCTGGCTGGGGACAGCTGGCTTATGCCACCCTCCAGGGAGTGATGTGATGGCAGGGCTTGGCTCACTCCTGGTGACCTCAGCTGGGAAAGCCCAGCTGTCCCCAGCACGTGCGGGGAGCTGGCCTGGGGAAAACATTCATCACAAGAACCCTCAGCCAGCTCCTCCGGTCTAGCTTCAACCCCATGTCAATTAGAGTTAAAAAGTAAAACCCACCAAGGGTCTTTTTGCCCTCTTGAGCTCTGGCTCAGCAAGTTCCCCCTGCATTTGCAGCGGGGATGCACATAACAATCAGTGTTGTTCAATTAATGGAGTAACCATATTAACACTGAAATGCCAGAGGGATCGGTGTCACCAGCTTTCTCTACTGCCCGCACGTGAGGCAGCGAGGCATCGGTGAGATAACTGACCCCAGAGCAGGATGCTCCCAGCTGACTTGTCCCCAGGGCGGGATGCTCCCAGCTGACTCACACCAACCTGGCCCATCTCAGGGTGAGACGAGCAGGGACAAACCGTGTCCTCACCCACACATCAACAGGGAGCTCTGCTGGCAAACCAACCCACCACACCCAGTCCCACCATCGCCCCAGGGAAAGGGAGTAGTGGGTACACCAACACCTGCCCGAACTACCACGGAGGGAGCAACCAGCATGGGCCCTGGGGGAAGGGGCACTGCTGGGGGCAGGGGGAGCTTGGGGGCACACAGGAGGTCAGTACCTAGAGCTGAAGACACCGTAATGCCCCTCTCTGGGCAGCACTGCGGTACAAGCCATGGAGCACAGGAGGAGCGTAGCCGGGGGCCAGCAACAGCATGAAGTACCGAAGCCCCCAGCCCTTCAGACCAGCCCCTTGTGGACCTACTGGAGAAAAAGGGGAGAAGCTGCTGCAGCTCCTGCGCTGCTGCTGAAGGCTGCCGCAAATGCAGAAACGTACAGATAAGGACGTTGTCAAAGCCTGCTGCAGGATCCCTGAATGTTGCCACGCCAAATGCCAAATCTTTCATTACAGAAAAATTTCCAGCTGCCTCACTTGAAAATGAATTGTTTCCTGTCACTAAGGCAAAGCTGTCACATGCCAACAACAAAAAAAAAGGCCAAATAAAATCTGCTGCCTCTCATTAGATCAAAGGTTGGCAGCAGAGATAAACCACCACACAAAGCAACATTTATTCAGAAGAGCAATTGACTACAGAGTCATTTGTCACTTTTAATAATACTACAGTTGTAAAATGATGATAATGGAAATCAAGTTACCCTAATGGTAATAAAATATTTGTAAACTAAACTTGTTCATTTTGACTATAAAAAAGACATTGAAATAATTTAACTGCAGAGAATAAAATTGAAATGGGTCTGTAATTACATAGAATTTCAGCATCTTCTCCTTTATGAAAAGAACTAACTGCTGATGACTCCCACATTTCTGGCACCTTACTCTGCAAAACAAAAGATTAGAAATATGTACCAGATGTACAGAAAAGGGGCCTGCAGCAACATTTCAAAAGTGATGCATACGTTTCTGCCCGTTTCTCCTTCTTATTAATAGCATTCCAAGCATTGTATCTCATTAACCAAGTGAGCCTGGGTGTCAGTGAAACCTCCCTGAGTCAAGAGAAGGGACAGAGCACTACTAATGAAGTCATTGGGTGTCCAGATCCTCCCTGTCACTGTCAAGGGAAACACTGGGGGATTTTTGGTGACTTTGATAAACCAGCATGCTGGCAGAACGCATACTGGTGTGGCCTGATGCCACTTTCTTAACTCAGAAGACCTGCCTTCACGGGTCCAATGAATTCCAGGTAAGGACTGCAGGAAATTCAGCATTTTTCTCTAACCTGTCAGGTTTCTTTGAATTCTGCTTTGATGCATTTTCTAATGATTTTCCAGGAACATTTCATATTAAACAAGTTCCAGGGCTGTCAGCTGAAAAGCATACCAGTCCTAAAGGAAAGACTGCAGGGAGCTGAGGAGTGCCTTAGTAGCCTGACTCAGCCTTGGATTCCTCTTGCTGCTGTTTCAGATTTCATTTTTAAATTAGAGCCACCCAAGTTTATCCACTACATCTAAATTCTAGGAGAGCCAAATCTCTAAGAGAGTCAAGTCTCTCTGATCTCAGAGCAAACCAGCGCATCTCGCAATTGGCACATGCTGGATCTACACCCTGCCACCATCAATGTCCCTGGTACTAGCCTGGGGGCACCGCTCCCCCAAACCCACCCTATGTGATAAACAAGGCTGTTTTGGAACTCAGTGACCTGGCCTATGGCACAAGAAATTTCTCCATTTCCCAAATGACTTTGCCTGCAGGGACTTGCTCGTTGTGTGTCAGGAAATTACAGAGAAAACCTAGACCACGGAGAAAATGGCAAGGAACCAAAAACTGAAGTCAACACATAAAAGCACGCCAAAACTCTCACCAGTAAGGTTTTTATAGCTGCATTTTAAAACATTGCTGGCAGTTTGTTATTTTTTATTAAAAAGGCCGTGATTAGCACTATACTGTCAGTGCTCCTGGTGGTGAGAAGTGAACCCAGAACAGCAGCTCCCGAGGACCTCAGGGGATGCCACAGTGCCTGCAAGTCCACCACATTCTTTGAAGGACAACTACAAGCCAAACTATCAGTAACTGTCCTGAATAATTAATGTTAATATTGAAGTAGCCAACAAGGGTGCTTAGCAGAAAAGAGCAATTGTCCTGCACCAAAGTAAGACCTCAGGAAGCAAAAAATTTACTTCTTATTTTCTTATTCAGGGAATTACAGGGGTTTTGCTTCATGACTGCCTCTGTATGCATGTTTCTGGTAATTATGTATAGATGTTTGCATATAAAACTTGTTGCAGAGATAAAGGATGAGTTGCACACTTTCCACACAAGTGAGCCCAGGTTCCCTCCCCTAGGACAGGTTTCCTGCGCGGACCTGAACACGGCATGCAGGGTGCCCCTGTGCTGCAGCCAGAAACACTGGCAAACTGGAATCAGCTTTAATCCAGTAAAGCTGCGTAGAAACAGACACCAGGGAAGCCCCAGGCTCAGTGGGGAGGCGTTACATGGGCTGTGCTGCCGGCAGTGCAGCACCCAGCAGCCGGAGCCGGGTCGTGCCACTGCTCCTCCCCTGGTTCTCACCCAGCATCCAGAGCCGAGGATGCTCCCAAGGCAGAAGGGGTTCTGACTGGAAATGCAGAGCTTTGTGGGTTTCCGTTGAACCCCGACAGCACCACACAAAATACATTTCCTCTGCAGGCTGAGCTCTCTGGTGAAAGCCTCTGAAGTGTGCTGTGGTTCGTACCCCCACCCGCGTCAAGCTGTCTTCTCTGTGTCACGGCACCTCAGCCCCCCCCTTGCAGAGGGAATCCCCACCGGGACACCCTCCCTCTACCTCTGCCTGGGGCCAGACCCCATGGGCGTGCAGAGACTGAGTCGCGCAAGCCCAGCCGGGTGGGGAGCGTATGCCTAACGCCACGCTTACGGCAACTGGCTCCGGCCCTGGAAACAGCCTGCCCACGCTCTGAAGAGAGGGAAAAGATCCCAGGAAGACCCCTTGCCTGACTGGGGCTGCTCCAGGGAAAGTCAGCCCAAATGTCTGTTTGCAAAGTGCTGTGCTGGAACGGGAAAGGACAGGGAGCAAAGTGCGGTGGTATCCCTCACGCTTCCCTTGGAGCCAGCTCACGCCCAGCCAGGCTTATTACCTCTGGCTCCAGACTGCTGCCTGCTGACTGCCCGGGGTGACTCTGCCCAACGGTTCACAGGAATTTGGGGTATCTTCTTTGCTCTGGCACAGTATGACACAAACAGAGCCGCCAGCTGGGGTGCAGCCACGGCCAGCTTAGATGTCTTTCATCCTAAGGACAGACAAGCCTGCTGAAGAAGCGTTCAGATGCTACACTGGCACACGGCCCTTGAAAACACAGCGCTCCGCAGGTGCAAGCACCCCTCCGGCAGCTGCCAGCTGCGGGAGGCAGGACACTAACTAAGCGTGTTATCTGATCCAGTTAAATGCTATCTTTCCAATTACGACTGGCTGGTTGTATACCTTCTTAAAATATCATCATGCAACATCTAAAAGACATGCAATTATATTTGACTTTGTTGTTGAGGTTTTTTTTCCTCTCAGGTGAAGAAAATTGTCATAATCTCTGGAGTGAAAACAGTGATACGTCAGCTCAACCAACTCATAACCTTAATTCACCTCAAAAAAAAAAAATCCCTTGATCAAATTTACTGAAAAATAATAAAAATAAAAAATCACATGCTCTGGAATAAAATCTAGGCGAATTTTCAAGATATAAGCAGATTCACAATCCACCCAATCCATCATGCCTAGATCTAACACAAGTCACTCACAAGCATCAACGAGACTTCACGCCCTGTTTAATTCCCTTGTGCAAAACCTGGTATTTATTCCTGTCCTCAAAGCTTCTAGGTGATATGGTAACATTAATTTGTCCCAAGTCACATCAGAGAAAATTTGGTCAATAATATGCTAAGCATCAGTTTCTGTCTCTGACAAAACAACACATGAATCCAAGATCCCAGGGCTCACAAAACGCACTGGGTGCCAAGGCAATTAATCAGCTCCGACCACTCGCTATAGCTTGAGGAACACACTCAGTTTTAGTCCAAGAGTCATGACTTTGACACAGGGAAAAAAAAAATGCTGTCAACAGCAGTAGGAGAAGAAACAATATGTTATTACACAAAACAATACATCCTGACTTTGTCATGGGACTGACTGCAGCAGCGAAGCTCAGTTGGGTGGATGTGGGCTGCAGCCCAGTGCTGCTCAGCCCGCTGGCCTCCAGCACACACGTCTGGCTGCCAGGGCCACCCAGGGCCAGCGGAATAACATCGATCCATTTCAGAGGCATTGGCTCAGTCCCGAAGTTTCTCAGCGCTGATGCTGGAGGCCCACTGAATGAGAGCATGCCAGAGAAGCGTCTAGCATACACCAAGAAAGAAAATACATGTGGTCCAAAACTAAATTATAGGCTGAGAGATTAATTTTCAAGAATGGATTTTTAAAGAAGATCTATCTAGTCTTAGATATATATGTGTATATCAGGCACAGAACACCGCTATAAACACCCCCCAAGCCTGCTGTCAATACCTTAGGATGAAGGACTGCTATGATGTATGGTTTGTTTTCCTCTTCTAAAGAGCCAGAGGACTGGTGTTTCTCAGCCTGCCTCTCTCCAGTCCTTAAAACAACACATATACAAAAGAGAAGACCGAATGAAGTGCTTCACAGAGCCTTGTTTCCAGCTATAATCTAAATGAGTTTTGCACATGAGCAGAATCATTTACTGCTTACTTAACTTTGCAAGTGCTTTGGAAGACCTCTTGTAACACTGACTTTGTTTTTCTGCGCTTGACTGCTGCTTTGCCTCAGGCAGTTTCCCTCTGCACAGTCACAAAAAGGGACGTGAATTTCTGGGGTTCATGGCCGCTGAGCGAGGGTTGCCAACACGGCCCTGCGGGGCAGACTGTGCCTGCACAGCCCCCGCCGCCCCCGCAGCCCCCGCCACGCCGGCAGCGCCAGCCGGGGCTCCCCCAACGCAGCTCCCGCACAGGGTGCTGCCGCCAGGTCCCGAAGTGGTTTCATCGCTGCCCGCAGCAGCCTCAGCCCGGCAGAGAGCATCGCCACCCCACCCCACCCCGCAGTGCCCACCACCAACGCTGGCTCAGGGATCCTCGCCTTTTTCTTCTGTGTGGGCTGGACTCTGAGACATCGCACCCGCGCCTGTGGCACCCGAGGGCTGCGTGCTTGGAAATTACACTCCTGGTCACCATGGTGAAACTTGTGGTCCTGTTTCTTATGAATAAAGCCCTTCCCAAACACCTTCTAATGTGAGTGCCCATGAGCAGAAACTTATTCTTTTATTCTTTTCCCTCCCTGGTCTCAGCTCTGATGCATCAGAGCCACATGGAAAAAAAAAAAAACAACCAATATTATTCACAGGGTCATGAGGTGTAAAACTGCAGTCAGTGCAAGGAGGTCAGTCTGTGCAAAGCATTCACACAGTCTTGGCTAAAACAGCCCTTTTTTGTCTGAGCACGTTCATCCTCAGGAGCCTAGATTTTTCTGAACACCTTTGTGTTCATTACAACTCTCAAATTTAGGCTTTGCTCTTGACTTGCAATGTCTATTCACCGGTCAACCACTCAGCTCTAGCAGCTTCTCCACCAATCCCCCACAGACACACCGTGTCTCCCTTTTAATTCTCCTTCATTTATCCAATTAGCATTCTGTTAATTAAACACCAAAAATGCCTTTACTTTTCTTCAGAAAAACACATCCCTGCTTAACCCTTGATTTATACATGTACCTCTGCAGGCTGTTTCAGTGAGATTAGAGTTTGCACATGGGTTTTGTTCTTGGCTTGCAGATGGTATTCCGAGGAAATGCTGCGGTATAACATCAGACTTGCTGTCCGCCACTTGCACTGGTTTCGCCTAGCATAGCCTGACTGCTGAGATAATTAATAGTCTTTAGCAGCCGTGATACCCTGGCTGCGAACTTCAAAGACAGCAGTAGTTTTATATTCTTTCTGTGACCTGAAATAGCAGACAGTTATTACAACATTACATGATTTGGAAGCGGGGGGCTGTCCAGGAAGCATTAATTGAAGCTGGCTAGAGGGGCTCCGCCAAATCTACCTTGAGTCAAGCTTTGTATGGGGAAGGGATTATATGATTTTTCTAATTTCCTCTCCATTTCCATCTGCACTCTGTTGAATTCAAATTATTGTATTCTCCAGCTGACGTTACAATACATTACTGTGCATCCATCCCAGAACTGAGCAGCTTCCAGCTGAGGGCTCTGCCTTCCACCGAGCTCACACAGCTCCGTCCGAGGCACTGGCAGGGTTTGTGCCTGGTATTTCAAGTCCCTCCACAGGTCTTTAACCCCCCTGCGAAATACCTCAACCTATTTACCTCCTGTTTGCCTGCCTCTTCACTTGTAGGCCACATACTAAAAGAATACAAACCAGGCGTTGTATAATAACATGAGGCGCAGCAGTTAGAGCACCTCTCTGTGGCTTCACAGCTGCGGGTATGAGTTTCTGCTCTGCCCTGGTGCAGGACTTGCTGCTGCTCTGTGCAGATGCAGGTGGCTTTCCCCCACCGAAGGCCAGCTGTCAAGACAGGGCTGTGGGACGGCGTGGGGGGGGAGGCTGTGTCCCGTGGCCCCAGCTGTGTGTACCAGGTTACCGCTGCAGGACCGGAGCCTGCTATCCTCCTGCGCTCCTCAGAAGCTACCACTAGGTTAGCAACCTCAGTGCTTACTGCACCGCTAGCTACAGAAGCCTGGTGCATCTGGAGGCAGCCACTCCATTGCAGCAATGAGGTGTTGAAGGGTCTTCTATAGGTCAGCACAATATGGCACTGTGTGTGTGTAAATAAACACTGCTGAACCCAAAAAGGAGGAAAACATTACATGGCTTTCCCCAAAACCAAAGACATAATTTCACCCTTTCTATCAGGATGTGTGATGTGAACTTGAAAACAGCATGAACCCCAGGTCACAAGAAGCAAAAGCTATGCTCATTTTACAGACCCCCCTTCCTATAACTACAAAACAGCTCAGAATTCAGGTTCTTATTTTCTCCTTGCTCCTTGGTGCAGGCTGCACTACCTCCACATGCTCACTGCCTTTGCTTGGCTTTTGGTGAGCTGTTTCTTGGCAATGCCCCTGCCAAGAGCATAAACAATAATGCACCCAGTCTGTGGGTGGGGAGGTTGAACAACTTGCTCAAAGACGCACACAGTGTTCATAGTAGAGAAGGGCAGGGAGTGTAGGTACCTAGGCAGCTAGACTTGGTAGCCCCATCCATTGACTTGACCATTGAATTCATCTTCCTCTTAACAGTAGCTGAGGCGACCGAAGCCCCGAGCATGGCTGTGCCTGCCGGGAGGGAGCTCAGAGCGCACAGACATGCTACCCTGAGCCTCCCCGAAGCCCTGCACGAGGCGGGTACCCTACAGCAGAATTCCCAGGCAGAACACTGTCCCATTTGCAGAGACGGCTGCATATACCTCTGGGGTGTCTGAACCAAGTTAAGATTACCGGCCCTTCTTGTCCATTATTAGACTGGAACAAAATCCATTTGATTTTTCACCAAGGACTGATAATGCCAAGATATTACAAAAGAGATTTCACAGCAGTGTTTCTTCCAAGGCTATGCACAATATACTAGTTTGATTAACCCACTTTCAAGTCCCTGCCCCAGTCAGGCGCAGGGTGCTGATAAACCTACAAGAACAAGAAGAAAACAAGCCATGGGACTGCCACTCCATCCTTCGGCTCCCTGTGAGGCAGGGCAGCAGCATGGCTGTGCTGAGCTCTGGGCAACACAGTCCGGGCTTCCTCCATTCCAAGATTCTGAGGATGAGTAGGGAAAAGTCCCTTTTTTAAAAAAACAAAACAAAACAAACAAACAAAAAAACCCACAACACAACAAAAAACCAAAACACCACCAAAACACAAGAACGTGGCTAAGGAGGTACATGGTTAACTAATAGTGCCTACTGTATAGAGCTCCCTACACACACATCTGATGAAGCTACTGGAGACCAGAAAAGGCTGCTTCTGGCCAGAAGCTCTCAATGCGGGTAAAGAAGGCTTAACACAAAATCACGTCTATATAAATGCATTAGTTGACTCTCCAATTTTATTCAGCAGACACAAAGACTGCTGCACTTGCACAGCTGCCCCGTACCTATTCTTCTGATCTATGTACATTTGTACCTCAAACAGGGGAATTTATCTGAAGCTTACAGTTAGCTAGTCACCAGTTTATGAAGTTTTTCACCCTAATAAAGAAAAGGAATAGCACCACATAACTCAGGTGACCAGGTGGAAAAAAACAACAGACACAGTGTTTGATTTACAGCAAATCCAACAGCTGCAGGTTTTTAGACAAATGATTCCCAGCACAATTACAAATAATGAATGAAGGCACAAATACCACAATTTGTAAAGCACTTTGAAGAGGGGGTGGGGGGGTGGAGAAAGATAAATTCATTAAAAATAGTGCAGCCAGCCTTAAATTTAAAATGTAAACATCCATGTTGTCACCAAAGCAGAATAATTTCTTTTTCTTACACCTTTCATAACACTCAGCACTCAGATTTTGCTTACCATTTAACATATTCCACACAGGTTTCTTCATCTGGAAGACAGTTGCTACTTGTGTTGCCAGTGCATTTGAGATAATCCAGAAGGTGCTTTTCTCTGAGACATTAAAAAAAAAGAAAAAACAGCAACATCATTACTTCATCTATTTACTGTGAAACCCAAAGGAAATATTTCAAATGTATCATTTATTGAAGCAAAAATGGAAAAAAAAAATAAGCACATTATGCTTTGGAAATATATTTTCAGCTCTTTTCTCAGATGGATTCATCAAAGTCATATCAAGGGGCTTTGGGAGGAGTTATAGGACTTTTTGTTTTTATACTATTAGAAGTCAATTTTCTCTCTGTTTACAATTGATTTAATGTAGCCTTTAGAATTTTTGATGCACAATTTTAGCTCCTTGGAGAAAGCATGGCCATTTAAATAATCTAAACAGGACTAATATGTTTCTTTAGTTTTAGCTGCTATTTTATTGTTCATAAGAATTCAAATACAATGTGCAAAAATATTTTCTCTGTCTTTGTGGCACTGGATGTTATCTGTAATTCAGATGGCAAAGACAGCTAGAGTAACGCCCAACAGCAGCCTAGCATCCATGGTCAGCATCAGACATTTCAGCTGAAGAATCCACATAGTAAGCCCCAGAAAAAAAGAATTTTCCTCCTGACCTCCAAATCAGAGGCTAGCTGCGGAATCAGGAACCCTCCTCTGCTCTGTGTTTCTCTCAATTGCTCACAGCTGACATTGTGAACGGCTGCACTGCCGGCACCCAAGCCTTTGGAAGGCCTGCTGAAGTTCACATTGCCTGGCAATGAGTCCCGCTCCACTGGCCAGCACCGATGCTACCTGCTGAGTCACCAAGGACAGGTACCGAACCCAACCACCTCTCCATCTCACAGACTGTCCTCTTGGCTCTGCCCGACAAAAAGGGGCTCACTGGCTAGGAGCTGAAGGTTTCACTCCAACAGGTGTTAAAGGTGTGACACAGAGGTACTGGCTGGTATTATTTCAGGTGAAAGTACTCTGAAAGAGTGGTAAAATCATTAAGATTTCAGTGCACGTGTCCTTTTCTCCCTAGCAGAGGAATCCAGATACTTCAAGCTCTTTAAGAAAAGAGACAGCGAAGGGTGAGTGACAAAAGCCTGAGCAAAGGGTGAGCGGCAGGTCCCTGGGAATGATTACTGCTTTGAAATCCAGGCAGCAGGGGATGCAAGGTGTCAAAGGCTGTGCAATCACCTTTGCTCAGCATCTAATCACCAATGGGTCCCATCAGTGGAGAACCTGGAGGAACCAGGAGAGGTCACCAAGCTGGAACTGCAAAGTGAATCGCGCTGCTCTACACAGAAGGAAAAAAAAAAATTTCCCAAAAAACGCAGCCTACAGAAACTGCTGGTAAAGGAGATGGGAAAAACGAAGAAAAAAACCAAAGAATTAGTAAAACACCTAGGAGGAGGGTAAAAAAATAAAAATGGTAACAAAGAAGATCCAAACACTTTTTCCAAGTCTGCAGGAACCTCACTAACTTTAGAGACTGGCTTCTCGCAGAAGCTGTTTCCTCTGATGCCACAGAGTCACGGGGGTAGGTAGGAAGGGATAAGGCCACAGGTCACCGTTTGCCCCTGAAAAAGAAGAGAATAGCACAGAAAATGTCAGTTCCAAAATATGCAAGTGTCTTTCAAAGAAGTGGGAAGGACAGATGGGAGACACCTCATTAAAACACAGGGTGTTGCTCAGCAAGGGGTGGGCAGGGCTTCATGCGGGTGAGGAGCCCTGCCTCACTGGAAGCATTGCCTTTGGAGTTCAAGCACCTGATTGACAAGAGCACTGCAAAAAGCATCGCCCCTGCCAGCCCTTCACCATCTGCCCAAGACACAGAGGGAGAAGGGAAAGCGTGCCCGCACTCCGGCAACCTTGCTGCAAGCTGCAGCCCACCTCACACCTGGGCTCCACGCTTTCATCGGTTTAAAGCACCGTGTTGCCCTATTCACCGGTGATATGGAGGCATCCTTTCTGCCCTGTCTACTGCTACCTGCATGGTGCCGCCCAGCAAAGCTCTGTACTGGGCAGATGTGGGGGTGCACACCGTTCAGTATCACTGTTGGGTCCACCAGAGCACTGTGTCTTCCTGGGTTTCCCAGAGCAGATTTCATAGACAGCAGATGCGCTGGTATAATGCCATCCCATGGTGAAGGCAGGGAGAAGAGGGTGAGGACTCTCCAGGGACGTGGCCACATCCCTACCATATGGCTCGGGAAGTCCCACACTGGGATGGACAGGGGTCATGGGGAAGAGAGGCTACAGGTCCCTTCCCTGCCCTACACCTCTCACGCTTTGCTTTTCTTCATGAGGAATAGGCAGACAGCAGTAATTGAAAACATGCATAAAAATAATTGTTTTCCCAGTAGATTGGCATACCTGTGGTCAGGGGTGATTTTTGAAATTAATATATGCACATGTGTATGAGTCTGTGCACTCCAGTCTTGTAGGAACTGAGGATCACACTTCCAGAATCAAAATGGAAAAATGTGACTCCATTTAACGACAGTCACAGGTTTTGCTCTACATTCCTAGATAAACCCAGGTAACTGCAAGGCATCTTCACTCCCATTGTTAAAGGCTGTATTTATCATGATCTGTGGCAAGTTCAGAAAGACATCCCCATACAAGATGGATACTTACAGCTGGATTGCCTTTACGTTACCAAGTTTCAGCAAACGCGCTGATGTGTAAAGGCACCCAGTAGCTGACTGGTTGTCAACGTACTGTTTAGGCAGTGCTGCTGTTTCCTCCCAGTTACCAGTTGCACATTTGCTTCATAGGGTTTTCACTGCTTGTATGACCGCTAAAACTATATATTCAGGGTAATGAGCTTTCTACTGGTTTTGAAATGCTATTTAAATGCTGATTTCAGAAGTACTGTTTGTAACCTCTGTTAGGTCGGCAGAGAAAGCACAATTTCCAAGAGGTTTATATCAGTGGAAATCTATGGAGCTTTGTTGAAGCACTGCATGCAGAGCAAAAATTTGCCACCCATTTGACTAGGTAACCACAAACCACTGCCCTAGCTAAAAAATAACCTGCACCACAATAAACTGACAGACACACAAATGTATCTCGGTTAAATGCGAATCCTAAGTCCATTTAAGGTTCTTTTTTTCTTGTTTCCCATCATTGCCCTTTGGAGAAAATTTTCCACAGCCAGTTTGTATTCAACCCAACTCAAGAGTACTTCTGCAAATGGTGTTTGCTACTCAGTAAGCCTGCTCCTGCATGGTGGTGGGGGAAATGGATGATTCTTTGCTTCTGGTTTTCTAAAAAGCCAAGGTCCATAGCCAGGTCTGTGGCTGGGTTGCGGGATGACATCATGTAAGTCAATCCATCTTTCTCTGCTTCAGATTCTCACCAGCTTAGAAACCAGCTGACAAAAACACTTGAAAATTTCTGTAATTGAATTCAAAATAATTGAAAATCCTTGAAACAGCTGGGTCTTATTTCTGTAAGAAGAAACATAGCCCTGTGTATATGCAAGGTGAAGCGCTGCAGGTCCTGCCCCGGCTCTGACACTGCCTTCCTCCATGGCACACATCACCGCTCCACCTTCATCTCCTGCTCTGGGGTGGCACTCGCCGTGTGCTTGGTGTTTAAGCCTGAGGCACCTCCTACCAGGATATTGTGCTAAATCCTGCTGACTACCGTGTAAGAAAGGCTCAGAGTCACAGAAAGGTTGAGGTCAGAAGGGACTTCTGGAGGTCATCTGGTCTACCCGCCCTGCTCAAGCAGGGCCACCTACAGCTGGTGGCCCAGGTCCATGGCCAGATGGCTTTTCAGTACCTCCAGGGATGGAGACTCCACCACCTCTCTGGGCAACCTGTGCCAGGGCTCGGTCACCCTCACAGGAAAAAGTGTTTCCTGATGTTCGGAGGGAACCTCTTGTGCTTTGCTTTGTGCCCATCCCCTCTGGTCCTGTGACGGGGCACCATGAAAAGACCCTGTTCTCTTTGCTCCCTCCCTTCAGGCATTTGTACACATTGATGAGATCCCCTGAGCCTTCTCTTCTCCGGGCTGAACAGTCCCGGCTCGCTCAGCCTTTCCTCGCAGGAGAGGTGCTCCAGCACCTTCATTATTTTTGTGGCCCTTTGCTGGACTTTCTCCAGTGCCTCCCTCTCTCTCTTGTGCTGGGGAGCCTGGAGCTGGATGAACATCTATGAATAACGGAGAAAAAGCCATAATAATCATAAAAGATGAAATAACTTCCTTTTGAGTTAGAGACTTCAGGATTCTACTGGTTAGTTTACCAAGGAGAAAGTTCAGGGTGAAGCTAGATCAGCATTTTCAGGGACCATGACAGGAAACACAACATTACTGAAGTGCTTGCCAATTTGTCAGACAAAAGCGTAACAAGACCAAATGACCCAGTTTGAAAGGGGACAGAAGAGAAATGAGGAGCAGTGCCATTATTTTGTTTAGTTTAACAATGCCAGCAATTAGCTGCTGGAAAATTTACAAAGTGTTCTGGTTGATTCACTGTAGCTGGTGATTATATCAAGATCTGATTTTTTGTCTTCTTTGAAGTCTTGTTCCAGTTTATATAAAAAGTCCTAGGGCCTGTGTCAGGCAGTAAGTCAGACGAAGTGATCACAACACTCCCTTCTGGCTCCATCATCTATTCTTTTATATGAGATGACCTGCACTGTTCTGATGATTAGGCAATTAACATTTCAAAATACCTAAAATTCAGCAGTGCTGAATGCCTTGAGTTAGTCTGTGGCTGAATCTCAGAACAAAACTCTAAACACAAAACCATCACTGTACCTGTCTCTAAAACAAAGCAGAAACAAGACAAAGAAGAATTTGGCAGCTTAAATGACAGCTTGGTGTATCCAGCCTATCTCACTTGTGTGCTAATCAGCAGCAGTACACGTATGCCGAACACAGGCTGATAAATCTCCATACTGCTGACCATGATCAAGCCTGGCAAGCAGGTTTGATTATAAGAAACCGAAGAGTCTCTAAAGGAAAAGTCTTATGGGGTTCTTTATCTTAGCACAACTGCTTAGAGTGAAGAGGTTTCCATTTATTCTGGAGAGGATTCCTTTAAAAAACATTCTTTGAATATAGCTAGGAGCTGGAATAAATTGACTAGCAGAGGTCAAGTTGCTGCAGCTACAATGTGTTTGGCTTCTAGAGACAGTCTACCAGACACACCAAGCAAGAGCAACTTTTCTGAAATAGCCTTGATAATAGGTTTCTGAGGGAGACGTCCTCTTGAAAGCAAAGTGTTCTGATGCCATTTACCAAGGTACGCCACAGAAGGACAGGAAGGCGTTAGAAAAGAAAACACAGCATATGTTAATCATCTGCAATTCAATCACTTTTCTGTACAGCTAGGAAATGAATAATTTTGTGTAATGTTAAGCACAAGGCTGTGACTCTTTGTAGACAGTCCTTGAACTGAAACAATAAAGAAAGCAGCGTGCTGTTTATCGTTCTATTACAGCCCTTGTGAGAGCCAAAATAAGGTTTAGGAAAGTTCATGTCTAATTCTCAGACCTGGCTGCTATCAAGAGATCGAGGACCCTGAAGAATTTCCCTACTGGTGAGTCACCTTTAGTACCTTAGTGTTATTTACCAGATCAGACTGACTGTCCAGCCCAGACCCAGAGCCCCAGCGCCGTGGGAAGGTTTGGATGGCACACAACTGTGGATGGAGACCTGCTCATCATGAATATGCCGCCTAAGCTGATACCAACATAAGCAGTTTCAGAGAGAACATGGATTTATTTTGCAAACATGGGGTATAACGTTCCGAAAGCCCATGTATAAAGTCTGTGCCTTTCCCACTGCAGTGTGACAGAAAGAAGTGGGAGCCAAACGTCTGCTCCTGCTTGCAGCCCATCTCCTCACACTCACAGCTGATACAGATACACGCTCCTGTGGCTGCTCAGGAACCGTGGCCTCTGGAGATTTCAAAGTGAGTCAGGATACTTTGGAAACCCGTGAACAGATTTTTTTTTGTTTGTTTACTTTGGTGCATCTCACCATTCACCACGGGCAGTGGCACAGGTACAAATGAGCAGTGCCAAGGACAGCTCTCACCTCGCTTAGAAATGGTTCCTCCACAGCTCCACACCCAGCAGCACAGGCCAGCAGCGAGCTCATTCCCCCCTCAGCCACTCGCAGAAGCCCCTGCTCTTCATTTCTTCAGCAAAAACACAGATCCATACTGAAGATTACTTGGGCCCTAAATACATCAAGGTAAGACGTGCAGTGCCTCAGCAGGACCAGCTCATCCCCAACTCAGCCAAGGCTGCAGCTGAATCCCGATGATGACAGGCATCATTTTAGCTCATTTACTACAGCTGACTGACTTTAAAAATTACATAACAGGGTGAGAAAAGATCCTGGAACTAAAATTTAAACTGTGTTTGTTTATAAGCCGAGGAAATGGCAGAATTACTTACTGTGTTCCAAAAGCCCTGCTAATCAGCACACAGACAGCTATGTCTGAGTCCTTTCACCTCACACACATCATCAACTCTTCTCTCTCTTGCTCTTGGCATCACTTGTTTTGCCTGCTGCGTTATACCTGCTGGAAGTTTTTAAAAGGAAAGATTGAAAAAAGTTGAAATCGGAGGAAAAAAAGTTTCCCTGATATAACATGTTCAGTCAATAGAAGAAAGTCAGGCAGTGAGTGAAGCTCACGTGCACATACCTCCTAAAAATGTAAACAGAATAGGCTCTTAGTATGGCAGAAATTAGTGAGTCTGCATATGAATGCAGTTTTGGGAGCAGCCCAGTGTGGGTGCACACACACACACCAGCTGAAGAGTATCAGCTGTGCCTGCCTGAGCTCCCAGAGTGGGGCTGCCCCTCGGTGCACCGGCACCATGCGGGTGCCCCAGCACAGCATCCCTCCCAGCAGGGCATCCCTCCCAGGAGGGAACCTGCATGTGCTGGAGAACCCCCACTTCCATGCAAACAGGAGGAATGCCCTGACAGGGGGAAGGATACAGTAGTAGGGACATATGGGCAAAGTACGCCAGGTAGGCAGGAGCACATCATCAGAGCAGGAGCTGCGGGGTGGCAGCTCAGCAGAGTCCATGATGCCTGGCTGGCACGAGAAAGGTGCACATGATACAAAGGTATATAAGCACAGTGACATAGTTTTTCCTCTTTTCAACTTATGCCAGACTCCTGCACGCACTGTTGTGCACCACTGGCCTGAAGGCAAACGCAGAGCAAGTGGGCACAGCACAGGGGAGCACCACGAGTGGTCGAGAAAACGTCCCCCCGACGGCAGGCTGCCGGCTCGGTCAGCTGGGGCTGCTTCCTCAGCAGAGGAGAACCCGTGGCGGCAGGAGGGGTGGATGACATCAGACTTCACGTTCATGAAGGCAGCAAAGAGAAAGGGAACAGTCTGTTCTCTGTGTCCGCAGTAGATCAGACAACATGAAATGGATTTAAATCACGGAAGGAAAATAGCTAGATAAGCAATTGGAAAACTCTGAGAGGAAGTTTTTAAGACAAACACCCCTGAAGTATGTCCCATCCTGGGGCTGGCTACAGTATATTTCAGCAATTGCAACAGTCAGAAAGCACAGACAACATAAAACGCACATACATACACACAGCATATACAAATAGATGTAGGTATATGATAGGTGTGTAAAGCGTCAACAGCTGTCTGAAAAAGGCACTTAGCCTAAAATCTCAATTGCAGCATTATTTTTGTGAGGGCCAAAGGTCAACTTTACAAGGTACAAAGGTCATTCAGCTGAATGTGGCTCATTTTCAGGGGGAATGGCATGCAAAACTCTTCTCACTTAAAATCTCACACCCTCTCTCCCTCTGATTTTCCTTTTCCCCTCTAATAGGTTTTGCCTATGAACACTGAAAGTGTAGAGACAGTACCTAATATAACCTGAGGTGCACATGCTGCTACTAGATACAGGTAGATGAGGGTGTCAGTACATTTGCAGAAAGCTTGTCACACGTTAGGGAACAGAGGTGTCACACCAGGCCCTTCACGCCGTTTCTGTGTGGAACGCTGGCTCACATCCAGTTCAGACAGAGTAGCTGAAAGTCATTTCTCTCTGATGTTGTTTAAAAGCCTAAATGCAATGAAATACTAGTCCGAGTCCATTTCACAGTGAGCAAAAAGTGTCAAAAAGCTGCCATCAGAGCTGGATCTAATTGGCAGCCCCATCAGGGGAGTGAGGAGGCGGAGGGGCAGCCGCAGTACCCTGCCCTGCGGTACTTGTCACAAAACTTCCTGCAGCAGTGGCTCCAGCTGCTGGGGCACGGGACTGCGTTTGCTCCCCCCCTCCAGTATGGTTAGCCAGAGGTTAACCAGACATTTCACCGAGACGTTCTGCCTCTTTCTCCCCCCTTGGCTTTTGCTGCCAACGAAGTGTGGCCACTGTATGAAAAATCACACCATGGATCTATATTCTCAACTGATTGTATGTAACTTCAAATGCTTGACGCCATGCCAGACTCACGGCCGTGCTGGCCTCGAGTCTGCCATGGCTGCATTTCAACATATTTATCCTTTTCACTATATACAGAGGCATACGACTCAATTGAGCACAGAGTTACAGGGTCAAAGAGCATCAATTCTGCAGCTGAAGCCTTGCCTCCCAAGTCGCTCCCTATTTGCAGTGAAACGAGCACAAAATCAAACCCAAAGCCCTGGAAGACTGGCTTGATAACATAACCATAAAATCAGATTATTCTAGCCCAACCAGGCTTGCTCAAGAGCTTTGTGTGAATTTTTGGCATACATAACCCTGGAGAATTCAGGTCAGGCTAGCCCAAAGGCACAGCCCCGTGGCCCAGCTGCCAGCCCGGGGAGGGGGCTTTGGGCAGCTGCTGCGCCACAGAGTGCCACTGGGAAGGTGGGCACATCCCGCTGGGTGCCAGCAGGTAAGCATCTCACTGTTCTCTCTTTCTTTCCAGGCTTTGCTTTGCAGAATTACCCATTCCAGGCTTTTCAGATTGCAAATCTGTTTAAAAAAAAAGTGCTCGGATACAAGACTGACAAGGGAGGATGATTAGGTACCACCAGCAGCTAGAGAAGGCATTACTTTATTTCCAGTGGTTATTTACAGCTCTCCATTACTGTAACAGCCTGGTATATCTGTGCTAAAACAAGTGGTGCTCTTTCTCTTCAAGAGCTTACAGGAAGAAACAGCTTATTTGACAGCATCCATCATTAGAAGGTTTCTGGAGCCTTCCCAGGAGTAGTAACAAAAAAATTACAACAGGCTCATTTTCTTCACTAATTTTCCACCCAAGGCATTCAGAAGTATTCTTCTGCTGGTCTGCACCGCTGAGTTTATTTCCTCATCCCCCTTTCCTCTTCCCTCTCTTCCCTGTCCCCTTATTTATATTTCCTCACCTCCTTTATATTTTTTTCCTCTTTTTCTCCTCCTGCTCTGTAATTCATTGTGATCTGCAGGGAAACTAAGTCAAAGCAGTAAATTTTATGTTTCAACCTGAGCACAAGATTTGCCGCTCTCAGCTCCTCTGAAAATGAGTTTGAAAAGTTCGGTCTTGCTGCCCAAACTGTCCTGTGCATGAGAAGAAGTTTAAAGCAGAACAGCAGCACGAGGTGGCCAAGAGCAAACATCAGAGGCAGCTCCTGGGCTCCAACGCTGGCTCACCCACCACCCCGAGCGGGGAGAGGACACCACGTTTGGTATAGACAAAGTTTATGTGTAGCATTTGGCCAAATAAAACCCCCAGACCTTCCACACTGTCAAACATACCCTTTGACACATCCTTTCCCTGCGAAAAGACACACCGCACTGACGGGGCCACTCTGGCAAGGGAAAGGGTGGCAAGCTTGGCCAAGAACGTGCTCGGGGAGGTTTGCCCAGGAAGGGTCTGGGCGGCCACTGCAGACACCCATCTCCTTAAAGGAGATGTCAAACCTCCCGTCAAACAGGGGAAACAGCGGTGGGCCACTTCATAGGCAAGCCCAGGCCAAAAGCAGAAGGGTGGCTGGACAGGGACAAGACCAGACAGATAGCTCCTGGGCAGCTCAGGAACAGAAATGAATCCTCAAATCCCGCTCGGACAGTTGTGGGTCAACACATTTTAGTAAGTACTCTTCGTACAGATAATTAACAAACTACACAAAAGTCAAACACAGGCTTTCTGTAAATTCTGTTACTATCCTATGCAATGCCATCAATACTCTGCACTGTACATTAAGTTCTGCACAAAAAGGGGGAAATAATATAGGCTGCCCTCAGATTCCTCCTGATTCCCCCTCAGTTTTCTGTAGTACACTATTAGAAAATAATGTCCCTTTTTGCCATGTAAAGGAATTCTTATTTTGCTTTTCTAGTTCTTTGGCGTTACTGCAGACAGGACAGCTTTGCAGACAGCAATGACTGCTGATGTGCAATACAGCAGCTGGTTCCAAAACTCTGATTTCTCTGTTTACATCCCTGACTTTAAAGTCCCACAGCAACTGAAAAAAACAATACAATAGCCAACTAAGTTGCCGTACTGAAATCTTCCACATAATCCTATTTATACAGAAAAGCTTCTCTTACAGCATTTTTCAAAGTTCCTTCCCAGCTGCTAATATTTCAATAAAATACCTTTATTATCATGGAGTGTGATGGGAATTAGACCTGGAACTTCCCTAACTGCAGGTTAGCAGGGTGCAATAAATATGCCAGTAAGAACTTTTACAGCTCAGCTCTTTTTTACTATTCCTTTCCCTTTCAAAATGTTTCGGTTAATTTCAAGTCTTGCACCTGCTTTGATTACCCATTTTACTTATTCTATTTTCTTCACCCCAGCCAGAGTGGAGGCCTGCTTTGCTTTACGCTCGTCCTCAGCGACATTGCTTCCATCAAGAATGCTTTAAGAGGTGAGCACTTTCCTTGGCAGCAAAGCAGCAAACCATGACATGTCTCACACCGAAAGCTGCCTCAAAAATAAATAAATAAAAGAACTCACCTCATATTTTATCCAACATCTTCTGAGTCTCATCAGAGGAAATTAAAAAAGAAATTGGCTTCTTGAGAGGGTAGATCAGACACCATAAGGAACAGCTGCAATTTGTGTTTCTGAGAAATGAAAATTGAAAAGCAGACTAAAGTGGATATTGGGTGATTTATAAACCACCTTTCTCCATTCTTTCTGAGCGCCAGTACATTTGGTAGATCATTGATAGAACTCTCTTTAACATATGATTTTCAAAATGAAATTAAACAGGCAACTCCCTACCCTGCTGCTTTCCCACCTCATGCAGCACCCAAGGGTGTTCGGAGGACCCTGCAGCACCTGTTTGCACAGTGACAGCCGCGGGCCCTGCAAACGTGCTCTGCAAACCTTGCAGCCCCGCTGCGGTGCAACAGCTGCAGCTATTAGTGCTGCTTGTGCCAAACGCCTGAGAGCCTTCACGAGCTTGTCCGAACGCACAAGGCTCGTTCATGAGCAAAAATATTAAATGTTACTCCTTGACATTTTGTTGTTTTAGTAATCTAACCCCTTGGAAACTATATCAAGATCTATAAAGCCATTCAGCTCTTAATCGTAGC
Source organism: Falco peregrinus (assembly GCF_023634155.1). Taxonomy (NCBI): domain Eukaryota; kingdom Metazoa; phylum Chordata; class Aves; order Falconiformes; family Falconidae; genus Falco; species Falco peregrinus. The sequence continues at coordinate 1,744,086 of NC_073724.1, read as the reverse complement.
AGATATGAATCACTGTGTCAGTTAGCACTAGGTGCATAAATCGCTGGCAATGTGGATTTATGGCACCGGGATGTAATTCACCAGTATCAGCTCTTAAATTTGATTAGAAATATGGGATTTGAGAAGAACAGACCTGCATTGCTGGTTGCAATTTGAGTTGTGACCTTAATGAAAAAGTCGGGGACCGGGACTCACAATCTGCCAATGTGCTTAAGTAACAGTTTCATGTTCACCCTGCCCAGATTAATTGCTTCTCTAATCTGTGAACGCTGACACACATGCACAGCTCTGCACACTAATAGGGAGGATGGCAGCCGAGGCTCTATCAAGTTTCATTATATCCTGCATGCTTAATTGTCTTCATCACTGGAAACCATCATTTTACCTAACAGTTTAAATACAGCAGAAACGCCATAGTCACATTTAAGTATCAGAGACTTGTATAAGCAAACAGAAATGGTTTTAAGAGGAACAAATGTAACATAGCCGCACGGATCTGGTTGCCTGATGCAGGTAGAAGGTTTTTCTACTCATCCTCTGTGTCTGTAGCCAAAGCAGGGTCAGAATCTGTGACAAAAAGTTTTTTGATTCATTCAGCTTAGCCTGGTGACAACAGCACACTGGGTCAAGTGCGCTGTAGCTGACTGTAATTGCAGATATTAATGAAGCTTTGAAAGGGATTCAAAAATTACTCTAAATGCCCACGCTGGCCAGAAACTCATTTTGTTCTCATATAAACATGCCAGATCATCCAAAAAATAATTCAGCTACTCAGGTCAAGACGCACAGATAACACTCGAGCTCTTTTATAGTTTATACCCATGCCAGGCTTCTCTCTCCTTGGCTCATTATCTTGTTCCCCCCCCCTCATTTGACAGGGGACCCTACTGAATATCAGAGCATAGCACCCACACGCTGATGCTGCCACACTCGCTGTTACAACACTCGGTGTGCAGAAGCACACTACAGCTAGTAGTGCTGGGGGGGCAATAACTGTTCCCCACTGAAGCCCTTGAAACTGAGGCATTTGGTCCCAGCCTTGGAGACACACCAGCCTTGGATACCCTCCCCTCACAACCCTCCTGAGTGGTTGGGTTTTGCCTGTTGGAGATCTACAGGGTGTTAAAGCAGAGGAGCCTTTGCCTCCCCCCAAGCACCCCTCCACTCTGCTGCTGCCCGTGGCCATGCTCTGATCACTGGCCTCGGTGACCCCGTGGCTCCCAGCCTTCTGCCCAAGTCCCCTTTCAAGATGCTGCATTTCTGGATGAAAGAGGTAAACCCAGCACTCACAGACCATCCCAACAGCAGGTGCTGAGGGGTCTGGGCTAAACTGCAGCTCCTGGAGGACACCTCATGGGCTTAAAGCATCTCTTTAACCTGCCAGAATATCCTTGTGGGCTTCGTCATTGGAGCAGCAGCCCAGCTCCCACAAGGAGGGGGAATGGAGGGGCAGCCTGGACTTGGGAATCTTCTCCCACTCTGGCTCTGCCAGCCACCAGCTACACACATACGAACCGCAGAAACTTACACCACCTAAAATCTTTCTTCAAGTCAAGAGGGCTTCTAGCAGAGCCCCAAAATTCCGCTTGTCAGCAGGAAAGTGTGTCCTTTTCTAAAGAAGCCATGGGAGTTGCTCAGCAAATGCTCTGCAGAAAGTCCCTGAGGCACCGTGGTGCCATGTCAGCCATCTGCCGCCTCTTCCTGGCGCCAGCCCTTCTCTGCGCAAGGAGCTGAGAATGGAGCCGTTCTCCTTCTCCCCGCTGTTAGACAAACTTCGAAGCACCCGACCGATACTAGTCTATCAGCCTTACAGTTATTTAAAGAGAGTCTGTCAGTTTATTATTAATAGCAGCAATTACATTATAGCAGCTAAAAGACACAAGTGAGATTGGGAACGTACTGCAGGCAGGGTTAGAGATCTGCTCAGGCTTGCTCTGTGCTAGAAGAGGCTTCCAAGTGTGATTATATGGGCAAACCCTTCTAGCCGAGACCCCCGATACATCTTCCCAGGGTGTGTGGCGTAGATAGGAGCTCGCTCTGCCAGCTGCCCATCCATAAGCCGAACGGCCGCAGCGGCAGACTGCAGCTAGGACACCCTGCCCCCAGCAGTATCTCTTGCCTCAGGTTTAGCGAGGCACTCATCTATCCACGTCACTTCTGGCCATTGCAGAGCTGAGGCAGAGCACGCTGACATTCGCTTTTGGCACATAGAGTCCCTCACTCCCACAGGAAAAAAACACCACTTCCCAAAAAGAATATAGACAACCAGCAGAACACCGCACTTTTTTTTGCTCATATAGCTGCATCTAAACTGGGGCTTTACATCAGCGCAAAAGCATTATTAAAACAGCTCATCTAACCAACGTTATTTCACCGTCAGCAACTCCAAATGTAGGTCTGAGCCACTGGCAGAGCACCAGCTTCCTAAACAGGCACTAAAGAGTTCATGCTTTAAACGCTTTCACAGAGAAGGGAAACTGAGGCAGAAAGCAATTGAAAGCCTCTCCCAAGGTCTTGCAATACATTTATGCAAAGCATGACCCCACACCTGCATTTCAGTCCGTGGCACAGATGCCACGGAGGTAGCAATTTAATAAGCTACCAGCCCCATCTGTTCATTATTGTCTCAACTGGAGATTGCCGTCCCAAAGCTAAGCCACATTAATTGATTATATGAATGCTTCTGTTTTGCCCCAATGCAAAAGCAGTCAATTTAATTTAAAACCTTGTTGGAGGAGATTTCAATTTGCTCGCTGACTTTATGCCGAAGCAGACAAGGAGCATCACACAAGTTTCATAACCAGCTCCCACTACGTCTGACAGAGCGCATCTGTCCACCTCCTACCTTTCTGGCAATTTTTAAATCAAAATGAATAAAAAAGGAAATAAGCAAAAAGGAGACTTTTCTTGTGGTGCTACCCAGAGCTTTGAGCATAACAGAATCCCAGCTAGCAGAATTTCCCAAATCTAATAGCATTTGTTCAGTCAGAAGTTTTCCCTGTTCTGAAGTTTCCCTGGTTTGCTTTCCAGCAGCATGTATTTTCGCTTTCCCTCCATATTTTAGTCTGGGTAAAGAAAACAGAACACAGTTCGTATTTTTATTACGACTACCAGCACCAGGCAGCAGAGTTAGGGTCACAGAAGCTGGGGGGGGCAGGGGGGGGTATGCCACATCCACTCTTTTTGACATTTTAAGTCATGAAAATTCCACTAGTGGTGTGAGAGGCTGCTGGATTTTTCTCTCTTACCCTTTTCTTTCATTTTTATTAGTGGCTGGATTTTGATTTCGTTATACCTGACAAAGACCAGCTGCCTCCACAAGTAACTGCGTTATCATCAGAGGCAGCCACAAATGAAAGCGCTACGTATGTCAGAGGATTGCAACATTTACTGCTTCTTTTTTTTTTTCTATAAACTGCATGAGAAACCAATCCACCTTCTAGTGCTAAAGTAATAGACTTGCAAGTCTTCCCTGTGAGCTTTGCTCCCAGTGGAAAACCTACCTCCGTCAAACGATCCACTTGCCCTCCAAAACCACCATTTCTCTCTACTGTCCAGAAAACCAAGATCCCTTTTCACACATCAGCTCTGGGCACTAAAGAAAGAGTGTTTTTTCAGTTAAAAGCCAGTGTTGTTTTTTAGCTCTTTGTCCTAGCAGTTATAGTCCTGCTTTGTTTACATTGGGGATATTTTTCTTTTATTCTTGGGAAAAGTGAGCAAAAAAGATCCAAACTCCCTCCCACAAACAAAAAGACAGGAGCACAGACACTTAAGGGGCTTTGCTCAACCGCAGTGACATTACTGAGAAGTGCAACAGTAAATAAAGTAAGCAGATGTTTGCAGGCAGCTGAACAAGGTGGTTTGAAGGTACCCAAATTACTGCAAACAGCCCATTTCTCTTTCTCTTCCACCTTCTACCCTGTCACTTGACCATAATGACACTCATGCTGTTCATCACACTCTCTCCCCATCAATTTTCATTGCCCTCCACAGCTTCTTTATCACTTTTGTTGCCAAACCTACACCTACCTTTAGTTCAGATGTTTACCACAAATCCTGGCAATAGACAACTAATCCGTGAAGAATGGAAATAAATTGCCTAGTTTTAAGAGGCACTAGGCGATAATGTATTTTTTCATATCCACAGATATAGCTAAATATCTTCGCATCTCTGTTGGAGAACTGACACTGCACTAATGCCCTTCCCCTGACTGTTGGTCTGTCCCCTCTGTGCTATTTTAAGAAGCGAACACGTTCTGGTGCAGTAAATAAGGACCAAACCACCACGTGACTTAAAACAGTCACCAGCAAAGAAGAATTTCCAGCCATTCCCTTTGCACAGGCCCTGCAGGCTGTTTTCCTACAAACTGCCATTAAAAAAAAAAAAAAAAGGTTTGATTTTAACTCCAAGCTCTGCTAAAAGGCATTGAATGCTCCTGGGTTTAATGCTCATGAACAGAACTATTATCATTTTCAAAGATTAAAAAAGATTTTTAGCTTCCAGAAAAAGAAATGTCAAAACCATTGCCTCCTTTTTCTTACAATTTTGTGGTGGGGCTTTTTGGTTGGTTCTTTTTTTTATTATTTTCTTTTTTACACTGATGTAACAGCATTGACTTTAGTGGGATGTGAGGTTTACTCTGGTGCAAATAATAGAGAAAAATCAATCTCTTCCTGCAGATACATCTGTTCCTCAAGCCGAAACGTGTGACCAGGAGCAGGCTCCAGCACAGAACACCCTGCGAGCCACATACCCTTTCACCACGGCGCCGCAGCAGAGCCAGGCTGGTGGCTCGTTCCCAGCCCTGCTTCACCTACCCAGACTGAGAAAATAAACCCTAGGTCCACACCCTGTGGAAAACAGGATGGGTGAGGAGAAAGTCTGGCCTCACGAGAGGCTGCCAGATCCATGCTTAGCTGACAGACCCAGGAAATGTCAGCTCTCTTTCCCACTAGCTGAAATTCTGGATGTTTTGGGGCAAAACGTCTGTTTTGTTTAACAGCCCCACAGCCCTGCTGTCCTCATCATCAGCAAGGCATGGTGCTGTTCCCCGTACTCTGGACCACACAGTCCTGAGCTGGCAGTGCAGCCTCAGCTGGCAATAAGGAGACAAATCTCTGTCTGCTGACAAACCTGAAGAAGCACAGCCCAAGAAACTCTCGGAGGCCAAATAAAAAGTTTTTTAAAAAAATATTTCAGCCACCATTTACTTTGCTTGGAGGGGGGCAGGGAAGAAAGGGAAGAAGGGAGGGGAGTGCTCAGCTCATTTTCCGGCACTATGATCTCCTAGAACATGGAAAAACAAACTCTGAAAGATGCACCAGCTGAAGGACGGGGAGCAGCAGGCACAGTGCGCACAGAGATCCCTTCTTCTGCTCCTCACTGACCAGAGTGAAGGGGTAAGGCAACCCCTGGCTGCTGGGGACCTCCCCCCTTCTTGCCATGTTCCTAGCGGGGCAGGAGCCCTGCCAGAGCCATGGCCATGTCCCTCACAGCTTTCCTAGCCCCTGTCCCACAGCACGACCAGCGCCACCAACCTCTGCGAAGCGAGTGGCAGTCGCGCCAGGGCATCGCTGCTGCCCCAGAGGCGTGTGACAGAGCCTCAGCCAGGACAAGCAGGCTTGCCACATCCGGAACCGCGAGGGAACGCAGCCTTGGAAGCAGGCACTGCAGTTGCCATTGCCACCCCGAGGCCACCTCACGGGCAGGGGCTGAGGCACACTGGCAGCCAGCCACGCACAGCCAGCGTGTTTAAGAAGATGCATACATTTGCACTGCTTACATTCGCTACTTGCTAAATTTGCACATTTAGCAAGTAGCCCAGCACTGCTGCTGCAACCCCCCAGGTGTTATTGGCAGGTCAGCACCTGGCTTGCTACCACTCCCCTCCACCCAGGCAAGGACGCAGCGAGGCTGTGCCCCACATGGTCACCACCATCTCAGATCACGATGACCTGCAAGTATAAACCGAGGCTGCCGCTGTTACCACGGTGATGTACATGGGGTCTCTCCCTCCCTGCTTCCCTTCCTACCTGAAAATGTTATTTAATGTTATTTCCCTTCATTGCAGTTCCTTAGGCACACCTATGATACAGGGTTTGGGAAAAGTTAAAAAAAAAAAAAAAGACAAGATGTCAAATCAGGAAAACAACAGAAGATGGAATGGAAATAGTCAGGCATTAGTAGGCTGTGATGCACAAATGGAAAACATATCCATTATTGGGAAATGGTGTTTAATATTTGCAATTTGCATTTACACTTGAGAGTTCCAAATGGAAACATCGTTCAGCCTCTTAGAGGTACTGTCTCTCGCCATCATTCCTGCTCGCTCCCCATACTGCTTTCATACTGAGTTCAGCAGCCTCCAGCACACACCACGATACTTGCCCTGAGCACAGGGTGCTGCCAAGCCAAGCCCCTGCACCCCCACCCGGTTACCCAGTCTCGAGGGGACCCCCAGCCTTGCAAACCTCCCAGAGGAGAGGGCCACAGTGGATCAGTGGCACCCAGCAGCCATCTCAGAGCCTGTTCAGGACAGCCAGGGAGGTCACCTTCCATCACACTCTCCATCTTGCTCGGGTAAACATTACATTTTAGGCATCCCACAGCTTTTACGTTCCTGGTGGCACAGGTTAGCAGCCACCCCGTTGCCTCCACACAAGCCTCTGCTTTCTGCTTCATTATCAGGTGCCTGCCTGATTTAGAGATTGCCTGGTGCCAGCTGCATCTTTAATGCAGTCACTGGTGGTGAAATGTGATGCCACAAGCACTGGATTGCAGCATCCCTGAAGGAACTGGGGTGATAAAGGGAGAAGACCACTTGTATTTACACGCAGATGTCTTCATAATCATCAGGGCCAGCAAAGGAGAGAATCATAGAATCATTTAGGTTGAAAAAGACATTTGAGATCATCAAGTCCAGCCATTAACCCAGGACTGCCAAGTCCATCACTAAACCATGTCACTAAGCATTAGAATTAAGAAGAATTAGGCAGGAAAATAGAATTAGCATTATTTGGATGCTAATGTGTTTTGGATGCTAACTGGAAGAAACGTGATGCTTTTAAAGCGAGTGCGTGTGGTGCTTCCTGGAAAAGGATGTTGCACGCTGACACAGCGCTGGAGCAAAGCAAGCAAAGCAAGCTGAGGAGAGGCTCAGGCTTCGGAGGGGGGAATACAGGTAGAGAGAACATTGCTTTCTGCACAAAGACTTTCATTTCGAGGAGAAGTGAGGAAAATGGGAAGTATCTCAACAGACCAAGGTGAATGAATTTTGTTTATTCCAGAGAGGGCTGAAACTCGAGGCTCCACAGAGCAGGTCTGCAAGAGCTTCTTCCCTCCCCGCAGACCTCATGGAAGGGACACTAGCCTGGGGAGCTGTGCCCAAACTGCATTTTCTGCCACCTACCCTTTCCCCTTCCACCTCTTGCCTTCACCCTTCACAGCAGGACACCCACAAGACAGAGGTGATGACTTCACGCTGTCAGGCACCTGCTACTGTCACACAGGCACCACTAAGAGGCATTCCCACTGGCATATTTTTTTAATCCACATCCAAGCAGTGTCCATCATTCACAGCTCTCTGCTTCCTCCCTCACACCCCTCGCCAGCTCTCGCAGCGCTGCCGCTGCTGATCACAGGATCTTTGCTTTTGAAGGCAGCCTGGGGTGGGCTACCTCCTTCGAGCTCTCAGGGAATACAAAATAATGACATAGGTTTTTTACTTTTGTGAACAGGAACCACTCAAAAGACACAGTGCTCCTGGCAGCTCCTGGAGAAATGATGCCCCAGTGACAGGCTTCTTTTCTTCTTTATGAAGCCTGGGCTCCTCCTGATGCCCATCTATGGTCCTTAGCATCATTAGGAGATGTTTACAGCCATTGCAGGGACGGCAAGCTCCAGGCTTTCGGTCTGCAGAAGAAACACAACTTTGCATTGAGCACTATCTTCTGTTCAGGCTGTGCAATTTGATTACAGAAAATAATAAAGATACTATCTGATGGAGAAAAATTTTCCGGGAGTGTGGAGGTGCTTTTGAACAGCAGCTTCATGATCCCTAGCCTCAGGGCTGCCACAGCACTAGCTAGAGGCAGTAGCTTTCAGAGGACCACCTAGCATTAGACTCTAGGCTAAATATTTAGACGTAGCTGTGCTAACAGTTATGTTTACACATTTCTCTACATAGCCAGTGGCATGCAGGGTTTAGGGGTTCTGCTGCCTTCTTTCCTGTCCTGCTGTGAACTCCCTGTGCTACTTGAGAAGGCCGGTTTATTTGCATGGAGCTTATTTTCTTTTAGAGGTGGAAATAGTACCTTTCTGCCTCACAGACACTGATGTGGCAGCTGTGAAGCTGCTGGTTAGAAAGTGCCGTAGCAGTAATAAACTACCATTACCAGGTTCACAGACACTCTAGGAGTCCTTATCTACAGCCTCCCAGCCTAATTTTGCCTTTTGATTTGTACAATTGATTGCTGAACTGTCCAACCTGAAACGGCCTAAAGGCAGCTGGTTTGCAGCAAGAGGCATTTCTCGTCCCTCCCCCTGCTGAAACCAAAGGTGCTGCACAGAATCATAGGTGCTCAGCACTGCCCATGGGCAGCAGCATCCTCCCGCAGCCACAGGTCACTTGGGAAGCTGAAACCTTTTTCTGGTCATCTGAGCAACCCCCTTCAACCACGTCCCCCTGGCCCCGCTGTTTGCAGCCCCAGGAGCTCTGCCGTAAGGGGCACCTGAGGTGCACTGCACTGGGGGCAGGGGCTGTGCAGGATGAGCACCCTGCTTCCCTCGCACACCCAGCGAGTGCACAGCACAGCCTGGCAGGGCTTTGCCACGGGGGAAAACACAGCCCGACGTGGAAAAGTGCAGCCAGTCAGCTGGGCACCACGGTGTCCCCTTGTGCTGCCAGCCCCGCTCCCCTCCCTGCCACTTCCAGGTGAAGGCCCCGGTGCAGAGCCAGGTTCGGGGTGCCCAGCCCCTGGGCAGAGGATGCCCAGGCCCCCCGGCATCCAGGGCAGGATTTGCACACCGCCGGAGCAGGGCCCTTCCTGGCACTTTGGTGGGAAAGTGGCGAGGGAGGGAGGAAAGGGAGAGGGGAAAGAAGCAGGGGCTAGGAGGGAAAGGCGAGCAGGGAGAAGCTGCGGAGAGCAAGGTGGAGGCAGGCATGGGCTGCACCATCACCCAGCAGCAGCACCCGCCCCAGCCCAGAGGCAGGGGTCTCCAGCCCCCCCGGGGGCCCCCAGCACTCCCAAGCCATGGCAGCCCCTTCCAAGACACTGGGGGAGCTGCGAGTTCCTAATAACCTTTTAAGGGAGGAAAAAAATAACCAAAGAAACAAAGAAACCACCCAGAAAACAAAACAACCCAACAAATCCAGCCCTGGCACAGGTCCCGTGCAGCCCTTGGGGAAGCTTGTGGCACGCCATGTGTGCGATGGCTCTGGGGGAAGGACACACGTGTGCCACCCTTCACAGCATGTGGGCCTTCTGGGGGAAGGACACATGCGTGTCACCCTTCTTACTGCGCCAGGCCTCACAGCGCAGTATTGTCACTGGAGGCGAAGGAGAAATCAAGCCTTACCAGTGGAAACCCAGCACCTGTAGATGCACCCACTAAAAGAAACATTTTCAGATTCATGTACCTGTTTTTCAAAAGGCTGAGAATAAATCTGTCTTTTTTGCAAGATAAGAAACATTTCACATTTCGTTTCAAAGAGACAAAGTTTAATAGTTCTGTACAACAAGGGCAATGTTTCAATCAGAGCCCCAGTAATAGATGCTCTATGCTGAATAGTCTTATGTAGCAATGACAATATAATCAATTGATGGATGAGTTAAAATCTTTCATGACTCACTCAAAACCCACTCTATATAGCAGCATAAGCATGTCCATTTTCCAGATAGGCTGCATCCATCAGTAATACCAAGGGAAGGGATAGGGAAAGGCTTCTGAAATGATGAAAGATATTTTGAATGTATCAAGCTTTGCTTTGCTTTTCTACTGTGCTTAATCTTTCCCACCCAATCCAGTACAGGCATTTGCCTTACAGAAGTATTTTGTGATATGGAGAAATTACGTAGGAAGAAACAGGAGTATGGGAATTAGATTATACCCATAGCCCAGATCCATCTGGAACTGGCTGGTTTATGAAGCCAGAAGAGATCATACAATTTCCTTACCTTCCTGCTATGATCTTTCCAACTTATCTTAAAATTCTTTGTCGCACTTGAAACCCATCCAGGACTGGAAATGAGAGGGCTATACTAACACAGAGACTATCTATTCTGGCTAAAAACAGAAGTCATTCATTCTAGCAGTACCCTGATACGTTTGGCAGGCTTGTAAATTTGGGAATTAGACAATACAAGCTCTGAACCTCATTTTTTTCCATATCAAATTAAACATCTGAGTTTTACCCACCACTGCCCAGTGCTGTAGTTCGCTTCATAATTGCCTCTTCCTAATGAGCTGAAGCTCTGCACATCTTGTCGTTTGTATGGGTTTGTGCTGTGGATACAAGGATTAGCAAGTATTTAGGATTCATATCTCATCTGAAACATGAATAACTTACTGCGTGTCCTCTACCAGTGGGACAGTTAAGCCAAGTGCCGTGCGCTGGTGCCCTGTGGGCTCCCATCACCAGGGGAGGTCTGGAGAACAAGCAGGTTTTACCACTTGACCATAAAATCATTGTATCTAGAGCTGGCGAAGAGGACTGAGGTGAACCCCAGAGTTTAGGAGGCTACACCATGAAAAGTCCCCAGCACTGCATGCTGAGGGAGGGACCAGTGTGGAGTTGGGATGTCCCTGGAGGCAGCAGGAAGCCTCCCATGTCCAGTGGGAGCAGCCCCTCCTGTGCTCTCTCCCCTCAGATGTTATGGCAGGAGCGAGGAAAACTCCCTGTTGAGCTTCCGTCAACTTCACCCAGCTTGAAAGTTAGCTGCAACACCCCCACAAAACCTCCAGCTGGGAGAATGATACAAGAAGAGAGATGACTGCTCAAAGGGGCTAAGCCTTCAGCCACCAGCGCTCTCCCACACATTCAAACTCCCTTCTCCCCACTTATTTTCTCATTCCTCTCCCAAGCACCATGACAAGCCAGCTCTCTGTTCTTAGTGCTTTGGTTACACCCTCACAGCACTTGAACTGCTGAGCCCTCCCAACAAAATCAGGATAATGAATAATGTTCATCATCTGCTTCGGTGTATCTGTTTCCGCCCCCTGGACTTGCAACATAACTGGTGAGGCACAAGCCCCAGCAGCTGAATGAATCCCACACCACCAGGGTGGACAGGCACAGCAGTGTGCCCTGGCAGCCTCCTCAAACCCTGCAGCCTGCTTCTCCAAGCTCAAGGCTCCTCTTCCCAGCTGGCAACTTGCCGTGGAGGACCCGGCCCCACTTCAAAAGCAAGATGGCAAGGGAGCCCTGAGGTACTGGGGTGTCCAGCACAGCAAAAAGGGATGCCCCCCCTCCTTGGTCCTCCCCAGAAGTGCTGCTCCCCACACCGCCCACATTAAGAGCCACCTCCAGACAGGGTGCCAAGGCACAGAAGGGGGAAGGATCAGACCTTTTCAACCTGGGCTGCCTTTAGCAACATTAGGAGCCAGGATCAATGGCCAGCTAGCTTCTCTCCGTCTAGGCTTGAACTGGACTGTTTCTTATCAAAAAATCGAGAAGCACAGAAATACGCATAGCATTGCATATAATATAGAACTTAATTGCCTTTACTCATTCCTGCAAAAGCCTATTTCTCGAGCAGAAGTCGCTGTCATTACTGACTCCCCAATCGCGCATACCTGCAGCCGGGAGGCATCACTCACTCGGCCGTCGATACCCTCACAACGGAGCTTTACAACGGTGGAAATTGTCGCTCAATTAATCGCTGGGTAGTTCCTGCCAAATTGCCTGCAATAGTTCTTCCTTTGGCACGGAAGGAAAGGATACGGCCCTTTAAAGTGCTCTGAGGTCACATTAGCCCCGCACATGCTCCATTAGCTGTGACCTTGTCTCTCCAGCACAAGTGGGAAGCTCGTCCCGGCTCTTTGCTCCGTGCCCCCTCTGCCCGTGCCCAGGCAGCAGGTGTGAGGGCAGGGGGTCCCTGCCAGGGGACAGGGGATGTGGGGCAGCCAGAAGCACAGCCCTGGGGGGCTGGGAATGCTGCCCCCGAGCTGCCCGGCCGCCTGGAGGGACGGAGGCGAGCGGCTCCGAGGGGAGGGTGCACAGGCTGGGGGGAGCCGGGGCGCCCTTGGGAGGGGAGGGGGGTGCCGGGCACCAGGAGGGAACTCGCACAACTCCCTGCCCCCGCACATGGAGGGTGGGACCAACGAGAAAAAAAGTGTTTTGCTTTACCTGCTGCCATGGGCCCATGGAGGCTGCCCCTCGCGAGAGCTGCAGGAGGATCAGCAGGAGACACGGTGTATTTTCCGTGGGAAACACATGGGAGCTTTCCTTCCCTTTTATCAGCTAGGAATATCAGCGGTGTTGAAAAGCCCACAGAAACCCACCAATTTCTTGCTGCTCCAACAGCAGAGGAAGGTGAGGGTGCTTTCCAGCCGGGGGGTGAGAAGCGCCCACTCTCCTGGCACAGGGGTGATGGAGCAGCGCAGCCACATGCCCTGGGTGCACCCCAGTGCGTCCCCCCCAGGGACAGGGCTGCGGCGGGACTGCTCTGTGGCTCACCCAGGACTGCACCACGGGAGCAAGCTAAGCAAGAAATTCATTAAGTGTGCAAAGAATATGAGGAACCTTGGTTGAAAAATATCACAAAATACACTGGCTGTCATCATGGGTTACAGCAGATTTTGGGTAGAGAGCTGCCCTGCTGTACCCTTGTCCTGTCTGTGAAAGCTTTTCACCGGTAACTTGCCTTGCAGGAAAATTCAGAACTGAACACAGCAAAACATTCTGTGAAGCTATGAACTTTGCAAAATTTTCATTAAAAATGTTTAAAACCAATGACATTTTTCATGGAACATTTCAGTCTTGAGTTTGGAATGGCTTTCAGCTTTGAAATTAAATTTCCCTTCTAAAAATGAAAAAAATGAGCATTGAAAAGAAATCTTTTGATACTTTTACAACCCAATGTGACAAATGAGCCATTTTTCACAATGCCGATTTGTTGAAAATACTTTTAACAGGTCATTCCAAACAGGCTTTTTTTTCCAAAATATTGACAATTTAAACAACTCTCATAGGTTGTTTGGCCTTGGGTTTGTTGGCTTTGGATTTTTTTGCCTAGCTCTAGGACTACATATTTAGTGGTGGTGTTTTTTGGGTTTTTTTGGATGCAGTTTACCACAGATTCCAGTCATCCGGATACTCGTGATTTTTAATTAATTGCTTTACCACTCCTGGCTGTAAAAATTGTCAGAAATATAAATGAAATATCAACAAATATACTGCATTCTACTTGTATTCTGCGGGGTGAGGGAAAAAGAAAAAAAAATAAAAAGAAAACTGGAATTGTGAGTTGCAAACTTGGCCTTCCTCTGAGTGAGTTGTTGGTACATTTGAGACTCTACACAGGATATGTTCTCATTTCTTCTAAGAGTTATTCCACTCTTCAACATTTAGCAGGACTATCTGAATGCTGTGATTGTCACACCCTTCCTAAAAAGCTCTTTTACTCCTTTTTCAGGTACAATATTACCTCTGTTGTTTCAATTGCAGATACCCAAACTTCCCTCCTACCGTAACACTTACGGCATTTTCCACCGGTGGTATCTGGGGCGGAGGGGGAGGGACGATGGGGGAGGGGGAAGAAAAAAGATGGAGTGCAAAATGGGGTGGAACAGAATAAATTTAATTCAGTATAAAATCATACAATGCAAAGAGGTTCTACTCTGAGTAACTATTGTAAGTTACCGAATAAAATTCTCTACTGTTGCTAATGTAAGTGCTGCTTTATTTAATGTATTATGTTACCGCTATTTCTAGCGTGGCCCACCGACATGAGGAAGGGACCACCACACCGATCCATCTAAACATAGTGCCTCGGAGCTGGCAGTGACAGGGACCAGGTGCCTCTGATTAAACTGCAAGGAGGCGGCAAAGGATGAAACCGTGAATCCTTCTGGAAATGTGAGCGGGGTCCTGCTGCCGTGGGTTCGAATGGAACTGGATGGCCTTGGGGTGGTAATGCCGTGCTCCCAGCCCCCCGGGACCTTACCCTCCAAAGCACAAAGCAGGAGCCAGGGCAGCACAGTGCTGGCTGCTGCAGCCTCCCCAGAGCCTGTCGATAGCTCGCAGAGTGGCAAGAAATTGACTTTACCATCCTGAAACAGTGGCTCTCACAGCTATTTACAACAACTTAGAAAGTCAGCACAGCGTTCAATTATTTCCCTGCTCCTTCAGAAAGTTAAAGAGGTAAGACAGAAGGTGAGAAACACATAAAGACAAAACATTACCAGGATCTGCACAATCTGCTGGGAGCAAAGCATCGCTATATGGCCCCATTCACAGTAGCATTATCTGTCTTTCCCTCCCAGCTCACCCACTGACTCGGAGCAATTTCAGTTTTAATGAATGCTTAAATTCAAATATCATCACAAAACTATCCAAGACTCTGCATACAAATATTTGTTTTATTCCTTTTGTGCAAGGTGGCATCCTTTTCAGCCTGACTGGAAAGAAGCCCAGCCAGAACCTCAATGGGTATCAGCAGAGCCTGCATTACCCTATTTTAAACATCTGCACAACGCACACTGGCATCACAGGTAGTTTTGGTGCCTCAGTTAAGCAAAGCTCTGCTGGAGATGGAGCTTACAGGCAGCCAGCCCTTTCCTTGCTGGTGGTGGACTGAGGCATCCAGCAAGCTCCAAAGGCCAACTGGAAATTCCAATGTGTTTTCAGTTTCAGTGCCCCTGCTTGCTTTTCTCCTACAAAAGAAAAAATAGCCCTCAGTCAGCTTTTTTTTTTTTTTTAATTTTGTATTTGTTACTTTACCCTCTTCCCCAGCCAGCCTTAATAATCTCCTCTAAAAAACTGAATTCTCTCAAAGCCAGTCGCACAGAAGATTTTCTGTGCCTTTGAATATTTCCCCATCCCATGGAAACCCCTGGCATGCTGCAGAGCGTTGGCCCAGCTCATCACAAAGCAGAGGTATAACTCATGCTGCTTGAAGACAAGGAGAAAGAGCACAGGAATTACATTGATGGATTCACTCACTAATTATTCATTAAGATAATGAGAACAAGCTATCAGAAGGATTTCTGAAAGAAGCGTGTTTGAAGGAAGGACCCCAGAGGTAGAGTGAGCAGACCTGAAAGCAAAAAATTTGGAGGTGATGGGAAGAGGTGGCACAGGAGAGTGCTCGGAGGGCCACAAAGGCAGGGAGGGAGATGAGCCACCCTCCTGGCGATGGGGAGAGAAGCCTCCAGGGAAGCCATTTCTCATCGCTTTTTTATGAGAAGACCCTGGGGAGACCTGTCCCCTGGATCAGGCACCACGCACCGTGGCTATGAGCACTCCTCACAAGTGGTAGGGCGGGCGCTGCACAAAGGAGGATGAAGGAGCTGCCTTTTTCCTCCTCCCCTACGTGAGCAATCTGTAATATGTGCTCTCGCTTGGGGGCCTTGCTCAGAGAGCCAGGAGGAGTTTGTACAGGTGCTGATGCGCTCACTAACAAATTTTGCAAGAGCAGAGCTCTGCCAGCGGGGAGCCCGAGAGGTGAGGAGGTGAGAGCTGAGCACCGCCACCCCATGCGGTGTTCCATTATATACCTGCCTGACCGCACAGGGATGCGGAGCAGGGGGGAGCCCCCTCCCCAGCTCCCCCAGGGATGCCAGGAGGGTAAGGGCAGAGAGGGCAGCTTGCTGCTGAGAGGTGCTTCTGGCTGAAAGACGGGGCATTTGGGAAAGGTGGGGGAGCACAGGTGGGGTGAGAGTTGTGGTGGTCTGTTGACTGCAGGTACAGGCACCTGCTGGAAGGAAGTGCAAGCACGTGTTGGGCTCGGGGCAAGTTTCTGCGCTCCCTGGGCAGAGCGGGCGCCCCTCTCTGTAGCAGCGCCCAAGCTCTGCTTGGTGTCTGCAGCTGCTGCCTTGATTTACCCCTGCTGAAGTCCCATCAAGCAGCGCAGTTTTAATTGAGTGAGGGCGAGGGGCAGCGGGAGGAAGCTGTGGGGGGGAGGACAGAGGTACTTCCCCAGCACAGACCTTTACTCCCTCCCAGCTGCCTTCCCAGCTCCTCCTGCTGCCAAGGCTACCCTCGCTCAGACACCTGCGCCCGTGCCCATGTGCCCCCCTCTCTCCCCCCTCCTCTTGCCCATGCACCGATGGGGGTCCTGCAAGGACAAGCTTGATTCAAGCCCCCTCTGCAGAGCACCCACCGAGCCTGGCTGAGGTACTTGGTTACCTGTATGCAGCAGCCCCGTGCTGAGCCCCTGGACACCAGCCGAAGCAGCAGCACACCGTGCAGTGATCTGTTGCAGCAGCACGGCTGCTCACCACCAGTATCCCACATAGGGACGAGTGAGGAACCAGCACCTGATGTGCTCTCGCACTATCAGCCCTACCAAGTTCTAGTGCATCTCTCTGGCTGGGTTTGAGCTAAAAACTTCTCCAGGGGCTTTTGAAAATCCAGGCTCAATCTTCATGGCTAAGACATGGAGGTGGTGGTCACGTTCACCCCCTCACCTACCCTGCATAACACAGCAAAGGGTTTGATGCTTTGGCCGCAGTCCAGCAATATTGCTCTTTGAAACTAGTCTCACCTGCAGTAAACCCTAAGGAACAACAGCACCTTCAAATTCTTCTGGAAATGAAGCATTGAAGGAGGCTCTGGGATATTCATGTGAAGTTTCCAGTAAAGGAAACTGGAAGAAAAAGTGCTGTAGGTGGGATGATGAAGGGACCTGAGACTGAAAGGAGCAAAAAAAGGACAAAGCATGTCAAGAGGGTAGTGTGAATTTTGGTAAGAACAGGAGGAGCAAGGAAAAGGAGAGATGAGAGAAAGGAGCAGAAGAGCACTAAGACAAGGAAAGCCCCAGAGCAAGTCGAAGTAACCTCTGTAAAAGAAAAGGACACCGATCAACAAATACCTGTTGTAACACACATAGCAAAGGAAGCGGACAAGAAAATGAGTAAAAAAAGCACAATGTAAAGGTGATGGGAGGGAAAATACAGGGAAGGGAAGCGAGGCAAACGCAAGCCAAAACACATGAGGCAGGAGGAAAAGATGAGGCAAAAGGAGGTCGGGTTTCCACTAAAAGCAGGACCTTCAGGGCAAGGGGGGAGCCTATTTCACTGCAAAGCCAGGTGTAAGCAGCGCGGAGCTCTTCCTTGGGGTTTGCCCTTTCCCTCGAGTGCAGGGGGCAGTGGGCCGGGGCTGCTGACCCCACCAGCCAAGGGCACAGCATGGCAGCTGGCAGGCAGGATGCCAGGGCTCTGCCGCTGGGCCAGGCACGCACAAACCTGCCGGAGATACCGAGCCAGCAGCCCACAAGGCAAGGGGGAAACCATTCTGGCCCTCACTTGAAACTCCCGTTTTTCAATTTTGAGGCTACAGGCTCGCTTCTTACTGATGACCTACATTTCCCCAATAAAGCCAGATGATTACCAGCGCCTATGCGAAAGCCATTTCAGACGTAATCCTGCATTATGTCGAGGCTTATTATGTCTGCATTATGGCAAGCCTGAAACACTTCCCTGGTCCTTTTTCCACATCTGCGGGAAAAGAACAGAAAATTTTTCAAGCATTTTCTAAAAAAATCGCTTGCTGTCAACAACACTGTATCTTTTCGAGGATCTCCACAGCGAAATTCAGCTAGTTTACTGCAACACCCATGTACTAGTCCTCAGCTCTCCTTGGTGGCTTCCACCAGCTGGAGGAAACATCCAAGACTGGTGTGAGAAGTTCCCTTACCAAAACCCATCAGCTGGGGAGGAGGTAACCTCCTGCTTTTCTTCTGGTCATCTGGATAGTCTAAAGACCAGACGAAGACAAGACCCCACCACCCGTGCCTGACATCCTCGTCACACCGAGGAGGAGTCACCTCTGATTCCTACTGTGTCGGCAAAGGTACCCCTCATGTAAGGGCCAGCTGAAAACCTCAGCTGTGAGAGAAAAGCGCCATTTCTTTCCCATCCCAGACAAAAAGAATAACCCTGCCTGACCAAGAAATCCTTTCAGAAGTAAGTACGTTCCACACCACAAAAGAAAGGAATGAGGAAAGGGAATGGTCACCTGCAAAAGAGAGATGCTGGTGAGCTGGAGGTGCCTGAAGGTAAAAGGGCAGTTTGAAGGACTCCAGGAAATAATTAAAAGGGAAGAGAAGCACACACCTGGTGGAAAACAAGGGAGAGCAGATGTTGTCAGATGCAAAGAGTATCCACATCTGTAGCCAAGATTAATTGTGAGAGTAATGGGTTATTTGCCCATCTAGAATGCAGAAGTGAAGTGTTGTGTAGAAATGCCATTAATCTCCCTTGATGGGTACATTATTTCCACTGAATTCTACCTGACATTTCAAGTTGCTTTCAATATATTTTGTTGTATATTTTTTCACATTTTCAGTGCTCTATTGCCAAAGATTCTGGATCATCAAAATTAATCAGCAGCCTGGAACAGAGCCAGATACAACAAATAAAGAACCAGGCGCTTTTGATATTCTCCCAATCCTAGACGGATGTATAACTCACATTTATTGGTATGGGAAGGTCTGGGACTGCTCAGAGAAGGGAAAAAAAAAAAAGTTAAAGAAAAAATAACAACACCCATGTGCATTGTTGGGAGAAACTGATAGGCACTGCCGATGAACAAATGGCTACTACTTCTGCTTCGAAGCATTTGTTTGACTCATCATTTGGAGATCAGCAGAGAGAGAGGAGAGCCCAGGACTCACTCCTCGTGCCTGGTAAAACACCAGTAACTGCGTCAGACGCAATGGTGTTACACCAGTGTAACTGAGCGAGGTCTCTGAAGATGACTGCAAGTATCTGGGCTCCACACATAAAACCAACCCTGAAGGCCTGAATGCAAATTCAAAGATACTCCTTTAAGGGAGGAAAATATATTTGCTTAATTACCCCTGAAGGACAGCCTGATGCAATGGAAAAAAGCTTCCATGTAACAGAAGTAAATGACAGCCCCTGCGCCGGCTGCCTGCCATGGGGTGCTGTTACCCACACCCCAACACCGGCTGTGCCAGGGGTGCCCTGCGAAGCGCCAGCTCCCAGCCCATGGGCACGGCAGCAAGCAGCCGGCACAGGTGGGAAGGAGAAGACCTGAAGCAGAGGCACAGCGGTTCCCACAGGCCATGAGACAGCCAGGCGAGAAGCTTCAGTGGAAGAAGCAGCAGTTTTGGAAAGCCGGTGTGCTTTCCTCCTCATTGCAACTCGCCTTCCTCCCAACAAGTGAACCCTTCTTGAGGAGCCCGTGGTGGCTGCAGCTGAGCTAGCCTGGGGGCTGAGCCGGGGCCCCCTCCCCATGCAGGCAGCGGCGGGGCTCCTCGCCCGCAGCCCTCTGCATGGAGCCAAAATTAAAAATTCTGTTGAGAGGAAATCTCCTGCCAGCCAGTATCCCTGAGCTCAGAGAAATGCTGCAATAACAAATGCTGTGACAGGAATTTCATGCTGAGCCCCAGCACCAAGAGGACACTATCATTTTCCCATGCTATTTTGAAGTGATGCAAAGATGTCAGCATCAAGGGGACTTAAAGGACCCATTACGCAAAGCTCTTTGACAAATAAATAAAACATGAAAGTAGTTCCCTTTGCAGGAAGAGCAGGGGAGAAGAAGGATAAGGGGAGCGCTAGGAGCGGGAACACCATTTTTGTTATGGATTTTGCATGTTTAAAACCTGCCTCTGAAGGCAGCTTAGTAATTAGCAGCAGCTTACATTTACAAGGGTATTTTCCCACAGCTCCATCGCACTGGCTAATTGATGGACTTTCTGCTTTGCCAGTGAGGGAAGCAGGAATGGCCTTGCCTGCTGACACTCCTCGGTGCCCTGGCTACTACAGAGCCATCTCCGTTCACACACACACATCTCCACATACATAGATAGATACATACTTACACAGCAAGTGTATTTACAAACACTGCAAATATTTGGCATCTTAGAAAAGCTCTGATAGAGGCTTCTGTTTTCTCAAGGTATTTAGCATAAATGTACTAGCTAGGAAGCAGAATTGAATAAAACTGTTTGCCCTAAAAATAATTGAAACTGTGGCAGAATAAAGTTACTCTGAGAGATGCGCTTGCTTCACATATAGTTCGCGACTGTTATCTACACTACCTGTTGCAGGGCTGGACAAATTAAAAGATGATGAGATCTTGCTACTGTGCTGTATTTACCGCTATGGGCCCATTTAAATAAGGCACTTCTGAAAGCGATTGCTCCCAAAACCAAAAGTGAAAAGCATGAATCTTGTTGTTTGTTAGCTGAGTGCAGCAGCGTGCTGGTGCATACCGTGCTCCTCATCTCCACAACTTTTCCCACTGACTTCTGAGAAGGAGCAGACAACGGGCTGCCGTTGGGTTTTTTTCAAAAGGGAAGCCAGGAGGAGTCAGTGCAATTATTTTTGGCTCCTGCACACGGGGTATGGTGCCAGATAAGAACGCAATTGTTTGTGTTCTTTAGAAAAATCTTTCTAAAAAAAAAGATGGTTCTGAAGAATTCCTATCAGAATGCACGACCTTTATCAGTAACTAATGCAAGCTGAGTGCCTGAAATACAGGAAGAAGTCTTGGGTTTACCTTTTTCCCCGCTGGGAGGAACATTTCCGCATCATGGGTGAGACACCCGCAGACACCCTCCACGCCCGGTAGCAGCACCCACGGAGGCTGCGGGTCCCCTCCAGGGCTGGGGACCGTCCCGCTGCCTCGGGGGGTGCGGGATCAGCCCTCCCCCTGGTGCGGGGCAGGGAACACCCGGGCACCTGCGCTCAGCTTCAAGCCCGGGGGGTGAGGTGTGCTGCAGGGATCCGGTCAGGGAATCTGCAAAAGAAAGTGAAAGCGTTCCTGGAACGAGGGAGACCAAGCAGCCCCCTTTCCTGTGTGATGACTGCTTCAAACACCACATGCCCGCCCCCCCTCACCCCCCCCATCCCAGCAGGCAATGCAATACTGTGCATAGATTGCAATATGCAGATATCGGTTTGTCCAGTGGTTTTCCTGAATGGAATGTGCTCTCTCCCCCCTTCCAGCTGGGTCCCACCAGAAGGTGGCCGGCTCCTCGCACCAGCGAGCACTGACCTCCCGAAGCAGATGGGTGCCACATTTCCCAGGCTGGCACCCACAACCCTGCACGCTCCGAGACACCGCCAGCCCTCACATGGCTCCGTGCAGCTGGCAGGCAACAGCTCCACTGGCCAGGGGAAATTTCAGGGAGGACAGACGCTTTGCACGGTGCCGTCCGAGCCCGATGCTGTTATGTGCATGGGATGAACTGCAAGGGGAGAGAGGCTGCGTTAGGCTTTTCCTCAATTCTTCACCTGCAATATATATCCTCCTACAACCAGCCATCATTCCAACACACCTGCCAGCCAGCCCGGCCCATGACCGGAAGGGCTGCAGAGGGACTGTTAGGTCAAATATTCACACACACACTGATTTCCACAGAGGATGCAGTTCTCTTGGAGGGAGGTGGCCTTTGCTGGAGTATATTTTACTTAGCAATTAATTTTGGCAAAAAGCCTTCCCTCAAAAGCTGCATTCAAACAGAAATGCATGTTTTCCATAGAAAGAAAACCCTCCCCTTGAAGAAAACCATGGTAGACTGCAAAGCTTAGGCTTTAGTAACCCACTTCAATAACTGGAAAATTGTTAGATCTATCATTTTCAGCCTTTGCGCAAGTTTCCAGTAGTCTGAGAACCAGTACCAGCAATGACTTTCCCTTTGCAGCAACCACTGAGAACTAAAAATGCTGTCAGCTTGACTTTGTGTTTCTTATTGATCTTTCAGGGCCCGCAGTGATCTGATCTGGCTTTGAGGCTGCCCTGCTTGGAGCCAGAGGTTGAACCAGGCCAGCTGAAATTATTCTGCAACCGTCCGATGCAGATGGAGAGAAACCACTGCAGCCACAGGAGACCCCCTGGGCTGGGGTTGCTCCCTCAGCAGCCGATGCAAGGAAAGGGGAGCAGCCTAACACCAAACTGCTTGAAAGTTAAAGGGTGTGGAATGGGATGGCAGAAAATGGACAAGTTCCAAAATCCAAAATTTTGCATGCAACCCATCACAGTGCCAGGATGTTTTGCTGTCTTGGTTTGGCTGCATAGGAAGCAGCGGCACAGCTCCACCATGTATCACAACCCCCTGCCCCGACAGCCGGTAGGAGAGGGGTGCACCCCCCCTCCCACTGAAGCTCAGCAGGACGGCTTGCACCCCCGTACAAGCACACGCTTAAATGCTTTGCTGAGTGCAACTCCAGGCAACCGTCCCATCCCATCGGCAGCTATGAGCCATCTTCCCACAAGCATTCATGCTCCACTACATCATATAGGAAGGTTCAAAAGCATGTAAAAAAAAGTTACCATTTTCTATTAAAACTCTGTAGTGCTTTTCTATAAGGCTAGTAAATTCAGTTTATTGAGCAGTATGAATGCCTGAGCATTTTTGGTGTGCTATAATGCATAAGAGATATTGTATTATCCAGTACATTTCAATCTTTGAAAAGGTTTAAAAACTGAAATGCTTTCAATTTAATTTTAGGAATGTATTAGCACATATACTATAGAGAAAATACATTCATATTCAGCCAGCATTATAACAATTTCTGTTATCGCAAAGAAATCTACTCTACTGGCATTAAAAACGCACATGAAGATGGACTGTATTCACTACAATTATCATTACTGTTAAGTGTTTAGAAAGCCTGAGCCCATTACAATTTGATGACAGTTAACAAGAGAAGAAATTTTGTGATTAAAATCCTAAAGATTAGAAGAAAAAGTCCAGTATGACATTATTTGCAGAGAAACATGAGATTCAGAGCTCTAAAACAGGATTTAAAATAATTTTAAATCCTATATTTCTTTGATGAATCAACAGTGTGTGCCTGAGTAGACTTTTTAGCATTCAGTGGAGGATCACCACTGGAAGGCCAAGAGTTTGTGTATGACAAGGTTGTTCACTTAGCATTGGAACCAATGTTTAAGGGCTCTGATGTAATATTTGAATGGGTACCAACACACAATTGGTCTGCAAAGAGAATGCTGATAGTTTAGGAGAGGGAACTATCAGGCAGCCAAAGACTGAGATCGATAATGAGTGATGCAGTAGCTTTCATACCGGGAGGGTGAATTAGGCTGCCTGCTGTAAGACGAACAGTGTTTGGACCAGCTGTCATAAACTCAGAATTTGCAACAGCAAACCTGACAGCCTGTTCAGAAAGTTAAATTAATATGGAAGAACAGATATGGGGGTCTTATCAGGCATGGTGACGTTACCACAGGCTGGTCTTCCGTTGTATGTAGACTGTATAAGATTGAGGAAAGTATGACTGCATCTCCAACGTGGAAAACTTCAGCCATTTCTGGGTATATTGTGGTAGGTTTTGCTTGCAATGACATAGTAAATAGCAGGATTAAAGAAATACATATTAAACCTACCAGCAATGGAAAGAACAGTGATATTTGTGCAGTGTGTCAGCACACAACAGCATCTTCCAGCACCGAGGAAAGTCCTTGACAGATAAGGTTTGACACACCAAGATGATTTTATCAAAATTCGAAAGCTCTGCTGCAGGCTGAAGATGCCCAGGCTTCTAGCAATGCTGAGCAAATCAGTGGGTAGCCGAACACAGCAAGACAAAAGAAGAAAGGGTAATTTAGCAGTTTGGTTCCAGCTTCAGAAGCCAGTCTCTTTGTTATCGCATCCACCTGCAGCTGGCAGAGCTGCCGCCAGCTGTGGAAGACTCAGCTTTGCAACCATGGCACAAGTGGCATTTTAGGAGCATTTTGTCTGAGGGCTCAGAGAGGCACACAGAGTAACATTATGCCTCTGCGCATGAACTAATCTCTCAAGTAGAAGTGTAGTACCCGTGTGAACCAGTCAGCCAAAAATTCTCCTGAAAAGCAAGGTCTTTTCTAGTTGGAGGTCTGTTCCATGAGGAGTTCCTCTTAATCTTGAATGATTGCAGTGGGGCTGGGTGAGTGCCGCCAGTGCATCACTGGCCCCACATGCTTTTCCTGACCCCGTGCTTCATAGTTTCTGCGCTGCATTTTCCCTCCACTGCGGAATAAACCTAGCAGCACCTGTTCACCAAAGGCGACTGTGGTCTAGGGATGAGAATCTCTATGTGCTCTCTGTAATCATGGAAAAGCAGAGTCCTCCCCTGGGATGATTTGGAGAAGGGCCCCAGCACAAGTGATCAGTAACCCCTGGAAGAATTAAAATACTTCACTGGCATAGAATAGACCCTCTTCCTAAAATTGCCTTTTGTCAGGCTCCCATGCCTATTTTCAACCACAACTGCCCAAACATGGGACGGAACAGTCCCTTGGGCAGTGCAGAGTATTTTAACTGCAGCTGCTCATGGGGAGGCTTTATCCCCTCCACTGCCCCTCTCCAGCGCTCAAACACTCCGGCTGGGGACTGAAGGTCACTCCAGGCGCACACGGATGAAAATCGTATGGAATGTTAGCGTGAGTTCAGCCAGAGGAAGGTCTTCACAAAAACTCCCCTGAGGGCTCAGGTAACCCCCATCACATTCATGAGGAGTTTCTTGCACACCAGTGTTAAGAGATAAGCAGTCCAGACCAGTCGAAACGTCACCTTTTCCTTTGGTTTCATTTTCTGTGTATTTTGATTTTATTTTTTGTATGCATGGAGATTATAGGCAACATGAATAATGTCAGGGAAGAGGTGATTCATTTTTATGACACTTTTTTCAGCAGTGGCATGTGAGATATGAGCAATATTGTGTCAGCTGCTTTGGCTCACATTTGCATCCAATCTCACAGCTGCCAACATTCAATTTCTGAGGCTCTCAGGATTTTCATCACACATCCACAACAGACAGAAAGTAACTCCCAGATGAGTTTTGCTTTAAAGTTACAACATTATATCTATTTTTAAGGACAAAAAGATAGAACCAGGATTACTTCCAGTAAGTCACTGATACTGCATGCTATATGCCATTATACAATTATATTGAACATACTTAATAAAAAAGTTTATGTTTGTGCCAAAAATGCCAGGTAAACACATTTATTCACTGTGTATCAGTCTAAATTGATTGCAGTTAACATGGCAGTCTTTCCTCTGAAAGCATCTCGGGATGGACTGCCAAGCTGTACTGACAGATACATCTTAGAAGCCTTCTAATACTCATGCCTCAAAGCAGAGCAGATCAGCCGCTAGGAGGAAGTTTCCTGCTTATACGTGATTTAAGAGTTCTCATTCAACAGATCTCAGGTAGCCATTTCAGCTGATAGGTGAGCTTAAGGTAAACAAAGCTCTCAAGGTGTTGATGCATCTAGCCTTTCAGGTTTCAGCCACTGTCCTCTCTTTCTCAACCCACTACGTGCATTCCAGAGCCTCTCAAACCGCTCGCTTGGGCAAGGCTGGGCACAAGGTGCCTGGTCCACACCTCAGGGAAGTCAAAAGCATTTGCAGTGACTTGAATGGAGTTGGACCCAGAACCGTGGAGGTGCCGTATATTCTGTGTCTGCATTAGCAAGGTCCGCGAGCAGCGGGTCTGTAGAGAGCAAGCTGTGCTAACACTTCCTACCTGTGGGGCAGAAGGTTTAGTGCCAGCTCTTCCCAGTCTGCCCCCGTGGGCTGAATGCCCACAGCTCCTGCAGTCCTGCAGGAGCAACGCTGCTGGGGTTTGTTCACTTGGAAGGTGCCTGCTTTGTGCAACCCAAGACTGCTCTCCTGGGCTGATCAAAGCATGGGAAGCGAGGACGGGCAGCTTTGCTCCAGCAGCAAACTTCTCATCCAGCCTAAAATCCTTCACGAGGCATGGCCACACTTACCAGTGTAATTATGTTTCTTGATATTTTGTTACGCGCGGAAGCAGTAGCTGCAGTCCCACAGCCTTGAACATGAAAGTGTTTAGTCATGAGATCATGAGGCATCTCTGGCATTGTCATTATTTGGCTTATTAAGTAGCAGGCTTTTTTAGATTAAAGATTCTGAATTATATTGAGATAGACAGACTGAGTCAAAAGTCCACCTAATACAGACTTTTTACCTGTTCAGCAGCTGACATCAGGAGCTCCCGAATCATCCTTTAAATTACCCTGACCAAAAGTGTGTAGCGGTGATTTATCTCAGTTAGACCTCCGTGTTCAGGTGACAGCAGCTGCACAGTTCAAGCCCCTTGCCATAGCTGCCTTCATAGCAGAGTGCTAAACAATCAAACAACTAACGAAGCACAGCTTTGTTGCCAGAGATAGTGGGTGCAGACCTTCTCAGGAGTCAGAAGACCCACAGTCTTGAGGGCAGCCTTTTTGGCCACTAGGCATGAAAACTGCAAATTGCTGAGCAGCATGTTTGGGAGCCTACCTCCTGCAGGTACTGCCCCTGGAGCAGACTCCAAACGCAAAAGAAAGCTATTACTATTCTTTCCTGGAATTAAGAAGATAATGGTAATCTCCTGTGTAACATGCTTTCCGTTATCAGTGCTTAAGGCATGTTTTCAAGCACATGGCAGTCTGCCATGCCACCAATTACATATACACATATATAAAATATAAAAGATATTTGTCAATCCCAGCTTAAAAAGAAAACAAAGGTGAGTCTACGCTCTTCTCCTCAAAGTTTATCATGTTACATGAAAAACTCTCCCCATCAGCAACATCTCTTCAAAGGATTTTGAAAGTTTTACAAGCACATCTCCCAAGGAGTTTTGTTGGAGCCTCACTGACAATCCCACATTGCTACAACGCTGTGCCTCACAGCCGAGCTCTGACCCCCGAGCTTACCGGCAGAGCGCCTGCCAGCACACTGAACGAGCACGCATCTCTATCGCATTCGTTCATGCCACTTGGTCCACACTACCCTGGTCATGTACCAAGTGTCAGCTGAGAGGAGAAATGCCCCAAACCTGGGTAGCAAAAGTACAACCCTGCCATAAGCCACTGCGCTTTCCCAATTTCCCGGTTCCCTTCTGTCAAACAGTGCAGGGCAAGCCATCTTCACAGGTCCCCTTAAACACAGCCCTGAGCAGGGCAGAGGAGGAGCACAGCCCCCGACCTCTTTGCCTTTGCCTCAGAAGGGGGTTCCCAGAGGGACCTCCAGACAGGGAGCAGTTGGGAGAGCGGCTGCCTCTCACCCGCTGGCCACCTCTGCCAAGGGGAAACTGCAGCGACTGCCTGCGGGGGGGCACCTCCACTCCCCAGGTCACCAGTGCAGAGCTTTGGGCTGCTGCTTCACATCTGGTTGACCTGAAGATGCTTGCTCAGGCGTGGGACCAGCATCCTGCCTCTCTTAGTTTACTCCACCGCATGGCGCTTAACTGCCTTGAGGTCCCAGCGAAGCGCCTGCACAGACCTCCTTTCACCCACCCACAAGGGCATGTTTTCAACTCCCACATTGCAAATTTCTTCGTGAGCCCAATGACCATGATGGGCAGCCTAAAAAGTCTCCCACTAACAAGTGCCATCAAAGCAAAGAGGTGCAGAGGGAGAAGCAGCGTGCGGTTCGCTTCCTACCAGCTGCAGTTCCTCTCCTGCAGCACCGTCACGTCTGTGTCCACGCAGCTGGACGTTGAATCCATTGAACTTCACCTCGCTCAGAGAACCTGTGCTTGGTGCAAAGCCCTCCCAAAGGGTCTCCGCTCCACCCTGTCAGGATGGTATTCTGTGGAAGCTATTTTTGCTTTTTATTTCACAGAAGAAGTATGGTATGGTTTTGTTTTACTGGAAAGACACTGATACAGATACTCTCAGCCTGAAATTCTGTACCCTAAAAGCCCTGAGTACTTTCAGGTACAAGTCTATCCCCTGCCAATATTTTTGGTTTTACAGTCACCTTCTACTTTGTTCCCTTTTTGTTTTGCAATAAATTATCTTCCCCACTGCTGAGCTAAAGGTCTGCACAAACATTACGGGAAGCTGCCTTTACATAAATTGTTGTCAAACAAACAAAAGACAAACGACGCTTGCCTCTGCTCTAAGGTACCATGGGACACAGAACAGGCAAATAAAACCGCAGCCTCGAGCACGAGGTTGTACACCAACCCCGTCTCTTCCATCCCTGCCATGAAGGTGCCCTTCATCTGGCACAGCAGGAGCTGCTGATAGAGCACTGGTCTCCGTTTCACCTTCACCTCCCAGAGCCTGGGATTCACCCTGCACCATGCTGCAATGTATGATCCAGGACAGGTACATCCGCAGGGACCTTGCCCACATCAGGTAGCTGCATAAACCCCTGCCAGGTCCAGGGGTCAGCACTGCTGCATCAAAGCCTGGCTCTCCACCTGCCTCAGAGAAACCTCCCTCAAGATGAAAATAAAACAGTTTGGGGGGTGGTGTGGTGTGTCTCCTCCACGTTTTAGCCATTCTCAGAACCTTGCCCTTTGCCTCTCCGAATAGAAATGAGAGCTCATCTGATAGTAATTGTCATAAATGTGAGCCGGTGGCATTATGAACTATTGAATACATTAAGAAATATTTAGGCTTTGTCACTGTGAGCACTGCATAGTGTCAAAGGTGACAGCTGCTGTGGAGGGGGTCTAGCTTAAGGTGCTAGTTGACATTTATTGAGTAATGTTTGTGACTTCAATCTGTAGAGTTTGATCTCTGACTTGTGTTTCAGACAACTTCGCTGTGTCAGTTAAAATATGTAAATACCCCCTCAACATTAATACATCTCAGATGCCCTTGTATTATAGAGTTATCCTTTTCATCACTTCTGACCAAGTCTTTGGAGGCAATTATATTCTTATCAAAGAATTTTTATGTGTTCATGGAAATTAAATATTTATATGGGAAGAAAAATAACGGGAATGGTTTGTAAAGAAAAGTTCATATACTTCCTAAAGGCTTGAATCTTTTGAACCTAGTGTTTTGGAAAGGATAGAGATTCAGAAAAAGCTTGCTACACTGTGAAAAAAAGAAAAAACTCAAGTAAAGACTCAACACACTTCACTAATAAATCTTGGCTGTCTACATGCTTGTCTTTGTTAATTCATGTGCAAAGTATTCCAACAGAACTCAAATGATATACTGAATCAAAGTTTTAGTAGTGCTTAGACCAAGCAAGGACACAATCACGTACCTGGTTTTATGGCTCTGTGCAATCTGCAGTTTTTCATTAATTCTTCAACTTTTCGCTCATCTCAGACCCAAGGCAGCCCGCAGCAAACAGTGGCTTCTGTCTGTGTTCTCCAGCCTTGGAACAACATCCATTTCTTATCCATTTCATCCACGTTCTGGTTCTTCTTTAACTGAAGGTACCCCACTGCAAAGATAAGTAACATATTACCAGCATCGGGTTCCCCTCACGGCATCGCGCCGCTGTAGGCAGTGCTGTGGTGGGAAAGAAACAGTTCTGGTGCCTGGAGCAGGCGAGCAGGAGGTGTGTGTGAAAGATCTTGCAAAATTACACAGACCTGAAAAACATCGTAACGCGGGTAAGAGACGAGCAGGAGAGCACAGCAAAGCAGAATAGCAGTGCCAAATAGTTTCTGGTGTGGGTACGAAGTAGCACGACGAAGACACGTAAAAGCTAGCAGGAGGGCGTGCATCTGTCATTAAGAGCCTGCCAGCCACATAGCTCTTAACTAGAAGAGCGGTGGCCTTTGCTCATGTATTTTATTGTGTTGTGATGGGCTCGGGCAACCCCTGTGCTGGCACAGATGGATCATTAGCACTATGAACGTACAGATACTGCAAATGCACGAGGAAATGTAGTTGTCAAGACCCCCTGAAGAAGACACCCCTAAAAGAGAGAAAAATGTTTACCTGGAAGAGAGGCATCATGAAGGGAATAGAGGAGGGGAGCAAAGCCATAAGAGGAGCAGACCCATGCACAGATATCCTAGCTAAGGAAAAAAGCACACAGAGGGAGCCTGGAAAAAACACAGGATTCAACCAGGACTACACCAGTACTTCTACAGGAAAGAAGTAGCAGGTTATTGAGTGCTGCTTAATAATGCCAGGGGAAAGCTTCGATCGTACCGCTCCAAAAGGAGAGTGATTTTAAAGGGGATGTTGCTTGAGAGGGAGACATAACACTGATAATCGTTACTGTAAAGGACACAAAGAATTTTCTTCTCCAGGCTTTCTTACTGCAGGGTTTTAAGAATGAGCGTAACTGAGCACAGAGCAATTACTGGCAGGGATGGCGAAAAGGAAAGATACTGCTGTACCCAGCAAAAAATAGCAGGCAGTGAATGGTGCCAATGGCATCGGTGCAAAACCTACTGTCCAAATGAGAGAGGAAGGCTTGCCCGTTTCTTGCCTTTTACATTCCAGTCTCTTTATTCCACAGACTGTGTAGTTATGGGTATGTCAGGGACCAATTCTCACTTCTTTCTACAGTCATTCAATCCCATACTGAAGGTTGGAGTCCCCAGGCTGCAACATTTGCTCTGTATCGCTTCAAGCAGGAAAACAACTTTCCCTGCAGGGAAATACTGATCATCTGAAAAACCCACTTTAACAGCAATAAAAAAATCATAACCATCATTAATGTTATTTTTTTTCCCCTCAAATTTGATTCTCCATGCCGATTTCTGAGATGGCAGAAGACACATTACTTACAATGGCTGAACAGAAAGTTTCGTATATGAAAGTTGAACTTTCTTAAATGTTTCTACCCACTTTTGACATACCTATAATTAATCCACCACGAGAAATCTTTCAGGGTACTTTTAAAAATGAAGCTCCATGATCCTAACCAACAGTTTTCTGGAAAAAGTGAAGACCAAAACAAAGAGATAACAAAATCAAAAAGCTGCACTATCTGAGAAACAGAAACTTGAAAACTCAGAGCCCCGAGTTGGAGACGTTGGCTGGCTGAGATGGAGAGGAAAAGGCAGCGCTGGAGAGAAGCTTTGCCTCTAGTCTTGTCTGGAAAAAGAGGTGATCTAAAGCTGTTGGTAAAGTTTGTTATCTGCATTACTTGGAAGCTTCCACCTGCAGTACAGCAAGGAGCTGGGCTCTTGCAGTAAAAGGGCTCATAGTTCATACCTTTGTTACTAGGAACCCCTAAAAACATTTCAACTGGATGGTCACAACCTCCACTAAACCTGCTTTTTAATACCTGCAATCTAGGGCAGTAGCAAAAAAACTTACTTCCAAGAGCACATGGAAATGCCAAATAATTCTTATCATTCTGCAATTACACTCATTCATGGTTTAACTTTCTGAAAGCATCATTATAGTAAGATTAACAACACTGGCACCTACTGAACAGAAAATGCTGAAGTCCTGCTACAGTACATGTGCTGACCTACAGGAGAACGTTACTTTGCTGCAGTTCAAACTTATTTTAAGTATTTAGCACTTGTTCCTCTTTGGTTTATCATTTAAAGTTCTGACGCAACCTCGGAGGAGGTTGCCCTTTGGGTGGTTTTTTGCTGGCTAAGATACTACTCTGTCTGAACTTTTTATTTTGAAGAATCAGAAACTGGAACATAAAAGGAAAAGACACTGACAACTCTGCGCTGCAGATTAGATCACACAGTACCTGATGCCTACAGCTCCTCTCTCTGTGATGGTAATGTGTGGTGATGACCTTTGTCTGTGGCAACAAGTTGGCGGGCTTTAATACGTTTGGAAAATTTCTCTATGAAATGAGGGTGCATTTAGGCTCTACTTTTGATTGTGCACCAATAACAATAAACAGTGGCCTCTCCCATCCCATCAGCTGCTTTGCTTAGGAACATACGGCTGGAGCAGACTTTGAGAAATGGTGTGGCATCTGCCATTGCAGGCAGCCTACCATCATGGCACTCAGAAACGTGACAAGATCCATCTAACGAACCAGCAGCCACCTTGCCTTTGCTATTTCCTTGGGAAGGCTTGCTCCCTGGTCCCCTGTTACTGCACGCCACACTAGGGCATCACATCATTCCCCTTGGTCATGCCAGTGGCCTTTCTTCACACGTGCTCCAGCCTGAGTTACTCTTTCAAACAAGAGGCACCGGGGTGTAAGGTGTCCATAGATACTCCTGAGGGCTCATACTGTAGCATCGACCTCTGTCCATCTACCATGGAAGTCCTCCCTCTCTCTTCTGACACACCACAGGACTGCATTGGCCTTTCCCACCACGCCACACGTCACAGGCATCCTCTACCATTTTAATCCTTGTCACTTCTAGCTGATGAGCCCCCAGTTTATAACCAAAAATCTTATTATTTAGTCTCAAGTGCCAAATGTCTTCTCCATCGCACTACTAAACCTTACCCCACCTTTGTTGCCCCAGATCACCAAGATCATTCAGGTTTTACATATCTAAATTTCATTGGCTTTAAAGGCATACCCCAACTTTTTTAATCAGGGGCCTAGTGAAAAGATTAAAATGTCTCTGTTCCAAGACAATTCATTAAAAGGGAAGTGTTGGGAGTAGAGGAAATGTAATCCAAACCACCATGGTTTCCCCTCAATTAGCTCCTTACATGCCATATGGTTCTTGGAGTAAGCCATGTCCCTCCAAATACAGATGGCTTTTTTTTTCCCCAAAAATGAACAGTAACAAACATTCTTCGATGTTCAAGAGACTAGATCTATCATAGTCTTTCTATTTATTTTCTGGACATCTTAACAGAAATGCCAGATTAATCAACTGGAGTGATCTGCTAGTGAGTGAACCCCGGCTGACTTTTCCCCCTGTCTCCCCTCCCCGCCTTTTCCCACTGAATTTTCTTCCAAACATGGTCTAAAACTTTTCCAAGTCAGTGTAAAAAGTCTTTCCTATGTTTGAGGTCATGCTACAGGATGAAGAGCTGTTCAGATTCCTTTTAATGCTTTTTTAAATAGAGGTATCACACATTCTGCAGAGCCATAACCTTGCTCTTGCTCTGTTCTTTCAGGGCCAGGGCAAAAAGTTTACCTGAGACCAGGAACTGCTGCCTTTTGCCCTTACACCCTAACATTACCCTTCCTTAAAAATGCAGCAATGTATCTGGGGAGGAAAGGAGAAGGGCACTTCTGATATTTTCTTTAAAGTCTGTTTCATCCCAGTATTTCATGGGGGATACGTGATACACCGTGACCATTTCTTTCTCTCACGCCTTGGGGGTTTTTTCTTCTTCCTTTTTTCTTTTTTTTTCCTCTTTTTTAAGTGGTTGAAGAATGCTTCCTGGGTTTTAGCCTGTGAGAGCACCACTTGAGCCCGTCACTTCTCAAGGCAGTCCTGCACTTCTCACCGATCAACAAGTTTTTCCATTCCTTATGGACTTCCTGCATATCCCAGATATCTCCACTGCAGCACTCACTCATTCAGTTAGATCTGGAGCTCGTTCCAGCAAGAGTTTTCCCTTTGCTCAAGAAACAACTTCTATCTGGCATGTTTTTGTATCTTTGCTTTGAAATTCCCAGCCTCTTACACTATCATTTAATAAAGCCTTTATATTTCAAATGAAAACTCTGATTAGCTTTAGCCATGAGTTTGGTCATTTTTTCAGCAATTTTAAACTGCAGTAACATGGGCTAAAGCTGTTTTCCACATGCAGCTTCATCTGTGGGCTACTGCCTGTCTAAGCCCTGCTGTGCTTGTTTTTCCCTCCTATTGCCTATACAGGCCATAGGCACCCACAATACAGTTCTCAGTAGAATTTCTACTCTGACGCGTTGTCTCTAAGTACAACTCCTTTTGCTGTTGTTGTTTCTTGGCTCTAACCACTAACATGACATCAAAATTACTTTTTCTTTTTGTTTTTTTTGTTATTTCTTTCCAAGACCTGACAGAAAACTGTTTATCTTCAGAAAGACTGACTAGGGAAAGGTAGGAGAATAATGTCTTAGCTGCAGAACTAAGGTGACATAGTACTTAACTCCGTTACTTTGCTCAAGACTCTGTTCATACAAAAAAACCCTTCCATTTCAAGGTGTAGTGGTTTTGATTTACGTGGTGTTGCTACGTATCAGCTAAAGCTCTACAGCTGCTCTGTAAAGAGACTCTGCCTCCAGTACTATAGCAGACAGCTGTGCCCTTTCCAGATGTGCCCGAAGGCACGACTGGCTCTGTAGGGTGCCTCAGAACATTTGGCTGGAGCTATCCTCAGCCCTTCTAAAGCCCTTCTATACCTTGTGCACCCACTGCTCAGCAATAAGGCTTGAGCTATAAGGAGGTACAGAGGTGCTTGTGCACCTTCTGAGTTTATTTCTTCAGAACAACCAGCCTGTCCTGTATAGTCTCTGCCCTTGAATCCCATTTCTACGACACATACATTAACTACATTAACGTTGAGCAAAACCTGCTTTTTCAGCATACTATCATCACACATCTTAGAATGAAAAACCTGAGGAGAAAAACCATCCTCCAGTGTTAACCAGGGCTGTCAAAGTGGAAGATGCTGCCGAGGGGCCCAATCTTCCTTGCTAATCCAATCTGCAGTCAACCTTTGCAGCAAAAAAGGGCTTTGTAGCCACTTAGAAAGTCTACAGATAAGGACAAGGAGATGCAAAAGCACTGCCTGGAGATTATAAAAGGACTAACAACCTTGCTCCCGACTTGACAGAGTGCAACAAAATCTTTCAGCTGTTGTTCTGGCCCTTTGAATATTCTTAATGATTATTACTAATGCCCTTGAGAAGAATAGCTTTGAGCTCTTTGTTGAGTTTTTCAACTCAAAATAAGAACTGCTTTTCTAGTCTGCAAGATAAACAAAATTAAAAAAAAATATGACGGCAATAGGCAGCTATAAAATTATCAGCTCAGTGTCTCATCCTGAAATTTTGAATATTTGTGTAACTGCCAGTAGCCTTGCATTTTGGTTCCATTTATAGTTTTTACATCATTTTTCACTGACATTTTAACCTGTTTTAAAAAATAATTAAAGCAATAATAAGTGATAATAATGGATACTCCTAGCCAATTGTATGTATTTGAAGATACATAATAAATGTCTACCATTTTCATGTCTTGGGAGGTTGTATTTGGTTTTTTTTTAAAGTATGAAGATTATACTTCTAGATTTAAGAGACTAGATAAAGGAAATAGAACAGCAATGATATGAGAGTTCCCTGCTTCTCAGTTGTTTAAGGAATATTCATTAAAAATTCATAAAAGAAAAACATCAGTCACTGTCCTTCGGAACAGGCCTACAAATAGCATCTGAACCAGAACCAAGAACAAGTGGCTGTTGCTGGCTCCTGGCATCTTTTGATACCCAAACCAAAACCACAATAGTTCCACAGCCAAATACTCACACGGCTGGTGTTGAGATTTGATTTTAAGTGTTAAACAGGGGCTAAAACAAACTTGAGGTAAGACTAATCACTTCCTTAACTCACCATTGTACTTGAGAGATGTATGTAATATAATATGCTGTCTGATATGTTATAAAATTGAAAAGTGCAAGCAAAACCAAATTATAGGTGTTTGGCTTCAAACACTGAGTTAATGCAGCTCTACAATAAATCAAAATGTACCAAGGTCACGCAATCCCTGTCACTGTCCTAGCATCTTTCATGAAATGCTTTGCAAACATGTACATTTTCCATACTTCAGGTAAATAATACAGACATTTAAAAATATTACTAAACTCCAGAAACGGAAGGTGGGTGATAAAGACAAACCCATATTGCATTATAGGGGACAGACTCAGATATGTCCAGTCAAGAAAGAGAGATGCCAATTCACCTCGGAATATGTCTCCACCGTATCACCTAGCAGAAAGAGGAGGGCTGGACACGGTAATCTAAGAGGTTCCTTTCAGTCTTGTCACCTACAATTTTATGGCCTGATTCTTTCTTGACTGGATAAGCATTGCATACAAACACCAGAAAACGCAGAAGTCTGGAAAGGCTATAAACCCTCCGGTACCGGAGCATAAACCACCTCCTAACTGGCGCAGGAGGGAACCCTTCTCGCCAGCACGTCAGTCTTTGAGCACCCAGATCTTGCCTCTCGTAGGGGAACATCTGGCACCAAAAAGAGGATAATTCCTTTTTCCTCTAGTTAAAGCTCGCACACCTGGGGGGGGGGGGGGGGGGGGGGGGGGGGGGCGTGCAGGGAAAGCAAGTGCTGAACACAGATGGCAGCTCACATTTTTCTCTTGGGAAAGTATGAAGTTGTGAGGTTTATGGAGTTAAGCCCACCTACCTGTGCTGCTTGCTTTGGCCAAAAAAATGGCCGGGGTAATCCAGCAGCAGAAATCCAAATAACGTTAATAATAATTATAAGATAATCATCTTTTGCTCTGACCGCGGTCGAGGGCCACTCCCACTGCTCCAGGACTGCCTTCTCCACGTTGGCCATGACGGTCAGCAGGGCACTAGCCGTGGGGCAGATGTGCTGCTGGAGTGCTCCAGAGCCTGCCTGCCCCTTTGGAACCTCTGGCCTTGGCAGCTTCTCCCTCCACCCACGCACCACCCGTATCCATTCGCTATGACACCGAAGAAACAACAGTATTTATCAGTTTTCACCAAATTAAAATATATATGTGTGTGTGTAGGAGAAGGAGATCCAGGGATTTAAACTCAAAAGAAAAAAAATCATTTACACTTGCAGCTGAATTCTTGAGCTCATTTCTTCTATCATTAAATGAAGAAAATTATCACAAGAATTTATAACTTTTTCGAGTGCTTCTTCCACTTCTTTTTCACATGACCTGAATATGACCCAAACTTGCAAAGCAATGTTTATCACTCCAAGACTGCATTTTTAATGTAGGCTTCAATTCAATAAATTCACTAAGAAAAAAAATACTCTTTTTTATCTATAACTACCTGACTCCCACATAGTATTTTCGCTAGTCTTATCCTAGTGTGATAGCAAAACATGATTTATCAATATTCAGTGATTCTGCCCATTGAGCTATGAATCTACATTTCTTTTCCATGTCTGCTTCTCCACAAAAACATGTATAAAACCATCTTTAAAAGAAACACTTTCCACCTTATCAGTTGGGTTGTTAGATTCCTCCAGGTAATTCTTTCTGATCTGTGTATCTATTCTTATTATTATTTATTCCATTTCAAAAATTAATCTAGGGCACAGGCTGAAATCTGAAACCAGACCAGTTTCCATGATGGAAGCCCCACCAACTTCAGTGGAGCCGGAATTCCCCCCACGGCTCAAAGCCCCTGGCAAGGAGTTCTCTGACAGAGGCCACTGAAACTGGTGGGGGTTGGGGGCGGGGGAGGGCTGCAATGTTCTGTCCATCCCAAAAATATTCCTCCCATCTCATTTGATTTATTAGATTCCCTTACTCTATAATTTCTTTCTCTCCTGAAAAACTTTCCCTGCCTTGCCCACATGAGAAAAAACAATATTTCCTGGTCATGAGGAGTGCTGTACTTGTCCTTTGATATTTCTTCTTTAATCTCTGTTTCTATACAGCATATAATCAGATTTGTGGAAGAAAAGGGTCACCTTTGTTCTTATTACACTAAAAAAGGTTAGAGACATGTTCTCAAAACTGACTTCAGGGAAATTAGAAAAAGAAACAGGAAAAAACACAAAGAAACATGATGACCAAAGTGCTAAGGCATGAAAGAGAGAGGATGCGTTCCAAATATTATGTCCATCCAGCAAAACGCTTCTGTTCACGTTTGCACCCAGAGGCTGGAGTAAAAATAGGAATGCTTTTCCCACGCCTGTGTGGCTAGCTGCCATGTAAGCATGCACAAACATATCTCACAAGTCCTAAACGGCCACAGCACAAGACCTCCTCAATGGTTTGTTGTTGAACACATGCAGCACTTACTTATACACAACAGCAGTATTTTGGAAGTACAGCTAATGTAAAAACCAATGTCCCTTTATAATGAGTGAATTTGTAAATGAGATTATCAGAACTGCCTATTAAAATATGGTCTGTAATAAAAAGATACTGCACGATCTGCAGACGGGAAGACAGAAATACAGTATGACGGCTGTCATTTGGTGGTTTGCTGACACTGCTGTCTTTCTCCCAAATTGTTCTCCGCATCACGCAGACATTTTCAGAAATAAGGCCAATATTATTTTCAATTCCTCTACTTTTTCTTGAATATTTTTTTTATGGCAACAGAAATTACCATACGATGAGTAAAACTACCAATCATATTAACTGAAATGCATGACATAAAATTCAGCTGGCAGGAAGAGTAATAAAAATGAAGAGGAGATAAAGCAGGGGAAGATAAACAGCCAGGAGGTAGGGAGGGAGAGGGATCGCTGAGGGGAGTCACAGCACGGTCCCACAGGGTATCCAAGTACCCTTGCAGGTAGCGCCAGATTAAAATTATTTGCTTGGGTCTAATGCACGCCCCCGGCGAGGGACTGTGAAAGCAACCGGGTGTCCGTCAGAACAGTCGTGTCACATGTGGGTTCAGGCGGAGCCGTGTGAGATGCCAGCAGCTGGCACTTATGCTGGTGACTGGGTTTCACGTAGGTGCTCTCTGCTCATGGAGAGCGTTTCTAACCCTGCCAAAAGGGGCCATGGCACTCCGCCAAAAAGGGTTCTGGTGGATTCAACACAGTGACTGTGCAGGGTCCCAAACTGCTCTGTTCTCCCCCCCATCCCTCCCCATATCAATTGCTTCCTGCACTCCAGCCCACGTTTCTCCTCCAGATGTACAAGAAGCATACACTCATTGTTTTCTGCAAGACTTCTGGGACTTTCTGTGCCAGTTCTCCTGCAGCAGAGGTGGACAAGTGGTAGGTATGTGCAGCTTAACCAAGCTGAAAATTCCCGGCTGCCTCCAACCATGGCAAATGTCCCAGAGGAGATAAGTTATCAGCATTCAACATGCCCTATAAATGCTGGTAAGATACGAGTTCTCCTGTCTGCACTGCCACATGGACGACCCTAAAAAATAATGATTTAGCAATCAAGACACCTGCCCCCAGGATAGTGGGCATATAGTGCAACATAAGGGTACTATAAGGCTCCTAAATTTCCTTAATTAATCCCCAAGATCTTGAAAGGTTAATTTCAAAAAAAGAAAGAGGGAGGGAACAGAAACTGGTAATGTACTCAAGTTGGAAAGAAGGCTGGGTAATATATTCATTCTAATTGTATTAACCTTCCCCCATAATGAGAGGGGGGAAGCCTACCATCTGTTTAAGTCATTAGTCAGTTCCATAATTAAAGGATTAAGATTAGCTCTAACAATTTCATTACTTTTCCTAGGAAACTGAACATCCAAATATTTAAAACTAGTCTACTGCCATTGAAAGGGGCTATCGATTCCTTTTCTCTCTCTCATACTTTGGGAGATTGCCATCACCTCAGATTTAGTCCAATTGATTTTATACCAGGAATATTTCCCAAAGTTGACTACCATGTCCAATATATTAGGAAAAGTTTTTTGTCAATCTGATATAGGCAAAAAAGTATATTGTCAGCATAAAGTAATGGTTTAACTTCACATGCTCCTGACTTCATACATTACAGTTTATGATTAGCCCTAATTTGCATTTCCAACCATTCCAGGACAGTGTTAAATAACAGGTGTGTAAGGAGATGCCCTATTCTTTTGCACTGCTTTTCAGAATTAAGCAAGTACCCTCCTTTTAAGTCAAAGTGATTGTGGACTATAATAAAGCAACAAAATCCAGGTGAGAAATGATCAAATCAACAAAATCTACATACAGTACCAAGTCAACTTAATCGCATCAAAGGCCTTTTCTGTACCAGGGCAGCATTGCGGCAAGGATTTATCTGAGTATTGACAGACACTCATTAATTTGGCCAGTAATCTTGTACTATCCATGCCCGATCATTAGTTATTAAATTAATGTAATTAGGATGGTAGATATTATCTACTATTTTATTTGATCTTGTACCCAGCATTTCAAGGTGATATTTAAGTTGGCAGAACCTAAAGCACTGTTGCAGATCTTTGCCTGGTTAAGCATACTGAGGAGCCTCAGGAGAACGCTCTCCTCCAATACCTGCAGCTGCTTACATAATCCACAGCTCTAGGGACTAACGGGTACGTGAAAAGCATTGCTAAGGTGCGGGCATCTCTGTTCATGGTGCTTTTATTCAAATCCTTCATCATATTTGCCATATCTCTTAGCAAAACAGGAGAGAAACCCTGAAGTTACCACCTGCTACCCACCACTAAGGTCTCAACACCATCCACCAGGTGGGTTCTCTGTCACTCGACACATCCAGAAACAACCTGGAAAACGGGAAGTGTAACGGTGTTGATATTTGCCAGTGACAACAAGTAATTCCTAGTTGTAATCTCAAAACCATCAGTAAGGAGCTGCAGAAGAATCTCACAATACTGCAGGTAACCCAGAAATAAGGTGGTAGGTGAAGCTCAGGGTTCTGAGAAGCAGAGTAATATACTACATTAGAAAAAAAAGCTGCCTGAACTGTATGTAGGTAATGCACGGGTTTGCATTATCTATAAGCAAAAAGAAAGTCATAATGGACACTTTTCAGATAATACCAACAGAGTTGTCTGAGGAGTCAGAAGGAAAATGGAATATCAGCACTCTCTGTAAAAGGGCTTGAGAGGAAAAAGCATTTTGCCATTGCCCCAAGCCACAACATGTTCATCCCACACGCAGCATGCAGCCACAATCAGACCACGCCAAATGGAAGACTGGAAGAAACTAAAAACTGCACAGAGAAGGATGACAGATAATCTAAGATGCGCAGAGATTAAACTTTAGCATGGAAAAGGCACACTTGTTACAGGAAATGTGACAGAAGGCAAGAAAAAAGTGGTAGAGACTGGTACCCAAAACAAGGTATGAGGAACAATTGTTCTCCACAGTACCCAAGTTTTCCCAAGAGTGTCGGGTGACCAGTTTAAAACAAATGGATTTGTTAATTTGGGGGGATAATGCATCACTGTATGGTGGAACTCAAAGCACTAGGATGCTGGGGTGGTTAAATGGATTCATGGAGATGACCCAGGTTCACAAAGGATAAGTCATTAAGTGACTATTTCTAATTTTTCTAATGCAGGCTCTGGTTCAAAGATACGTTAAGCCACTGACTGTCAGAAGCTGGGACAAAACACCAGGGAAAATGGTCATTAATACTTTGTCAGGATGTAAATGGCTAGCCTTGCTCATCTCAATTATCATGGGTTTGATGTTTGAACCTCCATTTTTATCTAAAACCACAATGATTTTTCCTTCCTCTCCCGATCCCTCAAAGCTGTTGTTTTAGCCTCAATATCCCAAGCAGGTATCACATCTTAAACACATTTTTTGTTGTTATTAACCTTTCAGTCAGACAATGCAACAGACATTTTTATGCTGAGCAAGCCCACACACACTCAGGCTCCATTCAGCAGACACAGACACCCAGCAGACAGCTGGCGGAGCAGCTCTCTAGGCTCACTGACCTGATTCTTCACCAGCTATAACAGAGGCTTAAACAACTCCCTTACACCCGGACACCGATGCGTAAGTGTAATCATGTACGAGCTGAATCCCTACCCTAGTACAGCGTCCATCTGATCAGACGTGTTTATGTTCAAATGTAGGACAGCCAGCATGGACATCCTTTGTAGACAAGGGAGATAGTGGCTGCCCACTTCAACTTCAGATGTATGAACAAATCCGAGCAAACAGACCTTGTCCTAAAGCCCCTGCTTCCCAGCCACCCCACCGGCACGGGGGCAACAGAGCGTGAGCTCAGGGGCAGACATCCACACCGTGAGGTTTAAACATTGATGTTGGCCAAATGCGACCTTCAGTCACATCCACACGATTCAGAACTGGCAAGGCATTTCGGACTCCCCCAGGTGTAAGGTACACAGGACACCCCTAAACCGACGTTCAGCCGGGCAAACACATGAGTGTGCACATCACATACCGACTCCTGCAGCCTGGGATTTTATCTTCTACTTTGCCAGGAAATTGAAACATAACTCAATGCAATTCTAACATTAGTTTACTATAAATCCCTAGTCTTTAAGCTAATGGTGAAATAATGCTCCCCTCATTAGTTTAATGATCATATCATGCCTAATACAAGCTTCTCCTCCCGCTCCCCCCCCCCCCCCCCCCCCCCTTTTTTTCCTCTTTCATTAACTCTGTCTAATAGTTGCGGGAAATTTGCTTTCACTATGAAGCTGTCGATCGTTTTGTTGCATGTAGCATGTCAGTCTGTTATACACAGAGTCAAGGCAATGCATTTATCAGACTAAAACCTCTTTTCATTTAGTGACTCAAAAATTATTCTGAGCAATCTATGATAAATCATGTTAATGGAGCACATTTTAAGAAGCAAACATTTAGATCATTTACAGGTTTTCTTTTTTAATTATGACTTGTCAGTGTTTGATGCAGAATAAACTAGCTGTCCCTTGGAATAGCGGGAAGGCAGGTGAGACTGATGCAGAGAAATGTCCCTCAGCTCAGACTGAGCTGGCTGCTCCCCTGAGGCACCCAAACAAAAGACTGGCTCGTAGCAGTCTGCAGCAGTACAGAGCAACAGCAACATTCCCTTCCCTCATAACTGTGCAGCCTTTCCTCAGGAGCATGAAAAGGAGGAAGAAAATAGGCATTTTG
Organism: Falco peregrinus; assembly: GCF_023634155.1. Taxonomy (NCBI): domain Eukaryota; kingdom Metazoa; phylum Chordata; class Aves; order Falconiformes; family Falconidae; genus Falco; species Falco peregrinus. The sequence goes on along the minus strand of NC_073724.1, from coordinate 1,701,557 downwards.
ATATGCTAGATTTTAGAAGCAAAAGTGGCTATTGTATCAGAAGGGGTGAGGGAAAGGACAAAGTGATAATGGAGGATGCGTCCAGAGCTGTCGTGTGAGACTCTTTAGATGCTTAAGAACTCTTATTCTTAATAAGAACTCTTAAAAATTAAGAACATTATAGAAGATACTTAAGGTGTTATTTGGCTTGACTAGAAATTTGGAGATGCTTTATTCTAGGCATGTGATGTGTTCAGCCTTTCTGTTGGGATCTCCTACACACAGGAATGCCGCATCATCTAAGCTGACATCTGCTTGCTAGGGAAGGACAGCCCTGCCCTTCCATCTACACTCCAAGTTTGCATTTCAGTCCATCCATACCCCAGATGCATCACTTGCAGCTTTCTGTCTCTTGTTGGTGTTTATCCCAGCTCCTTCAGAGTTCACACTGCTTTAAAATAGCAGAAATTTATCTTTGTCCACAGTCCTGCCTCTGGTTGGTTGCAGCAGAATTTCCAGAAAAGCTGCTGGTTTTTTCTTCAGTTCCATACAAGAAAAGACTTTATCAAACAAAAACCAGCAGCTGGTGAAAAAAAAAAAAAAAAAACAAACCAAAAAAAACCCACAAACAAAAACACAAGAAACCCAGCATTGCTTTGGCTGCAGGGAAATGTGAGGGATTGCTGTGCTTACCCTTTGTTCCTGATTACCGCTCCTCTCAGAGGCTGCCATTCCCATCCGGATTTGTTTCTTCCCTGTTTCCATGAAAGCTTACGTTAAGACCACCCCATTTTAACTTCCCCATTTAACGTATGAGGAACACTCCTAAGTGTCCATATCTCAAGCAACCATTCCAGGGATACCCGATCAAACACTTTTCAGTCAATGCAGCAGTAATTTTATTACAGTTTGGCCTTTAAAAATGAGGTACTTACAAATCTCTCACTTGTTCCAAACTTTTTTTAGAGCTAAACCAGACTATTAAGCAAACCAAGAAATGTAAATCTTGCCATTCTGGGCTGAAGTCAGCAGTCGCCAGCTTTTTGAAACAGGCGGCACTCTTGATCCCAAAAATACATGCCGAGGGCCAACACAACACTTTTCAGGGCTGTAGGAATGTGGCAAGGGAGACATTAAACCGAGCAAATATCTCAAACTACAGCTGCTCTGTTGCCTACCTCAGGAAAGGGAGCTGGGCTTGAAGCCACAGTGACCTGAGCACAGCACAGGGCAGTGCTGATCCTGGCATCAGCCTTCGTGCTGAGAACGGTACAGTGGGATTTGGGATGACAGAGCATCCACTGGCGCTACCATTAATCTCTTAGGCCAGCTTGGCAAGCCGATGCTCTTAGGGGAAAAGACACAGGGAATAATCTAGTTATTTGTCCACAAAGGAACCATGCACATTCATGAGATGGGCAAAGGGGAGAAGGCTCAGGTGCCTTGGTCACACTAAGCAAGCCCTGTGAGCCTGCCACGAGCTCCCTGCGCTCCCCAGAGCAGAGCATGCCTTTCCCTTCAGTTCACACGGGTGGTGTCGGTACATTTAGGGCTGTGACTAGAGCCTCTGCTACATGTCAGATGCTCAGTGCCCTAAAAACACACAAGCAAACCACCAGCCATGGCCAAACACCTCAGGCTGGAGGGGGATCAGAAACGAAGACCAACCGCTACCAATAACTGCATCACGCAAAGTGCACTGAACCAAACCAGTCGTATCTACCTGTCCCCTTGCAGACGCCGTGTGGGGGCTTTGTCCCCTTTCACCAGAGCACACCCACACTCCCTCCCACACAAGCTGCTCTGTGTAGCTGAAGGAAGATCAGACTATTCTCTCACGCACTGTTTCAACCAGACTGATTCTGAAATTTTCATGGGGCATTCAAGGACAAAGAAGGAGGGGAAATAAAAAAAATGACTACTGGCTAGCAAGCTGAAAAGCTCTTCCAAGACATATCTCCCTCACTGCTCCCTAAGGTAGAGCTGCAGTGGCTATAGCAAGATCCCAGAGCCCCTGTGATGAACTAACCCTCATCCTTGCCCTTCCCTCTGGATCCCAGCCATTCCTTTATCTCCTCTCTCCTGTAAAAATATGAGCGTTTTGGAGGGAAGTGATCCGTTTTCTAATTCTTTAATTTTAATTTGATCTCCCAGTGTCATTCACATGGAGACTGTAGTTTCCAGCCAGGTCTGAAGTCCCATTCCTCGTCTCTAAATCTGCATCCCCCCCCACCCCCCTCCCTCCTCCTTTTTCCCAGGCTTTGGCAGCCGCACAGGATTCCCACTGAAGCCCGCCAAGTCATTATTAGCCCGTGATGACCCGGGGGCCAGCAGTGTCACAGTCTGGCTCTGGGCTTGGCATGCTGCCCCTGCGCCTCCCGCAGCACCTGCAGGGAGGGCAGCGCCCCGGCGCACCCTGACGCCATCCTACCCCCCAGGTCAGGGGAGCCCCAAACCCACCCCCAGTTCCCACGGTGCCACCTCTCCAAACCAGCCCACCGCTGCACGGGGGGCACAGCAGCTTCTCCCAGCCGGGTTTCAGCCCCTGCTCAGTGCCACGGTACAACCCCTCTCAGCATACTTCACCTGTGCCGACGGTGGCTAGCAGGTGAGCATTGGGCTAAAGGTCACTTCAGGCACACAGCTGCGACCCAAACATGCAACAGCTGCTGCATGGCTCCCCCCATTGCACTCAGAACCAGATAAAACTGCTTTTTCAGGCACCCAGTGCAATTCATGCTGCCCCAGGCACTGGCATTCAAAGGTGAAAAATACCAATTTGAGGGCTACAAACTTGAAAATACCACCTTTTTTTTTTTTTTTTTTTTCTTGCACACATCCCATATTTCTTTTTCAGCCTGCCTTTTACACTGCAATTCAGCCACATGCCTCTCTTCCTAAAGCGCACACCTCTGGTCTTCCTCAAATGGCTAAATTTATATATATATTTACTGTAGCAAGTCAACATGTGTCAGTGGCGTTGCCTGTCCCAGCTGACTCTTTCTCCTTTCTGAAGAGGAGAATGTGGTGCCCTGAAAGAAGGCATGCAGATGGGCAGATTGTGCTGCAGTCTATATGGTTTTCTTTGAGATGGAGAGGGACAATAAATGCATGTCTGCTTCTGGTGTGGGGAGTCAGCAGCAGGTCAGTGAAGGAGGCCAATGTATCTCAGCAGCTTCCAAACTCACGGTGCATGTTCCCAAAGCAGCTGCACCCTGACGAGTGCTGTCAGAGTAACTGGCACTGAATTAAGAGGTAAGTTAGATGTCTATATTTTCAGAAGGGCTCTCTTAGGAAAGTAGATGCTGAAGCCATTCAGAAGGACTCGCTCCTGGATTCATACTGATTTGTTCTACTACAAATTAATGTTACTCAGGTATTATTGAAAAGAAGGCTGAGGATGAATCAAAGAAGCTGCTTTTCATCACAGTGCTGGTGCAATATAGCCTGGAGCAGAGCAGACTTGAAAGTGTGTGGTATGTTTGGTGAAACACTAAAAGGAAGCCCTGTGTGATTGTAGCATTTCCTCCTCCTTTTATGTATGTGTAACTCTCCCGGAGGCTTGAGGAAGAATGTGAATTTCCCTGGATATACACAAGTCTGCAAAACGTTACAGGTGGTTTGTGACCCTTCTGGACAGAGCTGCCCTCCTGGCATGGGGGTACCAAGTGGGCCAGCGCGGGGGGGCTGGGGAGCAGGGCTGTGGTCCCTCATGCGCACAGAGGGCTGCCACAGCACGGTACCTGGGCTCTTCATCGCTGTCCTGAGCGGTGAAACATCAGCGTCACACAGAGGCTCTTCACTGCCAGTAATGGGTTAGGAGCTCAGCTTCTGGCGGTGGGTGAAAGCTCCGAGGGGACACGAAAGAGAACATTTACAAGATGCTTTTTCCTGAACGTGGAAGCAAATACTCTGCTCCTTCTAAAAACCCCTTTTCTCAACATTTCCACTGAGGCTCAGCAGCCGTGGAGCTGCATGTAACTGCTTAAATCAAGGTTGAGGAAGCCTCCGATTTTCTTCTTGGAGACAGTTCTTGATGCCAGGTGCCCAGGTTAAGCTGACCTCTCTCTCTCCCAGTGCCTTCAGACTGGTCTGCCTCCCCCATGTATGCTGCTGGAGGGCAAGTCCGTGGCCCAGCTCTGCCCTGCAGTGGACTGAGAGGGTCAGCCACAGAGAAAGGGGCTTCTCACCCCACTCTCTAAAGCAAAGGAGGAGATCCCCAGGCCTGAGGCACTGAATGGTTGCCATTTGACAGAAAAAGAAAAAGGGCTAGGAGATGTCCAGGTCCATTTGATATTTCTTATCAAGCACTAAAACACTAAGATGCCTGAAGATGCTGTTTGCAAGGAATGCTGTATGCTCGATCTGAAAGCAGCGCTGCACCACCTGGGTAAGGTGACATCCCTGCCATGCCTGGCACAGCCCGGCAGGAGAAGATCTTGGGTGTGGAGCAGCTTGGTCTAGGAAGGACAACTCAGGCTGTCAAGCCATGGAGACAGAAAAGAAGAAACTTCAGCAAAAGCTCTGCACGGCAAAGCCTAGAAAGCAGAGGAAGAGATTCACACCAGTTTTTTGAGCAGCATTAACAAATGGCTCATTGCCTTCACGTAGTAGATTGCAGTACTTTAGAGACGACTTCATCTCTGCTGAGAAAATGCTGAGAGTCCTTAACAAGAGCTGGTTTGTAAGCCTTTTAAAAACTGCTGGCCCTTAGAAACTCAGAGTGGATATTCCCTGCCTCTGTAAAATGCTTTACCAATCACCCCACGCTCTGCAATGGTTTTTTTCACCACTTCATGCTTAAAGCAACCTAATGACCTTAGCTGCAGGACAAATTTCTTTAATACAAGTGCTAGAGGTCAGCGCTCGCGACAAGCAGTGGGAGAGCCAACGTGAAGCTGGCAGGTCACTTGGCACATGGACTGGAGGCATGTGCAGCCTGAGCTGAAGCAGCAGGGAGGAGAAAAACTGCTAGAGGAGGCTCTAGGAGAAAATCAGAACTGTAATTTCTCTCCTCTTGTATGTACCAAGGGACAGAGTTTCGCGAGTTGCCTTTCTCTGATCCACCAGCATGGCTGCTTTGGGGAAAAACACGTATTTAACAAGTGTTCTCCAAATCACATCTTTTAAGCCCTTTTTAGCTGGCAGTCGTTTACTCCCTCCCCACTGCCAGTTCTCAGCCAGGTTTTTAACAGCTGTCTTGAAACTTTTGGTGCTTCAGGTTTCTCTGCCAGATGTGATCAAGTTGTGTCTGTATCTTTCACTCATAGCACCTGATCTGCTGCTCTAGTCCAAGTTATGGACAGTGCTCGTCCCCGCGGCATTCCTGCATGTGTACTGGATGTTGTCCAAAAGCCTCTGCGGGAAAGAGATACCACATACACAAAAAAGTGTAATCAGAGAGTGCTTAACATACAGCAGCTATATCCCTTTGTCTAGCCATCGCACAGCACTTCCTTAACCATCTGGTCTCTTTGACTGTGTCCACTCTACCAGATGAGCTGAATTAATTTAAATTACCTTTTTAGAAGAAGCTTTAAAATATTACACATTGATTGAATTCCACAGGCCAACGAGCACAGCTAGGAGAACTATTTGCAGTTCATAACTTACCTCATTTTGTTCCTGTTCATAAATTATCCACAAAGGACTTTGATTTTTACTAATCTGCTCATTATTCAAGGCTGTTCAGCAAAAAAATTAATGCAAACATATTTCAACATATGGATTCTGCCTGTGGGCTAGTCACTTCTGCTGCTTCCTTGACTACCTATTATTTATGGCTTGCAAATGGTCAATTACACAACGTGACATTCCCCACACCTTGGCTGGATGTTTGGACCAAACCATGGAGGCTCTTTCTCACACGGAAATGCTGTTCAGCTTTGGCCAACACATCCCATTGAACCAGCTTCAGGTTTGAAGCATCAGTTGTGAGAAACGTGGCAAAACCAGAGTAGCAGAAAGCAGGGGCCACTGATGTCACCCCCTTCATGACTTGAGCTTAACTTAATTCCCTGCCTTAGCCGTGTGCACAGGCTGGAGGTATTTCCTGCGGCTTCCCAGATGGCTTGTTCCATAACTTACAGGTCAGTAACACAAATTATGTGTAGAGGACGACCTGACTAAGCAAAGCTGTATTCCTTTTTACCCTACTGTACTCTTTTTCTGCCCTACCTCACCTTGTTTAGGGCTAGCTGGGGTACCTCCACATTAACGATGCAGCTACATCTACAGTTTATTCTAAAAATAGGAAAAAGACAGGTGGGATGTTTTTTTCCCCTACAACAGAACAGGCAGTGTACTTACCCGAGTGAAACGAAGCCCCCAGGGACAGCTTCCCAGTGCACAGCACCACGCTGGTTTCGGTAGATGTCCTCTGCAACACCCCCATCCAGCCTTCCCTCGGGATGGCCAGCACTGCTGGCTCAGGCTCTGGCAGTGTTCGATGAAGCCTCCTCAGTCCTCATGCTTCCGAGTGCCTTTGGTCCAAATAGGGTTTCACATCAAAACTAAAACATCTGTCCCTTCATGAAGTTATGATTTCTAAGAGGCTTTGAAGCAAGGCAACAGGTATACCCACCAGTTTCCAGGGAAGTTTTACTTCTTACTTATCAAATTAGACAAGTCACAGAGGCAGCCAAAGGGCTTTTATACCTTTTTACAGAGCAGTGATAAAAGCCACCAAAATCATAATAGCTGCCAACTTCTTCTTTAAAATGCTCTTGCTTGGCTTTAGAAAAGAGAAAACAACTCTTTAGTGTCATTTTGATCAGCAGTGCCACCATCTGCACACGGCTTAACTCATACAGCAGGGATTTGCAGACAAGGCAGCACCAACCGTGTGTTTTCAGAGCTGACAAAGAATAAGGAATTAAACAAAGTGATTCACTGAAGAGCTGAATAGGCTGACCCACGTTGCCAATCCATCGCTGCAAAGTCTTTCACAGAAAAGCCTGATAGGAAGGAGGAAAGGAAAAAAAAACCAAACCCAAACATAAATGAGAAAAAAGTTTCCCCAACACAATCAGATCTGCTCAGTGCGAAAGAAAGGGACAGGGAAAGCATATATGTTTATCTAGTGCATTGTTGAGCTGTAGCTCTTCTTCCAGACTCAATCGATACATTTTCTCTTTAAATTCCCCTGTCCACTGTACAGAAGGCAGCTATGTTTGTTTACCAGCAGATAACCATCTTAATTAGACTACTGTATTGAAGCCTTGTTCTCAAGCACAGAAATGGTTTTGTTTCCTCTGGCATTGTTTTCCTTGGAGGTGTCTCTTGCTAAATGGAATCTTTCTGTTTAATGAAACAGAGTAATGTAAATGTTATCCTGTGGTCTTTGTGCCCATGTCACTCCCACTCAAGTGAAACTAGACAGGACCCAGCTAATTAGTACAAGCCATTAAAACCAAAGAAAAAAACAGCATTAAGAGCCAGTTTATTTATTTCTAAGCATCTCATTTCCACAGCATCAAAAACAATTGGAATCGAGTAAAATGGTACCCAATTTCTCACGTTTGGTGGATGGAGCCTGTGCACACTGCAGGCAGATTCTTGCAGAAGCCATAGTAACTTGGCGAGCAAGTCCTGAGGGATCAAGCAAGCTTTTCCAAGACCAGCACATCCGCTATGCGGAAGCCTTCACAGCACAGACCCCTGTGCCACGTGCTGCTACGAGAGGGCTAAATCGCCATGCCACAAGGGTTACTGCAGCCTCCTGATTAGCCAAGGCCAATTCCCAACATCAACAGTGCTCATCAACCCCTTCAGTAAAGAGGTGCCTGTAAGAGAAGGCAAAACCCGACCCCACGCTGTCATATCCAACTGAAGAGCTATTACTTTTCATACACATGCTCCTTTCTTCTGATCCTCAACACCTCCCACATGCCAATCATGTAACAGGGACCTGTAAGGGCACGTCTTGGGGCACAGCAACACTAGACTTTGCCTGCAGTTCACCTTATACAAATTCCTGGTATTTTAATAATATATAAGGAAACTTACTTTTCCTGGGACAAGTTTTCCATGGTCGTAGGGCTAGCACCCTTCTCTGTTCTTTCCTCCTTTCTTCTCAAGAGGGCTATCAATAGAAGAGTTTTTCAGAAAAAAAAAACCAAAACACCAAACAAACAACACTGGATCCCTCCCTCACCCCCTTTCTGGACAAAACAACCAAAAGTGCAGGGCCACATTCCTCCTCCAATTTCTTCCATCTGCACATGAAAGCCAGAAGGAAGGTCCTTCCTCAGCAAGGAGCCCAAACACGAGGACGGGCTGTTTCAGTTCCCCCCCTCTCCAGCAATAAGGAGCAACAAGCAGCAGTGCCAGAGAAAGAACCACGCCAAGACATCCACCAAAGGAAAAACACTTTCCAAAGTCAGTGACTGCGTGAAGCGATCAAGGTGGAAAGGGGGGTTAGGCTGACAGTGTCAAGTACAGGACTATGCCCAAGTCATGCCTTCTAAATCTGGGCTTTCTGTGTTGAAAAAAGGAGTCACAAAAGCTAGCAGAGTATTTCTCTTCAGAGCATGCTTTGACGGCTGCCATTTTTCCCCCTCAATATCATGCTTTTGCCACCTAAGAAACTGCAGGCTTTCAGCACAAGTTAAAAAGATTGGCAGAAATTCTTACTCTGTCACTGGCTTTTCTTGAAAATTGACTCCAGCAAACTGCTAGCTTTTTCAGTCACAACCTAAAAATAATGTGAAGCAGATTAAGGAAGACAGCATAACCAGTTCTGCAGAGCCATAGTCAAAGACCCAGGTTAAACAGCTGTTCTAGTGTACACTCTCCATCACTGCTCACCCCAGCAGACACAAATATTAAGAGCTGGGTAACACTTTTCCACATAGTTTCAGCATCAACCAAAGCAGGTGATGATGGCAGAAGAGCACAGGTTTTGGAGCAGGCACATTCCACAGGATCTGCACGTTGCTTCTAACCCAGGGCTCCCACCTCACCCCTCCCCAGACCTCATGCACTGCACGCATCGCTGGGCGGAGGGACCCAGCTGCCCTTCGGTCGGGGACCCTCCTGCCCTGGGTGCTGGTGCCAGGCTGAGCGTGGGCACGTCGCAGGGACGCTGCCCACAGCCAATGGAAAACGGAGAGAGGAGGGCAGCTCAGTGAACTAAAAGGTCGCTCTCAGATACTCAGGTTATAGCACGTGGTCATTGCAGGGATATTTTGGACCTGATCTAGTAGCCTTATCATTGTTAAGCAATATAATAACAGTTAATAATAAATAATTCAGGCTATTGTGTGCTAAATAGCAGGAGGAATAATAAAGGCATCTTTAAAAAAAAAAAAAGTTAGATTTCATTTTCTCTGCAACCTTGAAGTTGTACAATGACTGTTTGCCAACTCAAACACAACATTTACTCATCTGTCCTTTACTGCAAGCAGTTATGATCATAGAAATAGTTGGATATTCTTCAGCTGCTCCCCACTCCAATTTGCTTTTTAATTAGTAATGAATCCAGAAGATTAGGTGGTTAGATTTTTCAATACTGTATGCTTTTATATGCTGTGGTATTATACAGTGACATGATCAAGAAACGTCCCTTTCTGGCCCTGGAATGCTGCACCCGTGCCTGTCCTGCTTGCTTTCCATCCGTGGTCCCATGAAAGCGATTAGAAAATGAGTATGCCCATGGACACAGATCCGGTATGGAACGTTATGACACAGCTTAAATGAGACCATACATGACTCCCAGTATCTTGGTCAAAAGTTGAATAAAGTTACCTTTGCTCTCAGACACCACCAAGCTAACGAAGTTCATTCCCACTTACAGATGCGTGCAGATGGCATGTTTGCCTTGTTACCCTCCTCCCCCCTCACATCTGCTAAAGAATCCCCCAGGTCTCCAAAGCCCTTTTTAATTGTGCCTAGGCTTTAATATGGTGAAAGCCAAGTGAATTCTACAGATTTCATCTGGGCTTTACTTTAATCCCATAGCATTTTCAATCATTTCATTTTTTTTTAAAAAAAAATGTCATTTCTCTCTATTTCTCCCTCTTTCTTCTGCATGTGTTAAGATGACTGCACATCAGTCTAGAAATTAGTGTTCAAGAGCTGGGGAAGCCCTAGAGATCAGATGCCACTCACAGCCACCCAGCTCTCTCTGGACCACCAGTACAGAGAGCACTGCCAGGGCATCTGGCCCAGCTCCATCGGCGTGAGGGTCCGATAAGCTTGCTAACTCCCCACTGCTGCACCGACTCGTATGGCATCGGTTACACGGCCCAGTAACCCAGGACATGACAGTGCACAACATGCAGACCTTTCAGAATTTCAATAGCTCTTTAGCTAGGAATAATAATTCCTTTTGAATGACAATGCACATCGAGATCATGAGGATTTATTAAGTATAACCTACTGTAGTCTATCTATCAAAGTGACACTCGGTCGCTTACAAAGTTCCTGCGCTTACTGTACTTAATGAACACTTCACAGGTTCCCGCAGTATTATTTTTGCCTAACAGGAAAAACTCTCATGTGATTCTTAGGAAGGCAGAGGAACTTCCCTGAGGAGCAAAGAGGTCTGCCCAAACCCCTAGTAATCATGCACAGGCTGATGTTTCATCGATGCTGCTCATGTATCATCATTTCCCACAACACAGCACATACTTTAAAATGAATATTTTCATGGCTGTTTTACAATGCAATCTCATGACCTGCCCCAGAGCAGCAGGGGAGCGCAGCCCTCCTGTGCTTCTGACCGCCAGCATCCCTTGAGTGGCCAGCAGAAGCACAACTCCTTTGAAACGTGAGTGACTGCAATGGTGGTTTCCTTTCTTTCTAGGGGGAGAAATTCAGAGTTTTCTCATTTCCAGTGTTCTCTCTATCAAGAGCCCTACAAATGAACAGTAAGTAAAATTCACCCTGAAGTCAAAGAACTAAACCTAAGAAACTGCTCATCTTCCCTTAAGCTGTTACTGCGTACCCTTGAAGACATTTCTCATCTTCCCTTCATCGTTCTTCAAGTTCTCCCATCCTTGTCTCCAGTTTTATTCTGGATAAACGATTCTGTGACCTCCCGTTCTCCCTCTTACTTCTGCCATAAAGCAGAGGGCAACTCCTCCACACTCCCTAACTCTTACACTGGCCACCTCCCATTTTATGTTATTAGCAAGACAACTTCCAGGCCAAGTCAAAAATCCTTCTACCTACAAGTCCTGGAGGGCAACCAAAATGTCCACCCTGCTTTTCCTCAGACTTATGATCAACATGCAGATACGACCTCTGGGGCAACCAGCCAGCTTCAACAGCTCCTCCCCACACACCCCCACCCCCCATCTGAAACCTGTAGCAATCCTCCAGCAGAAAACCCAGCAGGGGACAGTGACCCTGGAAGAGCACGGATGCTGGCATAGTTTGGAGACAAACTTCAATGAGAAGTTCCCGTTTCATGTGAACAAGCACATACACCCCTGCTACACGTCCCCAGGCACCCAGACGAGGACAGTCACTGGAGAGTTCCCGACACCGCTGCACAGCCAAGGGCAGACAGGCTCCGTCCCCCGCCCCTGGCAGCCCACCCAAGCCCTCCCACCACAGGAAAGTGCCATTCTCCTGAGGAAGGGAATAACAAGCCTCTCGAATCGAAAAGCTTCAGCTCTTTTCCAAATGTTTAGCAAAATGCAACCGTTTCCCTGCCGGTTTAATAAGACAAAGACCTCAGCTGCCCAGATTGCCTGAGAGAAGGGCCCATGTGGCTGGGTAACTGAGACTCGCTGGGCACATCTCAGCAGCTTCTCTCGCTCAGCGCAGACCACAGGCCATCAGAAAGGTGTCCCAGCGACCAGCCTAATTGCTGCTCAGATTCCTCTGGTGCCTGTGCAGCAGAACAGCTGCCACAGGGACACTTCTCCCAGACGGCCCTACAGCCCCTGGCCTAACGAGGCAATGCGCTTCGACCATCCCTCTGCTGTGTCCCCGAGCGTCTCTGCCTACGCTACCACACGGGGTGCACACTGCTGCTGCTATTGTGCTTCTCCGAATGGCATCTCTCTCCTAAGATATTCTCTTTTTCTTAATATGGATTCTTGTGTTTGGCGAACATAACCCAAGTTTGTGCCTAGCTTCTAGACAACCCTACTGGTGTTTCTCATTTAAAACCTACCACAAAATAATTTGTCGGAGCACCTTCCAAATCCTCTCCATAGTCAACAGGGGAGGTAGCCCCTTTGTCTGCAGAGAAAGATGTAGGCCACTCCAGTCGCCTAAAAGATGCCAGCTAGAATAAGAATGTGCATGTCCTGAAAATATTTGTATGTAGGTCAGAGAGTCTAAATATGCACTGAAACATATTAATGTCACTGACCTGTCAGATCGGAAGTGCAGCTGCTGCCTCAAACCATCCCAAAATTGTTTCTTCTGAGAGCAAGTACCTGCTGCTCTTCAAAACCTTCTTTCATCTGCAGAGGGGTGGGAGGAAATGATTTACAATCAGATGTTCAGCTATATTTACTGGTTTTAATAAAAAAAGAAACTTTAAAAAGGACGCTTGGTTTCCATTTAATGGCCCCCAAACGTTTATCACTAGAGACACTTGGCACCAGCGCTGAGGGGAAGTTGGTATTGCTGCTGTTCAGCTGCGCTTTGCCTCAGGTTAACTCATCCTTCGTGTGCTGGTGCAGCTAATCTTCTGGTTTTCCATGAGCACAAAATACTTGTTTTCCTTGGAGGAAAAAAAATAAAGACAAAAAAATAACAAAAAAGCCCCATATGTCCAGAGACAGCAAAGATTACTTGTAACTGCCATCATTTAAGGGCAAAAAGAATCCTCTTATCTCACCTGCAGAGTGGATTTAAAAAATGAGAGCAGGAAGAGAAATGACTTGCTGAAAGGAAGTTTTGGAGGACGTTATTAGGGTACAAATATGGATTTATATGGTCTCCATGCAGTGCTCTGCTATCTTGCATGCACTTTGGCTTAGACAGATGCTGAAAAGGACCTGGAGTGGCTACAAGTTCATCATGGACACACAGTCAGCCCTGGCATCTCTGGTACATGTTTATTCAGTGCCCGGTAATATGGTAAGTTCTCTCCCCATTAGAGTCCTAAATGTACAGAGAAATGGCTAGGAAATTATTTCTATAAATATTTGGGGTGGGGAGGAGGTGCACATGTGTCTATTCCCAAGTATACACTACACCTGTGTGGGTAGAAATTGTGCTGCAAAGGAGAAAGCCCATTTCTTCCCCATTCCTAGCCTCATCAGTCATTTGCTTCTGTGAAAAATGAGCAAAAGTACACTAGTTTATTAACAGTGGTGCTTTATGCAGAACTATTCACACAAGTATAACCAGGTATTATTGATTGGGAGTTAAACTCATTCTTGGCGGCACCAACTGACCCGCACCAATGTCAATGTGTCAGTTCGGTGGCATTGCTAGTAGTGCAGCAGTATTCTGCACATGTTCTTTCATGAAGAGCTCACAAGAACAAAACTATACCACCTCCACTATGTAAAGAACTTCTGCTAGTTAAATATGTGCTCATACACACACACACATGTGTGTGGCCTGTGGCTCAACAGAACAATTTTACCTCTGAGCATCCCCAGAAGGGTTAAGCAAAACAACCTTCCTGCATGGACAAGCCGTAAATAAGCAACACCTCTTCAGGAAGGTTACCATACTGGTAAGCAATTAAGGAAGGTGGTAATCCTGCTTGTATAACTGTGCAATTAGGATAATGTCACTTTCTATTTCCACTTTGTAAAAAACTTTGAGAACCTCAGATGAAAGCTCTGTACCAGTGTGAAGCATTTATACCTTCGTCAATGAAGCAGATGGCATGTGGTATGCTTGTTTGTGTGTGAAGTACTCATCACTGTTATAATTAGTTAAGAGTCATCTCCTGCTCCGCTGCAAGCTCTGCTGTTCAACAGCGTTTGCTAGGAGCTACCATTTCCACATGAGCAAGTGTATCTTGGTGTACTTACACTGCTTCCATCGCCGTTGGAGCTGCGCAGTGACGTGTTAAAAGTATTGCGTGTGTACGGCTGAAACACAACGTGGCAGAGGTGTACACCGACTGACGAAGAGCAGGGGCGACTGGGAGGCCATCTGGTCCATTGCTCCACACTGAGCAGGGTCAAGGACTTGTAAGCGTTTCCCAACCAGTTATTCCAACCCGTTTTAAAGACTTCCAGTGAGAGAAGCCCATGTCTTCCTCAAGAAATATTATTTTGTACTAAATATGCATTTTTCTAATATCCAGTCTCCATTTCCCTTAGTGAAATGTATGCCTATTATTTCTAGTCGTCTTTCATAAAGAACTTTTTCCATCCAAGGCCTCTTTGCAGCTATCTTTGTGTACTTGAAGATTATTGTATCAGGTATATTGTATTCTTTTTCATTTCACTGAGAAATACGCAGAGCGCTATGTACCTTTAAGCTCCCTCCATCCTTCTGCTGCAAGTCCATGGCTGAATAAAAGGAACACTGGAAAAGAAAAATGAAAATTTTTTAAAAATCAGGCATAGGACCTATCTTTCAAAGTAATTGCTGTTCAGCAGACCAAGGCTGGAAAACAAGCATAAATGTGTTCTAATTATATCAGCCCGAGTTGCGTTTTGGGTTTATTCACATGAATGGGAATCATAGTGCTTCTGCCTTTGCCAACAGGAACAAAGCACCTTGAACCAAACACGGGTATATCTAGCCAAATAAGAGTAAACATATTAGTGATACTGACTGTGTGTCAATCCACAAATAAGCACAAAAAGAAAATCTGAAACAAATTTGAGTAACCCACATGAGCAATATCATTGCACGCAAGGACAAGGAAGAGGCTCAGCTGCACTTCCCTCGCAGCACGATGCATGCATGCAAACGCTCAGGACCCCTTTGGCATCTTTGAGCACCTGTACCCTGTAATTAATTTCTAAATTATGGAGATTCTGTACATTTAAGTTGTTCTTAGACAATAAGTCGTTCACTCACAGAACCATTACCTGTATTTGTAATTCAAGTTTTCCAGTTGCAATTATTCCTATTCTCTGAGAAGAAAAGCAGCAATGCCTAAGACAAAAGAAAAGTGGCAGGACTTTGCTCTACTCAGCGATTTACTGGGTAATAATTCCTACAGAGGAAATTAATTGCTGGGCTGAGTCAGGCAAAGTCTGTCATGCCCATATCTCGTCTCTGACAGGTACCAACCCCAGGTGCTTCACGTCCTCACAGGCAGGCGCACAGTAATGTCCCCGTAGAGGATGCTTCTTCTAAAACCGAGGCACTTCAGATTGCTTAATGCCTTGAAGCAGAAGGGCTCAAATCTTTAATATTTACTTTATCCCAGCTAGTGCAGCTACAGGCATTCACCCAAGTGGAATCCTCTCCAGTCAAACTTAGTAGCTCAGTATTAGTGTCTAGAAGCAGTGAGTTCCACAGGTTAAAGAGAGACAGTGGAAAAAAATAAATAAATATGGATTTCCATATACATTTTCATAATTTCCTCCTTTACTTTACCAGCTTGTCTTCATTTCTAAAATAACAATAAAGGTCCAAATTATCCCTTTAGATGTTTCCTTCCTTTATATACTTTTATTTTTCATTACAATCTATTTGATCAAGTCCTAACATTTCTACTGCTTTCCTAACGTGTTTTGCATCTTAAATGCAAAGCTGTGTAAAGAGCTACCCTTGGCATCTTGTGGGTAATTTCCTTGAACGATTTAACTAAGCATCAAGACCTCAGGAAGTTCTCTAATCTATTTTCTAGCACCGAGCACGGATCAACTTAACAAAAATCATTCCTTATTTGTTCTTAAAATCTTTAGGAAACAGAATTTAACAAGTCTATAGATAGACAACTCCAGTGCGTAACTACTGGAAAGCTCGTCTCAATGTTTAGCCTACGTTTCCGCCACTGCCATTTAAACCCATCAGGATTTGCCCTGTTCGTATGTCATTACACACGTGTAATGCAAACAACTCCTCTCAAAGCAGATTGCCTCCCGCACCCTTGCCCTAAGTGCTTCGGCCGCTGAGCAGTTCCAAACGGCCATTGAAAGCACAGCGAGGGGGCAGAGTGATTCCTGCCCACACCGCTGCAGCGTCTGCAGTGCCAGCAGTGATGCGATGGCTGCAGTGAAATCCCGCACCATGGCCTGACTGCTCTCCAAGCTCAACTCTGTGCACCAGATCCATCCCTTGGGGTGACCTCCGGAGATCCACACCCTCTGGGCACTGTATTTGTGAGGGCCCAGGATCTTCAGTGCTATTCGGTAGAAAGCCGGACTCAGTCACTGACCGGAGCAGGGAAACAGAAAATTCAGGTTGTACCTCTGCTCCCTGCCATGACCAAGCACACCCTGCCTGCCGCGGCTCTTCTCAGTGTATGGAGTGTATCTAATGCAGAGAGCACAACTGTTGGGGCAAAACCAATCTCAGCTTAAGGCAAAAATTGCTCATTCAGGATGATGTCAAAAAGGTTCATTTCTATTTTAATTTTTCTGTCTCTTCAACTCCTTCTTATTTTTTAAATGAATAGATCAAAGTGTCAGAAAAGAAGTTGCTTGGGATTAGGAAAAGATAACATCTTATTTCAAGGAACAACATGTTCCATAGAGAACATCAAAAGAAAGCATTTTTGACTTTCTGAGAAAGTTTTGTTCAGAAATAAAAAGGAATAAGAAAATGGCCATAAAAAACATAGAAGATCCTTTGTCACCAAACATACTTAGGCACAGCATCTGACAGAAGCCTTGGCACGAGAAAGTCGCCTGCCTAGCCCCCACCCTGTGGGTCGGGGTACCTGCCCGTGCTGAGCAGAAGTGACACTGCTCCCCAAGACGCAGCTCACTGTGCCGCCAGAGCAGAACACAAAGGAATGAAGCCCCTCACCAGCCACAGCCACTCTTGTTCTGGAGCTGCAGGGCTACTGCCCACGGGCATCCCACCGTTGAGGGGGCACTTCTGCCTTGGCCTTCCAGCCCTGCGGGGTCAAGGGGTCTCACACCAGCTCTCTGCGCTTTAGATTGTCCTGCATGGAGTAGGTATTTCCCTAAGAAGCTTTATGCCACCATCCAAAGCAAGGCAAGGGCTGGCGGCTACCCCAATGCAAGCATGTCTTCAAGCAGGCTGTTATTATTTACATACGTACATATGTATTTACATATGTACATATGTACATAACCTTAGCAACAACCCGTAAGTACATGGGACAGACCAGCACAGATCAGAGCAGGAAAACCCATGAGGCCAGGCTGTCCTCCTGGGAAACTCTGGTTGTCTTTAAAAGTAGTTATATCAAACCATAATATTATTAATTTTTCAACATATTCCAAGAAGAAGTGAGACACTGCTGAGCACCTGATAAGGCCTTAACAATTACAAAGCTCCTTAAATATTGATGTGAACTTAATGGGTCATTTTGTTTTTTGGTTTAGAAATACTTTACCTTTTATTACTTTGAAAGTATGCAAATATGGAAACGGGAGCAGGGTGTACTGTTATATGGGTAAACCGCCAGAGAGAGCAATATGAAGAATAAATTGAAATCCAAATCTCATACACAAATTATTATTAACACTAATTTCCACATATTACAAAGCGGCTTCTTTGCATGTATGACATTGCCTTTTGCACCCAAACATGACTTTAATTAAGATCTAACTTATTCATGACTATAATTCAGATCTAACTGCTAGTCTAGTCGAATGAGTGTAATTAGTCCCAGCGGGCATATCTAAGAGAACTAGGTTTCCCTTTTCATCTCTACGTTTAGGCAAACACAATAGATGCTAGAAGATCAGTCTGAGAACCTGGAAACGTAAAGGGCTTTACAGAGCTGGTGGGGAAATTCTAAGCAAAAATATTGTTAAAGAGAAGACTTTCATAAAGGCTCATTTAGTTTAATTTATTCTTGCAGACTACACAATAGGAGTGAAACAATGGAGATGATTAACCAACACAAAGCTGATAAACTTTTCATAATTATTTCCTTGTTTATTAAGAAATAGAACTGCACAAGCATGTTTAGCCCATCCTTACATTACTCAAAAGGGATTAATGAGGTGGGTATTCATTTTTGTTCCCACCCTGCAGAGACTACAGACAAACCAACCTCCTGCGTAGCCTGACATTGGCATAACCGAGTCAGGAGAAAGTCCCACCAAACGCTCTGTATGTACATCAAGCGTTCGGTTACCCTGGTGTGCCGACCCATAGCATGCCCTGCCCAGAAGGCAAAATAATGAAGACAAATCTCTCCCTGTGACTGGTCCTTCCTCCCAGTGCATCATGCAGCCCCTGCAGCTGCTGTTTCTCACCCAGCTCCTCCTCCCCACCCACCTGCAGCGGTTTCCCCCTTATCCACAGGCACTAACCTCACCTCCCCTGCCAAACCGCCCCCACCCCATCCCTCCCTGCCCAAGGGATGCTCGCGGGAACTGGTCTGCAGGGACCACCTCATTCCCCAGCTGCTCCATTCCTGAAGCAGACTCCAAGGCAGATTGCAAGGAATTGCTGGGCGCAGCTTAAACCTTCACGGTGCTGCGCTTAGTGACCCAGCGGCTCAGAAGCCAGCTCACACGTCCACGGTTGTGCCCTCAAACCATCCTCTGGGTTGGCCACCAGTGAGGTCTGACCTGCGAGGTGAAGCCTGAGCTTGCACACGCTGAGCCTGGTGGCTGGGACTCCTCCGGCTGTCCACCTGCCTGCAGCAGGGACTCAGCACCATCTCCACGCTGTGCTTGAGAAAAGCCAAACTCAACAGAGTTTCAGGTGGAGGAGACCACCACACGCCCACCCCAACTCACCCTCTGGTCCAGCCAGAAGACTGGGAGCTACAGCACTGGGTATCTTACTGGTCTTACCAGAGACACAGCAACTCCGTGCAGGCGCTGTCACGTGCAGTCAGCCAACTTCATTCTTCAGAGTGACGTAGCCCTGGGCATCACCATGTAGATAACAGCAACTATTTTTCTTTTTATATTCAGTGCAGAAGAAACTTCACATTTCCCAAGAATAAATCCACCAACTCACTTCCCAAAGTTCAATGACAGACAAGCGCTGCTTTTTAGAAACACACACATGTTCTTAATACTTGCTTGAGGTAAACAGGGCTCGGTACGCACCTAGCTTCAAGCACATGGTAACTGCCTTCCTGAACTAAGACTCCTCTTAGTATCTGTAAGTACAACTTGTTTTGAAAGGATTTCCAGAGAGAAGGAAAAGAAAAGCAAATACAGTCAGTTTTACGAGGGAAGAGGAAAGCTGAACCCACAGGGTCACGGCAGCAGCTAATGCCCAAGGCTCCTACGGCCACCCTCAACCGATGCCATGCCATTATGGGGGGAATTATTAAATGGCAGTTGTGCAAACTTGGATTGCTTTTGACAAAAGTTAGACAGGTTCTTTTAAAATTTTATTTCAGGATACATACATACAAAAAAAATAAGATTTTGTAAGCCAATGTTATGTGGTGAACTCAGTTAACCAGGTGACAAAAATCAGGGTTTGATTCTCCTTTCAGCATGCTTTTCCACCTGCGTGCTTCCATCACCGTCACTGCTTTTCACCTTTGTGTGCAAAAAGACAATCAAAGTTTCAAGAAAGTAATAATTCCTTTAATTGTTTGCCATTTGTCACAAGGTCTCTGTTAAGAACAAGCATGACAGGTATTCAGTCAGTCATGAACACAAGATGGTTATTTTGATCTTAGTCCCAACCCAGAGAAGAGCACTCAGGTTCTAACGGGGAGGTGTAAGGCTTGCTTAATTTCCAGAGACATTACTGAATTTTTACATCCCACACAACCCCACCAAGAAAAGACAAAGGCAGTTCAGGAGGAGGTAACTGGATTGTGCTTACTAAATTGCTTTTGACTCACTCAGGTTTTAAGGTGATGTACTGCCTTAAATGACAGAAACATTTTTTTCCAAGAAATATACTGCGCAAAGAATATATGTGGCTCTTCACAGTAATTGACTCTACGTGGTGCTACAGAAAATCTAAATCTGAAACAGGACTAAGGCTGAGAGATCAAAAATGTCATTTACATTGCCACTTGCGACAAGTTGGGGCAACTCTACCAGGGGCTGTAGGAGGGACGCAGTGCCCGGCAGACCCCCATGCACGCAGCAGCAGCAGGATGCTGCTTGATCTGCCAACTTGAACGGCTTGTGCATGCTGCATAATGAAAGACAATGGAGAGTAAAAAATATCTGAGAAGAAATATAAACCTATTAGATTATCTGTTTCATCCCCTTACCACTATAAGATTTCACTCTATAATAATTTCATATCATTTATTCTAGTCTAGTTTAAAAATGCCTGGGGTGAAGAAGCTTCCCTTGGGATATTATTCACAGCTTGATGGATCTCAGTGTGAGGAAGCGTTTTCTAATACACAACACTCATGTTTCCCTTTGAAATTTCATCCCATTACTCCTGGGCGCCCATCCTAAATCAATGTTTCTTTTCCTTCCGTTATTTGTCACCTTCAGGTTTCAGCAGCCCACCCCTCCCGCTCCCAGCTACGCATGCAGCTCTGATCCCTGCTGGCAGCACACACCGGCTTCCTCCGTACCCCTGTCCTCGTGCCTTCCCCCGGCATTGTTCGTGGCCCCCAGCCCAGCGGAGGCCAGAGGGGCTCTGGGGACCCCCGGCCCGCAGTACAGCGCTGCCCCCGCCCGGGGGCGCCACCTCGCAGGTGCGTTCTGCCGCTTCGCACACTGCGCAGCGCAGCGGTACCGACGCGCGTGTAAACCCTTGGCTGCGGATCTAGTGCGAAAACGTGGCGATTCAGGCAGCTAAAGAACAGTGCAATTAGCAATGAAATCTGTCTTCTTCCAGTGCATTTTGCGCAAAGGCGGGCAGGTGGCAGTGCATCCTTAGGAATGAGCTGTGAAAGCCTGGCACTGCAACTGCTCTTGTCATCTGTTGAAGAGGGGTCCGGGGTGTCACTTTTCCTTTTCTCCTTCGTCTTTCATTTCACATTTCTACTTTTTCATATTCTTGTTTTCCTTCCTAATCTCAAAGAAATTTTTCACATTCATTCCTTCATTTATGAAAAACAATTAAAAAAATGCATTTCAGGTCCTGACTGCACATGTTCAGGTTGATGACATTCCTGGTTTATTCCTAAAGATGCTGTCTCCTCACGGACATTTGAAAAAGTTAACCTGCAAGGTCAGCAAGAGAGACACCAAAATGAATCAAGCTATTCTGGACAAAAGCTGAAAAGAGAGGAAAATCTGGATTAACAATTTTGCCGATGCAAAGGATATCAGCCAGCTAGCTCAGTCTGCCATGGAAATATGCATTGCTGGTCTTTAATAAAAGAGTAAAAACTTATCTGGTTGCTGCAGGAAGCGCAGATGAGGCTGAGTACACCACAGGAGAGGAGGAGAACAGCGCTGGTGCCGCTCGGTGCTGTGCCAGCTCAGGCAGGGTGGGCAGCCTCAGGTGGCTGTGCAGGGATGGTGACGGCCCCCAGCAGCATCTCCTGCAGCAGGGACGGTGCCCACACACCGTGGGCTCCAAGGAGCCCCTCGGCCTCGCTGCCTGCGCCCAGCGCTGGGTCCGGGCTGGGGAAGAGCCCACCAGCTGCCACCCAAAGGCACGTTATGGGGGGGGCTGTAAAGCCTGGGCACTCCTGTTGCCCTCGGCCCAGCCCAGGGGGCTGTGGGGAAGTGGGAGGCTGAGCAGCCTCTGACACTGCCCCAACTTACGTGACTGTGGCGATAGCCAACAAGCTCCTTACTCGGGTGTAAGCCCCCTTGCTCCTCACCTTCCCCACCCTGGCTGTAGCATAGGAGGCCAGTGCCGGGGCAGCGGCTCCAAAGGAAAGGGCAAAAGCAGTTCAGAGAGCTCCAAGGCCAGCTTTCTGGGGATGGACGAAGCCCCTGGGATGGTGCCCAAACAGGAAGGTGCTAGAAGCAGGCAAGGCACAAACAGGAGAAGAAATGGCACACAGCTACAAGGCCAGAGCAGAGAGGTGTCCAGCTGGAGAGAAAGACCCTGGGGAAGAAGCGGCCCCTGGCTCCTCTGGGTGCTGAGCCACAGGCAAAGCAGCTGGCACAGCACGCGGCTGCTTGAGGCGGCAGCGTGGTGGGGAGTGAGGAGGTGGGACGAGCACAGTCCTCTGCTGCAGGCAGGCTCTTCCCACCACCCATCTGTACAGCCTTTTGTGAGAGAAATTCACATGGGCAGATCTTACCCCAATGCCACGAGAGCAAAACACCCCGTTTCTCAGGTGTCCTGCTGCCTCCGGCCTCTGCCTGACCACGCCACTGCCTTCCCAGTGACAGCTGCCTCCTCCTCATCCTCAGGATGGCAGCAGGGGCTGCCTTCGGCAGCGGAGAGAGCCCACATGGAGCCCGCTCACAGGCACAGCCCTCCCAGAGATGCCAAGAGCCCACCCTCCCTGCGGATGCTCCCACCAAACTCCAACAAAGCAAACTGTTGCTGCACTGGCAGTCTGTGACCAAATCCTCCCAGCCCTCCAGACACCCCCGGCTCCCCCCCTGCCCTCCCCAGCTCTCCTCTCACCCCAGAGCCCCTGGTGAGCACCTCGGGCTGCACCGCTCCCAGCCCACCACTGCCAAGCCCAGCTCTGCCCACCCTGCCAAAGTGCCTACAGCCACCTCTGGCTCCAAAAATTGCTCTGGTAATTTTTTAATTTTTATATATATAGACACACATCTATTTATTTTTTTAGGATTATTAGCTCTTGGCTATGGCTATGCTGTTGCCTCTTGGTTATGGCTGTGAAAGACACTTGGCCTTCAACGCCTGCATCTTTGCAGCACGATGCAGGCTGACATTTCAGTGTTTTAAGTAATGAACCATTATCTCATTCCCTGGTTCTTCATTATGGTCCTGATCCAAAAATGAATGGAGGCTTTCCCCTGGCTGCATTGCCTTCTGGATCAGAGCCACAGCCCCGGCCCAGCAGCATCTGGCACTGCTCGGTGGTTTGAGCGAGCTGTTATCCAGAGAGAATTCAGAAGAAAATGGCCAGCAACGTCCAAGGGCAGGGGCACAGCATTATGGAAGAGATCAGCAGCGGGAATTTGAAAAGCACCGTGAGGTAGAAAGCAACAGCTCCCTGAAACGGTCCTGACGCCCCTTGCAAGGAGGTGTAGATGTGGATAGCAATGCTGAAAGCACATCCAGCTTGGCTGAATGAGCACGTAGGCAACAGCACAGGTAAGAACAGAGGGAGAACTGGAATGAGATTTAGGAGTAAACACCAAGAAAAAAAAAATAATCCCCAGACAGATCATTGCTTAGCTTCTGGAATACTCTCCAGCAGAAATGAATGCCAAGCTATCAACTGGTATGTTTAAATGCAGATTTGGCAAAGCATCAACAAATACTCTGCTGGGAACAATTCTACAGTGATAAGGCATGGATGATCTTACAAAGACTTTTCAGTGCTAGACTTTGTGATTTTGGGGATACTAAATAGAAAAATGACAGTCCTTTCCTCCTATGAGATAAAAACCAAAGGAGCCATGCCAAATTACTGTACCATATATGCAAATAATTGAATGCAAATTATGTTGTTATCCTTGCCTATACTCCCAAGGAGCCATAGCATCTTTTAAGCTCTTTCTTATCCACGTACAGTGGATGTAGCCGTCCGTGACAAATTTGTGTTTTCTTTTCTGAGAAGTAATATACTGTATTCCTCAGTGGCAGAGAAGTGAATGGAGCTGCCATTTACCAAATTTAAATGTTTACACCCAGAGGGCAATTAAGTCAGTTTTATATGATAATGTTATAAATGAAATGCTAATAAGTACTGTAAATGGCCATGTAATCACATCCCGTCACTTGCCAATTATTGGGGGGCGGGGGAGAAGAGCCGAAAGCCAGCTGTAGAGCTGAGGATGATGTACTGCTATAAACGAGCGAATGCAGGTACTGTGTAATGCACAGCCCTGACAGTGGCATTTTATAGCAGGAATTCAATTTCCTAAGCAATGTCTGATTTCACCTTTTATTATCATGTCAGTAGTAATAATAATTTGCTCTGACACAGGCATTTTCTTACAAGGATCGCCAAGGGATTTATAAAGCTGAAAGCTGGGATTTCAAAGGGACTGGGGAGCGTTCCTACCTCAGGAGCTGCACAGTGCTCAGGGGTGGCTTTGCTGGGGCTCCAGGCTGCGGTGCAGCGCTGTACTCTGGAAACGGCTTGGATGCTCTGCTGTGCAATTGCGTCCGAGTGAGAAGTCCTTCGACAGAACTGATGTGCTGTACCCCTGTGCCTAAATGGTTGCCAGAGCATCCCTCTTCCTACCACCTCCAGGGGCGAGTCTAGCCAGCTCTCCACAGCCGTAGGGACCTACCTTCAGTACGGGCTCAGGCTCTGAAGTTTCAGGGGGCTTCAGTGAAGTTTTTCTGAATGTCATAGATTAAACCAATTCAGGCTGTGAACTGCTTTGCACATGAAACTTTCTCTTAAAAAAAAACCCAGACTCTGTCCCCACCGGGAACAGAACCCTCTGTTCTGACCGGGCTTTGCTAGGCAGCCCCTGAATTTTCTGCATCTCCATCCTTTATGGGTATCGATCATCAGCACTGGCCAGGAGACTGCAATAAACATGCACAATAAACAACTATAACTATTGCATAGGAGAAAACTACTTGGCACTGATGGTAATTAGCAGGCAATTTGCATGCTTGTATTTGGTTTGAATCAAGACCATGAAACATTTTTTTGTTCCTATTGTCACAGATGAAGCATGACAGGCAAAGTGAGACAAGAGCTTTGCCTCTGACTCAGCGTAAAAAGAGAATAAGGTGGAAACGATTCTAAAACCCACAGAAACTGCAGCTCAGGGGGGAGAAGCCCAGCTGCCCACCAGCACCTGGCGAGCGAGACGTCAGCACACACCGGTCAAGAAGAGTCAGCCCTTCAAGCAGCGATGCAGTGACATCTGCAGCACTCGCAGCTTGGAGCAGTGAGAAACCGGCAGGCAGCCCTGTGCAACCCAGCCCTAAGGCTGAGGTTGGTTTTGGCCTTCACCACCCCCGCGAGCCAGGCGAATCAGCAGGGAGAAGGGTTAAAATTCACCTTTGCCTTCCACCTGTGCTCGCAGAGGCACGGCGGGCACAGCCGAGGGCTACGCTCCATGTCTCGGTTACACTGGCCAGCAGCAGTTTGGGTGCACGCTTGATCTCTGGCTCTTGCCTTCCGATGAATAAAGGGCAATCCACTTCTCTTCTGTGGATTCCGTACATGCCCTGGCCTACCAATGCTACATGAGCTCCAACCCATGAATACTACCAGTAGGCTACAGGCGAAACACGGGGGGTTGTTTCTCCTTCCAGTTCTGCTCGGCTCGAATTCACCACATTCCCCCATCTCCACATAGAGCAATATGAGCAATGAAAAACCATGAAGCTCAAATATTTGAAAGACCAGCACGACAGTCACCACCCAACTTGACACGACCAAGCCTGCCAACGTGACCAGCCCATACACCCAACACCACCGGCATGCTTGGCTTGCCTTCGTACGTGTGATGAGGAGCATGCACAGCCCAGACAGCTCCAGTGGAGCCCTCTTGGCCGGGAGCTCGGGGCCTTGGGAAGGCGCCGTCTCAGTGCTTTCTCTCAGAGCAGCGAACAGCAAGCCTGCGAGCAGGGCAGCATCTGTGCCCCACTGGAGCACGGAGGAGCGCAGTGGCAGCCAGGAGCTAGCAGCTGCAGTCCTGCCGGAGGGCTGCCTGCAGCAGGCACGGGAAGGACAGGCACGGGACCAGGAGCTGCGGTGTGTTTGATCTACCACGCATAAAGCACTCGAAGGGGAAAACCATGAACAAGAAATGGGAAACAGCAGTGGCAAGGCTCTCCCCGCACAATGTTTGCTCACTTCATACTCAGCAAGAGCTTTTAAATCCTGACTCCCGCTGGAAAGCCTACTCCATGCAGAGGAATTAAAAAATTCACCAGCATTTCTTGTAGAGTGTTTAATACCCACATTGCCCTGTCGGTACATGGGCTTGTTTCTACTTGAAACCTTTCCAATTTCATTCCACATGAAACACTAGTACCATTACAGAAGGAAGCAAAGCCCAAGGAGTTTACGTCAGCTGTGCGTATTAGGAAAAAAAAAATCCTACACATTAAACAGGGAAGCCAAAAATCCAGCAAGGATATCAAAGAACTGATGTGCTTAAGCAACAGAAGACAAATGGGAGGAAGTTTCAAACAGGTGAGAGGGACAGCGCGTATGGACTCACACAGCTGGAAAGAGTGGCTTAGCACCTCTCATGCGGATGGGAAAACCAAAAAATTACTTTTGTAAAAATTATGTAGGAGGCACTCGCACCTGAAAATTATTCACAAATTACATACAACTGACAAGACGGGAGAGCCTCCCCACCTTTCCCAGCCCCCTGGGGTTTGGGCAGCACTGGGACGGAGCCCGGCACAGGACCTAGCGAGATGGCTCCAGCCAGCGGTGCAGGTGTGAGACAAGACTCTGGCTCAGCATTCAGTGGTTTTTTTCTGCAACATTAGCTGCAAGTCAAAGAAATAAAAGTCGTAACATTCAGTTTTACTCAGAAAAAGAAATAAATACAGCTCCATACGCTCAAGGAACAAAACCGTTGCACAGAGAAATGCTATTTCTACATATTGCCATTACTTTTCAAAATGCCCATTTTTAATGGAACAATGCAGAATAGCAAGATATGCATAATACACATAGAATGCATAAGGGATTCGTATTTCCAGTGGCTGAAGAACCATTCAAAGTTATCTTCATTTCTCCTGAACACAGTTCTAGAATAACTACAAAATATTTCATGCGCTCAGAATACATCTACATTCTTGTAGCACAATCTGCTCTAGGTATAAGTGTCAGAAGGAGTTATAAGGTGAGCAATTATAACTGAGCTCCACATAGCCCGTAGCCAAAGTACAAAAAATATGCAAGACCACAGGGTTTTAGAATGAAGGGAGAAATATATTGTTTTTATTAAGACACATTAGGATCTCATTCGTCTAATTCCCAGTTTAATGATGCAGCGTCTTGGCAGAAAAATAGCTTTTCCATTAGTTAACTTGATTCCATTGAGGGTGGATTTTTTTCTAAACAGAAAAGCTTTAACACTAAATTGATTTTCTTCTCTATTCAAATGAACAAGCACAAACAGAAAGATCTTTTTTGTGGGAGCGTTTTTTACTGGGGAGAGGCACTTTTGCCTGTTCTGTTTTGGGGAAAGGCTTTGGGAAATGGATCATCACTAATCTAAGTTATTTCTAATTGTAGTAGCTTATTTCCATGAAACTATTCCTGAGTGAAATGTAATTTCAATGGAAAAATAACTGTTGAAATGCCTCATTTATTCCTATTGATTTGAAAAGCAGCCAAAAGATCATTGTCTTGAACCTTTTGCAAATTTGTTACATAGCAGTAAGTTATTGACATAAACAGCCTCAATATTAAACTACTAAAAAGTTAACTCCAGGAAGACCTATTGAGCGTTATTTGACCAAAAAAAGAAAATCACAAAGCTGGAGAAGTCAAGATGTTATACACTTCAATTTTGCTTTTGTAATTTTCCCATAAACTATTTAATGCATCCCTACGCTGTGTGTTTAATTGGAGCAAATGCTAGGACACAGTTTTCATCTCAAAATTAAGACATGATTTAAAGTTTTCAGTAAAGGTATTGGTATCAGTATCAGTTGTCAGTAAAGGTATACAGGTTGATCTTCACCCTGGGTTTGAAATGGGAGGGAAGGGACAATGGCTGAGAGAGAAGGAAAAGGAAGAAAACTCAGGAGCGGGGAGAATGGAGGATGTCAGGAAAGGTGGGGAGGAGCAGGGAGCACGGCAGGAGGAGCCGTGTCACAGCTGGGGAGCTCTTCCAACCACGACGCAGAAGGTGGAGGCAACCAGAGCCCAAACAGCGTGTCGGGCCCCAGGCACACACCGCCACCCCCTCAGCCCTAAGGCGAGCCAGCCCGCGGTGACATTACGGTGGCTCCCACCTACTGATGTGCCAGCCGGCACCCGCTTTCTGCCACATTTGTTTCAAACACAGTTTTGCAAACTCACTCATTGGGAAACCTTTCTGTTTTCACACATTTAGTAAGCTACAAAGGGGCAGAGATGAGATTAAAATTCCCACGAAGCAAATGTTTCTGAAAGATACAGCTGTTCAGAAACACAACCCATTGTGGACCTTCTTATCAAGCTATTATGAGAAGTAGGTCACTGCAGCTCCAACTATTCAAATGTCACTTCTTCCTTCCAAGAATCAATCACTGCTAGGTCTTGGCTAATAAAAGCCAACTCCAGCAAGGAAAAAAATAAAAATAAAAAAGAGAGAGAGAAGCAATTTCCCAAAACATCAATGGCTCCTCACGAAAGCAGTTCTGACTTTGCGGTATCTGCTGATAGATAATTGTTATAAGAAGTAGAAGGAGCGTAACCACAAAGATATCTTTCTTCAAATAACACTTCTGAGTTCCTCATACATCATTTAATGTTTAGGGAGGTTTGTTGGTTTGAGTCAGCCATCCCTAAGATGTTTTTCTTTCTCCTTGTACAATACCCTCACTTTCATTCCTAAGCATGGATTAAATCCATGCTATCACGCTGAGGTTTTCTGTTCTGTCACCCTTCACCTCCCACCATCCAACAAACAAAACAATATTTGTCTCCTCTTGCCTGCAGAGAGGTTACTCCCTGCTTTGCAGAGGACACCTGATGGCATTAACAAGTCTCCACACCGCACGGTTTCCCTCCACCGCTCTCACTGAGGACACCAAGAAAATGAGAAAAACACGAAATGCAGTAAGCACGTACATGTGTCCCCCGCTCTGGGCAGGGCAGGCTCACCCAAGAAACCAAACCGCAGCAGAGGTTCTGACCCCAAGTGCCCAAGGCTCTCTGCTTATGCCCTGAGGAGCCCAGGGTGTAGCAGCTACTTGCTCGTGAGCCCACGACAGCTCTAGAGAGCTCCTCCACCACAGACGTTGCAGGTTGAAGAGATCAAAGGTGTTCTAGCTGGCCCTGAAATGAATAAATGTGAGAGGGGAAAACAAGAGTGCAAGAATGCTTTTCACGGGTGTTTTAATGTCATCGGTGCCTGGCACTGAATTATCTCCCATTCTCTGCTCTGAGGTAAATGAGTGCTTTCCATGTTCTCTGACTTTACTATACATAGCCCTTCCTATACTGCCTGTCTTCATGACCTTGCAGGGGTGAAAATAAATAAGTAAATAAATAAACATGGCATCAGTACCCTTCACTGAGGTGAAGCTCAATACTCCCAGTACCTGCTGCTCATGCTGCCCTTCAGCCACTGAACCAAAGTCACACGAACAAAGAGCTGCTGAGCATCTCAGGCACCTCAGCACAGAGCCGTAGTACCCAAAGCGTAAGCCAGACCTCAGCCACATGACCTGCAGGAGACACTTGCCCTCATGGAGTCGAAGCCAGAGGCCAGGTAGAACATTGCAGCTGGGGGCTGGCGTTTTGGCACCTGCGGGTGCCACATCACTTTAACATGGGTACAAGGGGACTGTTGGTCTGACAGTTTTGCGCTGTCAGCATTAGAGGAAGCTGGGGGAGATAAGGGAGCCTGGGTGCTTAGTAGATAATTTTTTTGGAAAATAGACCAGGGCCAAGCAAGACTGCTTATGTTGCATATAAACAGCTAACTGGACACTTTCACGGATACAGAGGTGCTACCTTCTGAGAATGGAAGAACTTACCTTGCTTCTTTTGATAACTTCCTCGGTCCTGAGCTACAAGAATATAAAGCAGAGAAAACCAGCAGAGCCAAGAGGTGGTTATAGGAACTCAACGTGGAGCAGAGCAGTCACAAAGCTGCTGGAGCTACCGGACTTCCAGCAGTTCTGTTTGTAACCTGTGGCCAGGTAGCAGCTCTGAAGCAGTGGTGCTCCATCCCGCTCGCCCTTGCCTAGCCGGCACACTGGGGCGGCCCGAGCTCCGGGAGGGATGGGAGGCAGCGCTGGGAGTTGCCCACTCCGTGTGGGACGCGCAGCCACAGCCACAGCTCCAGCCCGCCCCGCGCCTCAGCACCGCATCGCTCGGCGTTAATAGAGATACAAAGCACGTGTCTGGCAGGTGATGGATAGCAGATGGTCAAAAATCCAAATGAAATATCTAATTAACCATAAATCCATATTCACTGAGATCTATCAAGGAACTCGTCCTTACCTTGGCTGATAGGGATATTATGAAGTCTGAAATTACAGACTTTAAATGCATCCCTTCCGATGAGAGCACTGTGGGCCTCACCGCCTTGCAACACCATCAGTACTGCACAAGCACCCACTGCCAGGTACAATTTATTTATACATGTGATTTATTTATTGCCCATACCTGCCTGCAAGCAGCAAGGAGCCAAACCTTGAGGGTCCCAGACTGGGAGGTCACTGAAGCAAAGGTGATTTCTTTTTCTTCTTTTCTTGACCCCTGCTGGTATTTGACAGCTGCCCTCCACAGCTCCAACTCCAGCAATGGTTTTCCTGCCTTTCCCCCAAGGCAGGGGGACCCCCACCCTGCCAGCAGCTTATTCCAGGGCTCATTTTGGAAGGACAGCCCTGAGCAGTAAGACTTTCTAGCTACAGACACATAAGGATTTTTAGTCAAAAAGGTGCTGTTCTCTTCAAAACTTCAAACTGCTTCCTTAGTTTATTTGCCTTGTTTCTACAGAGAATAAAAGTATTTTATATTAGAGGCAACACATCTATCTGCACTTGCTGCCGGCTATTTAACTGCGTGGTCAGTGCCCCCGGAAAAGCAACTTATTCCTTCTTGCCACCACCAAGGAATTTGTTGCACAGGCAAAGGGCACCTGCTTGGCCTTTGTCCATGGAAAAAGCAAATAATTGTGCCACATTATAAGAAAAAACAATCTCATCGTGTTGCAGTACAATGTACTGTGTTATAAAAGCAAAACATATTACTCTGTAGCACAAAGTCATTTTCTTGGAACTCATCTGGGTGATGTGAAATGGCCTTGTTCAATACTCTAATGATTGACAGGCACGATATAAAATACCGAGATAGATAATATGAGCTTCAGGGCTCTGATTTCTCCCACCATTCGTGGGATGAGCCAGTCCCAATAGGAAAGAGGTATTGAGCTGTCATTAGAAACCGCGGGACAGCAGCTTCACATCTTAACAGAAGGCAAGAGATAAGGTCAAGAATTTTAGGTCATGTGCAGATATATAAATTCCTGTTACGCCATACATTTTTATTTCTTAATGTTGTTCTTTAGTATCAATACGTGCCTTCTCCCTACTGGTAGATATGAGGTGTGACAACTGTGAAAGAGTATTTTCGCCAACAGTACTCCAAGAAACAGCCTCACACAGCCAGTGCTATCAGCAGAGCTAGCACGAGCAGTTTCTGAGCTTACAGCGACATCGCTAACACCACGGCATCGAGTATCCTAATCTGAATGTTTCACCTCAGCAGATTTACTAATGTTACTGTAAACAGCCAGCAGCCACTTGTAGGTCCCTCACACCAGCTTGTTGTGATACACTTGTCACACTTGGAAGTAACACACTTGGAAAAATGGTGTTACACCTTACTCCGCAGCCAGTAAAATGAACGGATTTAAAAGCATGGCTGTGTGGGGCTCTAAGGCACCCAGCCGATGTGCCCACCCAGGGGAGGGGCTGCAATACATCCTTACGACAACTCCAGCCTGGATTACCTGGGCTTGACACCTTTTCAGCTTTCACCCACAAAATCTATTTTCCTTCTTGCTTGTTGATCTTAATTCTGCCTCCTTTCTGCTTTTCCGTCATTATCCGACCCACAAAGTTAAACATTTCCTCCCTTTGGGATGTGCCGTGAGGAAGATGCTCTGCAAGACGCAGGGGTAGTGTTCCAGCACAGCCACACGCCCCAAAAAACAGGCTTTTGTCCTCCCAGTGCCCAGCAGGAGCACAAGCTAGGCAGGGATTTACGTTTTAGTTATCTTTTGGCAGCTCGCGCCCCACGCCAGGTGTCCTGCACGACCCTGGCAGAGGTGACATGGGCAGCTGCCACAGCGCGGCTGGCAGGCTGCAGTGCTTGCCCGGGCAGACACCGCAGCGCCAGTAACCGACTGACCGAGGGCGGCACCGGCACGGCTCACGGCAGCGGGGCTCGGCACACAACTGATGATGGGCCCTGCTGCCGAGGGGCTGCACGAGCCCCAGCCAACTCGCCTGCTAAGTCACCTGCCCACCTCCCTGCAGGCACCAGCCCCACCTGGCCACCACCACGGAACAGCTTCTGCCGCCTCCGAAGGAGCAGGCACATCAGGTTGAGAGGTGTTGCTGTATCTCACAGGAACATCTCTCCAGCTCCTTGCTTTTAAAGCGGCATGACTCTTCAAATGGCTGAATGAATAACATGGCAGCAGACAAGTTGCTTTCTGAGCTCTCCTCACAACCTCCGCAGCCCCAGCATCTCAGTGTGCTGGTAACCACATTTATATTTCACTGGAAGAAACCCTGACCAGCCAAGTCACCCAGTTACAGCGAAATGCAGACGCAGCACACTCTCCAGTCTAGGATGACAGAAGAGACATTTTGACCGAGCTGGAGGGATATGCAGGGTTTTTTACAAAGAACTTTGGGTACACAGCCTGCTTTGCTCCTCCTGGCTTTTATTGCTACACCTTAGCAAATACTTAGTCAATGGTATCTCGCAAAGATCAACAGAGAAAAAAATATTCAGCCTACTGTTTGTCATGTTCCACGGCAGACACCTTTCCTGCTGTCCCTGGCAGCTTTATAAACAGCAGAGAAACAGCAGCGTGTGCAGTAACGAGTCTGCCCAGGCAGCACGAGTCGGGGGGAGGACTCTGCTCCAGCAGCACCAGGGAACCTGTCGAAAAGTGAATATTGGGGAGGGAAAGAGGTTTCCGAGAGCTTCTGAGGTAGGAAACTAAGGTTTTGAAGGGAAGGGAACCATGTCCAGAATGAAATGAGTGAGGAAAAGGAAGCAGGCAGCTCACACCACAAGATTTACACTCTGCACAGCACCCCCATGTCAATGGCTCTTCCAGCAATTCGGATGGGAACTGTTTGTGAGGCAACTCTGAGAGGCTGGGCTGGTTGTTACCACATCAAAGCAACAAATACGGATACCATTAGCTATTTTGTTGTATATTCACTGCCTGGTAAACATTACAGAGATATTTCTCGCAGGGTGAAGCTGCTTGCAGACAGCACAAACAGCAGCCAAGCTCAGCTGCTTTGTCTGCAGGCAAGCAGAGACAAGTGATCTCCGTACCCACCTTAAAAGAGATTATTGGCAGCCCCAACACACCTGTAAGCAGAATTAACCCATTCAATCATAGAAATAGAAACAAGAAGCAGGATGTAAGTCTCTCTCCAGATTTCTCCCACCACAAACCTCATGAAACAATGAGAATAGCAAACAGCCTCTGCAGCATCAGGGCAAACCTGTACAAGTCATACAAACAGCTGAGGAAGTACATGAGAGGGATGCCCTCTGAGAACATCAGTATCTATTTTATTAACTGTAGATGGCCCTCATGCTGGATTCACATCCATGTAAATCAGAGTGCATCCGTGACACTTCTGCACAACTCCAGTCCAAAACAGAACAGACCGAAAAGGCTACTGAAACACACAGCTTTCAGTTTATGTTTAATTATGAGGTAAGTCCAAGAATATTAGCATAAAGTTTTGCTGTCACTTAATGTTTTTTGCTTCCTCTTTGTGCCGCTATTTCTTCTCTCCATACAATGACAGCAGCAGAGCATGCTCAATATATTGAGCATCAAGGTTTATTTCCTTAAGCCTTACCCGGAGGAACAGTAAGTTTGACATTTACCAAGACAAGAACTCTTTTTCCAGACTGTTAGTCACTGTATACTTTCATTACTGTAACCAGAGCTCCCATGTGCCCTGTCCCAGGTAAACAGAAACTGAGAAGGAAACAGGCACCGAAGAGAAGCTTCGCTTAACTGCCCTGACCCGGGGAGGGAGGGCACTGGCACCCAGAGCCGGAGCCAGCAGGGCTCCCGTGTGCTCGTGCTCGCGGCACAGGGCTGAGCCAGGCCGGCCAGAAGAGGAGCTGCAGTCAAGGCAGGCTGAGGTCAGGAGCAAGAGAAGGCAGGTGCCTGCCTGCCCACCCAGGGAGCAGCAGGAAGGATGCTCATGGGGCAGCACAGAGGTTACAGTGCCAAGGAGTCCCAAAGAAGCAGGCAAGGTCAGAATGCCAGACACTCACAGTGGTGGAAGCCTGTACCAGGAATGATGCCAAAGATGAAGGCTTTCACTTGAGCAGGCAGGATTCGGGGAGAAGGTTAAGGATTAAGGTTTAGAGCATGACCTCAATTCAATCTCTCAATTCAACCCAGCCTCGCCCGGCAGGAGCCTGGCCCAGAGGCACTAAGCTGGCAGACCGCAATCAACTGCTTGATCGCACCACCGTCACCTCTTCAACCACGTCCCTGCCTCATTCACTGGGAACCAACTTCTGCATTAAGGGGGACAGGGCTGCACTAGGTAGGAGCCCCCTTGTCATGCACTGCTTGAAACCACGCTAGTGCTCTGTGCATCCTGTGCCTTGCGAAATGAGACTCCGTGGAAAACAAGACCCTTTCCAAGGAAACCCACCATGCTTGAGCGCAGCTTCTTAGCGCTTTACTTTGAAACATCAGCTTTCTCTCAGGATTGCATTTCTGACATCCTTTCCTGATTAAAAACAGACAGGTAAAGCATCTTTGCTGTGTAGCATCATCACTGCCCCTACCACACATAATCAGTTGAACATGAAACTTGAAGCAACGGCAAATGGAGGAACGGTACAACTGCAGGCCAGCGCAGTGGCTGGTGCATGGGAAATGCTATGAAATGGCTTCATAGTGGCTTGCAGGTGACAACACTCAGCCTCCCGGGTGGAATCCCAAGTGCTCTTCAGCATTTGGAGCAATCAGGCAGCGAGTGCTCTTGGAACGCATTTCTGGGCACACAGAGGAGGTGGTGGTGATTGGGAACAGCAAGCATGGATTTGCCAAGGGTAAGATGGTGCTTGACCAACCTGATCAAATGACTGAATCAGTGACTGAGTGCCCAGCATGCATCATTCACCTCAGCTTCAGCAATGGTTTCCACAGCACTCTTCTACCCAACAGGAGGGTGAACAGCAAGGTGGTAAAAGTTTTGTTGGATGACTGAGTCCAGAGCAGTGGCTAACGTGTCACTGGCTACCTGGCTAACAGCAAGAAATGGAGTACTGCAGGGGTCTGCCTGGGACCTGTCCTGTTTAATGCCTTTATCAGCGGCCTGGAGGAGGTGACAGAGTGGACTCTGTCAAGTTTTCAGGTGACAGAAAATTGGGGTGAGCACTTGATATTCTTGAGGGCAGGGCTGCCATTCAGAGGGATCTCAGCAGACTGGAGGAATGGCCTGAAAGGAACTTCATGAAATTCAACAAGAACAACTGCAAGGTCCTGTACCTGGCTGGGAATAACCTCTGCGAATGATGAGGGCTGACTGGTTGGGGAGCAGCTCTGCTGGAAAGGGGGTTTTGGGGGCAGAAGGCTGCAGGGGGTCAGCAGCGGGCCCTGGCAGCAAGGCAGGTCAGCGGTGTCTGGGGCTGTGTGAACAGGAGCATGGCCGGGAGGTGGAGGGAAGCAGTCACCCACCACTACCCACCACTTACTGCACCGCATCTAGATACTATGTCCTTTTTTTGGTTGTGTGCCCCCCAGTAGAAGGAAGACCTCAATAAGCTGGGACATGTCTGGTGGAAGGCCACTAAGATAGTCAGGGGCTGCAGCACTTGCCCTGTGGAGAAAGCCTGAGGGATTTGCGTTCATTCAGCCTGCAGAGAACCCAATACCCTTAAAGAGTTTGCAGATCTGAAAAATGCTAAGAAAAGACAACGCGCCATCATGAGCACATGGCAATTCCTACTCTAAAGTGTTAAAGTAGCAACTGAAACAGGAGCATACTCAATGCATGCCCGAGTTTAACATCAACTAATTTAAGAGCCAAGGCACAAGCCACACCCACAGATTTGGCCTGACAGACCAGGAATTATTTTATTATTATGCAATTAATTTAAAAGCTCCCAGAGACAGGTTCTTACCTGAGCAGTGTACCAGTGCAGTCCTCTGCAAGCACTGACAAAAGGTCTTCCCATCCAGCTGAGTGGAGAATGTCAAAGTGTCACCGGAGCAAAAAGCCCGCTCCTGCTGCAGAAACGATCTGTACGAGAGCAATGCATGCCAGGGCTTTGGCTTTTACTCTGTCCCCTTGAGGTCTTGTTGCACGCTCAGTATCAAAGCAGACTTCCCTAGGGGCGACACCGTCCTTACCAGTTTGTACTGCAGAGCCGACGTTACGCGCTAACTGCTCTGGCACGTTCCAGGCTAAGGACAGGCACGCCGTTGCCCCACAGACACTACAAGGTCAGCCACTCCTGCCGCAGGACACGTTCACCAGCCTCGGGAGCCCGGTGACCGCCAGGAGGGAACAGAGCTGCGCCTCTGCCTTGCAGCCACCACCTCGACAGCTCATTGTGCAGGGGCTGCCACCTGCCCCTCTTGGGGCTCTGCCTTTGCTCGTGGAGCACACACAGATCTCCAGAGAGCGGGTCACTGCGTGATTTCCCACTAACCCCCACACTTCTGTTGGTGTATTTAAGCAGGGTACCCACCAGAGCAATCCGCGCAGAGCTCAGGTGCCGCAGAAAAAGCTACCCAGCAGCATCAACACGCAGCAGTGACACACACCAAGAGCAACAGCATCGCCAGGGCTGTGCTCTCGCTTTGCCAAGTCACACAGCACGCGCAGAGTGCGGCCGGGGCTGGACCTGGCTGCCTGGGAGCCATCAGGAAACAACGAGGCTAACTGGGAGCAGCCGGCTCAGCCACCCGTCACGGCTCCGGCCACGCTGCGGTGCTGCAATGGCACCGTGCAGCCTGCTGGCCCATGTTCGGGGGAGCCTGGCCAGCACTGCTCCATCACACAGCACTGACCCGCCTGCACAGCCCCAGCACCCAGCAGCAGGATTTGACCCTGCAGGTGAGGTCGGACTTGCAACACATGGTGAGTGCTCACCTCCTGAGCAGCCGCTGCCTCCAGCACCAACACCAGCCCGTGCAGAATACACACCTGGCAAACATGCATGCTTGTATGTACCAAATGAACCATCCAGTACAGACCCCATGCTGAACTTCTGCACTTACATTCATTTGCAATTAACCTTTGAATTAACAGGTTCATTACTTTTATTCACTACAGCCTGGAGAGGAAAAAATAAATCAGAAATATCAGCTATGTAGAGTAACCTGCGATCACACTGATCAATCCAGTTCACTAAGTCCCCTTTTTACCGTAAAAAAAACAACAAACCAAAACCAAAATACCAAAATAAAGTCTGTGTTCTAAAAAACAGTTAAAAAAAAAACCAAAACAACAAACACAAACTCTGTCTGTCCCTCAAAACAGCCGCTGAGCAGGCAGATGTTACCACCTGCTAAGAATAATGGAACTGACTGACTGAAGGCAGAGCTCAGCCTGAATCACGAGACTAAGGATTAAAGCGCTGAGCCGAGAGCAGTCACCTCCTGAACAGTACCTGTAACAGACGTCACTCACCCTCTCCATCTCGATGGGGAACATCGTGCACTGCTGGCAGGAACGCAGGGCCTCTCCCGAGGCATTCTGTGGCCCAGGGAAAGGGGCTGGCAAAGCGCAGAAGCAAGCCTTTCTTTCTTATTTTCTTTATGCAAAACAAGCAAGTTTGATAAAGGCACCTCAGAGACCTAGAGCCGAAGCATGAGCCAGTTCAGGGCGCAAACAGAGGATGCGACGCCTGCTCAGGCCGGGATACTGTGTGTCTGTAACCACCCAGCCAGCCCAAAGCACCGGAGGTTTCCCCTTTTAGCAGGGGATTGCAAGCGAACTCGCAAAAATACTTGAGCTCTTGCAGAACGGCATTTCTTAGTTACAAGGGCTGGCGTGCATCCTGCTTGGGCACAAAGCACCACTCACGCTGCACACAAAGCCCAGGAGCAGAGGCCGCAGAGGCAGCAGCCGCCTGCGCAGCCTGGCTGGCCGGCACCCAGCCACCACCAGCAGCATCAGTTTGCCTTCTTCACAATGTAACTCACCTGGACAACTTTTCCACCTTATATTTTCGATTTCACTGTCTCAGGGATGGGCTTCCTAATTGTACAAACATTCTTTGAAAGACTAGGGAAGAGTTAATTAACTAGTGAATAACAGAAAAGTTACCAAAACTTTTCAAAAGAGACATTATGGCAAAAGAGCCGTGATACAACCCTGAAACCACCAGCGCACCAAACACGCAGTCCAGCCACCAACGGCTCTGCAGAGCTACTCTCCACTGCCTCTTCCACCTCCACCTCACCCCCTTCTTCCCAAAAAGCATGGGAAAGGTCAAAGAGGTACTGAAATAAAACCCAGGAGTAACCTGAGGAAGGACCAATTTCCCACACTTGGAACGTGTCCTAGTTTTATCATGACACTCCTGACTATATCTCCTCCAGATGAAGAGATGCCGAGCTTAACAGGGCATGGCTGCTTCTTCTGGCATAGTTGTGGAGTCTACGAGATATCAGAGTAAGAAATACTTCCTGCCAAATGAAGTAGAAAGTGTGATTTACGCCCAGGTTCCCATGCCAAGGCCTGTCTCCCAGATATCAGCTGAATTCATCCCAAGCACTGGTGTACATAGCTCCCGTTATGTGCCATTTATTTCTTCCAAATATGGGAACCCAGGAAGCATTTTCACCGCTGTATAGATTTATTAAGTTCTATTGGATTTAGACCTAAGGTTAAACTCTCACCCAGTTTCGTTCTTGCCTGCCCCCTAATGCAGGTCACAGACCTGAGACCGTTCCACCGCACTGTGCTCACCTGCGGAGCCCTGACCCCCGTTCACAACCGGCATTTAGGCTCATGTAACGGGCACCCCTAAGGGAAACTATTTTACTTGCAGAGCCGCTATCGGTTTAGTAATTCAGTTTCACTTAACACCTGTGAGACCCCCACTACATACTCAGCCAGAGTTCCTTCGCCTAAAGTACCGAGCGTCTTAGTAATTCCCTGCTCCATTCAAAACTCGGAATCTCGAGTGCCAGCAGTCCCTGCCCACTGAATGTAATCCCTGTTTTCAGTCCGTTACCCCTTCCCTCTCACCTAACATCATGCCCCTCAAAAAGCAGGGTGTAGCCTTCCTGCGCATCCACCCAGCTTCTACCTAACCTGGTTCCAGAGGACCAAGGTCACACGTTATGGCTTCCACGTGCTCTTAAATGGCTGCATAATTCTTTCGAACAAAGCGGGATGGGGATGGTTTTTTACAAAAACAGTCAGCCTTCTCCCTGCTAGAAATATGTGGGCAGCCTGACTCAAGTTTTAACGTCCCCCAAAAGCCTTTCATAGAGAGCATTCCCATGTCAGATCTGCAGACGAAGCAGCCAGGGTTTAGATGTCATCTTCCACCTGTGACCGTCCATATTCCTTGACCAAGGAGGAACAGGTATTTCCCTATGGAATGAATGACGCAGACAAAGCCACCCAGTCCATAGCAAGCTCAGCAATGACTCCTACAGACAACTGTGGGAACTCTGTTCACTAACCTAGCTGGTACAGGATCACCCTTCAGTACCTAATAACTTTCACATGAGGAAAAGCTACACAAAGAACATCATCTTATCTGCCTCCTCACAAAAACAAACCGCTCCAGAAACTTCAACTAACATAAGGAAAACATTTTGCGTGTTACATTACTGGGTAACAGCTCCATTTTTGTAATAGGCTACCCAAGCCTTAAAAAGTTTGGTCAACCAAGTCTGTTTTAATTACTGTAAATTACTTTTCTCTATATAAGCAGCAAACTGTCTTTCCAGAAATACACAAAAACTGAAATAGGACAAGTATGATACCAGCAACTTTTGGTTTTCTTTTTTTAATTATTTGTTTCTGCAACACTATTCACTATTTCTTTTTCCTGTGGTCTTAAGCAAACTATGTGAGATTTGGGTTAGAAAGTGTGTGTCTCAGTCTAGCAGACAAAGGCACAACAGTCTCTAGCGGCTGGCAAGTTAAGCTGGGCACATTCATATTAGAAACTCTTTTAAAAAGTACTGAAGACAGTAACTGACTGTTGGAACAACTTACTGAAGATGGTAATGGCTTTCTCCATCACTGGAAACTTTCAGCTAAAGCTGCTGGTTATGAAGCAGTAATTACATTAATGGAATTTCTGTGGTTGCCTGTATGAGTAAGTTAAAATAGATTATCTGTATTTATCCCCAGACTGGGATATAAATCTCCAGAGTTTATCACCCTCCTGTAAAGGCCAGTAAAGCTATACTTATATTAATTTATCCTATATATTGAAAGCTTTCACCAAACCGGCTTAAAATAGAATGTCCAGTTTTCATCTTTGTAGAACAAGGTCGTGAAAACACATACAAAACTGTAACGATTTGACAAGGGGAGGAAAACAGTTCAGACAAAGCATCCGTTCTGAAATGTTTCAAATAATTTTATTAAACAATCATGTTTTACATGTCATCAGACCTAACCCCTGAAGTGCAAAAATGTTTCTGAGGTATTAAGACTGGAGGAAAACAGGCACAATATTGGTTGTTAGGGATACCACACTACAGCACAGTGGACTTTGCGAACAACAGGCCTTTATACAGCATTTGCAGGATCAGAGAAAACTGAGAACAAGTCTCTATTTGTCTTTAGGCTTGAGCGCCAAAAAGGCCTGATCGTTAGCCATTTGCATCACATCAATGAAAGCACAGACATGGTTAACACAGGATGATGATAAATATCAATGAGGTGTTATTTTTAACCAAGATGGACAGATGAAAACCAGTTCCTCCTGAGACATGATTTTTTTTTTCAAATTTGTCAAAAATACCATGACAAAACAGAAGCGATCCTTATCTTAGTAGGCATTTATGAACTTATGTTTCTGAATGTGTCAGGTTTTGTGTAAGAATGGCATACTCGGAAAGGTCCTCACCTTCAGCATCTTCAGCTTTAAGACCCCGCTGGGAAGCTGGAGACACGAGCTGTACTGTCGGCACACCCACGGGCATAATGTCATACAGGCTGATCACAAGCACAACTGAGATTCTCCTAATTTTCTAGGATTGTTACCAGTATCACTGCTGCTTACCTACACATCATCTAGCAAATCTACAAATACAGAATAGCTGGCATAGAAGCTGGATACAGCTGGAGCGTTGCCGTAATATTTTTTAATGGAATCATATTTCACGGACCAGAAAGGCAACCCCAAAGAAAAAGTGCAAGTAAATCATCACTTTCAGTTGAAAACTGGGTTTCGAATGCCACTCAAGACCGAACTGCTGGGCCACTTTCTGCGCAGAAGAGTTAGGGAACATACAAAAAAGAAAATGCTTGTGATTCCTAGGACAACAATGCCCGAAATCAGTGCACCGGTGACTGAGTTCAGCTGGAAAGGAGGTCCATTTGGATGAGCTGCAAAGAGAACAAAAATGTGCAGGTAAGATCTGGTTACAGGCTCTCAGCAGTGCCAGCCACTGCTGTCTTTCCATTACAACACCCTAGATACAAAACAATTACAATGAATGGACTGAAACTGTACTTCAGAACGAGCACCTGTCCACG
This sequence comes from Falco peregrinus, assembly GCF_023634155.1. Lineage (NCBI taxonomy): Eukaryota > Metazoa > Chordata > Aves > Falconiformes > Falconidae > Falco > Falco peregrinus. The sequence continues at coordinate 1,659,926 of NC_073724.1, read as the reverse complement.
TGGATAAAGCTTATCTAAGTGCAGTTTGAAAACAGTTATTAGTTCTTTCAATATCCATCAGCTAGGGGATAAAGACAGTAAGGATACTTCTAAGGCGTAATCCCTCATGTGCTAGTGACAACCTTGACCTGTGTTATTTAAGGCAAGACTATCCTTATCCAAAAACTGTTAGAGCAGAAGTATAAAGATTTGTGGCCTAATCAAGTTAATGAAAGGATTTCTTCCCTGATATCATTATCCACATCTCAGTTCAAAGGGTATATAAATCCTTAGCAGACATATCTGGCACCAGGTATCTGAGCTACTCTAAGCTCATCCGTACACCTTCACAGAAGGCTTCTTAAAGCGTTTATCAATTCTCAGGTAGAAAAGGTAACATATTTACTATTTAGTGTAGCTCAACAGGCTGTCTGTGGACCAGTTCCTCGATACTGGAACACACACAACCAGCCCATACCATCTTTCCCAGCAAGAGGGGAAAAAAAACCCACAACGAAACCCCACACATTTGAGTGGTAGGTGCGACCCAAAGCACCAATGTGCGTTTTCCCAAAAGCCACATTTGCCACTACCAGAGCTGGAGGGTGAGGTGGAACGACACCACAGCTCCTGTGTGGGAAACCAGACTGCTGCTCCCAGAAGCAGCCACCTGCCCTCAACATCATCAACCCCCCCGCTCCTCACCAAAGCTGGGGGGGATAAAAAAACCAGCTCTGTTGATGAGGTTGCCCTCCCTTTCCCAACTCTGTGCTGCCTTCTGACCTTGCTTGTCTGCTCCCCACTACAGCAGTGATCCCACCTTGCTCTTCCTCTACACTCTCCACTGGGACAGCAACAGGCACAGGAAAGGCACCGCCACTCCTTACTACCGGCAGAGCGACCGGCTGACACCAGCCCTGCGAGTGCCCGGAGCAAAGCACCCCACAGCTCAGAGGCTTGCTGTCCCCCACAGCCCGTCTCCTCCGCTGCCCTAGCAGACCACCAGCTCCAGCCAAGCTTCTCCGTAGGCTCCCTGCGCGGTTAAACGCCAGGAGAGCAGGAACTGAAGCACAGCTCTGCTGACTTTTGTAGCACAGCTCTGCTGACTTTGAGCTATGAACTGAAATAGATTGGAGCATAACAAGCATTTTGCTGCTCTATTCCTGCATGGTGTGAACAAATTTTACCATTTAGGTCTGATTTTGCATCTGGCAGTTGCAATGTTCCTTCACCCTCACATGTCCCAGCAGCAGATTTTCATGTCAATTCCATCACAGGAATGAGAACTTGCTATGTTGGTGGGGCTGAGTACACAAATTAAACTGAGCATTCCAGATTTACCAATTGCTTTCTTTACACCATGTCAGCATTAACTCATTCAAATGACAAAAAAAAAAAACAAAAAACAAAAAACAAAAAACAGCCAAAAAGGAAAAACATTCCAGCTTAGTGCACAGACCTCAATCAAAATGGTTCATGTCCTCAGTTATGTTTCACTCATAAACCCTCTTTTATGTTTCTTGGAATTCTGATTAACTTACCAAGTTGTGAATTGTTGGTTGGCGTCTCATCTGTAGAAAATAAAAATGGGATGCATTACATTTTACAAATACCTCTGCCCATCTCCTCCCCTCCTTACAACGCAAAAGCCAACAGTCCTAGCTTTATTTTCAAAACACATCAGCTACACTTGCAACACTGACTAGCAGCTTTTAGCATCTCTAATAGGATAAGGACAACAACATTAATTACATGATGCTACTTCATTTTTTAATGTGAGCACACAAATATGAAGTTACTCAGTACTCTGGGGAGAGGAAAAAAAACAAACAAACAACCACCAAACAACTTAATGCAGGAACCTTTTACCTGAAAAGGTGGCCAAGTTCTATTCTGTCCCTCAATAAAAATACAACTATAAGCCCAATATTATACACAAGTCCCTTCACTGTTAATCATAGTATAAAAAGATCTGTGTAGGAAAAAGATTAACCTGAGTTTTTCAAGGCAAAATACATCAGTGACCATAAATGATTACAAAAATGCCTTTTCCCCACGCTCATTTTTCTCTTGACAGTTCCACAGTGGCATTATATTCAGGGAAACATTTGTATTTTGTCTTCAGTTTTTACTTACTTACCATTGTCCATCTCAGAATTACATTTCTTGTCACTATTTTTGCTTTTTTGTGCAACTTGTAAGCACAGCTCATGTATACATTTGTTTTGAGCAGCCGTCTTCTAAGTTTAAGTGAAACATCCATCAAAAGCTACACAATTTCACCCTCACAAGTAGGTACCTGCTTTGTTTCTATATACAGATACTAAAACATTTTTGTCTGTGTATGTCTACTGTATTGACTTATTTTAGATTAACAAGCAAAAATAAAGTTTCCCTGAAAAGAACAAAATGTTAGAAATAAGAGTTCAGAATTATACAGGAGAAGGACCATTGCTCATTTGCAGTAGCACTATTCAGTATCTTTATATACTGGTACATTATGTCAAGGTAACGGCATAAACAGCCCTAGTGCCCAGTTGTTCCCGTATTGGAGTAACAGGGAGACCTGGCCACCTCGAGGTGCCTCTGCAGACACTGATGTGCACAAGAGTGGCCCAGGACACAAGCAGCACCAGCCCAAATGAGGGGAGTGGGGGTGGCACATCCATGTGACCACAGAACTCGCACTGGCGTATGCACCACGGCGAGTCAGGAGCAGCAGGTTGGATGGGCTCTGCGCAAATGATCCAGCTGCATTGAGCGGGACCAGAGTTGGTCTCGAAAATAATGTAAGTACCTCCGCGCAGCACCGCAGCAAGGTAAGCCAGCGCTGCACGACGGCACTCCTCAGCCAAAACCAGACAGCTCTGTTCAAGTTCTGTCATGACCTTCCCCTCTTATTCTTTCCTCGACTGTAGTATTCATGAACCTCACATTCTCAGTGCACTTATTTTCACGATGGGTAGGGACAGCGGGAGGGAATGCTGGTCCTCTGTTTCTGCTCCAGGAGAAACAGGGAAGTGCGAGGCAGATCAAGGGACCCACCCAGTGCCACGCAGGAAATTCATGGCAGAGTTCAGAACCAAATCCCATTTTTTCCTGAGTACTTCCCATCAAACCATCCTTCTGTCAGCAGGAGTGGGATGCTCCAGAAGCATACTATGGCGATGCAGAAATATCTAATAATGTAATCTTATCTAACATCTAAAAAGCTACATAGCTCAAGTAGAAGACACCTAAAGAAATATTTTCCTTTCCAGCCTTATTCATGTTTTCATTTTAAAAACCTCAACAATCATAATGAAATTATAAAACTGTTTATCATTTCATCAGGGTCATTTAATACCCATGGACAGATCTTTGCTTGCTTGAAATTATGCAGTATTTAAATGTAATTGATGCATATCTTTTTTTTTTTAATTGTAAAAAAAGCATTCACAGCATTTGAACCATAAGCTATATTACCTAAAAACTTGGTTTATGACCAACACCTATATCTAGATCCCATTCCTTGCCTAAGGCAGCATTTCTCCAGCATACATGTTTGTCTGAGCAAAGCTGTCATTCCTTTCCCATGAAGTACTCATGCATGCAGCTTTAAAGTGAGTTCTTTTCACTTTTTCTTGACTAATCAGATAGCAGTGACTCAGTTGGGACTACACATAATGCACAATAAAATACTCATTTTCATTACAGAAACGTTGCTTATAACAGGGGCTATTTGTTCTAAAAATGGTCTCTTGCTAGATGGTTCCCTATTCTGGAGGGTCAGTTGTTGCCTTTGGATATGTGGGCACAACTGCTTTGCATGTAAAGAAGGATTTGATTAAGTGTTTTGATTATTTTTCCTAGACAGGGTTCAGTCCTGCTCTCAGCTTCCTAACTCTAATGACTGCTGAAATCAGTTGCTTAACTGCAACTACTTATAAATATCAGTAAATAGAATTTTCTAAAATTTTTCAAATATTATATTTGCAGTCACACAAATTCTTTTCCGAGACTGCAGGTTGCATTTAGAGCTGCCTTCCCGCCCCCCCTCCCCCTTTTTTTTTTTTACTTTGGCAATAAAAATGGAAATTATGGCATTTCACCCTGGATTTAAAAATTTAAAATAGTCGATTTTGGTCCACTGTTTAGAATTTACAATGTGTTTGTCCTATTTCTTTCTTATAGCTGAAGGCTAAGCATAGCATGTATTAATTTTATGCAACACTTAAACAAAAACCAAGAGGTGAAGCTGGAAGGAATGGCGACTAGAAAGTGACAGTGAATATTCATTAGCTGCCTAAATTAGATGGCAACACTGAACACAGTACCTTAAATTCCATTATTTTCAGTGAAATCTGACAAAAAGAAAGAAGTCAGCCCACTGAATTTGGGCTTCTATAATACCCTTATATGCATAACAGTATCCCACAGTGATTCTACTGGGGTAGGGAGGAAGCATGAGTGCTGAACTGAAACGTTAGCTCAAAATTTCTACCAAACACTCCAAGAGCAGGGAAAAAAATACCCAACAAACTCATGGAGAATCCACCCGTTCTCAAAGTCACTGCAAAATTAAACTGCAAAACATTTCCCCAGGTTTCTGAAATTCCTGCAGCCCATAGAAAAAGTTTGCTCATTCCTACCACTCCTGGTAATGATGGGGCCAGCAGAGATTACAGCATTGCCAGAGGTGCTCTGAGGGCTCCAAGTTGTCCTCCCACCAGCGTCTCTTCTTTCTCTGTTACTGCAAATCTGAGTGGTTAATCAAAACAATCACCGTTTCAGAGTGGAATGGAATTGTTGCCCTTCCTGTGCTTCCTGCTTTAATGTAAACTCTTTTATAAGCAATACTACAACTTTGATTTTATTTCTTAGTATGTATTAAATTACTTTGCAATAAAAGCACCTGCGATATTCACTAGAAGCGTATCTTATAAATGCCTGGTTTCTCATTGTATTTTGCCTCACTTCGTTTACAGAACTACATTGCTGTTGTGTACAAGATCCATCTTATAGCATATTAAATTTTCAGTAGTTAATTTCCCAAAGCTTTGTTTACAGACATTTTTCCCCAACAAATGTGCTTCACTCGACTAGGGATAGAAAACAGGCTACAATCCCTATTCTAGGAAGCTTCTTGAGTTAAAAGTTTGCACGTTTTCCATGGAGTTCTAAACAGCAATGACCCACGTTAAAAGAGCCCTCAACACTCTGTCACCTGGAATCCACCTTTAACATCTCTAATTTATAATCCACCTTAATCTTGGGCACTCAAGTATCCTTTGACCAAGAGCATTTCCTTAATTTCAACTTCTTGTGAAAGGACTTTGAAAACCTCAGAACTTAAATTCAATAGAAACAATTAATTCAGTGTGACATAAAAGCATAAAATAATGCACAAAATGTCAGACATATACTGAACTGATAGCATTTTAAAATTCTAAATGCAAAGTCTTTCAGTAGGGGACAATACTGCATTCTGAAGACATCACAGGATGTTCTCTGTTTATACATTTATTTAAATAAGTTTCAAAAATATATTTGTTGAACCTGACATTCCTCAAATTGGATATTTTTTGAATTGACACAACTTCATGAACTTCAACAAAACAGCAGTTTCCAGACTGTAAGGGAGGTGGTAATAAACTATAGGGGATGTAGTAGTTTGGGGTTTTTTCCTCTATTATCAGAAACTCTTTCAAATTTTCTGTGTCAGTAGAACGGCACTTACTATAGCTTTAAGTTTTCCCATAAATTCTATTCTAAGATACTTCCATTCATCAACTGTGACTGTGGATACCTTTTTTCTTAGATGCTATAGTAAGAATATGAGCTCTGGAGCCATCTCAGAAGCTGTAACTTTTAAAAAAGAATTAAAGGGCTAAAAGGCAAAGAGGTCATTTCTCACATGTTCAACCACCTGTGTTTTGCAGGTCTGGTATTATTCTAACTCTGGATGACAACGTTCATTGCCCTGTTCTTCATCAGTTGTTTTACATTCCTTCAGACACAAAAAACATTCTTACTTCAGACTCTACTAGTCATCTTAATTCTGCGCCTTCCAAACTTCCATAGAATTTGCATGCAGAATAACTCCAGTGTACCTATTTTGTATCCAGATAATTAACAGCAGCTTCCATCCACTGAAACTTACTGGCACAAGAAAGGGACAGTCATCTGCTCTGCACAGCTTTGTCACGCAGTGAAGGAAGACCGTAGACATCTTCTGGTTCTTATGCTTCACAAAGCGAAACACCTCAAAGGAAAACCGGCCCATTTGGCTCTTGCCATTTTCAATTATAGTTGTCTGCGGGTCCTTGTCACAGCTAGTTTTTGTAGAGAAGATTAAAACTAGGATGAGCAGCTGTATTAGCATTGTGAGGCTCTTAGCTGAGAATAAGAGAACTTAGGTAGTAAGTTCAGTGCTCTAGCTCCTTGGAAAAGAGCGCAGTGCCCTAATGTGCAACACAGGCAGCCACAACCTGCCTGTTGGGCTGCACAGTCCTTTGCCAAAATGCATTCCTACAAAACCATCATGTTCTGTTTTGCAGCATCACAGCTATAACCAAGGTACCATTTTATTCCAGTGCCCAAAGAAACTTGAGACCTGAAGCAAAAAGTAATCAAGTATGCTAACCGGCACAGACAGGTAACTCCAAATGAAGACAGTGTCTCTCCAGCAACCATCACTGCTGAGATTTAATCTGAGATACTGCCAAGATGTTTTTCAAAGTTCCAATTCAAATAAATGTTTTTACTGGGAGTAGAAGCAGGAGCATCTATTTATCTATAATTATTTGCTTAACTGCTTTCCTGAACTGGAGTCTATGATGTTTTATATCACTGTCATTCACTACAAGGGTACCTTTGGCAAAATAAAGGCCAGCTTAGCCATTCAGTTTGGGTGTTTATGGTATCTCTAGTAGAGCCATTTTGGATATATGCTTCTTTGCCTTCATAATTCTTACAGCTTTGCACTTGCTTCTATGTTTATGTTCACAGACAAGAAAAGTCCTGCATGTTATCTGCAAGCCCAGCCCCTGGTCCTCCCTGCTAATATTGCTTAGACTTTCCAGGCAGTTTAGAACACCACTATCGGAGAGATTTATAACTGTTTTTTAAAGGGAGGACTCACAAAACAGTGGGTTTGCACAGGACCTACCTGAAAAAAAGATCATATCGAAGATCATCGCTAGGATTACCAGATGGCGTGGTGTAACAGTAGTCCATCAAAACATTCCACCTGCACAGGGAGCAAAATGATAGATGAGGGAAACTGGCAACATTAAGAGTAGGGGTGGAGAGAGTGAGATAAGATTAAAATATAGTACAGGCAAGCATGCAAACTGATAAGGCAGGCTGCTACATTGAAACCCAGTAACTATATTTAACAGGTCACGTACAAGTCATCCTGCATTCTCAATATATCACCTGTTTCTTCCCACTACTTACAAAGCTAAACAGCACAGCATAGCAGCAGAATTGTATAAATCAAAGAATTTTGGTTTGTGCAAGTCAATCACCACACCAACACACACTGTATACCTCCTCTCAGAAGTCACGGCCACATAGGACTAGAAATCTAAGCCATCCCACTTTTAAAAGCCCTGGAGATTCTCACTTGACCTTTCTTAAATAACAGCAATACAGGATTTAACGTGTAATTCAGGAAAACTTTCATACAAAAGGCTAGGAGGAACAACAGTTTCTTCTAAATCAGAAAAATTTGCAATACCAAGAGTTGAATAGCAAGCGAGACAAGAAATAACATCCTTTACGGTACCTGCCATCAAGGTTGGTTGCTCTTACAGCTGCATATATTTTGGTTTTCAAAGGTAAACCTGTACTTGGAATAAGGAGCTGCTGGCTGTAGGTTGAATCCTGAAAAATAAACATTGCCTCAGTGTACCAGAAACCCCACTGTAACCACCCATCTGTCTCCAGACTGAACTCCCACCTACATTTTCTAACCTTTCTATGTAGGACAGACATTTACTTTGTCCTCTGTAAGGGAAGAAGCAAAAAGCAGTGCCGGAGCATTTGCCTACAAGCTCGTCTAGAAAGATTGACAGTAGTTGACTGGCCGTATCGGCCTTATCCCATGCAACTATTTTGGGGAATCTATTTATGATTTTATGAAGTGGTTGGGTTGGTGATGAAAGAAAAGGCATCATTCACTAACATCTCAGTAAGTCTCCCAGCACCTACTGTAGCAGCTACTGTGGTTTTCGAAAGGAGGAGCTGAACTGGGCTTTCCCAGGAAAGCTTGGTATTTGATTCAGTGGAGACAGCAATGTCACCAGGTTTTATATATCTTAAGATGTAGTCTGGGAGAACAGACACATTCTGTTATGCAAAATGTAGTTTCTGTGGAAGCTGGCTTGTTGAAGACTATGAGTAGCAAACATTTTCATTTAAATTTAGGGTTTTTTTAAAAAAGCTGTTTTAAGCAAGCTGTACGTAACATAAAAGTTGGGAATTCTCCATATACTGCTGCATAGATATAGATGTTTTAATGGTTTCTTCTTCAAAGGCTGAACCACTAGCGTCACTTTAGCAACAAAACCACGAAACAGATCTGAGTAGCCGATGTTAATTCAGCATATCAAAGTGCACTTACTGGTAAGGCCACCTACATCTAATAGGTTGCTAACCCAGAAAGCACAGGGATTAGCATGTTGAGACCTCTTGTGAGAGATCAAAATGCTCAATACATAAGAAAAATTCTGTTAAACAGAACTTTGACCAGGTTCAGTGTGGCAGGGAAGACCAAGAGCAGCAGCTGACAGCAACAAGAAGGATTAAGCACAAAAACTGAGTACTTCTTCAAAGAGAACAATGCCAAAATTGACAGCATGCCCACCGTTGGGTCTGCAGCGCCGGAGGCCCCGGGAGGCACCACGCGTACACGCAGCAGCTTGGCGGCACACACAGCAACTCCTCCAGGATCCATTCAAGTAACATCAGGTAAGTTTGCCTGCTTTAAAATTAATTCTACATTTCTTCAATATGTAGCTCTGTCACATCTTGCAACTGATTACAAAGTCTACAGCAAGTCCCTCACTATTACATGCCATAATTGAACTTTTTTTCTTAAAGAGCAGTTTTTATTAATTTAGGCAGACATTTACAGGAAGGCCTAAAAGCACATAGCCACTTGGGCTCTGTGAAAGCCCGTTAAACATTTTGCTATTAAACTCTGAGTAGATCGTAGTCACTGCTCTCATCTTTCCTAATGATTACATGTGCTAACGCCACAAAGTAAATGTTTACATCGCCCGGTGAAGGAAGATGGAGGCGAGCTGCAAAGACGATGAGTCAGTGTTAGGAAATGCTACAGCTGAAGTTTGAAAGTATGGCTGCTCGGTCAGGAGTCATGTCTGTGCACAATCCCCCAGCAGCACTGAGGGTGGACAGGAGCCTCGAGGCCGCTCCCAGCGCCAGGACTTTCCAAGGGGACCCAGTGAGCCCACAGAGCCCAAGCCCACCAGCCCACGGGTGCCCCAGAGGTGCTCCCAACCACAGCCTGAGCCCACCAGCCCACGGGTGCCCCAGAGGTGCTCCCAACCACAGCCTGAGCCCACCAGCCCACGGGTGCCCCAGAGGTGCTCCCAGCCAGAGCGCAGCCGCGCACCAGCCGGCTCCCTACCCCCAGCCCCAGGGCGTGACAGAAGGACATATCCACCCCTCAGCCTGCCAGCCTGAGTGGCATCACTCATGCCAGTGCTGCTCCCTGGAGTAATGCAGCTGGAATCAAAGGATGAGACCTTCCCGTTCATGGTCAGCTTGGAAACTCACGGGGGGAGGGAGGATGAAAGCCCACCTTGGCATGTGGTATTTGAGAAAAGTGTGCTGAGTGCAAGCATCAACAGCATTTGTACCTGACCGTTTGCAGAACTGAGCCCTGAAAGGCAGCAAACGTGGTGGTCAGCGCTTGTCCTGAGACTTCTGGCTACACCTTCACCCTGCCCCTTTTTGGTCACAGGTTTATTTAAAAATGAGAGAAGTATAATCTTCATTTTAACAGATTATAGTTTGTTATTTAGAGCTCTGCTCTGTCAAACAAACATGATTTTTCTTTTTTTTTAGGCATGCTGTTGGAAAATGTCCTGTTACAATATTTATAGCTCATTATGTTCAAAGCATAAAGCACTGACTTTTAAATCAGTTGCATGCATTATAACTCAGCATCATGATGGCATGAATAATAATGCAAAAAATCAGATTCATAATTTACCAAAATGATGCTTGATAGATTGAAAAATTGATATTTAAATCAGGTATTTAAAATGTATGAATAAAAATTTTAATCAACACGGAAGTATCATTTCAGGGATTAATGTTAAGTAGAGGTCCGTGCATTTTTAATGTTTTGCTGTCACCATCCATATTTACGTAGTAAAAGCTTTTACAACAATGCACATTCAAGTTAAATTATCTAAAACATATGGAAGTGTTAGCTGAAAGCTGCTAAAATTATTAACCCTTAAAATCTTGAAAGTCCACACAAGGAGGCATCAAGTGCAGTGGGCTATAGATTTGTAACAAATCCCACATCCCTCACTACAATTAACAGATGATCAAAGCACTCTGATGAGGCTTGAACATAAAAATACCCCTGCAAAAGCACTGCAGTTTATTGCTAAGGGAATAGGTCTGAAATATTTTATATCTGGAATACTCTATAGAGTACTCTCTGTATCAGCACAATGTACCTATACACATATACACACACATGCACATAAACATAGTCAGTGATAACACAGCGTGTACTCCTGAGTATGATTGTTATTACACCTGATTAGTGACGTGGCACTACAACCTGACGGCCAGAGCTGTGCCTTGAGGAACAGCATACATACAGGACAAAGATTGTGTGTCCTCAAAGACCAGCCACACACATACGAGACAACAGGTGGATGTAAACAAGGACAAGGGAACTCGGGGATGGAAGGTGCCCAGATGGACGGCCTGGCTCACGGGAGGAGTGGGAAAGGAACAGCAAATAATGAAAACGAGTCTACACTTTGCTCTGCTAATCCAGCTTGTACCCGCATAGTGCAGAGATCAGTTTAGTCCAGGTCATACTACTGTTTTATACTCACATTGTAAAGCAACAAATTCAAAGTGCTGATAAATGTACCATTGTTCTCTCTTACAGAAATAGCAGCTGATGACCTACAACAGAACCAGAAATCAAAAACCATCATGAAGAAAGATATCTTATTTTTGTGTTTACATACTTCAGGTTTTTATCATTAAAAACTCAATGAGGCATGTCAGAAGGAGTTAATTTATGCATTTGGGTTATAAACTTCAGAAATTGGAATTTATAGTAGAAACACTGACAGAACCTCAACTATGCAGAAAGTAATGGATATTGTTGAAAACATCAATCAGAAAAATAATTAGCAGAGAGGCGAAGTGACAAAAAGGGAACTACTTTTCATGATGTACAAGGTTTACTCGTGGAAATAATTTTCTCTTGCACTCTATACTCAGAGAATCACAGAATGGTTTGGGTTTGAAGGGATCTTAAAGATCATCTTGTTCCAACGCCCCTCCCATGGGCAGGGACCCCTTCCAGTAGCCCAGACTGGCAGTGGTGTTGATACAGCAGTGTGCTGTTAGCAGTTCTTGGTGAGCCCATTACATACCACGCCACACTGGAGCACTGCAGTGGACTGAACTGTGCAGCCTTCTTGGCACAGAAGCACCAGTATCTAACCCAAGCAGTGTTTATCTTGTCAAATTAGAAACTGAATAGCTGCCAGCGAGGACAGCAAAGGCAAATGAAGAATTTCTTTTTTCTTTTTTTTTTTTCTGCTATCATTTTGTCATCAGAACACCTGAATTTTAAGGGAAGCTTTTTTTACATTATCTAGGGCTCTCTTCATAAACTATGTTATCTCATACAATGATGCTGCAGAATTTTCTTTTCCTTTGCATCCCTTCTTCTTTCAGTGCTTTTTCCATCTCCCCATACTTTCTTGCACAGCTGAAAATTACTGTTGACAGTACTGCTAGGATATGCATATATTTAGGTGTGCATGCATATACACACATACATAATGGGCTTACACAAACATGGGAATGAAACACAGAAATGAAAAGCACACTTACGAAGCAAGCTGGGTGTTGTTAACCAAGTACTCCAGCGGATAGCTACAGCTAAATTTGTACAAAAGCCCAGGCAAATAGCTGATAATCGTTGGTGGGTCTGGCGTATCAATATAGCCTGACACGTTACCTATCTGTACCACTGAGGTATTTCCATAGGCATTGACACCTCGAGCTGAGGATACCTATTGAGGGAGACAGAAAAGGACTATTACCAGAAAGTTAACTATAGAAGAAAAAAAAAATGCTTAAGGACATAATTTACCCAGAAATATCTTCAGAAAACCCTTTAAAAATTAATTTCATTTAATACCATGTTCCCTGTGTTCTGTTTTTCATCTCCCCAGAATCATGCATCTAGAGTTCACAAGCAATATCCCTGTTCTCAAAATACAGACTTGAACAACATCTAATAAAAAATGATGAATCCTGGATGCTTTTTTTTTTTTTTTTTTTTGGTAGGTACTTTTTTTCTAAGCATTCTCCATGAATTCACATGACTTACTGGGAAAAGCTGAAGGAACTTTTCTATTACAGCTAAAAAAATACTAGCTTAAAATGAGCTTCCATATGCAATAATAAAGCCAATACACAGGCAATTTCATTAACAGAAACAATATTCTATCACTCTTGAGCTTTGTTTTTTGACACATCAAAACCGATGTATTTTATAAGCAGATACAAGCCAAATAGCTGAGCTCTGTGTCTGTGGTTTTGTTCACATTACACATCTTTAAACCTGAATTATAAATTATGTGGAAAGAAACACTGTCAGAAACACAAAAGCTGAAAAGTAATACAATCTTAATGCCAATGCAACCTTAATTCAGTCCCTGGACACATGCTATCCTGTGCTGCTCAGGCTCACAGAGTGTGCAGAGGCAGCAATAACAAGCAGCTTTCCAGAAAACCGAAGGACACTCTTTCCTCCTGGTAGTATCCCAGCCCCACTCCATCTGTAGCTACTGATCTGAATAAGGGGGTGGTTTGAAAACAGCAGATAAATGTCACAAATGACTGTCTCAGTAGGCACACACAGAGTAAGGCAAATTAACACGGCACTGGACTTCCACTGACGCATTTCTTTCCTATAACTGTATTAGCAAAACAGATGGTTTCAATAGCTTTAGAATATACAGCTTCTTAAAAAGGCTTTTCATTACAGAAGAATCATCCTGAGGTGCACATGAGTTGTAACATTTTGCATTAAGTAGCACGGAATAGACAGCAGGTATTTTGATTTCTTTGGCTACAGAAAAACAGCTAGAAGACAAATGCAGCCATGCCCTTTGCCAGTACTATAGCTAATCACTTGCTAAAGAGCAGGAAAATTATGAAAATCAAATTTTCTAGGATCTACTGCTTGCCTAAAAAACTTAGGCTAGAGCACTAAGGTGTAATAGCCAGCTACAGTTCTGTTCAGCTTCCTCACCACCCCACCACCAAAAAATAAAAAGTGGCATCAGCCGCCTTACGGACAGAACTGGGTTTCACCTGAGTTCTGCCGGAACGGTTGCCTTTCCTTTTATTGAAAATGAGTTTGAATGTCTTTGTTGTGAAACACAGCCAAGAAATGCACGGGATTGTACTACTCCAGTGTGGGGAACACAAGAAATGCTCTCTGCTACTTTATCCTCTTTGTTGGTGGCACAGCATGTGTAAACCAAGAGGGGGTGAGGGCAATTTTGGGTTATATTTTTAGCAGATGCTACTTTGTCTTTGTATCCTGTGCAGCCTTGTAGGGGGCTTCATGGGGAGCTCCAATTATTTGGACTTACCAGGCTGGTTTGGGGGTTTTTTTTATTAAAAAACATCAAGCTTTTACAGTTACAATCAAATAGCAAGGTCAGGGAGTTTACAATGTGACCGACTCCACAGGAACAGGAAAAAGTTGCTTCCTGGCAAATTCTACTGCAAGTCACTGAGGTGCTACGGCTTTTCATGGAAAATAGGAAAAGAGAATCTTGAACTTGGACTTTTTTGTTGAAATTTTAAAAGAAAGCTCAGCCTGAGGCAAATAGGTCAGAGAGCATATCAAATATTTCAGCCCAGTTTTGCAAAATTATTAGCAACAAAACAATGTGTTTGTTATAAAAACTGACAGGTATCATGAAGCGCAAGTACAAACTGCAGATAGAATATAAGCCTCAAAAATAAAAAAAACCCCAAGTGTAAAAACGTATTAAGTTATTTGTAGACACTTTAAGTCATCGATCGCTGTTTGTACAACGTAACATACACACAACCTGTACCATTCTTCTTCCTTGGTTTAGGAGGTTTGAGACCTGACTTCCCTCTCTCCCCATTCAGACTGGGATAGCTTCATTGACAAAAATGAAATTATACTGGCACAAATCAGCTGCTGGATCAGATTCTGGTTCCAAAAACTCACCCACAGCTAAGGATTAGAATTAGTCACTAGCCGTACAAAAACATGCACTACCCATGCCTGAAACAGCAACATAAAATGTAGACACTAAAGTCACACCATCAGGCAAAACTGCAAAAAAATTGCAGAGTGGCCGTGCAGTAAGTGATCAGAGATGAACATGCCAATCTGAACTCCAGTCCCACAACTTGACTTTTTCACCAAGAATTGAGTGCATAGGTTAAACAGCCATTCTTTCCTTTTTTTGGGTCTCTCAAACATTCAAAATTTGCTTGAAAACTTCAGTTTGTTGCCAGGCAGTCCCATACGGAGCAGAGATCTTCCAAGAAGGTGCAACAGCTCACAGCAGAGCTCGCAGAGGTGTTTACTGTGGCTTGGGCCCTGTGACATCCAGCCTGAAGACACTGCCTTATCACAGAACATGTAGGATCGGTCAGCAAGCCCCTCTCATGAAAGCACAGAAGTAGGTACCCAGACTAACTCTCCCGCTATCTAACCCACTCTTAAAACTATTTTACTTTCATTTTCCAAGTGGGTATTTGAAAAGTTTCAGCAAAACTTAAGGCATGTTCAGCAAAAGTTTTGAAAATGGTCTGGAATAAAATCCCTCATTTTTCTACTGAAAAAAATTAAAGTTAAAAATATACATTCTAATCAGAGGACAAATGTGTGTCCCACCACGTTTTCTCATTAGTAATCAAGATTATAAATTACCAGCCTTCCCTGGTTTTCTTTGAAATATGTAATGTATTGCTAACTGGGGAAGACAAAGCAAACATTATTTGTAAAAGACATAATGCTGTCAAGGCCATTCACTTCATCCCATGCATAAAAAGCCACGTTCCAATTTCACTTTGACTTCGTCTTACCACTAAAGTGTTTCCACAGGATTCCAAAGTACTCAGATTGATGATGAAAATGACCACTGCTGGAAAGGTGTTGTTATTGATGAAACCCCTGCAGTGGGCATCCCCATGTTTCCCATTCAATGCCAGATCTGTCTCAGAATAACCAGAGAAAAGAACTGTGCAAAAATTTATCTTCATAGTAATTGTCTGTACGCCACAGAAAACATTGATATCTCGTTCAGCTGCAAGAAAAATATAGGGCAAGACATAGTAAGAAGATGTATTTTAACTAATCACCATATAATTACTGTACCAGTTAGACTAGTGTTGTAACTTCTGATCAAATCAATTTTTAGACCCTAGTCACTGCAAAATATTGGAATACAAAGGTCAGAATTGCATTATACTTGAAGAACAGGCTTGACTCCACAACTTCAGTGAGGAAAAAACGAGAATTAATATAGTAATGTAGTCTACCATGCAGCAAAACCACTGTTCTAAAATTCCCCATTTAGTAGCACATTCATAAACCAAAGCATTGCAACCAATTGGAAACCAGCAAAGGGTTAATTGTTTGGAGCCTGACTAAAGAACCCCCTTACGGAACAGAAATTTCCAGCAATTTTGAGAAACTCAGGAGGCGAGCTGTGCCTTCCAGCCACTCCGGCCTGGAAGTCGGGTGCATTTCTCTGAGGATGTCCGAGTCCAGTTGGTATGAGACCACAGCCTCAGCCTGTGCGGACTTTGAAGTACAATCAACAGCCAAGGAAAGCAATTTATTATGGTATTTTTAAAGCTGGGTTGGTTGGGGGTTTTTTGTTGGCTTTTTTTTTTTTTCCCCTCCAAAACCCATCAACTTTAGCTTTAATGAAAAATCAGTTGGCTCTTGAAAGACAATGATCAATACTACAAAGTGTCTTGCAATCTTTCATTCTGTACATTATGACAATACAAAAGACCCAGAAAACAGCAAATTGTTACAACTGATCAATTTTTGCACACCAAAAAAACCTTCTTGGATGAATTTGACCTTTTATTCGAGAGTTCTGAAGATTTTTATGTACTTGAATGGAAAAGCATCGGGTTAGGATATAGGCACAAGCAACAGCTTGTTTCGCTTTGGAGCGATAATATAGCTTTTCTATAAGCTCTTCTCTGCCTGTAGATGACTGGGGGGATATTTTGGCCTTTTTCCCCCCTAGTACTTTACAAAAAGACATACTGCATCGTGTTAAACATAGACATTACTCCTTTATATAACAACTCATTTGTTACATCTACTTAAAGATTAAGTACTATTAAAAATTGCAGAACAACTTCAGTCAATACTATACCATTAAGCCTGCTGAAATGAATTGTTTCACTGCATTGTCACAACAGAGAGGAAATGAAATCTCCATTACAATGAACTAGCTCTTCCCCCGTGGTACAGGAGCACAAGCAGTTTAATTTAGACAGCTTTAATGGTGGCTTTAAAGCCAAAACAATCAAGTGCAGGAAATAACAGGCTAAACTCAGTCCTGAGATAATGCAGTGATAAGTGCTACTCACCGGGTGTAAATTTGGGCAGAAAGGTACTGGAGGCAAGACAAGAGTTTAAGTGATTTGGCATGAAATTCTCCCGGTTTGTACATACACATAATTCCACTACTATAATGTACAGAGATCGAGAAGAAGCATGCCTTGTTTTTCCCTACTTGAGGACTGTTATGATCCATTTAATGGCTATACTAAGGTAGAGGGAACAGTACAAAAAGGCAAATGGCAGAGTGTGCCTTTACATTTACTTGGACCAATGCACAAACAGTTAGATTGTAACAAATTGCAGGATGTAATATAAAGTAGCTCAGTTAATTTTATAACTCACTTCAAGCCTTTTAAAACGCAGGATATTACTTTACCTGTTAAGGTACCATTACCGCTTGCAAAATTCTCATTTGACACTAAGGAAAATGAGGCCATACAGTACAAAAACAACCTTTGTGCTATGCAGGAAGGTAAACAACCTTTCCAGACCGAACCTCTTCTGCCCACTACTTTACAAGGAAGTATTGGTGCCAAGTTAGTCTATTCTGGAATTAAAACAACGTTATTTGTTCAGAAATTAAGCTGAAACCACATGCAAACAGATCTAATGCCCCTTTAGACACTAAACATCTAGCTCATTTCTTGTCAATTTAAAAAGGTAAACATTATTCCTATATAAGTTTAAACAAAAAAAAAAAAAAACAAACAAAAAAACCACAACAACAACACAAAAAAGATATTTGCATTCCTGCAGTAAAAGCTTCTGGTTTTCTGCGTAAGAGAGGAGCAATGGTTTGAAGGTTACGTCACCCACTGATGGGGCATTAAATACAATGCGCTCTGCCACAGAGCTCCTATCCAGGCAAGCCACGTGGCTTCTGACTCAGGTCACACAAGCGACCCACAGTCAGCAGTACTCACAGGGGGTCACACCCCAGAGTACAGCTCAACAAGTACAGAGGTACTACAGTAACAGAGACTGTCCTGAATCAAGGACAGACTCCTGGCAACTAGAGCCAAACGCCGACAGCTCCACTGCCCAGTTCTGCTCCGGTACCTTCCACAGCTGCCCAGACCCACCCAGGGCAGGCAGTGAAAAGCCGGCCGAGGACCAGGGTTTGCCACCA
The DNA here is from genome assembly GCF_023634155.1 of Falco peregrinus. Lineage (NCBI taxonomy): Eukaryota > Metazoa > Chordata > Aves > Falconiformes > Falconidae > Falco > Falco peregrinus. The sequence goes on along the minus strand of NC_073724.1, from coordinate 1,641,948 downwards.
GGCACTGTTCACAAAAGTCATTCCACCAGAAGAGGCGTGCAAAGACACTTACAGTTCAAAACCAGGTTCTCTGCAATGAGCCTCCTCTTTGATCAAATCGCTGCTTTGATAGTGAATTAAAATGCATAGTGTCTGTGAAAAAGCTGCGATATTTTCTTAGCTTTCAAGCTCCCAGTATGCACTTACAGCAAGAGCCCCCTGAATCAACACCGTGTTTCCCATCTGTAGAGAGCCAGACTGCTATGGCTCCCTCCCCCAAAAGCCTTCTAAAAGCTGTGCTTTACTGCAATGCAGAACCAAAGCTTTTTCTCCTCCAGGTAACTGAAGGATGGCAGGATCTAGCCTTATTACATGCTCTCTTGAATATGTCTAGCTTTCGGTATAAAGAGTCACAGAATTTTCAATCTACCAAATATGGTTCTTTTTTTCCTTCATCATTGCTGACTATTGCAATCCTACGCTCTAAAACAAACCTGCAAACTGCAGGAAAAATAAAGTCCTCCCTGATTATTTATCACCCTATTTATGCAGCACCATCCCTATGCAAGAAGGCACCTAAGCAATGAATGATAAGAGCACAAACAAATGAAAAATGGATGAACTCCAAGGTTCCTTTAGGAAGGCTTAATTTCTTGTCTTTGCTGAAGATGACTTCTGCTCTCCACAACGTTTAAAGAAAAAAAGCAGACAATTTCAAAACCCAACAGCTTCTCTGATGTGCACTCCACAGACCTCCGCAACAAAGTCCATTCTTGCCCCATGTTTGGAATTTCAGCTGACAACAACGAAGATCTCTTCTGTGGAATGAATAAGGAACAAGAAGAAAGCGTGTCCATAACCAGGCTCTGTGAGCAGGATCTCAGCCTGGAGAGAGACTTGGTTTGAAACGTTCTCCTTTTTTTTTTGACCTCCCACCACTCTCTTTATGCTTGAACTCTGAAGACAGTGAAGCCAGCACCCTCAAAACCACAGCCTGAGCCAAGTGCTGGGGAAGCAAGTGTGCCGAGAGCGAGCCCCTTCTCCAGGCAGAGGCTCTTCACTCCCTTCTTCTGGGGCTCTTGAACGCAGCAAACTGAGCCCCATCAGCCCCCCTCGGCCCCACCGCCCCCCCTTGGCCCCAGCCCGTTACACAGCGCTCTCTTCTGCATTACTGAAAATAGCGCATGTCAAATTTGGGGACAAAAGGGTTTTCTGGTTTTTACCTCCATCTCAAATGCACAACTAACAAGCAGAATCATTTTTCTTTCCCAGCTCTCAAACTCAGCACTAAAACTGTTGATTAAATTCCAACCTTTGAATCTTTACTGCCCAAGATCACAAACAAGAAAGAGCAGGACTCTACTCTCAGCTCCTACAGGCAGTGAGGAGTGATTAGCGTCTACTTTTGAAAAAAAAAAAAAAAAATCTGTTTACTTGTAATCTAAACAGATTTTCTCCTGAGTCCCTGAGTTTTGGCAGACATAGAATCTGAGATGACCCTTTTTTTATGAGGCAGAACTGCAAGAGGCCCCTAAATACCCACAGTAAGAACTGGATTCAATTCACAGGTATCGCATTGCAAATATAAAACCTTGGCAAAGGGCTGGTGCAAAAAATGACCACAGAAAAATTTAAAAAGCACAGGAATAGGAATCTAAACTTCCCTGCAGCTGTTGCAATCTTGCCAAGAAGCCTGAAACAGAAAACAATTACATGAAAAACTACAAAAGGTAGATCTGAGGCAGGTGGGCACAACTCACCCACACTAGACAAGGCTGTAAAACTTTTACCTAAGAAGGGGAATATCAAGTACTTTGTGAAATACTCGGTTATACGGTGATTTTTTCAGGGATGGAGACAACGAGTTTGTTTATCTTTGCAGGTCTTATTTCTCTGCTCTTCATATTCACATTGCTTAAGTGGACAAGGATCAACCCCACTGTTGGTTTTTATGTCAAGAAAGTGCCTAGCAGTGTGGTGGTAACACAGGAAACTACACAGGCTGTAGCCTTTCTGCTGACTTAAGTTTAATAAAAGAGTTGATCCTTCCTGAAAAAAATCAAAACTATTTTTATTCAGAAAGCAACAACACTGAAAGATATTACAGCATAATAGCATACCAAGAGTTCATCACAATACCGCTAAATTCAATTGCTACCTCAGAAACAGATGTGAGCAAGCCAGTATTCACAGCATTTTTTATTATTATTCTAAGAAACAACTGAGGCAGGAAGGATAACCAATGTAACAGAAACTAAAAGCATTCTTTAGCCGAGTACACCCTGATACACATGACACTAAGACTGAAGTTTCGTTTCTATTTCTCATTGTATTAACAGCTCCAGACATCTGATTGTCCCCAAAACGACAACTCCCATTTCCTCAGCGGCACAAATGTACATCATACATACATACAACCCATTGCTTCACCTGTCCCTAACCAAGCACTTAATGTTGAAGTGAGGCACTAAATTTTGCCATCAACGTCATCTTGCTCAGAAATAGATATATATTTATTTCACTAAAAGGACATAATTATAAATCTCTTATCCAGATAAAACATGAAAGAAAACCCAGTCAGAAGTTTCAGACTCTCAAATCTGTGGAGAACATTTACAACATGACCACTGGTGAATTCCTTGGACAGGATAGAGCTCTGGCAAAAGCAGGTCAAACCCCACTGATGCTAGGGGAGCTGTGTTCATTACTACGCTGAATTTGACCCATTGTGCAATTAAAAAGAAAGTAAAGTGCAACATTAGAGGAGTTTCATTGTCACCGAGATTGTTAACACTCACTTAATGTGGAGTCCTACCCCCAGGCTTTAAGCAGATTTAAAGCTCTGTATTTAAAAATAAGCACTGCTTTGATCCAAGACAATAAAGAAGCCATTAGAAAAAAAAGTCTATTAAATACTTACCAGGAAACCTGCTATGGAGGTTAGCATCACAGTTGTATCCATTGAACTGAGCAGTCACTGAGAGCACTTTAATCGTCAGCAGGAGCAGTAACCATACCTGTTCCATTGCAAAACCTAGCAAAACATTAGGTAGTTATTACACACATCTGTTCATGGCATTAAAGATGCTTACTGCAGACATTTAACTGCTCAGGAGGTGACAGTCTCCAGCAAAGGAACTGGGGATAAAGCTCACAAGCTTATGGGAAAGAGGCCACAGGCAGCAGGGCCCGTTTCTCTGCTTCTGAGTAATGTGTAATTTCTACTAACTTCTACAGTTTTTAATCATAACTTGTGGCAAAAAAGGTACTCAAGAATGAATAAAAAAAAAGAAAAAAATATCCCTAAAATATACCAATAGATTAGGATTGCTTTAGATATTTTAACCCCAACACCTTTTTTGACATTTCAGTGTAAAAATTCTTTGAGACAGGCATCTTTGAACTATGGTTTTGTTTTAGCCAAGTCCTTGAAAACCATACAGGAAAATGACTGGCTAAGCAATTCTAGGGCTCAAGGTCCTAGAACAAATATCAGTTCATATCTATTTACCAAAAATACGTTCTTTGAAGCATGCATGCAGTTGCATTGAGCTTACGTACAGATCTGGCACAGATGCTTGCATCTACTTGAATTTTATCTGCCAACCAGACCAAGAGATCAGAGCACATGCATTTCTAGTGCCTTGAGTAATTATTCCTCCTGGGAGAAAAGCAAAAAAAAAAAAAACAAACCATCTTATTCATGTTTTTGTCAAAAGTATCCCAAAATAATGATATCTTTGTTCATGAATCCATGTGTTACTGATACTTTTTATTTATAGGATTTTGTAATCTTATATCTCTGCTGATGTGGACCTTAAATGGGGCAATGCTTTCCATTTGCCTAGACAGAAACAGAGCAATTCTAAGAATTAGGAGGCTTGCTTTGTCCAAGACTATAGAAATGCTGACCATCACCTTTCTCCAAATGGACATCAAAGAACATTTGTAAACTCCACAGAGGCAGCACACCTAAATGCAGCCACATCTGGCATGGCAAGTGGCCGTCACGCATTGCTGAGAAGAGCTGGCAATAGCACCTGACAAGAACATTTGAGACAAAGCCTCACTCAGCTGGGTCCTCCACGGCTCCACAGGGTCTGAGCCAAAGTCTGCTCAAACTAATAGAAAGGCTTCCACTAGTTTTCAAACCAGGCTCACCACAAACTGGGATTTAAAGCCTTGTGTTGAAAGACAGGCCCACAGAGGAGACTCCCAAGTGCTCTTTGTCAGCAAAGAACCCAACTACAAGAAAACAGTGAGCTAGACCCTACCAAAGTCAAAGGCATGTCCAAATGTCTGGCCATTCACTCCTGTGTAATTCTGCTTGGAAGTAGACGGAACAAAAATGGAGAATTAGGAAACACCATTTTCCCGCTCAGCAGGCATGTTTTGTAAGTCAGGTATAACTTTTGCTGTCACACCCAAAAGCAGTTTTGCTATCAAGTTCTGCACAACTTCCTCCAAGTGTGACCTGTAACAACGATGCAACCTCCTTTTAGTTTCAGGTGGATACAAAACTCTAAATGAAAGCACTGTTTGACCCTCCACTTCTTTTCCATTAGATCCCTGTGGAGGCTGACAGTGCTCGCAGCTATCACTGATGAAGAACTGTAAAAACATAGGAAAGAAAACAAAATTTCTGACTGGGTTGCTATGAAACCTCTGTATTTTTGTGATCTCCTCACCCTCTCCATTACTCTCAGATGGAGAAGTAAGGTGGTGCTTTGTTTGTTTGTTTACTATGAAAACTCACACTTTAAAATATTTTTTTTCCTTTGGGAAATTGGCATTTCTCCAGCGTACTGGAGCCTTACCTCTGCTTGTACAACAGTTACATCAATAAAGTGGCTATTACTGTTCTGTTGTGTATGAGCTGGTTTCTGATGTCCGTTACAATGGTATAAATCAAGGGCAATTTACCAAGATCTAAATCTGACTTCAATTTTCTAACTGCCACAGTATTTTTTGCTACCAAAAAAAAAGTTTGAAGAGAATTTAATGAAAGATGACACTGACAAAGCTGTAGCTATTATTTTAGATGAAAAGCAGTACTTACAATAAATTCTAAAATTTTAATTATTAAACTTAACTTCTGCTGCTGTGTTTCAGAGAAAGGAGAGATGATTGCCAGGGAACGAAGCTGAATTAAGACATTAGGTATTTATAGCATTAGTTCTCTATCTGTATTCAGAACAAGTCAGATAATGTCCTACTTGCTTTCTGGCTATTGACTTAACTGCATATGGATCAACATGCAGATCCACATTACCAGCTGAGCTGACTACTGCTGATTTCAGTTAAATAAGTTAGGAACATGCATTATTTTTCGTTTCTTAAGAAAATTACAGTGCTAAGAAGCACCCTGAGAGGGCACTCTCACCTATCTGCCCACCCCAGCAAGAATCAAGGCAGACATTCCTGCTTTTCCAGCCTTTTCTTAAAAGCCTCTGGCAATTTATTTGTCAACAGAAATTCCTAAAACTTCAGTCCCCCAACTGTATAAGGCATCCTAACCAAAAGATTTACCTAAACTGATATTGCTGAACACTGCATCCAATTAAAGAAGCATAAAACTTTTATCAAAATAGTAACAAAAACATCATAATCTTATTCACTGTACATGAATATGAAGTGAAAATTCCATGTACAAAAAAGGAAGGTAGCATGCAAGTGTCAGGAGTAGGGTGATTTATAATCCAGGAACTAACAAATTCATGTGGAAGATATCTATTTTTTTCTTCAACTTAGTATACAATCCTTTAAGCCCTTTCAAGGAATACAGCATTCTGTGCTTTCCAAAAAAAGTGCTTTGTTGGTCTAGCAGCAAACATACATGGCTTTCCTGATTCCAAAGATGCCAACACATACTGCAAGGGAAACGTGATCCCTTCTATCCATGAAAGTCTTAACTGACAAACTCATACCAGGTTTCACTGATGTTCTGAGAGTTTTATGTTCTTCAGACATCTGCAGTTTTCTCGGCTGAGCATCTTCAAGGCTCTTAATGTTTGTATCATTTACCATGTTTTGTTGCTGGCATTCAGTGTAGTGCTTAGTCTCACTGAAATGCCCAAATCGCCTCAAAAAAATCCTGTCGTAGTCACTTCAATAGTTTTAATTCCAAACGTTCCTGCCTCCACCTGGCCACCTAAGGATCTCTCCCAAACAAGGTCTGGTATCTTCTATTTAGCAAGGAAATTGTTCTTTCCCTTGACTTGGGGGTGAAGGTAAAAATCCGTGTGCAGGACTTCCATTAACACAAGAAGTTCACGTGACAACTCTGAAGCATTACTGGAACAAAAAGGCTTTAAAGGCCAGGTACAGACAAAGAGATGGCCAGGGATTTAAAGACCTACCAAACATGGTTAGTTACATCATTGCAAACTCATGGTTCACCTAGATTTCTAAAACCATCAGTCCAAAGGAAAAACAGCCCAACATATCCAGGTTTCAATGTGAAAAATAGAGTAAACTTCCAGAATGCTGAAATAGTCAGGGTATGAATCCCTGCTGAACCAGAGCTGTCTACGTATTCAGCACCGAGCCACAACTGCAGGTCCTGCTGCTCCATGCTGCCTGTCACCGAGCGTACAAAGCGGTAAGGGCTGCGACATGCCGCCCTCGACTTGTTACCATTTTACAAAGTCCTTATCCCTGCTTTAATAAACCTCACCATGTCAGAAAACCCACACAAAATTTCAAGGTAAAGATGTTTTTATGGTGTAACGATTTAAAGAAAAGCCATTTTGCAGTCAGTTTAGGAATTTAGTTTCATGAAGAAGCAGTGGTTTGGACCCATCTAGATTCCCTCTTCTTTCTTCTTACCACCTGACATTCATTTCTCTTCTTCACCCATCCTCTCCAAAAAAGATCTTCAATTTGCCATTGTGAACAGCATTCACTGATTCAGTCCTACATTTTTATTGAAAGTAATTTGTGAGACATTTCTGACTTCTAAGTCTATTACTTATTTCAAATATTCGTTCTGCATTTTATGAGAAAATCTATAATCTACTGCTTGTTCTCTATTTTTCATTCACAGGGTGTGGCAGTTCTGCAAAATATGGTGATTGTTATGCCTTCTGACCGGATAATTCTTTCAGAAAACCAGTTAATAGTAAATGAAACCTTCTGAAAGAAAATTATAGATGTGATAAGCACATAATACAGCTGGTGGAACATTTTTAAGTGTTTCCATACATACCTAGTAACTGCCTAAATACTCTCTAGCACTTGTACATTAGCTCTCTACAAGTAATGGAACAGAAACATTACTACATTTACTCATAGAAATATTTTCAAATTATCATTTCATAGTTCAACGAGTACTTCTCAGTCATCTCATGACAAAGTAGTTCCTCTTTTTGGTTTACATCCATCTTACTGCCACACTTGCTTCCACATCTGCACTCAAGTTGTGAATCGTTGGGAGGTATGTATGTTAACTGTGCCGCTGCCAGCTCTTCCAGAGCTGCTCTGCTTCTAGATGTGCACTACATGATTTGCCATCGCTTCAAAGTAAACCAGTGAACAAAAGCAGAAGGATATGTCTCTACATCAAGTTCTTCAGTGGAATTTTCCCTTTTAACTTGTACATCCCATTGTAAGGAATTATCCAGATCACATTTTCACTACTGTCTTCCACTTTACCTCCTTAGCTCTTCTGATGCAGATAAAAATAGGACATGAATCTTTACAGTATCTGCCTACCAGTGTTAATTGCCTTTTTTTCAAAAAGATTACTACAAAAAAAAGGGCATCTGAGACGCAAAGAATGTCAAGACACATTTCAACTACAAAATTTCCCTCTGCTTGTGGATAATCTTTGGAGCTGAAACTTTGAAACACAGTATTACTCTTCTTACAGGTTTCTCTGATTTCAGAATCCATAGTACCATCTCATTTCTGACACCAAGCAAAATCTGCAAAGCTGACTATATATATATATATATATGGAGACATGCATACACATATGTATAGACAACAAATACATACACAGAGGCACACATATGTATCTTGAAGGTCAGCAGCTTCCTAAATAGAGAAGTAAAGCTGATGACAGAGCTAAACCTGTGAACAGGCTGTATGTTCCCAAAATCATAGTATTTGAGGGCACACAGCAGAGAAATACAACAAATGAAATAACTTAACATATGAGGAAATAATAAAACTAAGAACATCAGAGATCAGTGCACCCTAGAAGATGCAAAACCAGCTATTTTTTTCCCCATAAAATGGGAAAATAATTTTGTTTTGAAAAGGCAACATAATCTCTCTCATAGCTATTCAGAACACAAAGATCAGTTGCAGACTACACAAGAAACACCACGCAATAAACATTTACATAGGCAGGCACAGAGTTGCCTTCAGCATCAATTATTTGGTCCTAGACTGACCTGTGTTTATTTGCTAGTCATACATTTCCACTCAGTTCTTGAGATTTAAAAACAAGAATCCTGAATTAGTTCCATACTACATTCAGCTTTGTAATTAAATGTTGGGTCAAAGCTTGGAGCCCCTCCTTAATCAAACTTCCACCAGAACCAAACAGGAGCTTTACCTGACGAAGACTAATTCATAGCTAAAGTCTCAAATGCCAGGATGTTTTGTACTCAAGCAGGTGTCTGCAATGTCCAAGGAAAACAAGACTGGGGAACAAATTTTTGCACAGTATTTAAAAACAATATATAAAGATTTTGCTTTGGTTCTACATTTGAAAAAAAAAAAAACCTTTTTCTAGTCCTTTTTCAATATCATCTTTCACAGGATAAAGAAGCCAAAGGGACTGAGAAAGAGACATTAATTTTCCACAAAAGAAAGCCACACCAAAATCACTAGACTTGAAAGACTTCAAATTTTGACCAACACACTACATGGAAAACAGAAATTCAAGACCATAAAAAATATTTATATGGAAGCAATACATAACTTACTTATGAACTGAAACGAAATAACCATTCTAAATCTTGCTGAACACCAAAAGGCTAAAAACCTGTATCTGGTTCCCAAAGACACAGCGTTTTGTGAGTTTATTACTGGTAGTGAGAATTAAATGTGCATGTTGAGTAAAAAATAGCAGCCTTACAGCCATGCAGTGCTCTTCAACCTATAAAATCAGCAAAAGGTGTGCTTAAGGAGTTACACACTAGCATAGGTCCATCTGGAGCTTCATCTCGTAGCCTTGGACAGGCAAAATTCCAGATGAGACTGGCTTTTTTGCCTTCTTAAAGACTAGGGAAATTTAATCAGCGTACCATACTGCCAAGAAGCTGTAAAAAAAAGATATCTGCATTTTAACACTTAAAAACATTCATAATAACCTTTTAAACATTGTACATTAGTATATGTCTGTTCATTGTTACAACAAATCCTTGGATGCACTGATTTTTTCAGTCTGGTCTGAAAAGAAACTAAGGTAACCGCATATTTACAAGGTAAGGAGAGAAACAGTGATCAAATGAAGAATGACTGTATGAAATATTTCCAAATAATTTATACAAAGTAGCATAATACCCCATAATACCTCCTCCCAAGGAGACAGACTACTAGGGAAATACAGTTAAAGCATAAAAAAACCTGAACAACTATTTCTTGAACAAGCCAGAGATCTTGACTTACTAGTGCTAAACTTATTCACCCAAGACTGTTGAAGTCATGAAGTCAACTGTTTACCTGCTATTCCGTGCTAAATATCAGAGCTATTCTAGTTCTTCCTACATCTACTAGTGAAATACCAATATTCTTCAAACATGCTACATTGCCCCCGACCCTGTTCCATATTAATTTTGCTGTAGTTACACTTAGTGATGAACGGTTGGATTTTACTTTAAATTTTGCCAGAATACTTGATTCACTGTCCCACAAAGATAACTTCAATGGGATACTTAGATCCTTCTTCCTGCATTTCACAGAAAATATAGCCAAAACTCTTCCAGACATTTAACAACTTAAGGAAATGCTAGTGTTTTCCAAATCATGCCCATCATATTGTACAACCAAAGTACCTAAATATGTATCTGATAGATACGCTAAAAATGTTTAAGTCTGTCTGAAATGATGTTTCCAACTCCATGGTTTGCAGATACCTCAATAAAATGTGAAAACACAAATCAGCTTAACGTTCCAGATATAAAAATGCACACAATCACATCTCCTGAGCCTCACGGGAAAGACTGATTTCTATTCTTTTCTTCCAACCTGCACGAATTAACTACTGTTTCCCACCGCACATTCATGCAGATATGAAGTGCAGAATGTTGCCAGTGAGAAGCAATTTGAGAGGAAAATGGGTCTGAAGGAAGTGACTTATTGTCAAAGCTTTGGACCTGAATTAAAAAATTTTGGACAAATTATCCTTTCCTCTCACTTTCACACTCTTCATATTGTCTACTGCATCAGAAAAACTTTGACATCAGCAAGAGACCTGAGAAAAAAGAAAGGAAATTCATTGTAAGATTGGAAGACTGTTGCAGTGATCTGAAAATATAATTTTAGCTCAAATTTGGAGGTTCTTAACAAAGAAAGTCCTCCTCCTTTTAATCATTAAAATCCACATAATTTGAGGTTTTGTGCTTAGCTCTGCATTTCTCTAATCTTGTGTGTTACAAGTTAGATTTCGTGCAACTTTCGTGGATTCAACATGAAATGCCAAGAATATAAAGCTACGAAAACAGATTTCATATTAAAGACACTGCATATCTTACCCACAGCACAAAACTGAAATAAAAATAATTTTGGATTTTCTACTTCTCGCTGAAGCTACAAAATATTATAAACAAGAAAAAATTCTATAGTTGGCAGTTAAAATTGCCCAATTACAAGGACCATCAGGTAACCACCAGCCGTGTCGCACACACCTACAGACTGGCTATCACATATAGAAGTAGCCGTAATGAATGCTACCAGAGTGTTTTTAAGACATTGGCTAATCAACCCAATACTGCGAAAAAACAAGCTGATTTTGCTCCATTGTAGCTGCTCTACATTGTGTTCCTCTTTCACTTTTAGTGGAGACATTGCAATCTGAAAATCGCTGAGAATAAAGAGAGTCCAGGATCATCTTGTACTGAAACAAAAGCAACAGTTGCATCGGGTCCCCTGTATGGGGAGCGTACCGACAGCGTCCCTAAACCCTGCAATGAAGACGTTGTTCCTAGGCTGGAACACATTCTCAACACATGCACATGCAGTCTACAGATTTCCTTCTCAGACCACTGATCATTATGGGGGTTCCATCAGCTAGCAAATTTACAGAAACTATCAAATCATTTGATATAGGCCACCGAAGAGTCATCACACGATAATGGCCTTCAGTTGCCTCTAACCACGGTCTGGATTCAGACACACTGATCTAGCGATGAGTCGCTCTTAATCCTATCGCCTGCCCCCAGAGCCCTGCAGCCACATGGGCAGATAAAGATCTAAATGAGTATCATTCTACTTAATTACTCTTTTTATGCTTTTGAAGAGAGCAATATAAATATAAATCTTCAGTAAATAATGCTTGATGTCACCAGCAAGTAGATTATACTGCAGCCATCTGTTTGTAGCTTGAAAAGTTACCAGTAAAATAAGACTTCTCTGACAAAAAGCAGCAACATTTTATGCCATCATGACGACTTCAATTTCCTTACTTTTAGAAACAGAAATTAAGCAGTAAAGTTGTAGAATACTGCTGCAGTACAGTATAGCCTTATCCAATCCTTAAAAGTTAAACAAATTTGCATTAAATAAGGCTGATAAAATCTTGGTCTAAGAAAGTACATAATACCACAGATTTCATAAACACTGTGAATTCAGACGGAACACTTACACCGTTCCTAGATCTGTATTTTAAAAGGAAAAGAAAAAATATTTTTATTATGAAATCGAAAAAGTTCAGTTATGGTTCAATATTTCTTTCACTGTGTTTCAAGTCCTCCTCATAGCCATTTCGGACTTAAAACAAGGTTTGAAGCCATTTTCAAGCCAACCTCTAAAACAAGCTTGAGAGGTTCTGCTCAAGACCTAGCTGAAAGAAAACAAAATATCATGCACCGGTAAAAACATCCTTTGCTCAAGAGCATGCAAGCAGGGCCAATGCCCCTATCTTCTGCTGCTCTTAGACCACGATAAAGTTTTTCATACACAAAGGTTTTTGGTACACAAAGCAATTATAGAAGCTATCTCAATTTGGACTGTATCAGTTCATCAGCTTAACTGAAGACCTGATTTCAAACCCCCACTATCCTTTACTCAAGCATACATTGTTGTTATTATTACTTTAAAAATAAACAAAACTGGTGCAATTATCATGTCCAGTCACTTTTGTGACCAGAGACAACATAATTTCCAATCAGCAAACTCATGCCATTTGATTGCAGTGAAGCCAGATAAGAAGTCTCAGTTATCAAAATTTTTCCCCATTAATGCAGTGATTGTGGGAACAGGCTGACTGACACCACAAGTTGGATAACATTGTCTCCTTCAAGCAATTGATTGTTTCCCTCCTGAAAGCCACATGAGCGGGTTTGACATACATTGATAGTCTCAGCACTGCAAGGGGTTTGTAACCTTCCTCCTGTCACATTAATAGCATGAGTCTGGCTTGGGTAACTTTAGGTAAAAGCTAAGTTGTGAAAAAAAATATTGCTTCTCTTCACAGTTGGATGCTAATTTGCCTTCATGTTTTCATTAGCCATTTACTGCACACTTCTTCCTCGACAAACTCCCACTGAGATTTCCCAGTGAGGTTAAATTTGTCTGACAGGTGATAAAGTAAGAATTTCTTTAAAAATTAACAAATAATTTGACATTTACCAGTATTTCAGTAAGTTCTAGTTGGCTGACATGGTGGGCACTTACCCAGATCCCCTGTAGCTGTTGAGTCAGCTGTACTCCATCTATCCTGTGCTCCTGCATGTGATCAACTGTTCAACTCCTCTGCCCTGCAGAACTTTTTCAGAAAATACTCTGAGCCTGTGGATGGGGGAAAAGAGACACTCATTATGAAAATTCTTTTTAAAATAGGTCTGGATTTTAGATGGGAAAATTTGACAGGTCTCAGAATACTCTACAAGCCTGTTCATCATCAGGCTGAAACCTGAGCAGGATCTTTATGGTGGTTTTTTTCAGTCCTCTGCCTTTTTTTCTTGCAGCCTTTTGATCTGCTTCTCTCCAGTTGTATGAAGATCTCCAGAGGACCATGTGGGGCAAACAATCAACCTGGAGAAATTATTCTGTCAACAGCTTGTTGAGGGAAAACCTTGTTTGCTTAAAAAGAGGGGTGGGAGGAAGGAGAGACATGGAAGCACTGAGACAGGATCAGTAACTAAGCTGCAAGGTTATCAATGTCCCATTGTGTGTTGTGAGAAGTGTCTATTTTTTTCAATTCTGGGCTAAATTCATAGTACTAAACAAAACAAAAGCAAAAAGAGCGACATTTCACGCTGTGATGAAAATGTGATATAGGGGTGTCATCATGAAAACAGGTGTCAACAGAATGATAATTACCAACAGAACATCAATGCACACAAAGCCAAGTGCGCACAAAGGCAAAGATCAAGCTGCTAGAAACTAAACCTGCTTCACAATATCTACTTCCCCATCTCTGGGATTTGGAGGGGGGTGCGGGGAGGTGTTTTACTCCCTTTTGTTGCATTAGGTTTTTTCTTCCTCCTGCCTCCTTTTGCCCCCTCTCTTCAGTTTCTATTGCAACCATCTATGCCTGGAAGCTTTCGTTACACCTTTGCCAGGGAAAACAGTAGTTTATAGGCTTAGGCACCATAGAGAGGGCTTTGAGATGCCTGGATTTCTTGGGGCTTAGGGCAGTTTTTAGAACAGAAAAGCCCTGCCTCTGCTTTGCCTTCACTTCGGCCAGCTCCTCTTAAACATCAAAGTGCTGCAGAGCACACTGTGCGATTGACGGTAACCCCGGCAGGCCCCAAAGAGCAGCCATGGCAGAGCCAGCAGCAACATGATGCACTGACCCCCTCCCCCTCATGGTCCTACCGTGGCAGGGCACTGACAGAAGAAAGCAGATCCTCCCTCTGACACTGAAGCATCAGGCCTTAGTGAAGGAGATCCCTGAGGAACCCCACAGGGCTCACGGGTCTGCTTGTCCCCTGCCTGCTCTGTTTCTCCAGAGGCAGCGGGATGCTCCTGCCATCTCCCCAGGCTAGTCACCTCCACGCGTGGGAGACGGCACACAGCTCCAGCAGAGCCGAGGAAGATCCACTTCACCTTCCAGTGCTGAAAGGGAGTAGCCCCTGCACGCAAACCTCATGCTCTGCACCAGGGAACAGCAGACCCCACCTAGCACTCCAGACCCACCAAGAAGAGCCCAGCACTGACCCCTCACTCAGGGTATCCAGAGCTTTTGCTGTTCCCAGCGGGAGTTTTGCTCTAGAAAAGATCCACTCTATAAGAGTTACACCTTGAAGTCGTCAGGCACCAGAGGGCTCCTTACCTCTGCAGATTTCTAGTCCTTTATCCAGGCACATATCCTATAGTATAAATGCTGCTTTGGCTGGGTAAGGACTCAAAAAATAAATCCAACTTTATAACATGAATAATGTCATACAGTCTGGACGAGGGTAGCCTTGAACTAATAAAAAGATAAACCGAGAGATATGCAGCAATGACACATTCCAGTCTTTCACCTCATCTTAAGTGTTCAGACAGGTTTGATACCTTGTCACACAAATGCACAATGGAACAACTCAGCGTAATACCAGCTTCACAAACAAGAGTCCTTAAACAAGCGATTAAAGCAAGGTGTCATGATTTCAGCTGGGACAGAATTAATTTTCTTCCTACTAGCTGGTACAGCACTGTGTTTTGGATTTAGTATGAGAATAATGTTGATAACTCAATGTTTTTTTCAGTTATCACTAAGCAGTGCTCACCCGAAGTCAGGGACCCTTGGGCTGCCCAGGCTCTGCTGGGAGCGGGGGCACACGGAGCCGGGAGGGAGCAGAGCCAGCACAGCTGCCCCGCACCAGCCGAAGGGCTGGTCCATACCAGGGCACCTCGTGCCCAGTATATAACCTGGGGGGAGCTGGGCGGGGGCTGCCGATGGCTGCTGGGGGGCTGGCTGGGCATCGGTCAGCGGGGGGTGAGCCCTTGTGTTGTGCATCCCTTGTTTCTCTTGGGTTTTATTTCTCTCTCTTTTTGTTATCTCCTTGTTCACTACTATTATTTACTTTATTTCAATTATTAAACTGTTCTCATCCCAACTCACAGGTTTTACCTTTTTCCAGTTCTCCTCCCCATCCCACTGGGGGGAGGATGGGGAAGTAAGCAAGCAGCTGCATGGTACTTAACTGCCAACTGGGGTTAAACCACGACACAGTCTACCTTTGAGTAGGTTTCAAAAATAGGAACCTAGATTTATTTTATTATTTAAAAAAATTATAATATCAAAAGTAATCCCTTGCCTTTCGGTCTTCAGATGAGAATATTAAAAACATCAAATCATCTTAAGACACTGTGTGCAATTTCTCACCTTTTCCACTGATGGCAAATACAGGTTCTGCAACATCTGGGTTCCTTCCCTCCATAGGGATCTGCACTCAATGAAATCCTAGCCCAGCATTACAGCTGTCATCCCATCCTTCTCTTGCTGCAGACTATGCTGTTGAGTAAATAAAGGAGAAAAAGCGCCAGGCTGCAAGACAGGTCCTAATAACCTGAGACTCACTCAAGATGCTGGCCACCTCAGCAGCTACGCACCCAGGAGAGGTGGCTGCGCACTTTCAGGAGATGTGGCTCTCCCAACAAGCTGTAGGAGCAGCTTGGCTGCGACGAACACCCTTCCACCTGCACACCCATGAGCAGAAGCAGGTTAAAAGCTGCAGCACAGCTCTCAGCAGCTGCGTCTCAGCCCTCAGTAGCCAGCAAGAGCAGCCTTCATGCCAGCAGGTCACATCATGTACCCCTATGAAAATCACGGCTGACATACCCCTTTCTTATCATATGTTTCTCAGGGAAAGAGCGTTTAGCTCGATGCTCCCAAACTCAAACAGCTTTCACAGCCTGGGAGTGCAGTGGTTCCCCCCTCAATCTATTAAAGCCCCATAGGTGAGGGGGAAAACAGCCCCAACACATTCTGTCAGTAACTAACTGCTTTTATTTATAGAAAGCAATCAACAAACCTCTGTACTTAGTAGGAACAGGCACTTCACTGCTATCACAGTGTCCTTAGAAGTGATCTGAAGGATATGCCGCAGGCAACCAAGAAATCCAAGGTTCTGTTTCAAGTTCTCTATAAATAATAAAGAATTCAGTAATTCCACTGCTATATAATGTGTTATTTATCTACTCTTTACATTTAAAGTGAAAAGAAATCCCTGAATTCATTAACATGGAAACATAAACCAAACCTGAGTATTTCACCATTAATCCTTGAAGGAATGTGCCCCCAGCTATTTGATTCTCTAATCTTACACAGTTTATTCATAAAGAAATTATTTGCACTCTGTATAATAATATTCAATAGTTTTGGAATCTTTCAGTATGGTTTCAAACCATTATTCTGGCCAGAACAAATATAAGACCACAGTGCTACAAACTGATCACATAAAGAGCTTTCCAAATGTACCTCATTAGGACAAAAAGACACCTTGCTCATTTCCAAATTCAAATTCTGTCTCCACCCCACAAATCCCTCTGCCTGTCTCACAATGTTGTGTATTATTTGAGATCAGACAAACTGAGTCTTCTAAACACTAATTTTAGAGTTTTGGACACAGTCTGATTACAAGTTTTAGCAATTGGCACCTAAAGAGCTTTCTCTTTTCATATAGAAAGACACAATGTATAAGCAAAACCATTTATCCTCCCCTTTCCTCCCAGACTTGGAAAACCCTCGCTCGCCCACTATTTGCTGCTGACACCTAAATACCTGTGAGGAGACAAAGTGGCTGCAAGAGGATAGGAAAACTCACTAGAAAAGACCAAATTCCAGGTAAAAGGGCAAGTCCAAGATTAATAATCAGTTCATACACCAGCCAAATTCTACTGCTGATTTGCCCATGATATAAATTCAGTTTACCAGATTCACATTTTTCTTAATCAAAAAAATAGATAGACATTATCATTAACCAGGAAAAAAGATCCTTATGTTTTTATCACTATTATCTTCTTGTATAGAGCTCTTGAGACATCCTAGACTTGCTTTTACCAAATTTAAGCCGATATCTGAACCCTACCATTAGTGTGAAACTCTGCAAAGCTTAGCTAGGTTGCTGGCCTTTTTAAGCACAGAGGAGAAACAAAGCTATTTCAAAACAAAACATTCTTCAGTTTCTTAAGTCGTATGAAATTCCCATGCTCAGTTCAGCAGTGAAATGCTTTGCTCTCTTAAGAGGGACTCTGCCATTTTGGGAATGAGTTCTGAAGGTACACAGTGATTGCCAGAGGGTCCGTGAAATGAATTCTGCAGCCTGAACAGCCATCTAAGGGAACAATTCAACAAAGCATGTTTCCATTGTTTAGGGACAGAGGAAGCCTTATATGCAATTAGGCCAGTAGCTTATCGAGCTGTATACCTTGTCTAGAATATAATTCTACATGAAATGTTCCAAAAAAGTTCAGGGGGGGGGAAAGGAATGCTTAAAAGCACAACCTCCATTGACAAAATACAAACATGCAAATCATTCCCACAAAATAACCTGACAGAAGTCTGCTTATATTTGGGACATATATTGGCATATATAGGCTTATATTTGGGAGGGATCTCATGGATCTCTCCCTAGGCATTATTGTCATATATACAGCTATTATGTCCCTTCTTACCTGCCTCTTTTCCAACCAGACTTAACTAGTACTTTCAGTTCTTCTTACAAAAAAATTTTGGAAGTCTCCAAACACTCCCCAGCCCTCTCCGGTTGCTTTGTGTTTCCCATATCTATATTTATCTGCATTTGAAAACCCCCACACTTTTGCTTCTCTAGCCATTTCTCAGCATTAAGCCCACATTAAGCCCCTTGGTATAAAGAATTCATACTACTACCCAGGTTTCTTTTCTGAAAGATCAGATTTGATTCAGAACCCAGCTAATGTAGATTAACAACTTACATTATTCTTACTACCTAGTCAACGTTTGCTGTAGCCACAAGGAAAAAACAAATCTAAAAAAAAAAAAAAAAATCAGTGCTGCATGAGAAATTCCTCCCTAGTTATAATCAAATATACTGAGACAAACACATGACTTAAAAATTGTCATGGCTATTTACATTATTGGCATCTAGAGAGAGTGTGTACCAGTTTTAAATAACTGAACAGTATTCAACCTCAGAACCAACTAGTTCACTTTCTATCTTGCCAAAGCAATTATAATTTAAATCCCTCTAATGCAAACTGTTAGCAGAACATGGAGTACTAGTGAGAAAAATTATCATGAAATTATACTTACACTGAAACACCACACAGAACCCAAATCCAGTTCATGCAGAGTTTTACCAAAGGCAAAAGCGTGACCTGAACAGATTGTAAACAACCCCGGCATCAGTTTCATCTGGGTATAGACCATAGAACTGGGATATATATATAAATCCCTGTTAGTCATACTAGCATACAACAGCATACACCAAAGGACCAACACGTTTCAGTATTAGCAGTGGTAAACTTGAATGAGAAATGGATGTGGTGTAAATTGTGAACTGGTTTCAAAAATACACACAAGACTCCTTCAGCTTCTCTGGTTTTATGGAAACCTGCTTGCTCAGCAGCAACAAATATATTCTTCCCAGTGCTTTAGAGCAGCATGAAAAACAGCTGATATCTTGTGTTAAAATTCCTCTTTGTTTCACAATTTGTCTGCTTTTGGGGTTTAGATGTTTAAGCCCTTACCGGCAGAATCTACATCTAGTATTACAGATGGGCTTCAGCTCACCTGGAGGTGTCTTGAAAAAGTTTTCGTGTTGACCATAAAAAAAATTATAATCTACCATGAAAACAAATCTGGAATTAAACTTCCTCTTGGATTACAAGTTTTTATTTCCTCCCAAATTTAAAAAAGTAAAAAAAAATAATATCCCTTTGTTACCACTTGCTATCTTCAGTCATAGAAAGTTACACTGTCTAAACACAAGATGTGAAGTTTGTTGAGACCACTATTTCATAAATATACCTACACTTTAGTAGCATTAGATGGATCCTAAACATTACACGTTCCTACATATAACTGAGACACGCTCCTTTCTGAACCCATTCCCTCCTCCTAGCCAAACCCACAGTCCTTATTCCTTTAACAACTAGATTATACTTAATCTTTCAGTACTTCAAGCATTTTTCTTCTACCAAGGCCTGCAGGTTTTCAGATGAGAAAGAGAGGATATTTTTGACCTGAAAGGAACATTAATCTGGTCCTCTTGCTTTACAGCATAGCCTTTCCTTGTCTCCCTCTGCCATTAGCTTCTTCAGCTAAATGCAGATGTCACCAGCCTTTCTGTAGCAAAGGGAAATAAGTGTCCCATTAAGTACTTAGAGGAGTGGACAGATTCTCCCATTCAGCTGATTCCCTACACACTTGCTGGTGCTGAACAGCAAATCTTGTATTTCTGAGAAAGGGCCATCACAGAGAGGTTATTTTCCCCTAAGTGGTTTCCTTATTTCACCTGTTCTCAAGTTTAGTGTTAAGTTGCTGAAAGATTACCTCATTCATATGATTGGGAGCCTGTTAGCCTCCAGAGTGTAGGGTGAGTGAGGCAATAATTATTTGTTTGAAAAATACAGATAGTTTAGCTTGCATCGCAAAGAAATATGCCTGAATTTGCCATTATTCCAGGGACAAATCCCGAAGCCTTTATTTCCTTTTCAGAGACTCAGGCCCTGCTCACAGTGCTGAAAAATCGCACGCAGGTAGCATAGTCCCACGGCCGCGCAGCAGGAGCCTGAGGTGAGCGGCAGCAAAGGGGCTGCCCGAGCAAGTGCTGCTGCAGCCCACACGTGCACCCACACCCTGGGGCTTCTCCAAGGAGGAAAGTGACCTCTGCGTAAGGTAGGATGCAAGTTTAACGTACTTTAATACACCAGTGAAGTTCCCCAAGCCAACTGGGCTCCCCCACTCCTTTGGTGTAAGAGAGTTTTCCAGTTATAGAGCTTGGTCTGCATTGCGCTAGACGCTTCTTTTGGGGGTGGTCTTTGTGGCATTTGCAGGGATTTTGGGAGCTACTTTTATTCAAGAAAAAAAAACAAAAACAAAAAAACAAGTGCAGAGCCAGTGCAATAAATGCAGAGCTTCCCACACTTATTCAGGCCACAGACAGATTTCTAAGACCACTTTCCATGAGCTTTTTCCTAGGTAAATGCAGCTGCTGTTTTGGATACTACGACGATTTTCTGTAATTTAATGTGAGATTAAAACTTCAAAACACTAAGACCATTAGGTGTCAGGAAACTCTAATCAAGGAGAGAGAACAAGTGTAGAGATCAGAAAGATTTTCCCACAAAAAAGCCTTGACCTATTCCTCCTAGGTTGTACCTACTATCAGAATACAAAACCAGCAGACTGCATCTAGGAAGAAAAAAGCTCACTACAAAACCTCTGTGAACTGGATTTAAGATGTGTGTTCATTATTTTGCAGAAGGATTGTTCAGCAGGATCAATGTGCCATCAAGATAAAAGAAGAGTATAAATTGTCCTGAGAGTTGGTCAGAATTTTCTTTACTGTCAGCTAGGGAATTAAAAACAGAGCAGGAGGCATATTAAAATTGTGCTTTTATAAGCTTAATCACTAGGCTGGAAAATGAGTTTCACAAAGAGATAATGAGCTCCAAATCATAATTTGCCAAAGGTGCATCAATTTTCACTGGTCTTCAGATCATTTATGAGCATCCAGCACAACACCTTTCCGCCCCAGGCCCCCACCAAGCAGAGCATGTGCCAGAACAGGCTCCACCTGCACAAGGAGGAGTTACCAGTTTAATGGTTGCGTGAGCTAAAAAGGTCATGAGTTTGCTTCCACTCAAGGTAGGTATTTCACGGTCATTAAAGCTGAGAAGGAAAGTGTTTTCATGCCCTGGTGAGTAAACATTTTGCTTCCCCTCTTGGCCATCTTCAGAGATAGCAAAAGGCTAATCATAATGCTTGATCACAAAATCGGTTGTGCTGCCACCACTGTGGCTTTACCAACCCCACAGTCATTGTCCTCGCTACCCTCCATGCCCAGCAACTAGTAGGGCATTTATCTGGCACATGGGAGAGCAGACTGAAGGTCCCTCTTCCAGCTCAAGGGAGTACATCTCCCCTTGGGGACCACTCCATCAGGTCAAAAGATGGAACCTACTCCCAGGTTAGCAACAACAGGTTTTGTCCCCTGAACTGTTTATACAAAGACTCCAATATCAATTAAGACAAGAGAGAGAATAATCCAGTTTAGTGTAGGCTCTAGATCAGTGTCTAAAGCAGTGTCCTGAAAAGCAGGACAAAGTTGAAATAAAGTCTTCAGAGCAGAGAAGCATTAAACCTGGGTCTTGGTCAAGTACCCAGATCGCTGGACTAACAGAGAGGAGCTCCTACAGAGGCAGGTTTCCATCAGGGTACCCAGAACTCGTTACACAGTACATCACAAGAGTGACATCGCAGAAGATTAACAAATGGTCTTTCCATTCAAGTTTTTTTTTTTCTTTTTTGATGGCACACAAGCCCCATATACACATCTACGTTATTACTACAGCAAACCAGGCTTGGTTTCCCCTCCCACCCAACAGCACTAATGCACAACTACCTTATGCTGAAAGGGCTGGCTGGATTTTTTCAGAAGGAGAAAGGCTGGAATCTGAGGGAACAGTCCCACCATCTGACACCTCTATGCATGACGTGCTTTTCATTCCTCTACGCACATCTTATTTAGATTTTTCACTGAAACATACAAAGCTCAATGTTAAACTGTTCTCACTCGTTTCACCCTTTAGTGCTTTCATCCTATTTGGTTGCACCTTGCTCTTGTCAGCGGAGTTAGACTGACTGGCTACTAATTTTCTGATGTTCTGTTATCTCACTTCTTTACTGTGTAGTAGGTACAGTTTTCTCTCATTAAGAGTTATCCTTATCCCAGGATGTAGTTGCATTCCAAGTGAGCTATTTTGTTTGCCAGGGCAAAATTCAATAAAAAATGTTGTTTATCCTCAGGAGTTATTATCTTCTGCTCGGGAGTAGAGTAATTAACAAATGGTATCGCTTGGGGCAGCTGAACAGGTTGGGAGGTTGTGGCCATTTTTGTTTTAATTTTGTGTTTCACTCAAAAGTTCACTATCACTGAAAAAAACCCCACCTTTTTCTCTAGCAAAAGGTACAGACTTATAAGAATGGGAGCTCTGGTCTTCCCACATACCTTTTCTCTCCCATCTCAGCAGAAGTCAGACGTTCTCTAAGTTGCTTATTTCAGGGGAGAATGAGGATGAGGACCCTGGCCTTCGTAGCTGGGAAAATAAGGCTAGATATTGAGGACGACATGACTGGGGAAAAAAACCAAACCTGCATTCAATCCTGTTTCTCACTTTCTTGTATTGTTTGAACATGTATTTTTAATAGCACCGTTTATCACACACAACAAGAAACAGCCTACTCCAAGCTCTGCACCGAGACAACTGATGAGCTGTAGCTTTCTTCCTTTGCTCATTAGCTGAACGTGTCCATCCACAGATCTTAGCAGATGTACCTGAACTGGTATGACTGCCTCTCCCTTTGAACTGCCATTCTCAGAAATACTCTGATTTTGTCCCATCTGTGGTGTTATGAGTGTCTGCAGAGCAATATCTCAGGCTTGATAATGAAAACATACTGGTGACACAGCAGTGAAGACCTTAATTTTTATCTTTTACCATACAAAACCAGTGCAAAAAGCTATGAAGCTGAAGTTCTGAACCTCATGCTCACTTTCTGGAAAAAACACGGAGGAAATGAATGCTTGCAAATCTTCATTAGTCTGTACATTATGGAAAGATACTATAGGCTAAATATCAGAATTGCCTGTTAAGCACAACAGCAACAGATCAAAGTAAATGCTACTATACTAAATGAAAACATTACAAAAAACCATTGTGATTAGAGCTACTTCTTTTAAATAATCCATAAAATCAAAAAGTGAGAAAAACCTATCCTCTCAAGAATTGCAGCCCCACTTGATCTATTTCTTTCTTCACTATTAAGTTCACTGCATTATTTATTATTTCAAGTGTTTTAATCAAGATACCCACTCAGAAGTCATTTGATTTTAAAAAATGCAGTGTTAAATGTAGCAGTAACAGATCACAGCAATTCACAGCCCACGGTGATGTACTGAGCACAAAAAACTAGCTGTATTGAGGACTTGTACAATGGTTACAGCTGAGAAAGTCATCCTGTGGTGTAAAGGGGAGATTTTTAATTTTTATTTTTTTTAAGCAAAGAAATACTGTTGTGAGAGACAGCCTTCCCCTTTATGCTCTACCCCAGACCGCACCAACCCCGCTGTACCACCAGCCATAGCCTGCAGGTTTATTCTGCAAGATGAGACACTGTTTAACTTTGGCATGTTTCAAGCACGCAGCCCGACCTGTGGGGAGCCAGGCTGCAGCAGCAGGGGACTCCAAGCATTTTGAAAAGCCTGTCAGAGAATCGGGTAAATAAGTGGCATATCAATATTGGGCAAAACACCACTCTGCTGTGGCCACACGCTTTGCACAAGTGCTGTCATGCTTGTGAGCACAGAGCGGCGGTGGCTGACACATGCGGGGCCAGCTACAGACTCACACCCATTACCAGCCACACAAGGGTAACAATTCCTCCCAAAACAACGCTTTTTAGGTAAACGCTTGGATTTGTGACGAGCCTGGACATTACAAGGAAGAGTAGTATTATATTCCTTATAAAATATTATATTCCTTATAAAATTTCTCCGAGTTAAATGCTGCACGTTATTATAAAGCGCACAATGAATGCTATATACTCAAGTAACTTGTCAGAAGTAGTGAGGTTACACACACTGTTTGAAATAGTCTTGACAGGCTGAAATACAGTCAACGACAGGCTATTTCATCACATGGAAAGCTCATCAAGACTTTTTAAAACTATTCAGCTAAAGAAACATTGCCAGGTTAAGTGGTTTTGTTGCATTTTTCAAGCCATTTTGAGCTTTATTCAAAACTTAAATCTAAATCAAAAGAAGTGTTGGTAAAGCCACGTTTAACAGAAGTTTTCTTTCTTCCTCTACATGTTCTCACTTTGTGGCTGGAAATCCTCCTGTACTTTATATCTGAAGGTACCTATTCTTTTGTCTCCACATTTTTGAGCAGTGAAAACAAAATCAGATTAAAAGGGACCAAAACATTAATATGTTGGTCATTGACAGTATCTCAAATAAAACGTTAAATCATTGAAAGGACATCAGGGTTTGTTGGATTTTTTAGCTTGATATATCTGAAAGATTTCTGCAGAACCTGAATTCCCCAGAAAATTTTGAACTTAATTTCCATCTCAAATTGGGCTGCTGGAGAAATAAAGCAGTCATTTTCCTAAAATAAGGGTGGTGGGTTTTTTTCTCCTCTGAAATGGAGAAATCTATTTCTCAGCCAGCTGGCTCCATTAGACCTCTCAAATCAAGCTACTAAGAGATATTAAAACTTCTAAGTAACACAAAAAGGAATACACTGAACACTCCAACTAAATCGGAATACAGACAGGTTTAAAATTAGAACAGAGAAAAGAACGTACAAATAAGAATGGGTCACAAAACAGACAAGCAGCAAGAACTTTAGCAATATTATTCATGAATAAAATACAAATGACAGCTTCAAGAGCTTCCTTGTAACAAAGGAGAGCTGCAGACCTATGATGAACTTAAAAGAAACACTGGGGACAGCTAGAAAGCTCATATCAGATTGCAGAGCCACAGAAACTGAAGATCGTGTTTTAGAAATGCATTAGACATACATAAAAGCTCTCTCAAATAAAACTTTAGCCTTGTATAATAAATCTTTTTATACATAAAACATATTATTCTTCCTTCAACAGGACCTGTGTACAACATCGGAGACAGTCACGTAAGAGAAAGAATCACAGCAGCAACATCACCAATAGTAAAAGAAGGAAATCCTAAGTAGATGAAAACTAGCTATAACAAAGTACAGCTCTAATCACTAATGATTATAATAGCTTTTAACAAGTGCATCAGGATGTGATCTTGTGTCTGGTTTAAGACAGTATGTCCATAGACTACAACTACACTCATGGTTTAAGCTAGCACACAGGAAGATCATAAAAAAGGCATACTGTTTTTACACTTCGTGCAAGAAAAACCTTTTTCCACAGTCCAAATCACTTTCATCTTTACTTCCAAGCAAGAGCAATTACCACTGCTTTTCATTATTTTATGCAAAGAGCTCCTCTTTCTAGATGAAGGCACGCTACTTGCAACATAAATACATTTGGGAAAACAATTGTGCTTTGGAGACTTTACTGTCTAGTTTAATACCAAATACTATAAGCATGGATAAAAATAATATAAGGAGGAATATACAATGTTATGCACAAATTTTTTTTAAAAAAAGCACAAGCTTAAATTCACATTTCTTATATAAATAACAATCTTTCCAACTCTTCCACCTTTGTATTTCTGTTTCCTTTCAGCTAAAGCTCTAGTTAAAAGAGTTTTATCTAGTTAAAGCTCTCTATATGAAATCCATTGATTATTATATAGTTTCTATTGTAATAATGCTACATTTGTGCCAGACCGCAGTAAAAACACCAATGTGATAGTATCTGTCCCAAAGACTTTGTCATTACATTTGCAGTGCACAAGAACACGGGGGTACAGGCAGGACAGCCAGTTAAATGGCAAGAGCCCACTAGCCAGCGTGAGCCTTTGGTTGTGGCTCCTCAGGCCCTTCCCTTGGGGTAGTGGGGGAAATAAGCCAGTTCCGTTCCTTCCCTAGCCCTAGCTCCTTGCTCCCAGCCTTCCTGTGCTCCTTATCATCATGCCAATGCATCTCTTCCAGGAATGGCAGAGAAATGCCTTAGCCAGTGAACACTCCAGCCAAGATTTGTGCAGGCATTAAGACAAAGAACAGTTAATAGGGAGAGGAACAGGGAAGTAGATTTAGACATTTGCTAGGATTTCTCCCCTGGCATGAGAGGAAGCAAAAGGACAAAGATACTTTTTAGAGATTTAACCAGGACACACCCCTGGTTACAGAGAGAAGGCAACATTCTCAGCACTGAATAAGGAAGGAGCTACAACAGCTAAAGCCAGGAAGGACCTTGGCAAAGAGCACAGACAAATCGGTGCAAAAGACAGCAGCAGCAAGTCAGCAAAGAAACAGGCAACACTGTATCCCCAGCCTGGCACTGCCAGCTAAAATCCTACTTCTAGCATCCTAGAGGAATACAAGGATAGCACGAGTACACTCAGCAAGCCTACAGAAAGTGATGCAGCCCCCACCTCTGGAGCAAGACACTAAGCATAAGGACAAGAGCAGCCTCATCTGCTTGCATGGCTAGGAAAAGCCTAGATTTCACAGAAGGGATCTGCAGTACTTCCACACTGCCTGGAGATAATAGCATTAACTC
Organism: Falco peregrinus; assembly: GCF_023634155.1. Lineage (NCBI taxonomy): Eukaryota > Metazoa > Chordata > Aves > Falconiformes > Falconidae > Falco > Falco peregrinus. The sequence continues at coordinate 1,615,436 of NC_073724.1, read as the reverse complement.
AGATCAATACACCTGGGTATGTATATAAACGTTTTGAAGTAGTTACTCACAGAATTCACTTATTTCTACTTATACTCACATTGTTTCTATACACACAGTAAATTAAAGTATTTCATCACTTTCTTTCAAAAATCTACATTAGTACCAGACAAGGGCTCTCAGCTACTAAGTACCTCAGCTGCTCATATCGGGCTTAGACAAGGTTCCATAATGGTGTTATTCAGAAGAAAGAAAAAAAAGAAAAAAGAAAAAGAAAAAACCCACAACTGTGAACTGTGTACAACAAGACAAGAACAAAACCAACTATCAGCATAAATACCTAGATCTGATTTATAAACCATAACTTTGCAAGGACAGCTGACCTTGTGGGCAGATGTTTTTACAGAAAAGATGTTTGTTCCAAGGATACACCATGCAATTAATGATGCAGACAGACTTAGCTTTCAATAACTGTTTCATGTGAGTTTATTTATCAACTTCAGTTAACATAGTAAATTTATTAAAAGCTATTGGAGCTAAAATACACCTATAGGAGTAATAATTAGGCTACCCAGGTTTTGCATGCCCAAAAAAAAAAAAGCCTACCAACCAACGCACTTCAGGTCATGTTTTGTGCCTAAATATTTATTCTAGGGAAAATTTAGGCAGAGACTCAGGTGAGACTTCAGTCTATTTTTATGCATGTATGTATTCATGATCTCCTAGTAACTGGTTGATGAAGCAACTCAGTAGCTCAACTAGATTACCTTATATCTACCAGATACCTTATATTTACACAGTATTTCATCACCTGTACCTTTAAGTTATTTATCTGGGAGAAAAATTCTTAGATCCAACCTAAGGCCCTTTAAGGACTAAGCAGGAACAGCACAGCAGGTTGGATATGCCCATATGCCAGTCTTGCATAGATTAAGACAGATGGATGGGTGTTTGACAGCAGGCGTAACAGGGACAAAAAAAAAAATTGCATCTACAAGCAGTACTGGTACAGAGAAACTGGCAACATAATCCAGTACTCTGACAAAGTAGGGAACCAGAGGGAATTGGGATATAGGCAATTAAACATTATCCTCAAAATTTACACTTCAACATTCTCCATAGAACTTGAAGACTCTCCTTTGGAAGATCAGATTTTACAAACACCTTGAAAGCATCTCAAAAAAACCTCTGACAAATGGAAGTCAGAATATACATCCTGCCAACAAATACCTGGTTTTAATTTATGTGAGAAAGTAAAACCCATGTGGTCACCTTTCTCAGTTACAGAGATTCAGAATCCTTCTAAATCCATGATGTACATCTACCTCTTTTTTAGTAATCACCCACTACTGTAGCCACTCAGCTGGATTTCCACAACTTTCAGTGCTGTTCCTGTCTATGACCAATTTGACAAATATGTAAACCAAGGTAGACCATCTTCCTTTGTTTTTGATGCACCAACTACCACCCGTTTCCCTGCTCTCCTAAGAAAACCAGGGCCAGCTCAGGTCACTACTGCTTCATATCCCCCAAACCCTCAATTTTAAGTCCTCCGCACACACCCTTTTTTTTTCCAAACACTGCACCAGCCCTCTGCCTTTTAGTGTCAAATTTGTACCAAGTCTCAAACAGAAGCATGAACTTCTGCACTGGGCAAATGGTTGTGTAAGACGCCCCCGAACTCTGAGCAGAGAAGCACTCACTTAAGGGTGCAGCCCAGGCCAACCTGCTCGATGTGAGACAGCAGCACTAGGTACTGCTGACTGACTCAATTAGTGCTCCCATCAGAACAAGGTGTCTTCCTTCTTCCACAAGACAACACAAACCAAAAAAAGAATCCACAAACTCTAAAGAACATACAGCTATGACTCAAGCTGAGCTGTTTGCAGCACATGCATTGTTTGTATGCCTTCCTGGTACTGTAAAAGCTTTTACCAGTTGACTTCCATCAATTTAGTTTCCTTTTTTCTGCACAACACTTCATGAAACCATTCCTCCTCTTCTCCGTACAGGAGACTTCAATGAAGCCTGAGATGTTGTGTTAACATGGGCAATGTGAATAAAATTAATTCCTAGAATTCCTCCCTAATTTTAAATTGCCATGGAAAAAGAAAACTAAAAAGCATGTCACCAGCTGAAACATTTTGCAAGATCATAGTTTCTCTGTGTTTTCATACACGCTGAGCAATTCCAAACCATTCCCAGCCTCTTCCAGCACCTCCAAAACAGGGCTGCAGCATGATGATCTGAACCAAACCACTGCCTCTATAGCCAAGCTTTCACTCTGCCACCTTCTCTCCTCCTGTCGCAAAGGAGGGTATTGCATATGCTTTGTCGGTTTCCATACAGAGAACAGTTTCAGGTACCTTGCTGGTACCCAAATTCATTACATTGCACTAAGATTTGTAGCCAGATTTACCATACCACCAGCACATTCCAGGTTTATGAAGAAGCATCCAGTAATTGAAATCCCAGCTTCTTTTTCACAAGTGCTGCACATCTGTCAAAAGGAATAGTAGAAGCACACCACGTTTCAGACCCACCCGGCAGAAAACCACAGTAAATATATTGCTAATGATCTTAGGCCATCATGGCATTGGTTCATCATGCTCTGCCAGAGATCTCAAAGAGCTATTTTCTATCATGAGCTACCATAAGTACTAACTAACATTATTTCCCCTGTAGGGCTAATGCCCTAGATAAACAATTAGGCAAGTAAAAAACTGATTTCAAGACCTGATTCCTGAAAGCACCAACACGCACACACACACAGTATCTTCAGACACCTGAGTCACCCAGAGTTGGGGAGCAGCAAAGGGCCAGCTGCTCCCCAGGGCAGGGCAAGGCGAGCCAGGAGCCCTGGTGGCCCTCACCAGCAAGCACAGAGTCCGGGGCAAGAAGCAGACCTTGGCCATGGGGTCCATCAGCAGTCCTGGACGAGGCAAGTAAGGAGCCAGCCCCAAAGCCTGTCTGGGGAGCCATAGGAGGGGCCACACAGGACCCATCCAGGGGACAGGGCCACCAGCAGGGCTGGAGACAAGCCACAGATGGCACCTGTGAGAGGGGCTGCCCGGCCAACAGGCAGGCCAGGGGATGAGCACTCTGCAGCCTTGCTGGGGCCCGCATCAACAGCCCTGGGGGGCTGAAGCGGGACCTCAACAGGGGCAGTCAGGGCTGCTGGCACCTTCGGGGCCAACACATTCAGAAATCTACACCATGTTGTGACAAAAGGCAAGCGCTTGCTATCAAGCAGCTTTGTGGGACATCAGGTCTCTCCAGGAACTCTCTGTTGAGCTGGGAGCGATGCCACGCTGCTTGCCCAGCCAAGCAGAGGTGGAGCTGGGCTGTCATGGGTGGGACAGGGCATCAGTTTCCCCCCTGTCAACCACAGGTCTGGGCCTTCCTTTCCAGCAGCATCCAAAGAAATGAGACGGGCTTCCTGCTACCATTCACAGCAGCTGCCACCCACGTCTGCCCCAAAGGCAGCTGGCCTCACACACCCATGATGCCTGCCACTCACACACGGGAGATGCTGGAGCCCACCACCCCACAGACAGCACGGCACAGCAGCTGGCCTGCTCCCAGAATTAAGCTGCTTATTTCTTTCAGGAAGCAGGTATGTAAAAATGCACCACTTTGAGATTCTGATTAACATTTGGTTTCATCAATTCTCCAAAACTTTGGCTTAAGAATTAGCTACTCTTACTTTGATTTCTTAAGGCAGATTATTCAACAATCAGAAGTATCCTTACTTGTTTATAACCTTCTCATATAGAAGGAGGACATGTCAAAGCCAGGGACCCTTTGTCATGCTGATTAGTCGCCCTAGTCACCAGCCTCCAGATGAATTATCTAACCCATTATCCACTCATTTCCAGCTGCAAGGTACCCACGCCAGAGCCCTGGAAATGCACTCACAGGGACCAGTTAAAGAGGGACAATGTGCCATGTCTGTGTCAAGTGTCCCTGCCAAGAAGTCTCTTTGCTGGAGCAGTCACTAAGCACCTCCAGGAAAGACAGTCACCCCAGGTGAAGCAAAGGCACCACAGAAGGGGGACCACAAAAATCTCATACATGGAAGCTGGTCTTGTTTAAAACCCTACAAAGTACCAAATGGCAGAACCAGCAAGGCAGTGGCAGACGAAAAACCCCAACTATCAGTTTTTACAAATGCCAGAACCAAAGTTCCGAGTTCTTTGTATCATGCTCCATAGCATGAATTCAGTTACCAGTACCTCCACCGCAATCAGAAATATTTGTATGTTCCCTCTTTGTGCTGCAATTCAGCCTCAGAACAGCATAAATCTTACTTCTAACTTCAAATCAATATTGAAGGCCAGAGGGACTTCTGTAATGTTCTAGCCTGACCCTCTGCAGGACAGACCAGAAAGCCTCCCCAACTCTTTCTATATCAGGCTCTAACTCCTGTGTGAGCAGTTGTTGGTTCGTGGGTTTTTTTGGGGGGGTTGGTTTGGTTGTTGTTGTTTTAAAGAATCCTATCTGCTTAGTCATACCTTATTAGTGGTGTAAGTACACCTCTGGTAACAGCACCAAAGCAGCAGAGAAGCTACGCGTTAACAGAAGATACTGAAGCAGTAGAACACAGCACATTTGATCACAGGAAAAATCCACATTTTAGAGGGACTGAACATGACACTGGCCGCCAATAAATAAATAAAATCATTCGCAATCAAGAGGGGGACAGAAGCATATAATGTAAAGCAGTGGGAGATTTTTTTATTTCAAGAAAAAAGTTAGTGCAACAAAGCTCAGACTTTAGTAACAAGTACAACTCCAAAATGCCACGTCCTGTCTGGATCAGCCTTCCTCTGAGAAAGGGAGAGGCTTAAGCAGGAATCTCTCACTACATTATTCATTTCTGCCCTTAGAATGTGAGGCTAACTCAGAAGCATTACAAAAGCATTTAATGTACAGCTTTATTTAAATTTACTCTGCAAACCACAGCATCAAATTTTCAACAGTTGAAGAACTGATTATACAACTGATCAGTTTTTGCAGTAATAAAACAGGCCTCAAACATTATCTGCTGGAACTAGCAGCAGCCACTAATTCCAAATTTTTTTCAGGCACCAGCTGTTAAGCACTTCAGCTCCATGAAGAAAAGAGTTCAAACACAAAAAGAAAGGAAATACAAAAGGCAAGTAAATTTAGGGTGCTTAAAGATCAAAGAGACAAGATTTAAAAATACGATTAAAAAAAAAAAAAAAACAAACCTTCTACTTCATTTTGGAATGCCAAGACATTTGAGGCTCAGACAACCTAAATATATTATGAACAAACATCCTGAATTTTGTTAGACTTTATCTAGGAATAGGATTTGAAAAATTAACAAGAAAAATCTTTCTGTATTTGTTCCAGTTTAAATTCCATTAACATCTAGGAACAATTTTGCTCTCAACCAGGCAGGCTACACAGAAAGGATACACTACAAAACAGAAAGCAAAGCCTGCCCAAGCCTCAAAATTAATTGTGTAAACCCAAAAGCAGTTAGAGAACATGCCTAATTTACAATGCTATACTATTTGTCCATTCATAAAACTAGATTTAAAAGACTTCCATATGACAGAAATGCAGCAATTTGTATTAGTAACCTCACAAGAGAAGGTAGATACCTAATCCAGTTCCTTAAACCAGGATCTTCTAAACACCATTAGAGTTGCACGCACAATGCCATGTGCCATGAGCAGCATCACTTCCAAACAGAATTCCAACAGCTGCACTAGCTAGAAAGGTACTTTTATTTCAAATTCCTTGGACAAGAATCACCAGATTTTCAAGCAGCTGAGGTATTTTGAAGGCCAAGTTCTGCATATGCAGGTTACTTGCACAATATACTTTATTAAAAAAAAACCATCAAAACTATGGTCAGTAAAGCGTGCGTTTCTAAATGTACAATAATATAGTTGTAAATAGCTAATTACGTAAGTGGGTTAGTCACATGTAATTACACAATATAAATACACATCAAGTAAAAATTGATATAAATAAATTTACACGCTAAATGGTTTCTCATGCATGGCAGCCATTGCTCACACACACTTGCCACTTTATATGGGCATTTCTTTCTGTTATTTCAATGAATAAGGAAGTATAGGATATCCAGAGAAGCACCAGCCTGCCAGAATCAGCTGACATAAGACTTCAAGCAAAAGGGAAAACACCGTTCAAGGAGTGAAATAAGCACAGAAACATATACCCAAGTTTTAAACTTCTGCTGAGTAGCAGAAGAGAGTGTGGTTCAGTAGTCTGATGTTCCTCTGAGCCCCACATCAAGAGGCTGGAGATTCATTCCTCATCTCTGCCTCTCCATACATTTCACAGCCTTAACACTTTTTTAGTGTAGTAGTTTGCTGGTGCTGTGACAAGCATGCATGCACTGAGCAAAAGATTCATATCCCAGGTGAGAGACAACTCGAGATTCCATTCCCACTCTGTAATTACAGAACACATAAATGGAACAAAACATGAAGAAACTGCCCAGCCCACAAAAAAATGACAATCCTATGCCATCAAAATGTATTCAGGGAAACAAAGCACTAAATGGACTGAAGTACATTTCCATATGTCAATATGCCTACAATGCATTCTCAACAGGAGCTTCCACCATACTCCCCTAACAGCCTACGATTACTACGATTGTTATTGTTATTATTTCAGTACCTTTCTCCCAGCCTGGACAAGCAGCACAGGCACCAAGACCGATGAGACAACCCTATCCAAGCAGGAAAATGGCAGCTGTGCCACATGGCAGCAAGCAATGACACAGCCTTTTGGTAATCTAAAAATGCCTGCTGCCACAGCTACCTGCTGCAAGGTGTGAAGGCTGTACTATTGCATTTGCACTGCTAGGGGTCTTTTCCTCTCTTTCTCCCTTAGGAGTAAAACCAAAAACCCACAATAATGTTTGCCAGCAAGACAGACAGCACAAGGTGTTGATGTAAACACACCTCACCTGGGCGCTCAGCATTCCACTTAGCTGCATTTCCCCTACAACAGTCAGAGCAGTGAGCAGCTTCCTTCATCTCCTTTTTCCTGCTCCAAAACACAGAAGACAAAGCCAACTTTTACAAGGCCTTTCCCAAGGGCTATAAAAGCCTTGCTTTCTGCAAAAGATGCTTGCAAAAAGAGGACAGTGTTTCCTTCACAGAGCTCTGCCATGAGTAGGTTTTCACGGCTAATATCCCACTCTCCCTGCTGGTCTCACTGCAATTCAGTGCAAGTGGAGAGCTAGCCAAAGCAGATGCGGACAATATATTGCTTTCCTGTGAAGAGCCTGGCCCCAGAGAGCATCAGAACTGGGAAAGTAACTCCTGGGCTCACTCCTCTCAGCACTCAAGGCCCTGAATTAACGGGGCTGAGACCAGTGTCTAGTTTTGCATTAGCTAAACCTAGGCCAGATGCAGATCTTCAATCCACAGAGGCTCCCTGCAAAAGCCCTGTCAAGAAGCTAGCAAGACGGGCAAGCTCTCACGTGTCATAGGAAGAGTAAACAAATCAGCAATATTGTGTCTCCAAGATGAATGTAGTACAGGCCCTGCAGGCAAGCCCCCACCACGTTTTCATTCCACTGCTGATTTTCAAGCCATACCCATGTTTGCCACTTGGTTAGGATGCGATGGTCAAGCTTCAGCCTGAAGCACATTACTCAGGTTCGCTCATTTCAGCATACACTTGCAAAAAATATCTGCCTTCATGCCTACCAAGAGGGGCTTACATGAGCAACGTTTCAAAGCAAAATTGGACAAATACAAGTCATAGCATGTCTGCTATATACTTATTCCCTATTAAAAGTATTGTTCCATAAAACCTAGTTACATGGTGAAACATATATTTCATTAAATCTAATAATCAACAATTTTTGATTTGAAGGAATCCAGCACGTCGTTTGTCCCACCCATTCCCTGAACCAGTGCTGACTGCTGTATGCAATTCTTTGCCTAGCCCTGATTTTAACATGTCCCATGATTAACCTCCATATGTTTAGGCAGTCCCAATCTCTCTGCACAAGAAAAATACATTAATCACTGACATCTTCTGCCTAAAGACAATATCAGTCTCCCCTGGCAAGCTAAATATTGATGCTCATCATTTGGCTACGTTTGGCCACTAAGAGCAGTGCTTTGGAATTTCTAGATGTTTCATTTGCTCCAAATTTTTTCTGCTGAGTAAAGTGTTGAAAAAAGCCAGAGTAAGCTAATTAAGAGCTAAATTCTGCCTGTGAGTACCTAGGCATGCCTCTGCTGAAGTCACCAAGAGCTTACTACTTAGGCACCAGCAGATCTAAGATTTAACTAATGTCAAACCAGGATGGGCATTCCTGAACCAGCAAGGTATCTGGGAAACAATAAGCCTCAAGACCAAATAGTTTCACTCACACAAAATCAAAGCCAACACATTTAAAAATCCAAACTGCAGAACTGATTCTAAAAGAAGTTTTGAGATTGGTTTAGTTTCTTTTACTCAGGGGCAGATCTGCAAGACCCCTCAACTTCCAAAATTAGGTTCTTAATCAGATGTGTAGAAGGTGCAACATTATCAACTATGAAGGAAGAAGGCGAGAGATGAATGAATGCTGGCCATAGGGCCTCATTTCTTTCTTTGCACTAGGATCTAGGCTTCACATGCTGTGCATGGCTATAATTCTTATAGGAAAAAAATCATATGCATAAAGACAAGGTGAATTCCCTTCACAAGCAAATGAGTGCTACGCAAGCCTACCTATATAACGTTAAACAAGTGTGGCAAGTTCTCATGGACTTCCTTTAAACGATTCCTATTTAATTGCTTAGAGAGCCCCAGACAAGATTAGAGATACAAAATAGGTAACAGTATGTCAGGACGTAAGTGCTCTACTGGGAATCAGAATGAACCCCAGATATTTCCATTTTACCCTTAGAATCACAGAATTGTTTAGGTTGGAAAAGGCATTTAAGATGATCGAATCCAACCGGTAACCTAACACTGCCAAGTCCACCACTAAACCATGTCCCTAAGCACCGCATCTACACGTCTTTTAAATACCTCCAGGGATGGTGACTAAGCCACATCCTTGGGCAGCCTGTTCCAATACTTGACAACCTTTCCAGTTAAGAAATATTTCATAATATTCAATCTAAGTCATATAGCAAGGAAGTCACAACTAGGAACTTGCAGATAGCTGGTATTCAGCTTAAATGTCACTAAAACTCCAGTTTTAGTAACTCCAGCAAATTAGAGCATAATTTAGGATCAGCATCATCTTAATTCTGAAGTACTCTGACAAGAAACAGCACTAGCTGAGCAGCAGGAGATTGAGTTCCTTCAACGTTCTCAATCTTTAACTACACTTTTAAAATGTAATTGAGGACACCAACACCATTTTAGTTAGGAATGTCAAGCTATTTGCAAAGCAAAAGGGAAGAATAAGAAAAGTTTTACAGATCATTCAAATTTGAATTAACACACAGAACAACTCTTGCAGTGCCTCTGGACTAATACAATTAAATACTTCGACAGCACTCATGTCCCCTTGACCAGTGAGAGCAGGTGCTGTGTGTCAAACTGGCAACTATCATGTAACCCATACAACTACAGAGTGGTCCCAGCACAGTGGTGCAGCCCATCTTCTTGCACAGCTGTAAGACATCAGCTTGAAGATCACAGGATTTTGTACTAAGGAAATGGGAAGACAGACAGATGCAGGACTTTTCTTCACAGCTTCACCCACTCATACAACCTTCTGCCACCACCACACACATGCATCACACACATCTGCACTCCAATCCTTTACATTGCCTGTACTCACATAGGCACATCCATGTCAGCCTCGACCTGCAGGAGCTCTGCTAAAGGATACATCTTTGTCAATGCTGTATCAAAAATAACACTGGACTACGTGACACATAACTGCACCCTGCTGTTCGACTGACAATTGACTTTGCAGGCATTCTTGTTCCTGTGCTTGTGATCCTCTGGTAGCATTGATGGGAATAACAATGCCAGAGAAAATATGAAGGTACAGAGCAGCATGTTCACTGCAGGGACAGGACAAGGTAGATAATACTTGTGTCTCCTTTGTAATATATTTGTTGCTCTTGCTGCTACATATGGTGGTCCATCCACTTGGCACAAAAAACCCTAATTAAAATAAATAGGTATTCCTAGAAACTCTGCATTATTGATGAAGAACATTCATTTAACAAGTTTCTTTGGGATTGTCAAAACTTATGACCGAAAGTAAAGTGCTCACTTCCGAGGCATTATATATTGATAAAAGCATAAACTCATAATACAATTTAGAGTGGATTTTCTTTACAATGCTATTTAATGACCCATGCTAATGCTTAAAAAGGTTATTTGAATTATTCTGATCTTACTTCTGGAAGGAGAAATGTCCATTTTTGGCAGCTCTTCTAGTTTGGAAAGGTGGGGAAGGAAGATAGGCAGGGAAAGAGACAGACAGAAATAGTCCTGGTCCATTTGTGGAAGTCCATTGGAAAAACCTATGTCAGTACAATATATGATTAAGTATACCTTTATATTGTCCATGTGGAGAGTAATTTCAGATTCAGACCACTTCTAGGAATCAGGGCGGTTCTCAAACAACTTTAAACAAAGAATGATCAGAACTAGGGAGGGGGATCTAAATCCTGTATCTATATGGGGAAAACTGTATCAGTATAGCTACAGCAACACTACACCAATGCAGTTCTGCCATCAAAATTCCACAGGAAGATAAAACTTCAGGTTACAATTTTCTAAAATGCCTAAAAGAATTCCCAGTCCTTCCAAATTTCAATGGGAAGGTTAAACTTGCACAGGATGCTAAATTATAGTCTTCCAGGCACTGGGCAGCAGGAACAGAATATTGCAGTGAGCCAGGACTGTCAGAGCATCTTGGCCTAGTTTTTAAATCCTCAGCCACAACAAATACACAGATTCACTTAACTTAGCATATGCAAGTATAACATAGCCCAAACTTCAGGTTTCACATGGATATCCCCCAATGTGAAGTTCAGAACGTGATCTTTCTCTCAGTGATGTTCAGATCTGCCAGGAGACTCATTTAGGCATAAGCTTAAAACCAAAGCAATTCTGAACTACCCTGGTACAATTTGAATGAACTGATACATTTACAGTAGTCCAAAAGCAGTGGCTGTATTTTTGAAGGCCTGAGTCTGAGGGTCCTGAATTCAGTCTGGATTGCCCTACTGCTTCCACATTTGACTCATTCCCAATTTCCGTCACCCTCACAGAAATAAAAAAAAAAAGAAAAAAAAAAAAAAAGTGTTTCTGAAGGAACCTCCTGTGTTTCCGTTCATGCCTTCTTGTCCTGTCACTGGGCTCAACTGAAATGAGCTGGGTCTGTCTTCTTTGCACCATCCCTTCAGATATTTGTATACATTGATGATATGCCCCAGCCTTGGGGATGTTGATGGAGTTTTCAGCCCAGGTCTCAAATACCATGCCTCTGTTCAGAACGGAGATGTCCAGGATACTAGCAGAGAAGTGAAATTGTGCTTCCAAGTGGAAAGCTGGCCAAGTTACATGGGGTACCAGATAGGAAAAAGGCTCATTCATCATTTTTCTCTGCTCTGTGAGTCCATGCAGAAGTCAACTGTCCACTCATACGGCAAAACAACGACCATCAAAGCAACAATAGACAATATGGGGTATAAAAATAAAACTGAATTACTATTCTAAGTATAATAAGCAGTCTAACTTATTCGGTTCAAGAAACACATACCTGGTATTTTTGATCTCAAAAGAAACCAAATAGCAAGACATATCCTGATCACTGCATTTATTCCAAACAAATACCCTTTGTTCCCTCAGCCAGTGGCTAATTGCCAATTTGTTTCATGAACAAAACCTGACACAGAAAACAGAATCCGGCTCTTAAGTATAGAGGGTTACAAAAGAATGCAGGTAGTATTAAGCTTAAGACAGAAATTCTTTGCCAGCAAGCATCAATGTGCTAAGCACAATCCCACCTTCCCTATCTCCTGATCTGAATCTAACTTTTTTGCAGTAGATTATCTCCCTCAAGGGCAAATGTATTCCAAACATTTAAGGGCTCTTACAAAAGGCCAGCACTGATTTCTGTGCTTGAATAATATCCCAAATGGACCCTCATTGGTAACTCGATAACAAAATCAGTGTTTCAGTCAAAAGAGAAGAGTCTTTTTGCTCCTCTGTTCTTTTCTTTTTGTGCATTGATATAAAGATCAGAGTCATCTCCATGAATAAGATTTAGAATTCTGATGAAAACAATAAGAGATACTAAACACTTTCTGGCCCTCCCAAATTTGTATTCAACCTCTCCCTTTGTTAAAGCTGTAATCACACTCCCATAGGTATTCAAGGGATTTATGCAAACAAGGTCTCTTCTGTCAAAAATCATAGCAATTTAATGCAGTCACAGGCTGTTTGGTTGTGTCGATTACTGGCACCAAGGAAGATGCAACTTAGTATTCTGATGCATGTCAGCTCTCTATAATACAGATTAGATGGTTTTAGCAGTCTCATCTCAGCCGTTCTAGCATAAGATACTGTATCTATATATACAACCAAACCAGAAAAATATGTGAAAATAACAGAAGAGGGATGACTTGAAGCTACAGTCATAAGGAAATTTAAAAATTAAGCTAAAACTCAGCCTGTTGCTTAATCGTAAATATGGTGTCAGCTGAGTATCTTGTAAGTCTTCTCTCCATGCAATGTCACCAACTTGCATAAGGATGGACTTAAAAGAATAGAAGCCTGCTATCTTTACCTCTGTGGGAGTGCTAGCTACTGTCTGTGCACATTACACATCCGCTTTATACACCCAACACACAAAAGTCCATCACACAGCTCCCAGACACAGGATTTAACTCTTTAGATCTAGCTGTAAAAATAAACACTTATAGTGGCTCTCTGGCTAACGCTCTCATAGGCAATATCTCAGCAGGTCTTCCATCACTCAGGGCCATATCCTGCCTCCTCTGGGAAAATCGTGCAGGTTTTTGGTGGGCAAAATTCAATCACTTCAAGTAAAATGAGCAAGATTTAGCCATGACCTAGCCCCTCCACATTGTCGACTATTTATAGACAAATCTGGCTGTGTTAGAGCAATTCTACCTGCACTTGCACAGGAGATTATGATGTCTGTGCTCACTGCCACCCTCTCAAGAATGAAGAATGGATCTGTCTTGATGGCTTAACACCTCTTTCCAAAACCAGTTTGATGCTGTGAGGAAAGGGAGAGAGAGAGGTGATTAAAAGCCGTGATGAAATGCATGCAATAGAGAGGAGTATCTGCGGTGCTCTGTCACCTCCACCCAGTTTCTCCCCAGGCAACCAACAGCACTTTACAGGAAAACCATTACATCACCAGGGCAGTCGCTAATTGGCTATATTCTGCATACAGTTTCTGACTCAAAATATATGGGTTAGATAAAAATATACCATTCCAGAAGTATGCTTTAATTGAGGCAGCACATTATGCAGCACCCTGCAGATGTGCAATAACTTCTGCAACTCGCCTTGAGCAAAACAAGGATGAGTTAAAATGTGACTGAATACTCTGTATAACTTTTTTCAATATATATATATGTGTCTTTAAGCCTAAAAATATGCAAAAGATTTGCTTTGACCACATGGACCACTTTTGCATTTACTTTGCAATATATTTATGCCACTGAGTTACAGTAGCAGAAGTGCTTGAAAAAGAATTTAAGGTGCTTATATGCTAAAAACAAGTGTTACACTTAAACACAGTTCTTGGTGACAAGGTGACTGTACAAACCTATTTAAGCTTCATGCACATCCATCCACATAAAAATAACACCAAATTACTTACCCCAAACACAACGCATCTTCCCAATTCAAACAGTACATAAATACCTACAGAACTGGGTTTATGTTCAATTTATTAATACAAAATATTTACTGAGTAACCACTACAAGAAATCAAGAGTTTCTCATGGATTTTCCACAAGCAGAAAAACCAGATGCTATTTTCAGGATATACCATTGATTGCGCATTATTTACTCAGCTCTAGTACTAGAATAGCTGGTTGCAAATAATGACATTGAGGTATATACAGCACAGTGGCTTAGTATAAAGGGCTCATTCTGCCAAGTGAATTGGGGCCAAATACTTAACTTAATAAGGAAGTATTCAAATCTAATGGGACCAGAAGTAAATCAGGTTCTATTCCTTACTTCATTCCAGTCCGTATCTCCTTTCCCTATACACACAACATGCACAATACAAATACTATGGTATTCTGCAAAGATAACCCTTATTATGTATAAAAAGAGGCACATTAGGGAAATCCACAGAAGTGGATAAAAAAGGGGGCACTTGCTTTTGTCAGGTTGGCTTACAGCTCCTTAGAGCAATGATCACATTTGGGTTCTGTATCCACAGGCTACATATTACTGGTCCCCTCACTGGCTGCTCCATTCACTGACGTAACCTACATAAAATCAGCTAGTAAAACACCTCATGTAATGGTGGAGAACAGGGGCTGGTTGAAGTTCTGATGTCTCTGTCATGAGATGTTATTAGGCCTAACAATACAGAAATGGCTGCTTTAAAGAAAAATAGAAAGTTTGGCTGGTTTTGCCCTATTAAGTGCCTTATCTAGGATTATAAAACATGGAATCAAATCCTGCAAACTTGCATTCTCTTTGCAAGTGTTAAAAGAAGGTGGGAGCTCTGTCTTACAAGTGTTCTCATCACACTATCTCTATGCTGCCTTCATAGGACCCTGACACCTCAATACTCATCTACTTGACCTCAGTTTAGCTGCATAAGTTTTAGCTGCTTTTACAGTTCAGTCTTAATTAGGGAGACAAAAGCAGTTTCCTTAGATGCTTAAGCTAGCTTTGGTGGTGAATAAGATGTTAAAAGAGTAGGTGATGGACTCTAAAACAGCTTCTCTGATCTCCCTCACTCTACAGGCACTCCTTTCAAGTTCTTAGCTGGCCTGCCCCACTATTAACCTCCCTCCACACTGAGAATTAGCTATTTACTCTCAGCCTTTGTTCCCTCTCTCAAAGGGCTCCTCCTCTCATTCTTTACCCAAGAATCCTCAGTGGTCTTTCATGAATGGGGATAACAAAATCCTTTTGAAAGTCAAAATAAATTATTGCCACTTGTTGGAATACAGAGAGCTCCTATTTTGACCACTTACAGCACATTTTGAAAGTCTTCATGCAGATGCAATGCTGCTTACTGAAGTCTTATGACTTACGAGTGGTATTAGAAGCATCTCCAAGTGGACTCTACATGCCCAAATCTATCTCTAGTAAAGAGCAAGCTCTTTGCCCTTGTGGTATCCCAGCACAGCAACAATATGTAGCTAGATCTCCCTCCAATCTTTACCTTAATACATCCCAGCAAGTTATGTTTTAATTGAGAATTAGGTCCTGTTCCTCCTGTCCTGGGATCTCTGTCAAAGAGGTACGACAAGGAAAAATTATCATTCAAAACCCACTTAATATTATACTTCCTTAAAGCTACATGGAAATGTAGGAACCAGAAAAAGTTTACTGAAACCTCTAAAAATTGAAACCAGTAAATTGTGCACAAATCCAACAAAGTAACAAATTGCAATACAATCTTGGTTAAAATTGGCAACCTCCACATTTGTCACAACAGAAACTGCAAACTGCCTGAAGTGCCCCTACCTTCCACACTCATAGGGTGTACCTGCGAGGAATAAAACAAACTAGAAGCATGAGGCTTGGGTGTTCAGTAAACCAGGACTGAACTTCAATGGGTACAAAACAAATCTAACAGTTAACTAATTCAGTGCCTAAGGACAAAACCTCATTCCCAGCTCCTGCACATCATAAAATGTCACAACATTTGGCTGCCTCCTATCAAGCAAGAGCAAAATACCATGACTTCTCTCAGGGCAGTATTAAAGGACAGTGTCAGTGCTTCGTTAGAAAACTGGCAAATGTCTTTTCTTGTTTTGCCCAAAGTCACCCTGCCAAAGTAGCATGGTGGTAAGAGGTTGAATGGAAAAAACGGGCACAGGTGAAGGAAGAAACATATTCCATCTGCCTGGCAGTGTCTGATAAAAACTGATCTCTTTCTATTTCCTTTAGTCATTGTGATTTTCTAACAGAAAGATATAATACATTTAATACAGCAAAGCTCTTTGCCATCTTTATGCTGCATTAGAAAACGTTTCACTGATCATTAAAATGCAGCCACGGGACAGTGTGATAATACCTGATGAAACCCTTACTTTAGCAAAAAACCAAACTGAAGTGAAACCACAGAATCCATTTTAAAGACTCAATATTTGGCCTGTGTCTCAGTAATACATCACATCTGAAAGTGGAAACTCCATCAAACCTTACAATACTTAGCACTACCCTCGGAGACTTCGGTTCAGTTTGGACTAGGTAGGAAATTATGGATTTGAGTTACCAGGACTTCTCCCTACCAAACATAAATCTCCTCCAGAGGTCTTCCACCCAGGCACTGACCAAGCACAGTCTGTCAGATCTGATGAGACAGGAGGCCACAGAAGTAGAACTGCTCAATCGGATCTGAGGGTAATCGGACTTCCTACAGCATAACACAGTGTTATGGTAAAGCAGTGCTGTGGAACACAGCATTCAGGCTCAGTAATCAAATAAAACTGTCATTCAAGACTTACTATACTCCTGTGTGTAGTTATCCATTAGCTGTAACAAAGCCTGAACTTATTAAATTACTTCACATTTTCAGTATTATGTTGTTGTTTATTATACAGCAATATGAAGGAATGCAGAAAGAGTAATTTTCTACTAATACTGAACAAGGAACATTATTAAGGACAGAACATTACCCTTGAAGCTTTTCTCTCAGCTTTGTGCCACTGCAGAACATCTAGTTACATGCTTCTCCCTGACTTCTCCTGCTGCAGATTTAAAGAACCCAGGCAAATCACTCCCATCACTCCACTAACACTGTGGGAGAGGCACAGAGAAGGAAATAATGTTAATTTTTGTAACAAACCAGAAAAGTACATTGGTGTCATATTCCTTCCATCTGCAGAGAACAAAAGGTCAGTTGGTTCCCACCACACATCTATAAGATGAGACAGGCAGAAATGTCCTATGATAAAAGGGCGTTTGCAAAAAAAGAAAGAGATGAAAATTGATACACATATAATAGCAGTAGCTAGGTAATGGACAGGAGGGAAAACATGTTTCCGACAAGGCCCCAGAATTCCCTTTTCAGCATTCAGAGACTATGCACAAGCATAGGGTGAGAAGGCACAATAGCCTGGGGCCCTTACTCCTCCCTTTCCAATCTCATATGAGCAGAAGCCCCAGGGGCAGGAGTTTAGTTGAGAGCATTTGCCTACAGGTTACTCTTCTAGTTAGTCTAGATAGTCTGTCGCTATCGCTAGTTAGCTTTTGCAAGAGTCAAGTGCAGAGCCACACAGCGCATGGACAGTAGTGCACAGACATTGCAGAAGCAGCTTTGCAGGGGATCTTACCTCCTTTACCTCCTACAGTCACACCAAGAGAGCAACAAGTCACGACACATAAATTCTCTGGTCCCCTCAGCTCAACACACTGAGGCAAATGGGAACAAAGCAGAAGAGGGGCAGACCAGCCCAACCAGATCCACTTACCAAGTGGGAGTCAGCAAGGTGATCTCAAGCCCTGCCAAACTCAATCCTCCTCTGGGAACTCTGTCCACAGCTTCACCACCAGGAAACAGTTCTGCATGCAGCTGCCAGAGATTTCCATTTAACCCCATCATTTGGCAATGCCCACATGCGAGGCTGTGGAAATAATCTTTTCACTCAGTGTTTCCATGTGTTACTGGCTTATTATTCAGAAGCTTGCTGGTCAGACAGAATTAGAAGTTACATCATTTGCCAACAGTATTTGGAGCGCTAAGCATCTGTGAAGAACAGATACAAGGTATAATCAAAATGCTAGAGAAATAAGGATTACTTTTCAACCTTAACTAAGCTTTTTCTGACTTCTGGCTACTTCATTTTACTGAACAATGAGGGAGTTCTGCAATGAAAACCTTCTACCAACCCCAAGGCCCTAATGAGGACTTCTTCAGCCTTATTCCAAGATCACGGATCAGGAGAAGGAAGGGGTACCCAGGTGAATGTTGTCTCAGGACAAACATAGACTTACGATGCTTTTCTCCATGGCCAGGGCAGCCAGTAGACAGGAGGAAGCCACAAAGACAGCATACCAAAGGCAAAAATCCAATCAGCCTCTGATGTGGCTAACCTAAAAGAAATAAAGACTTGGATAACATTCTAGCCTGAGGTTGTGGCTTTTGTAGGCAGAACAGGAGGCTTTCTATGGTCAAAAGATCCACAGCCAGATTTAACACACACTATAAACACAGCCTAACACATGGGCAAGGTGTCTCACCAACTTTGGTACTGAGTGCTGCCACCAAAGTACGAGTGAGCTGAGTTCCCACAATAGGGCTCTTCTGAGACTGACCGTACCTCAGCCTGCCATCAGTCCCCAAAGCGAACTCAACAGCGAGGAAAGCCCATCCTTCTAAGCGACCTAAACAGAATAAAGCTATTTCTGGCTTTCATGCAAGAAAAGAAAAAGACCTTATGTTGTTTCAAAAGTTAAAACGAGGACAGGAGACAGGCGCAGAGATATCTACAGCTTCTGAATTAGTGTCACAAAGAACACAAGAAGGTGAAAACTGATAGGAACAGAGTCTCTGACAAATGGAAGCAAAATGAAATTGCTATGGATTGCTCAATGTAATGTGCAAGAAAAGAGATGGAGCATTCCAAAGCAACAGATAGAAAAAAGTGGAGAGACTTGTTGTATGTGCTATCAATACGCTGCAAACCCTAATAAAATATGGGCAACGTCTACTCTACTATCTTCTGGACTTTTCTGATTACACCATATGCTGGAAATGCACATCTGCTCTTTGCACAAAATGGATAGTGCATACTTTAAAAGCAAATTTGAGGAATCCATAGGGTAGAAGCTGATTAACATTGAGCTCAGCACATGAATTTGTTAGTCCAGTGTTGCATGTCTGACTCACACTGTCATACTGGTGCAACATTCTTTAGCTCCATTGCTGTGAGCCTGGAAATTGAACATCCATTTAGTGCTAACAGTAACAACATTTCCAGCAAGAAGCTCCTGGGACAAATGAACACTTTGCACTGAAATATTGGGCTTTTAGAAAAAGCACTTCTGCCCTTTTAGCAGGTTATTTGTATCTCAGTCTTATTTGTATTTAAGAAAGAAAGAAACCTGGATTGTGCAACAATCAAACAAAACCATGCTACTACCATTCTGCAGTGAAAGGTAAATGCGTGAATCCATAATGGACTGCTGATCAATTTTTGACAAACTGATACTCTCATGACAGATTAACAGGTCATACATTTCACAATTTATAGTGCTGAAAGACACATGCAAATGCATACATAGCAATAAACACTTAGGGTAGAGTTTCCTGCCTAGGAAGCTCTTGTACAAAAGCCTTTGTAAATATTTTCTTGTCACTAGTATGTCTACCTCTTTAATGCAGGGTTGATCTAAAAGGGGATGTTTCAGCAGATCACCATTATGCTCAAGTTTTCCTTGCCTAACACACAAGTAATTTTAACTCTGAAAAGAGGAATTCTCCCAATCCTGTAAAAATTGTAACAGAGTTTATCATTATTACTGTTAAACAGGGATGTCAGGCAGCGGAAACCCTGCCACAACAGTAGAAACAATGCATACACATGTTTTTTTACATTTAGGGACATAATCCAATGACTACAGAGTGTGAGGAAATTACTTGAAAGAGCTCAATGCAAAGAAGTAATACCCTCCCTCTCAAAAAAAAACACTCAGCATCAGAATATTTTACAGAAGTATCATCCCTTCAAAATTTCCACAAAACACTGACTTGTTGAAACTCAAGGTTTAATAAAGCTAATCATAATTATGTGGTTTCTAATTTTCAGCTCTAGTAATCCTGGACAGAGAATGTTCAAGTCTTTCTTGTTTTCTAACCATCTATAGTTGTTTCTGACGTACATCTAGATAAACAGTAGCACCCTCTTTGCACTCCCCAATGTTGAGGGCATCATTTTCATTCGATGAAGCTCTCTGGGTTGAGACAGCATTGCCTTTGAGCCCTAACCAACTTCTGATGACAAGGCTGGGTTGAAAATAATCTCCCATGCAAGAAAACTACCTTGCAGTCTGGAGCTGAACGTTCTAGGTAAGAAAATTAATTTGTAGACAATCATGGAAAACTATCTCTTGGTAGTCTGATACACATTTTGTGGAATTAACATAGAGGATCTGCAAGGTATTGCACAAAAATATTGGTTTAATGTTTAAAGAGCAAATAAAACAAGTTTTTCTAGCTAAAAGTTCTCTGTTGAAAAATCAGATTGCTAGAAATACAGAATAGGGTGGTAAAAAAGGGGCAGGAGGATCTACCAAAGCTTCCAATGGCTAGAACCATTGAATCACCATAGTAAACTAGTTTTATATTGATTTAATCCCATTTCTGTACCATGATAAACCCAAAATAATACCAAATGAGTTCCAAACTTGAAGCTAATTTGACTTTTCAAAGCATTTTTCTAGGATGTTATGCCTACACAAAGTCTATTTCAAGATGAACTGCAAAGGCAATTAACAGTGGAAAGCCATTAACTCCTTTTTTATTATCAACAGGCACTTTTTAAAATGTATTTTATACAATGACCTCAATATTTTGTTGTATGCATGCATATTTCTGAACACCAGCACCTGCAAAATATCAATATTCATATCATTTAAGTGTAGTATTCCTATTTTAAGAGTTGAATTAAAAAATGTTATGCAAATAGCAATCACAGCATGTGTGTATGTAGACTGGTTGGTAGATAAGTAGATGTTACCAGCTGTAAACAGTGGAGTTTTATGTATCTCTAAAAACATGTGAATTTTTAAAGTTACATATTATCCTAAGGGAGAACAAGAGTCAGTCCAATTACTTTTTGTGAGTAAATGGTCTGGTGATTTCAAATCTATTTTTTCTTTGTGAGTCATTCACAAACCAAACCTATTCTTTCCCAATGTATTTGCTGTTTGCAAATTATTCACTGCATAATTTATATGAAGGAAATTCACCCTAAGGGTTTGTCTGCAAGCTTGTTTGCTTTTACTGTTCCCTACCTATTATCCAATATGTTTGAGCAGGTTCCCAAGTCACACAACATTATTTCTGCTCCCTAAGTGAATGAATGAAACTTTAAGCTGCTATATCCATACTAAAGGAATAACAAATCATGAATCAGGAACAGCCAATTTTGTTTCCCAGTGAAAAGCGATCTTTGCCTAGCTGTTTAGGAGCTGACAATACTCCCTCAGAAAGCACATCAAGGAGTGTGACCAAACTCGCTAACCACAGCAGCAGGGCTAGCAGCGTGCTTCATCAAAAGGCAAATCCCATTTCAGACACATACAGCAGGAACAATGCTACATGAGCATCTCAAAATGGCTTTTCTTTCATTTCCAAAACCCAGAAGCACCTTCTGCACCACTGACCTCTCTATGGCAATGGCAAGACTACATACTTCACATACATTCATTAAGTAGTTATTTGACATCACCGTGACCCCATGGTGCTTTTGTGCTATATTACTGCTGTACTGTAAAAATCGTAACTCAGAAGAGCCCATCTGAAATAATGGTATCACATTCTCCAAAAGCTCATCACTGTTTTCAAAAGGCATTGCATTCAGAATGACACAATATTCATAAAGTAAGCTAGCTTCTAAGATTTCTACCCAAGCTGAGACAGAGGGTGATGAGAAGAACCGAGAAGAGGCCTCAAGAGGAACAAGCAGGGAGCAAGGTGACACAAAGAACATGCACTGTTCAGCTGGGATTCAATTAAAACGCAGGTAACTGTTTGGGAAGACTGACTGGGAGACACCGCACAGACGAGTTTACAGGCCCCCAAGCTTGGGAAGCAGCAAGCGCTTACTTATTCTGATGTGAGCAATGACAGCAACTCTGTCTGCTCCATTAGGACAACATTTAGCCCTTGGCAGGGTTATGCCCATCAGGTGGAAAAAAAAAATCCTTGGACAGCACCATTTCCCTCTCAGCAGATCTCACAGCCTTCCTTTGTTTTTGATCCAAACCACTGCATCACAAGATAAAATTACTTTCAGAGTATTTTCACAAAAATAATCAACTTTTATTACTTAAATGCTACACACAGGGCCCAGTGAAACAGCTACATTACATTTTTGGTAGCTATTTTCCTCTTTTCCTTTGTGTGTGATATAATACAAATTCTTAGACTGGAATCGTGTAATAATACCAATATTGACTTCCTTTTCACTCTACAGAAAATTAACAGTCCCTTGAGGGTTATATTGACCCTGGCTTTGCTCTCACCAATACTTACCTCTCAGGTCAATGAATCTTGGTGCTGAATACAACAAGTCAATACCTGCTTATTACAGTTAGAATAAGAATTACCAAGAAGGGTTATGAACACTAGGTTGGTGCCTGCCAACACTACCATAGTTACAGAGTCTGTCAAAGTTTTCATCATGTCTGTCTTCTCTCTATTTGCCATTTGAAAACTCAATTATTGAGTCTGTTCTTATAAAACAAGTTCTGACAAGCATATTTTAAAATTTAAGACATATGCAAGTATTTAGAAGTATATCAATTCAAGTGTGTAAGCCCAGACTTTATATCAGATCGCTTGTTTGTTTGGGGTTTTTTTTGGGGGGGGGCAGAATTGTTGGGGGGGGGGTGTTTAATAGTTTCTGCAACTTTTAGGACTTAATTCAAGTCTCCTTGTATTTAATGTCAACAGGTGGTCCTCAAGGTAAGCAGTATATTTAGTCCTCTGTTCCTATTTAACTTTATTCTTGCAATAGACTAAAATATGAGCTCCAGAGCTCAGTTTTTCACAAGTTCCCAACTAGCGAGCCTAGAAGACTAGCAAGGTATCAACATCTTTACAGTCCTCAGAACACCAGAATCCACAAAATCTATCCATACATCCAAATCTTGAGGTAGGAGGAAACAAAACTTTAAGAGTATACTGGGGAGGGAAAGGAGCATAGCTCAGTAAACTGAGAAGAAAGGTGTGATAACATGCAGCTTTGACCAAATGGTGTCAAAGTAGCAGACATTCTCAGTTACACAGATCTGGGCTGTCCGTCCTTACTGCTCCTGCTAGCAAGATCTGTCCTCATAGTGCAGATAAAGCTCACTGACACATTTATACTTGTTTATGTTTTATTTCACTAGTAAGATATTCCAAGTGTCTTAAGCTTACGTTAGACAGCCTACTTCCATGCGTTGGTTGAATGCAAATTCAGACAAGCACTATCAAAATTCTTAAGCCTCTCCCACCTTACTTGTCCCAGAGGCACATTCATTTCCAGCACGTTCAGTAACACTTGCCTCTTTGCCCACTCTTTGTGTTAACCGCTCTCCAACAAATGACTGAGAAATACCCTGGTTCACAGCTGAGCTTTCGTAAGCAGTAAAATGTGTAAGGCACTGAAGCTTTGAGCAAAAGTCAACAGCATAGCTTTAAGGGAACATTTCCAATATCTTCCAGTTGCCTTAAAAATTTGAGAATCTATAGGGGAGGTCCAGTCTACACTTAGTCTTGAGACCCTCTGATAGTCAAGGACATTATGTGTGGGTGAGCCACATTTCTCACAAGGTCCAATGCCCTTCCAGGGGTTGCAATGTTTCTCATAAGGAATGGTGTTTGTCTTTTTGCTTAATAACTTGCCCAGTCTTCAGTCTTTTTATTAGAGGAAGAAAGGGGTGTTTCTAAACTGTTTGTAGAAAGAGGTGTTTCTAAACTGTTTGTTATAGTTAAGCATAAAAATTCAGAATAGATTTTTCTAGTCAGTTAACCATATTCTTGAGGGAAAACATAAGGTAGTATAATTATTAAAGAGCACTCTCAGTAATACTCACATCTTTATTATGTCAACCCTTTGCCAAAAAAAATAAGATTTATAGTAAAAGCCACTTACATTTCTTCTTTGCAGAACCAAGCCATCTGCCTCAAATATACCATCAGCCCCTGCTAGATGAATTCACACATATTTTAAAGCCCCGGAGTAACCATTAGAATGGAAATTGGACACTACTTGTCATTTGCAAAGCTTTCTTAACTGGAGAGGCTTCCCATTTGTTCAATTAAATGTTTGTATGTGCAATACACTTTATGAAATTTATCCCAAAACAGTGAGGACTGAAATAATATTGGAGGCAGATGGCACAGCTGTTCCATTTAGAGAGCTATCCTCAGCAATATATGAAGTGATGGACAGGACAGGGAAGTGGGAGTGAAAACTTGGTACTGTGAAGAATATCATCCGTGGATATTAGCAATAAACAAACCATTTCGGCTCCAATCTTCTCTCCCTCGTCGTATGTAGCTGCTTGACTCACTTGGGTTTATCCAATTAGAACATATTGGTTTAATTCAAGAAGTCAACCACTGAAGCCACGTAAGGTTGCCCCTAAGAGAATCCATCCCTCTGCCTTAAAAGCTAAGGGAGTCTGAAAACATGTCTGTCACGTTGAGACAAGGAGGCACATACTTGTACGGGTTGATGAGGCAGCATGCTCAGAGAAGAGACACAGACACCATTAGGAATAGGGAACAAGTTCAAGCTGCTACTTATTTGCATGCCTCACGCAGAACAGAAATCATCGCACCATGCTCCAGATGCTGCAAATCTCAAGATGCGCATCCAGAGCTCATAATTAAAACTGGCAAACATTTTCACTGAGGAGAAGGGAAGGAAAAAAACCCCAGAGCTATCCCAGCCATTCTGCATCTATTTTGATATTTCTGGGGTGCTGGCCTGTTCTGCCATCATAGTATCAGGAAAGTCACCTTTCCAAAGCAAAGGGCATGCAAAACCCACTTCCTCACAGACTGGAGAACCGGATGACAGCACACCTCTTTCTCTACAGCACCTAGACTAGGGCTACAGATTCAGTAAACTAAATAAGTAAAAGTAATCAAACATTTTTTCAAAAAGAATTTCCAGTCCTCATGAAGGAAAATCATAGAGAATACATGGAAATAGATTTAAACCAAAACAGCATGGCAGGAAAAGTTTTCATCTTGGAAAGCACTGCTTTACTGAAAACAAGGAATGAGGACCATAGTCCACCACAAGCCAGCACACAGCTCTGAAAAGGTTTTACTTAGCAGCTAACAAATTGCTTGGGGCCAGGAGGCAGATCCCCCTTCCCATATCCACGGGCAGGCAGTGACAGTAACTCTGTGGGACCACAGGCACCTCTTGTATAGATTTAGCATAACATCAACAGTCAAAACCAGTTACAAGACCAAACTCAGTTAAGAAAGAACCGCAGAGACCACAGGGCAGGTCTCATCACCTTCTTCCTCCTCTCCTCCCCTCAGCCTACTCTTTCCCTGCTTTCCTCTTCAATCCTACAACATATTAGAGACTTTCATAGCTGAAGTGCTGCTGGGAGCTCACTTTGTGGTAGCTAAAAACTAAGAGAAAGAAAAGTCTGTTTTGTATGGAATGTCAGTGAGATGAAAGAAGTTCCCTGTAGGTGCCATGCAACAACAAACTGCCAGGGGAGAGAATGCTGAAAAGCCAAAAAGTACATCTCAGTTCACCAGAACATCCATAAATATTTGCCACGTTTGAAAAGGTTCAGCTGGAGAGTCTATTATGCCTAATACCTTAAGAATTATTAGAGGCAAAAAAATATTGCCAGTGCACAAATAAGGGAGGTGAAAGTGCACTTAAAGAAATCCTTCGCTAGGCAGTGCGCCATTCATTTCCTGCGACAGTGAAGGGGCAGCAGGTCATACATTCAGTAATGTATTACTTAAAAAAAAACATTTTCTGACCTTGCTTTTTCAGTATAAATGCTTCCCTCCACAATCACCTCTTTCCCACCGATAATGCTATAAAAGACATGCCCCAAGGGACAAGTTTCTAATAATGTTCTAATCTTGCTTTCCAAGCACTTATAACAATTGCAGTAGCAATTTTAAAATAAAAGTAGTAAATTCATGCGACTGAACCTCTTCTTTATTTGCAAGAACTTTGGCTGTGCTGGAATTATTGCAAACTATATCACCACAGACAAATATCTCTAGTTTTTAACTCTAATTTTCTCGTAAGTCGTAAGCACACACTGCTGTAAACAGCATAACACATGGAAACTCCAAACAAGCTATGAAAATAAGTGTCCTACTTCACCATTTTTATACCCTAGCTTCATTTCAGTTACATCTTAAAAAGGCCAATATCCACATACGATGTCCAATAACTGTAAATACATAAATTGGCTAATCATAATTATTTTCCACCAAATATGTAAATACAGAAGTCAACACAAGAGTATAAATGCACAGCTAATCCAGACGGAATCCAGATTCTGCAGAATACCTCTACAAAGCATTGGTGGGAAGCAGTCTTAAAAACCTGCCAGGTCAGTGGGAATTGGTGTACCTTCTGAAACGCCTGTTCCCTTTGAAGCACCACTCCCCTAAGCGCAGTTCTTCCACTCTTTCCTGCCACCCCTGCAGCCTTCTCATTCTCAGGGGCAGCAAGACATGGAAACTGGTTACGCTCCCAAACACAGCACCACAATAGTGGCAACTGCCCATTTTCAAATGCTTGTGTTGCTCTACCCTGACAAGACACCTCTCACAAGGGCTTCACACAAGCTTCAGGTCCCTCAGTATAGGCCCACTGCTTGCCAGCTTCTGCTCCTGGCTTTTGGAGGAGAGGAATTCAGCTCATGCCTGCACAACTGCCACCCAGTAATACTCAAGAGTTCTCCCCTTCTGAACAGCCAAATAATGATGACAGATCAGGGTACAAACTTAGCAGCTACAGTAGACATTACTCTGCTGGACTGGGAATTGAAGGAGATCCAGAGAAGACTCCCACCATGAGGCCTTGAAGTAATGCAGGAGATGGGAACCAGTCCACAGACACATCTGGGAAATGCACAGTGGGGTGCTGACTTTTGCTCACCTCCTCTATACCTTGTCATCTATCATCTAGCAGCTAACAGCAATACATTAGACATGATTTCAGCAATGCTGAGAAATTATTTTACCCAAAGCACAAGATACAGTTTTTTCTAAGTTCTGATGTCTAGCCCCAAACTCCCTTGCTTAAGCCTCAAGAGTCCCTGCACCAGACCTTAGTACGCAAATAGTACCACTTCTGCACAGGACTAAACTCCTGCTGAAACACAAGTTGCATAGGTTTTGATTTAACCAGAAATATATCTGTAAGAAGGATTAGATCTGTTCAAAATTTTAAAGCCATTAGGCTGGAAGTAGCACTATAATGGTGCACTAAAAATGCTGTTCCACAACAGCAGTGAGAAACTGAACCCTTTATTGCCCAGATCAGAAGCGTGCAAGCTTACATTTTCTAGCATTTACCCTTGACTGTACCACAAAAAGGTCTCAAGTTGAGGACCACTGCAATCTGCCAGAGGTTGAAACAACTTCTGAGTCCTGGACTTCTCATAAATTATATTTTCATTCCTTGAACAATGAAGCTGCATGAATTTTGCATGTTTCCTCAAGCACTTTACTTTATTCCAAGAATAACAGTTCCATTTCAAACCACGTTAAGCTGAATCCCCTTTTTATCACCCATACAAAATGGCTGCCAGAAGATTAGATAGGCAATGAGGAGAAGAAACAGATGTAAAAATAATACTTAAATCACTATATATAAGGAAACTCCAAATACATTTTGAAGACTATACATATATCCCCTTAGAACAAAACACACAAAAATAAATTTTCTAAACAAAATTGAACGTCTTGCACCTATTTTAG
This sequence comes from Falco peregrinus, assembly GCF_023634155.1. Taxonomy (NCBI): domain Eukaryota; kingdom Metazoa; phylum Chordata; class Aves; order Falconiformes; family Falconidae; genus Falco; species Falco peregrinus. The sequence goes on along the minus strand of NC_073724.1, from coordinate 1,587,598 downwards.
GTGTCTACGGAACATTTCCATAAAACTAGGAGGAGGCCAAGTATATATTTAAACCTTTTAGTTAAATGAAAGCATTTATCACTGTCACTGAGATGAGGCTGTGCTTAAAAATGAGCAGCTCAGCGCACTGAACTATTAGAAACCTTGTTCTAACCAGCAGAATCAAAAACATTGTTCTGAACAGTGCAAAAATGCAAGAGCAAAACTGACAGTGCCTGACCCATGATGGTTTGCATCTGACCCCCATTCTTCACCTCTTCTCTCACTAATCCTGATTTTAATTATCTACAAATTTGTACTTACTCAAGGGTAGTGCTCAATTTATCTATGGAAATTCAAATCATCCCATGTTAAAATAAAGTTTCTAAAAAGGACAGGTTTGTCAGCCCTTAATGAGGTCATTGTAATTCATATTAAGTATAATCGAAAATGCCTTTATAGGAAAATGCTTCCCTTCTTTTCCAGAGAACAAGAGGCAAGGCACTGTTTGCAGATTTGTTTGCAGACAAATCAAAAGGTCTTCCAGCCCTGCAGCATCCTGCTCCAGAGAGACATGAAGAATACCCCAAATATTCTTAGTAAGACAAAACAACCTGACAAAGCAAAACAACATAAACCTTGAGGATTTGCTCCCAGCCCCTGAGAAAGTGACAATGCTTGGAAGGGCTCATACAAGAAGAGGTTACATCTGCTCTTGATCCTGAACGATAGAACACTGTCACGTTGGATTTGAGATCCTCACGTGCCAGGCTGCTCTGGTGCTCAGTATCAACAATTAGGAGCAGAGGCAGCAGGTGAACTGGGCGGGTTTACTCCGTCAATGACAAAATTTTCAAGTTCACCTAAAGGATGCTCTAAATTTAGTTCCAAAGAGGACAGAGCATCATAAACCTGAAGGCAGGAAAAGGTACTCAGCTACCTGGAGTGGCAGATATGTCTGAAGTTCCTCATAAGCCTGGGCAGCTAATTAAAGAATGGGCCTGGCGCTCAAAAGAAACTTTGGGTGTTCAAGAGGAGAAACTACCATGGCCGGAGAGGCCCACCAGGCCGTCCTGAGCCCGCCCGCCCCGGGCCGGGAGAGCGCGCGGAGGCTGACGGGAGGCAGCGGCGCCCCTGCGGCACGCCCCGCCCCGCCCCGCCCCGCCCCGCCCGGCGCCTTCCCGCGCTCCGCTGCGCGCCCGCGGTGGGTCGCGCCTTTCCACCCCTCGGTCTCCCATCGCCCCCGCTCCGGCCTTTCTGCCGTGGATCGCCCCCTTCCACTCCTGAGGCTCCCACCTCCCCCGCTCCGGCCCTTCTCCTCGCCGAACCGAGCGGCACTGGCTCGCTCTACCCGCCCGCCCTGACAGCGGGCAGGGGGCACCCCGGCGCGGGGTAGAACGCGGCCATGCCTAGGGCGGAGGCGGCGCCGGCTTCAGCCGACACCCAGCGCCGCAGGCCCCTCACGCCGGCTCCCGGGGCAGCCCCCGAGGCTCGACCTCACCCCCCGCCCCGCCGCCGCGCTGGGCCCGCCTGGCAGCCCGCCTCCAGCGGGGCCCGGGCGGTGAGCCGGGCCGCGGCGGTCCCTCACGCTCGTTCCTTGTCGGGCAGCGCCCCCTGGCGGGCGCCGCGCTCTCCCGCCGCGCCGCCTCCCCCCGCAGCCCTGACAGGCCGTCCCGGCCGCTCCGCGGGCCCTCCGGAGTACCCCGACCCGCAGCAAGATCTAAAGACACCCCCAACGTTATCCTCAACAGTTTGGGGGCAGCAGATCACCCCCAGTCCCAAAGCAAAGAGGGGCTTCCCTGACAGAAGCGTTCACTGGCTGAGCCGCTGACGAAATTCGGCAAGCAGCGCCAGGCCACTGTGGGGGAAACTGCCCGACAGGGATGGATGGCACTAGTGTACTTGCAAATGGAGGGAAAAGTCCCACACGATTTAAAAGTGAGGAAAGATGGAGGTAGCAATCAAATAAAAGATGTTGGAGGCAGACCACAGCAATGCTAGCCAGAGGATCATAGGTTCCTGGTGTCGCTCTTGACAGGTGTTTAGTCTATTCTTGAAGACCTCCAATTGCAGGGAGTGCAATCGCTCAGGGAGTGCACGCAGCCCCTCTTTCCATCCTTTCCATCTTAATCACTGCAGATTTCTCCTAACACCTTACCTAAATCTCTGCTGCAGCAATTCAGGTCCATCAGGTCTCATCTTACACACCACAGAGACAGAGAACAGATCATTTCTACAACAGCCTCTCACGGATTTAAAGACGTGCCCTGACTCCACAGCGCAATGCTGTTTTCTGAGCCAGGCGCTGCCGGTTGGCTCCATCTGTCAGGCTGTGTGTGCCAGGGTCTGAGCCCTCTGCGGGGCCTTCCCCGGGCGGTCACACCTCCCCTAGATGCTGGAGCCCTCCTTGCAGGACAGCCCACGGCACTCCGGCAGCGCCAGGACAGAGCAATGCTCAGCAGACATACTGCTTCACATCTGATGGACAGTAATCCCTCTGCTATACGCTCTACTAATGTATTCTCCTATGGCATAGCACTACTGACTCATACGCAGCTTGTGATACATCACCATCCCCTATGCTCTCTTTCATAGAAGAGACCAGAGCTATTCCCATCCCTGAGTTATACCCACTGAATTACTCCCCTGTCCTGCTTCTGTGCAATTCATTGCTCCTGCTCCAGTGAAGTACCTCCTACTTGTTCTGCTGTGTTGTATTTTGCTTCTTTCCTTCCATCGTATGGTGTTTCTCTCTCTTACACACATGATTTTCTCAAGCTATCTTTCTGATTTCTCAAGCTTTTTTTTCATTTCTGACCTACCTCCAGTTCTTTTGAGCTCAGGAAATTTAACATCCAGCAGCAGTAGATTCAACGACCAACTTCTCGATCTTCTTAGAAACATAGGCTCCAGAACACACCTGCCAAAGTCCTCCCATTTTGGTGGCAAACCACTGACAAATAGTTTGAATTCCGTTTCCATCCATCTCTGTACCTGTTGTATTGCTGTCCTCATCCAAGACATGCTTCTCTAGCTCACAGAGTTCATTGTCTTGACTCAGATGGCCCACATGGTCTGCTGAGGTCCTTCTCCAACCTGCATAACCTCCATTTCTGCAATGGTCCTGTACATAGATGCTATTGAGGGAGGGGTGATACAAAGGAGTTACACTGGGGTCTTCTAGAAATGGTGAATACTCAGGGCAGTCCCATTGTCTTAAAAACTTTAATGGCAATAACATCAATGCTCCTCTTCCTTGCTCCTTGCCTCACTGCCAACATCACCTAGCAGTCCATACTTTCCTAGAAGTTGTCAGCCAGTTGCTAACGCTTGAACTTAGAGATGCACATAATCAGGCACTATGCAAACAAAACTGCATGTAAGCCAGGAGTCTTGCATTGTATGCCAGGCTACAGGGATATCATATGCTATGTGTGTACTCTGGCACACCTAGCATCACCTGTAACTTTACAAGGTGCCGTATGAGCTTGTTTTCTCAAACCAAGCTAACATGGAAAATGGGTTCTGGATGAGGGAACAGCTTTAGCCAAGCTAATGCAGCATGTGAGCAACACAGCCACACAGCTGACCACGTGGGCAGAACCTGAGCAGTCTCCATGAGCAGCAGGGCTCCAGTATGAAAACTAGCTAAACTTCTGACAGCAATCAAGGAATGCATTTTAAGGCCAGTGACTAAAGTGAGGGGAATAAAGGTGGGAATACTGTTTCAGAAAAGCTTCCAAAACAATCTTGCACAGTTTGGTCAATTAAGACTTAATGTTCCCTGGCAAGTCATCTGCTCCCCCCCCTTCCTAACTGATGGCCACTTTCCAGAGGCAAAGGGCTGAGCTTGAAGAATTAAAATCTTAATATTTTTGTGACTAAGCAATACTTTCAGTGTGATTCCAGTTGCATAGCCTAGGATGGCCTGGTGCTTGAGGCACTCACTGGATGCAAAACAGCCAAGCTTCCTCTGCAGTAGGGTCCTCAACTGAATCATTTGCCAAGACAAGTGGCCACGTGCCAGCTAATGTAGAATGCTAAGTGGGACCTGCCTTCCATCTTTTCTGCTGACCCGTTTCCTTAAGTACAAAGTTTTGGAATCCTTTATCAGAAGAATCAAATCCAGATATTTCTTATGCCAAGAAGGGGTGTAATCACTGACGACAGTCTTTCTCACTAATTCTTAAGTGTTTTAAGCAAAGCAGATCAAGACCAACCACACAAGGCTGTGGGCAACATCTTGCAGTAACTGACAAGTACTCTTCTGAGACAGGGCCCTTTTTTCCAGTCTCTACCCAAGTCAAACTTAGATGTTTAAGCTCTACATTTCTCACATCACAGCTGAAGTTTTGGATTGCAGTCCACTCCTTTTACTCCCATGCCCCAGTACTCCAGCAGCCTCAAGTATCGAACCAACTTGGGTCAGGAAATTGGTAACACAACAGCCCTTCTGAGATCCACCATTTTTCATTTGGCTAAAAATACTTGACTATTTTGATTTGACAGTACTGCAAAATATTAGGAGCCAGATGAAGCTTTTGTTATTTAAAGCAAATAAATGGGGGAAACAACCCCACCGCAGCTGACCGATTAGTGCTCTAGAGGTCAGCGGGGGGATTGGTAAATATAAAGCAAAGCACTCATCCTGCTGACCCCTGTGTTAAAAGCAAACTCAATTTTGAGCTCGTTTTCAAGCCAGAAAGTGCTACAGCCATGACAGAGGTATTTGGCTACATACAGGTTCATTGATCTGTGTATTACTTCTCAATATGCCTAATAAACCACATTATATAGAACACTGCCTTTTGTTTAATTTTTACAGCAATTGTGAGAAACCACTAGCAGAAGCATGACTGCAGACATAAAATTGGTATACTGGCACGACTTCTGAAAAGAGTGCAAGTACACTGTTTAATTGCACCACTTCCAGAGGTTATGTACTACCACCTGCATGTGTATTAAAAATACATAATAAAAATGCTGCTGAAGAGGAGTTGTTTTGCATGGGCGATAGCCTTTTCTCATAGCAGTCTTATTTTGATTGATATCAGGACACCAGATCCATTGCTGTGGGGGCTTTTACTAACAGTAAAATATACCAACAAATAAAATCAGCAGTTATTATATACAGTAAATGGCATCTTCAGCCTGCTATAATTATTACATTCACCCACAATAATAAATAATCGTAACAGACACCCAGAGCTAGATCCTGCCACATAAGCTAACCGTGCAAAACAGGCTCATAACTAGCTTCAGCAGCCGGCTGAAGATTTTCCCAGAATAAGCCAAGTACTGTGGAAGTGATGGCAGCTCGGAGCCCATGCCTGCCTCCCACCTCCTAACGCGTGGGGGGACAGCGGTGGGGGCAAGGCACACGGAGAGCCCTACAGCTCCTGCCATTCATCCTCCAGCCCCAGCAGCCACAGCCCCGCTACTCAACAGCCAGGGGCGGACTCACGACGGTCCTTCAGCTCCCTGCCTGCCTGAGCGCCTCTGAACTTGTCTCCGAAGGAAATGCCAGCAGTGAGGTCAGAGCTGCTCCGGGAGCAGGTTTCGCGCAGTCCGCACCACTGAACCCGCCTGGCTTTGCAGAAGGCATCCCTCGGAGCCCGGGCATCATCGCAAGCGTGTTTAAGAGCCCCTCATGGGAAACCCACCCCCACGTGCGCTCCTCCACCACCATTTACACCGCAGGGCAGTAGCCGGGCGCACCAAGAGGACAGCACCTTGTATTATATTAGTAGTACGTACTCTGTACTTGAGGCTTTCTTTTGCCTCTCTTACAGTTCACTTTTTTCCAAAGGGGAGCGGCAGGGTTCCGGTTCGTCCTTTGGGATTTTTGGGGTGGTTTTTTTGCCGTGCTCGAGCGCAGCGGCCGGCACAGCCCCTGGGCAGCGGCCCGCCCCGCCGGAGGGGCCGGAGCGGCCCGTCGGGAGCGCCCCCCGCGCGCTGCCTTGGGCGCTGCTCTGCTGCCCCCTGCAGGGCCCGGCGCGCTGCTGCGCCCCGCCCGCCCGCCAGCCCCGCCGAAGGGCCGCCGGGGCCGGGCCGGAGCGCACCGGCAGCTACGGCACGCACTGCTGGGCCGCCTCGGTAGCAGGGCCGCTTCTGGCCGGACGCAAGGGGTTGTGGCTTTACACGACACCAGCACGCAACAAAAATCCGGGTCTCTGTAGTGGGTTCAGTTTTACACCGCCCTGGGTGAGAGCACAAGTTTCTGTGTCCCCCGTCCCGCTGCTACGGTGAAAGCAGGTTGTGGGGTGGGGAACAATCCCCGGCTTGGACTGCGCAGAACCAGCCTGTGTGGCTCGCTGCCTCTGAAAATTAGAGAGGACTGTTACCTAGGAAAGGCTGAATCATTTTATTTACATTAATAATGTTTTCAGCTCCACAAGCTGCAATAAGGATTGGAATAAGATAATAATTAAATTCCATGCTTCACTGCACAGGCAGATCACCCTTGCAGACAAGGAAGCGTTTCTCACACGTAGCTCTCCACACCTTAAACACAGGTACTACATTTTAAGGTGTTCATTTCGTTTCTTTGCCTTTCCCTGAAGCATCAACTAATACTGAAATCAGCATACCAAATGATAAACAAAAAAAAGATCTGAGCTAGTAGAGAAAAGCCAAATGTAAACCAGTGTTTAGTTAAAGGACTTAGGGGTACCAGTTTCTTGATGTAAAATAAGTTGGTTATGGAGTTTACGCCTGTGAAGAACAGCTAAGCTAGAAAACAGCTCAGACAAGGCTCTGCTTTCATTCCTTGTATCCCATTTCCCTGTACTTACCCTGGCACAGATCCCAGGCCCTGACAGGTATCACCATGCACATACACCAGCAAAGCTGACTCCATGCTGCCTCTCCTGAGCGTCAACCTGCACACTGGAGCCAGTGACAGCACACTGTCTGCTCACCAGGAAAAGCAGCTCCACCAGGAAGCCCAGACAGGGAGTCCATTTTCCATGCTTGCCAGTTACCATCGCTTTTCAGTCTGCCAAGTTGAATACCTTCTTATTCCAAAAGCTGTTACCTTTTCCACCTATGAAGACAACACGCTTCTTTCCAGGCAACATCCTAAGCTCTCTAGGAATCAGCTGGGGAATATTTTTGTGGCTAAAATACAATCTAGTAATTTCACCCAAGCCAGTTTTTTCCAGCCATAGCTTTTCAGCAGTGAGGCATTACCATTTCCCAGTCTCATTACAAACAAAAATAACGGTCTGCAGATGTTAACGTTAAAATAGTTTCTACTGTACTCTGCAGGCAAAACCCAAAAAAGTTCTCCTCTTTTTCAGCACCAATTCTGAAAAGCAGGGATGAGGGTGATTCTGCCTAAAGAGAAAGCAGCTGTTGAAGACTATCCTGTGCCCTTATACAGCAAGAAGGAACAAAAAAGCAACAGGTATGCTTTTTCATCTTCCCTACCATATCGGAGCACTCTCACATCACACTTCTCCAAGGGTGACTTACCTCACCACAGAGAGCATCCATGTCCATATGGATGAAAAACTGATTTAAAAAAATAGAGCATTTGTTACATGATTTAAAAAGTCAATTGACCTGGGAAAAAGCCTTGGGAGACAGATACGCAAGAGGCAATTGTTAGAAACACCAAGTGTTACTGAGTGTGCGTTATACACTTTGAAAACCTAAATGTACCCTAACTGATCCTCGCAACTTGCAGACATATGTTGTTGAGCACAATCATGTGAGAGAAACCACCGCAGCAGAAAACCAGGCACTTCACTCATGCTCAAGGCTAAGTCACCATGGCAGACAGTAGGCAGAAACAGAAGGGAAGTTAAGCTCTGTTTTATCTCCCAGGTTTCTCTCCCTTTCAGGGTAAGGCAGGCTCTCCCTCGCTGCTGGGGTACTGAAATGACAGAGGGCTCTGGCTGGAGAAAGGAAGAGACTTGCAGCACACCTTATTCCCAATTACCTCAGACATTTCTGGGCCAGCTGCAGGCATGACTCAGATGCTCACAAAGTAGCTGCTTAGCTGCAGCATAATAATACACAATCAGTGCCAGTTTCAGCTTCCCTCAGTATGGCAGGCTGTCATTTGTGGTGTTCACCACCACAATCAGTTGAGTCACTGCTGAAGCAGAGCCAGATACCTCAGAGGGAAATAATATCTGAGTCAGGGGCATGATGGATGGCCATGGAAGGCACACTGCACCAGCGCAATTTTACAGTTTACTCATGCTTGTGAGTCAGCTCCACAGATCAGAAGTACAGAATTATGAAAGCTTCTTTGTGCGAAGAATGTTTTGCACTTAGCAAGCTCTAGTAATAACTTTCTTCAATGATACCAAGGTATACAAGTACCTCAGGGCTGTGGGCAAGCACAGAAGTGAACACATCTATGGAAGGATAAGCAGAAGATAAGCAGCAATATTACCCATGCAAACATCCCCCAGAAACTAAAAGCACGTCAAAAATGACACTTACCTGCTAGATGCTTATACTGCTTTGGATTAAAATGAAAGACAGCAGATAAATGGTTAAGCTGATTGTTAGCACTGTTATTGCTTGTCACATAAGTCTGTGCTTAGGGAATTACCACTCTTCAGGGTAGGCAAGCTCTGTTGGGCTAGGACTTGCTTTCATACCTAATGCACTCAGGAGGAGTGGTTTTGCTTCCACAGCTCTCCTGCGGAGGGCAGTAGATCTTCTTGTAACCCAAGTGAGATGGGCTGGATGGAGGTTTTGCAACCATCTCCTCTGACACCCAGCCTGGGTGCCTGCTGCTAAGAAACTACAGCTGAGATCATAGGAGAACATCTCTGATACGCAGGGGGCCAAAGACCCTATAACAGAGCTTTGCAAATCAGAGAAGTAAACATTAATAAGTTAAAGCTACTGTGATCTAATATTTACCTTGTCCTTATTTGAAAGATCTCATCTCTTAGAGCTTTTAGATTACTGACAGCTTCTACTGTATATTTAGTGAGAGTATCAACACTTCAGTAGTGAGATCCACTTGTGGCACCATTTTAAAAACTTTGCACATGCCTTATAGCAGCAGCTCTTCTAGTGCAATAGATGCCCGAGTGCTGTGTGATTTCATCTCAGCAGGTGCTTGATAGCAAGCAACCTAGTTATGCCAGCTCTCTGGTGGTCATTTTCTTTTCTTTCACAGATGTGCAGGTCTTAATTAACAGTGAACATCAAGGATCCCAGCAGATGAGCAGCCCAGCAAGCCCTGACTCAGTATCTGATATGCATAGGCCACGAGAGGCCACACTCAGCTCACCTGGTACCTTTGCACCGAGTGACAAGACCCTCCCATTAGAGGCAGGACATTGACTAGTATAAGATAAAAAGCAGAGGCAGCTCTGGATACTACAAGGTATCACTGACATTCATCTGGGTCATGTGGCTGAGAGCTTAGCTGAGCAAAGAGGAAAAGCCTTTGCTTGCCCTCACTGCCATCATCTCACCCTATGTCCTAGCCTGCCCTGGCATCTTGATGTCACTCCACTTCCCCCAGCTCAGGCCCCACAGGTGCCTTATCACCTCCTCCAGCCCCCCACTGCCCAATGCAGGGGTCCTGGGAGAGCCCTGACCTGAATCCTGTAAGGCAGGCACTCTTTCCTTCAGGAGAGGAGCCCTTCTCCAATGAAGCAGAAAGGAACAAGTGTTTAGGGTCTGCTTCAAATATCAAAAGGCACTTAATAGGACCAAGATTACTGCTCACCATCTTCCTTTGCTTTTTTGGGGGTATGCTCAAGCCCAACACTTGGGTATTTAGAGGAGTGCCGGCACTGTACTACAATCAGTCCCATACAACCTGCTATAAAGTTAAAAGAGAGGGATGAGTCTCTTGTCAGGTGCAAAGAAACTACTTCTATTTGACCGATCACGTAGGTCCACCACACCAGGCACAGCCAGGACCTTCACCAGCCAGTGCTAAGGAGAACAAGAGCAAAGACAGCTGTGTCAGGGCAGAGCTGGGTAGAAGAGGAGAACATATCTGCTAGCTAGCCCAAGAGGACAGTGGGCACAGGAAGAAAAAAATCCTGAGGGCCCAAGCATGGATCAGTTATGGAAGTAGGTTTTGGCAGCATGAAGAAGATGGACAGCTTGAACAAAGTCACAGCAACGTGGCTCAGACAGATTCTAACAGGAATGCATCGTCACGTGTTTGTCTTGTCTTTGTATTCCTCCCCAGTCACCCACTATCCATCACTGCTACAAGACTAGCTGAATCTTGTGTCGAAATCTAAATGTCCTCCTCTAGCTATTTGAACAGGACCCAGAGCAAAAACATGAAGCAGATGAGGCCCATGCTGGTGCCTACCTCCAGGGAGACACAGTCTTCCGTATGTCTGGCCCAGGGAGCCAAGAGAAACCACACGAAGGACCACCAGCCTAGGCCTTCTGTATGGAACATTAAATTCTTTACATCTCCTGCACCCTTTTTAGCCACAGAAGGCTAAAAACACAACCTGAATTTATCTAAAAAGGTGAAAAAACCAACCACAACAACCAACTACACGACAGGTGCTGAGAGAAAAAGCATTGTTAAAACCTGGTTTCTTTGTGTGACAGAATCCTCATAAGGAAAGGCAAGTGCTGAAGTTAACGGATGGACAGTGCATGGAAAGGGCATTTAGCATCAGCCATTTCAACACACAACAAGGGATGACACTGTTTAATTAAGGAAGTTCTTATTAATCTAAGTTAAAATTTATTATTAGATAATAGATAAATGAACCTAGTGTGTTGGCAACCTCTTACCTCACATAGTTGCATTTTGGTCCTACCATCTAATATAAACGGCTGAACATACATTGTAAAGTTAATTAAGCACCAAGTACACAGTTTCTCATTCTGTTATTTTCTGTAACATTTCAATTAAAGACCATCTTGGGCATTTTAAAACCACTATGTGGAGAATTCTGTGCTTTGGTTTGATTAATAATATAATTTGTTTTCATGGAGTATCTTCCAGCAGTCAGCCCTTCTGTTAATTTAAAAAAAAATACCCAAGAGTATTCCACAATACTAGATTAAAATCTTGTAGCATGTTTTTATTACCAGGGTAAGATACACTACATTGAAGCTATTGCTATAGATTATGGGTAGTTTTCTCATTAAAAATGTTGGAAGGGTAGAATTGATTATAAATTACAGAGACCTCAAGCACACCAAGGAAAACATTAGAGATGCAAAATTTCCAGATTTCTTTCAGTGAGGCTGAAAGAGTTCCATGTCGCACGTCTTCATTTAATGCAATTACCCACTCCACCTCATAAGTTTCAAAAGCCCATAACAGCTTTGATATATCTTATAATAAATATTTGGGTGGAAGGAACAACAGCAAACTCAAATTCAGTTTCACAAGCCACACTGCAGCAGAGTAGCTGTGTCGGGAACAAGAAACACTGCCTACAAAGCTCGTGGGGACTTTCTCAAAAGAGCACCTGCCACAAAAACAGCCTCTCATCTAGCATGGCAAGGACACAAAAGGAAAGTAAAAAATATATTATCAGGTGGGAATGAGATAGAAATGCAGCTAGGGACTAGGGGAAAGAGCAGAAAGGATGTCTTAAGAGAAAATCCTGTGTGCCTCTACTGGAAAACCAAGGGTGTTTTTTTATGTATTAAACTCTCCCTCCAATTGCTTTCCCACAGCGCTCAGTCAGTCCATAGCCAGTGTCTGTAACACACCTGCTACCCTTTGTGGTATTACCTACCTATTTTCACCTATTCTTAAGCCTTACCACTAAGGCATACGCTTCCCACACTCTTTCCCTCAGGTGGGTACATACTTTACATTTTACAGAGCAGCTCTGCAAGCTTTTCCTTCAGCCTCCAGTCCCACAGGCCAGATCCACCTGGTGAGGCCAGAGCTGTGCCTGTAGCAAGGCAGCCAGGACTACCAGAAAGCACCCAGCCTAAGCCCCCGCATCTGCTTGTTCTGCTCCAGACCCTTGAATGAACAGACAGGCACAGTGGCTTTGCCAGTCTCTACCTTCCATACAAGATGGAAAACCTCACACCTGTCTAAATGGCTGCTTAAGATCAGACGGTTCCCTCAATACTCCTTTCCTTCCCATATGAAAGAGCTGAGGTAGTATCCCACTATACCCTGTCCCCTTCCCAGGGGATACCATTCCGCCAGCATAGTGCCACCTGAGTCAAGTGCAATCCTCACATGTATTGGATCACGGCTGTTTTATTCTCATCACACTTAACTAAGCACTACATCCCCCCCTGCCTATCCTAGAACTGGGTTGTAGCTGATATAATCAAGGAAAGTAGGGATATTCAGCCTGAATTTAATAGCTGTCAAGGTATCTTTAAAGAGCACTTTGATCTTGAAGTTTTAACACTTTCAGCATTCTTCCCCAATATAAAACCTACCAATTCCTGCAGCAATGCAGTCTTGCCCATATTGATTTCCACTAAGTTTTGGGGGGTTTATTCTTTTGTTAGCAAGAACAGCGTCACTCTACCATTACCAGGGTGCTGACCTCATTAAAAGTGTAAGGAAAGACTAGTTTACTTAGCAGGGGAATTTGACATCATTTCCAGTTCAGTCATAAATTTTCCCTGGGACATTTGTGCTGATTACTCAGCCCATACTCTACTTCTATTTCTTATCCACAAAACAGGGCTGAAACTTCCCTATGAGTTCTGTCACCAAAGATACTTGGAGACACATACACTAAAGCTTTTAATCTTTAATAAGCTAGGTAGGAAGCCAAGAGCTGAATTATCTAAGGCCTTCTCTTCTCCTTCATCCCCCTGCAAAAAAGAAAATGGTAATTTAACATGTTTTCTTCTTTCACTGAAAATATGTTTACATCTGAGCTCGACTACACTAAGCACTTTAGTAGCTTCCATTTCCAGCACATACATACTGCTTTATATTTTCAATGTCTCTTACACTGGATTTGATATCCCAACCCTTCCTGCAATGCATCAGATTCATGGGCAATATTCTGGAGAGCATAAAGTGTGCTTTGCTAGCATGTCCCATGGTATCTAGCTGTTAACTGCTGTAACTGACTCCATTGAGAAACCAGAGTGAAAGGGGGAAGTAACAGTTTAGAAAAAAACTCAACAGCCCATTATTTTTCTTTCACCTACAGAGTGAGTTTCATCCTGTGGCAGCAAGAGACCTGTTCGCCTCGTAAAGGTGCGCTTGGCTTCCGGCTGCCCAGGGCTGTTCTTATGGCCCTGGTACAGGTACACAGGCATCAGGAAGGTCGTATGCTCTCATGGCTCAAAATTATTAAGATCCTTGCTAATGACGGAGCCCATCCTTCACCCACAGAGCTACGCAAAAGCCTCTAAGATACATGTTAAAGAAAGAACTTCTCATTCTTCCAGCCAGGAGAAATGAGAAGACGACAGAGCTACAGTTAGAGAAAGAGTAAACTACCAAAGGCTCACCTTTTCCCTAGCTCCACAGTTAAAAAGAACCTATTCTCCTCAGTCACATTATCTACTTCCTCATTTTCCTTTTCCAGCCATTTATCCCCTTTCAAAACAGTCAGGAAAATATTTAATAGCTTCCCACGAGTCCTACTCCACCAGTGAACTCTCTAGGTAATGGTGAGTCCAGTGTGTATCCAGCCCAACTTTTAACAATGCAGGCAGTCTCCCATTTAAAATTACACTGGAAGAACACATAAAACAGCCCACGTGGTACCTTTGCATCCTTTTTAACAACATATCTCTAAGACCAAGTGCTGAAAAAGTAGTCTTTATGAACAAATGGTGTAGCAACCCTCACACAGAGTAGGTATGTGCATTTATTACTCTTTATATTTAATCATACACAGCCAAAGAATCGAAAATATCTTCCTTTTTGGACAGAAGCTGTAGGAAAGAGTTTACCAGAGAAAGGCAAAGGGCCTGCATTGATGTATCTGCGGTACTAACTTCAATCAGTCTGATTTTGCTGGGTTTACTCTAGAGACAGAAAGCTTTCCCAGGAAACTGCACTTGGAATGTAAGTGATAATGGAGAAGAAATTAGTGATCTGCTTTGGATTTTCACCTGGATGCAAAAACATTTAACTATCTATTTTCCACTATGCAATGCAGATGTCCAAGTACCTCTGTTATCACGGATTACAGATTTTTGTACCATATCACTCTGCCAAAGCTTTGACATGATGCAAGCTAGACATTTTAACTAAGAACAACCAATTTAAACAAGACACAGAGTCGGATTAAAGGTTCCCTGTCACCTAAACACATCATAAAAAGTTCATAAAATCTATAAAATCACAGCCACAGTTATCATCACTGTTTAATTAAACACACACCTGCATTTATAGAGATAGCACTGCATACCTTAGAATGAAGCATATATTTCCTACTAATTGACTTCCCACTTGCTGATATTGGGTATCCAGAGAGCTGAAACTTACTTGGATTTACAAGGTTTGAAGAAGGTTTAGCAGTTCTATCAATCATTCTATACTTCCACCCCTTTTGCACCTGCATGAGACTTTTTTTTTTAATTGTGGACAGTCTTTGCAGAAAGGCATGTGTCTGTGTATATACACAAGTGTTTTTATGCACAGAAATATACACAAGTATGCACAGCTCCTCTGTACATTTGTGCATGTGTGCAATTATACACATGCTCTGTCTTAATATTTAATAATGCTGTATTGTCTCTTTCATAGTCTGAAACATGGCTGGGAGAAATACCTTCTTTTTTGACTGTTTTACGTGTCTTGCCAAGTTTTCCATTTTATCTGGATGTAAAGAACTTCAAAGAGGAACTCCTCTGAACAGATTCTGTTCTTGGCAGGTTATTTCAGATGGAGGTTAATAAGCTGTTAGTAAAATTGATTAAAGCTACACTACATAGGCTTTATTTACTTGAGCTTCAGGGGCATTTCTGCAAAATTCTTTAAATCTGGTCTGTGTAACAGGATCCCACTTCAGCTAGTATTAGATACTATCTTTACCCAGGTTTCCATTCTTCCAAAATACTGGTAGTATTGCTGTAAGAATAGCCTCATTTTCTATAGCTTGGGTTATTAAACTAATGAGCTAAACTCAGAATGATATGCACAGTTTTTCTTCTATGTAGCCCAGCAGTCACTGATGTCTTCTTACAGATTTTCAACAGGATGCTGCTCCTTTGCGGAGCACCCATGAAAAGCATCACTACAGCTCCCTTTCCTCCTTGTTCCTGCTCCTTCTCCGTGTTTGGGTGTCTCCTGGCCACTGCAAGATCTCTCCTCCAGCTCCTTCCAAAATGAGCTTCAACCCTCCTCTTGCGGCCCACACTCCTCCTCTCAAGGAAGAATTGCTGCTGCCTTAGCTTCTTTTCACTCCCTGCAAACCCACCATCCTCTAACATTGCTCTCCCTCCTTACAAGTGTCCCCACAGTGGGAAAACACTCCCACCACAGCCTGCCATGCAGGTGGCAATTTCCTCTGCTCATTTAGATGGAAAAGTAAATCACAGCTAGAAACTCCTTTGTATGTCAGAAGAGGCAGTCTGACCATTTGAAAAATATGACCAGTGGTCAGAAAGTACAAGGCCCCAAACAAACAACCAAGTTACCTTATGTCTTCTATAAGGTATAGATGCTGTCCCAAAACAATCAGGTGAGTGAAGTATCTGAGTTTAGTGATGTTCATGACCTTTATTTTTATTTTTGGCAGGGAGTGTATTCCAATAGGAAAGATGCTGAGAAAGAGCAAAGATTTTTCAGAAATATTTCAGTACAAGGCAAGCTAAGAAAAGCGGCCACATGATGCCAGCATTGCCTGGGAAATGGGAGAATGCTCCAGCCCAAATCAAAGTGTGTGTGGATTAGTTTCTTATTCATTCTGAGCAGGTGGGGGGTTTTATTTAGTGTGCACACATCCACCCTCCCACTTCTCATTTTGCTGCAGCCTTTATATCCAGCTTTTTTACACCCTGCTTAGTCCACCCCTGAAGAGCACAAAGACCGCTTTTTACTCTTCAGGCACTACAGAGTCTCTGCCTGCCTGTGCTTACCATGTTGCAGCTCCCACCCACTCCACAGCTTGTTCCTCCTTTCTGCTTTACGCAACCAGCATCACCTCCAACTTCCAGCTTTGTAGTTACAGACGAGGAGATCCCACAGAACCACATGTTCCCACCTCAGTGCTGCAGCTCACTTTAAGCAGAAGTCTGACTGAATGTTCAGTATGTCGCGGCAGGAAAGTTTTGATCTGGATTGCAGAAAAGAGAATACTGATGTTCATTTTGCCAAAATATGTAGTCCCTCCCCACTGTATTTTTCACTTCAAAACTACTTTGCAAGAACATCCAAAATATTCTTCCTCCAGTCCATGAGGCCTTGCATTCATCCAAGATGCACACACACTTCCACAGTTTTCCTGTCAGTGGTTAAAACCTTCAGAAAGAGCAAAAAGACTCAGAATGGTTTAGGGTGGAAACGGCCGTCAGGTAGCGCTGCCCCGCGGCTGCCTTGGGGATCGAACTCGCGGCCCCTCAGCACCCCGCGGCCCGGACGCTGCCCCGCCGCCGGGCGCCCCGCAGCGCCCCCTGCAGGGCTCCCGCGCATTACCCGCAACAGCGGACCCGCCGCTGTGGCGCCGACAGCGCCCTCGCGCCGAGCCCAGGCGCGCAACCGCACCGGCCGCTGAGGGGAAAATGAACCAGGACCCCCAGGGCCGCACCCCACAGCCCCTGGGAGCGAGCCCTGACACCGGCCGGGTCGCTGCCCCTCGCCCCTGGCTGGAGGCGGCAGCCAGACCCCTGGGCACGGGGAACCCGAATCCCAGCCCCGACCCGAACCGCGTCGGGGTGATGCCGGCAGCGGGGCTGGACCTCCGGGGCGTGAGCTGCCGGAGGAGATGCAGGGTGGGCAGCCGCGGCACCGCGAGGTTTGAACACCCAGCTACCAGCTCCTTCGAAGGCAGCCCCACAGAACAGATTACCCCGAGATCCGTCGTTACTCCAAGCGTGCCTTCCTACGGCCGAGCTGCGCCTGCCGCGGGGGCAGGACCCCGACCGCAGCGCCCCGACCGCGCCGGGCACCGCAGCCACGGGGCTTCTGTTTTCCTCGGCTGCTGCCAGTGCTTCCTTCACACCAGAGCGCATCTGGGGGCTCCTCCGCAAACATTTTTTCAAGTGAAAACCCCAGCTAACACTCAGCTGGGACACACTAAACCCCTGGTGCCCCAGAGTTGTGTGCTGTGAAACCAGTGCACTTCAGGCGATGATGGGAAGACCATCAGTTCATTCACAGTACAGGAATCCACCATAACTTTATTCCCTTTGCTACAAATACAGCATCTCTGCTCTTAGATTTACCCAGACATTCTTGGTTCAACATTTAGAGTGTCTGAAACAACTTCACCTTTTAAGCAAGCTTTTTAAATGTTGTCAGAGGGAGGGGGATGAGTCCTCAAGCAGTCTAGATGATCCTAATTCCACATAGGGAATCTGAAAAAGGGACATAATTGAAGAGTCCAAAGAGTATTACAATCACTTGGAGCTCATTGTCTAGCAGTCAGTACCACAGAAAGGAAGCTGACATTTAAGTAGGGGGGGAAAAAAAGTAACAAAAAAAAAAAAAAGGCTTTGCATCAGCATATAGATCGTAATACACAGGTGTCAGCATCTGCCTTTTATCCAGGCAATGAACAAGAGAGCAGAGCCCATCTTAATGTGAATGTCTTTGAAAAGTTGTATGACTAAAAGTCACAATGTAAGTAGTAACACTCCCATTCTTTGCAGGAACTGAAATTCAGTTACACCTTACAGTATGAATCTTTGGTTACTCTAAAAATCCCAGAAATGCAAAGTAAGTAGCGCAAGAAATTTCAGGAAGTTTTTTTGGTCATCATACTTACTGACCTCAGTTGTTGAAGCAGGTATAATTTTCTTTTATTTCACCAATCTACTCCTTGAAAAAGGAGCTAAATGCAGAATTTCCAGTCTTCATTGGATGCTGAAAACTCCGCAAGCTGAAGAAATGCTGATCTTCAGTACTACAGCGTTTGCTCTTACTTCAAGAGGAGACTGAGGAAAATAACAAAAGTTTCAGTTTGCAACTGAGATGTTTCTCATCTATAAAATTTAATTATTGCAAATATTTATCTCTTGGCTACACTACAGCTTTCAACAGTATTGAAGTGGAGAACACCTGAAATGGGATTGAAGTGTTTTTCTAACAATTATTCTGGTCCAGATAGCTATATATCATTATGCTTAAGGTTATAAGTATCTGTCATCTATTATACATAAGCATTTATTAAGTGTGTATGTTTTCATACAGCTATGTGTCAGCTGGCTATCTGTTCATAACACATGACTAAGTTGGCGCTGGAAGAGTGTTAAGTGTCCCTTACCATCTCATGGTATTGCTTCAGTTTTGTGACAAAGATGCCTGATAAAGTATCATCTGCCAAAGTAGCTTTGCAGAGTCTCTGAAAATTAATTATCTTTCATAGGTGACTTGACAGGTCTGTGCTAGTACGGCCGGAGGAATGTAGCTATGTCTGTCTGGATTCCTGTACGACTTCATGTCAGCATTGATTTAGCTTACAGAGTGCCAGGAGCTGGGACCTGTTTTGTTTGTACATCACTTAGCACAGTGAGGTCCAAGATAGGTCGCAGATCCATAGTGCTGAGCAGTAGCAGTGTCTAAGCGCGCAGGTTTCCACTTTACCCCGCCTAGAGCCCATCTGCGAGGCACTGTGCACCATCTACAAAGCAGCAGTGGGCTTGACCGAGCAGCTCGTGCAACAGCAGCTGCCCCGTATCAGAGGGCTGGGAGCTGTCACATCCCAGCTCTAAGGGCTGCGGATCACAGAGGTGAGAGAAGGGAAGTGGGAAACACTGCACTGTTCACAGAGGTTATTTGCTGTTTAAAAAGTTGACTCATGGGGAGTTCCCTGTGAATGTAGAGAAGACAGCAAAACCGCATGACCATAAGATCGTAAAAGCCCTTAATAAGTGCATGACAGAAATTCCTGGGTGACTTTGAGGCAGTCAGGTTATTGTGGACAACCCCTTACAAGATCAGTAAGGAGCAGTAACACGCACACTTGCCTCTCTCTTACATTCCGGACAAGCCAGGTAGACTCACCGTGGCATTAAAGGACATACTTGCCCAGAAGAGTTTCCAACCCTGACCTTTAAGTGGGCTCTCTATGACCAGTTTGCATACAACACATGGACAGGGCAGGTTTAACCAAGTATGAGTGCAGTTACATGAAGCCTCACATTTAAAACAGCTCCATTCTTCCCAGATACATCCAGGTCACGATGTACCACCACAGTTTGTCCCCCCACCATGTGCTAGATAGCACAACCACGGATAGCACAACCATGCACTTGGCACATCTGCTCTGCCTAGAGTTACCTGGCCTGATGAGCTCATCTGCCACTGAGAAGGGGGTTTTGCCACTCCAGAACTAAAATCAGATAATATTCTAATCATGGTTGAGCAAGCACACATTGATTTGTCTTTTTAGGTGCCTCAGCACCTTCATCCAGCACTGAAGCATTTTGCACGTCATGCATCAACACAGGGAATGAGTCTGTTCAGGCATGAATGCATTGACACTGTTCAAGACAATGAAGAGGCAGTACTGATTATTCCTGCCAGAATCAATTCTTGTGACTGACAGTAAATCAAATCAGTTTCAAATTGTGACTTGAAGACCCTGAATATGACCCAGCTATTTCAGGCTTAGATAGAATTTGTTTCTATAGTTTATAAGATGTACCTCCACTATCTTTTGTGGCTGCGCTGGCTGCTGTGGCCAGGTAGCCAGAGGTGCTGTCCCAAGTGCCCCCAAAAGAAGCAAAATACCCTGGGGCCATACTACAACAGCATCATATATACGCACCACTTGCTCATACTACCTCCTACCCACTAGCCAGGCAGTGGGCAAGCTGGCCAGGCTCGAAGACTGAGCCAACCAAGAAGGACTTTGTTCATAGTCAATGGCAGTGGAGTAGCCCAGGTGATGTTACAATGATGAGACATGAAGCTATAACCATTTTATGTGGGCACAACATATTTCTTGTTTCTAGAAACAGCCCTGTCACTAGTGAGTTCAGAGCAGCATGAAGAGACCCCTGAGCCAAGACAGCCCCAGACATCCACGTGGCTCAGGTCTGGCTGGGTCTGAAAGCCATCCAGCCTCCTGTGTGTAGACCCACACCCAGCAGTGCCTTGCTGATGCAACAACAGCGCCTCCAGGGCCAGCACCGACTCCTGCAGAGCCAGCCAAGACATCTCTGCACACATGGCCCCATCACGCCTGTAACTAGGCAAGCCTTGTCCTGCCTTAGATGTATGACATAGCAGTTCATGAACTATGACCTCTCTCTGAAGGATATGGTCATGAAAAACCTATAATATGTAACTGTCAGGAGGGTCTCCAAACCATTATCAATGAACCTTTTGTTAGAAATTTAGTCGGTGCCTGTTGGAATAGCCAGCTCCCAAGAGCCCCCCACTAAACAGCTATGCAGCACACCACCAGGTAGATGGAAAAGCTAGGCATGACCCAGCAATGTGCACTTGCAGCCCAGAAAGCAAACTGTATCCTGGGCTGCATCAAAAGCGTGGCTGGCAGGTCGAGGGAGGGGATTCTGCCCCTTTACTTGGCTCTCATGAGATCCCACCCTGAAGTAGTGTGTTCAGCTCTGCGGTCCCCAGATAGACATGGACCTGCTCGAGTGGGTCTAGAGGAGGCTGTGGAGATGCTCAGGGGGCTGGAGCGCCTCACCCATGAGGACAGGCTGAGGGAGCTGGGGCTGTTCAGCCTGGAGAGAAGCCTCCGGAGAAACATTATAGCAGCCTGCCAGTACCTAAAGGGGCCTAAAGGAAATATGAGGAGGGACTTTATCAGGGAGTGTAGTGATAGGACAAGAGGTAACAGTTTTAAACTGACGGAGGGTAGGTTCAGATTAGATATTAGGAAGAAAATCTTCCCTGTGAGGGTGGAGAGGCACTGGCCCAGGCTGCCCGGAGCAGCTGTGGGTGCCCCATCCCTGGCAGGGCTCAAGGCCAGGCTGGATGGGGCTGGGAGCAGCCGGGGCTGGGGGAAGGGGTCCTTGTCCCTGGGGGAGGGCTGGGGCTGGATGGTCTTTAAGGCCCCTTCCAACCCAAACCGTTCTGTGATTCTGTGACATTCACAGAGGGACCTGCTCCTTGTCAACAGCAAGGGAGGAAGCAGAAGTGCTGGCTTGGTCAGGGAGGGAGGGGGGGCGGGGAATAAAATTTTGGTCACTGCTTGGTCAAAGCTAGAATTTTTTTTAATCATAGTGGGAACAAAGCACACTGTGTGCATCAGACACATCAGCCACCCACACGTAGTGAGCCAGATAGCAAACTCTCCCGAAGACCTTCTAGACCTACTCCATTCACATCCATTAAAATATACTTTCTCTAACCCATTATATACACTAGCTTCCCTGCAAGAAATTAGTAAACCATTAAATATTTGAGTTTACTTAACAAGGAAACAAGTGGTCCTGCACTGAACACGGAATTTCCCAGTAGGTCAGTTACATTATGTTCTGGAATATCTGCTCCAGTTGTCCTCTTCAGCCCAGGACCAAGTCAACACAAACAACAGTCCAGCAGTTTGCTCCACCAGCGAGTGGAGCTCTTCCTACGTAACTGAAGCCAAAGAAAGCTCCAGCTGCTGTTCGAACCAAGAGCGTAACATTCCTCTTGTGACAAGCACTTATTTTGCTCCTTTCTGTTACCTGTTCTGGTAAATATCAAAGTCTTCATTGCAGAAGATTTTTAGCTTCTTAAAATGGATTAAGTAAAAAGGAATTCTCAGGAACAGCAGTTCAGTCTTGCTGGTTTTATTGGTATGAGCTGGTTGACATCAGTCTGCAAAAATGAAGGTTTGTGATACTCTCTGCAAGTCCTACATAGCAACTGTGTTTGGTCGCTGTAAAGGCTGGGTTCTGGCAGGCTTGCAGGCTGTCACACCAGGGAGGGATGGACAGTGTGCCTGTGCACAGATGTTTAAAACCGTGGTGCCATTTCAGAGACAACCCCCATGAGGTGAAGCATTGCCTTAAATGGGGAGGTTAAGCAAACCAGAGCTACTTTACCCATGTACCCACAGTATGACTAGCTGAAATACCAAAGGCCCAGATGAAACCCTCTCTTCCCAAGGGACACAGCAGTTCACACCTGCCCCAGCAGAGGAAGGGGCTCCGAGACCCCTCCCGAGCACCTCCACCTCTTCCACCCAGCTCCACTCTGGATTTTGTGCAAGGGCCCATGCCCCAGCAAAGCTTGGCTCAAAAGCAGTTCACAAGCAAATCACCCACTTCATATCAGTGGCCTACATCAATGTCACCCATGAAATACCACATTTTATGGCCCAAAAGCCAAGAGCACATATTTCCTAAAGCCAAGCAACAGCATGCAAAAACACACATGACAGTGTTAAAGCCTCTGAAAGAATCCCAGTCAGGGAAAACAATCACTTCAACTATCAAAAATAAACTACAGAACACAACAGACCTGATCATTCAAAAATAAGTCCATGAACAAGGTTTTACTTTTCTCCAAGATCTTTCCATAATTATATTGTTTTCCATAATGATCTTTTAAGTAATAATTTAAGAGGGGACAGAAAGGTGTTAATTTTTTTTTAAAACATATGCTGGTGAGGAAAGAATACATTTAGGCTACAGTTCCCATATCCACACCATGGGAAAAATAAATCAATAGCATTATACCTGTACAGCATCTTGGGTCAAAGGACAGTTAAACATGAATAAAAAGGTTATAGTCTGTTAAGTGACAAATGGGAGTAGGAGAGCGTTTGGATTCCAGTCAACAAGTAGAATCAAGACAGCTTTAAGCTTTGCTCAAGGAAAGAAGTTAAATGCTCTTTACCTTCTGAAGAGCTGATAAAAGTTATGGGTTTATTGCCCGATTGCAAAAGACAGACAATCCGACATAGGGCAGACAGACCTTTATTCTGTTGTGATCCTGGATAACCTACACTTCCCTCTGACATCATCCCTCAGCCCCTCCACTGACGTTTCACATCTCTATCACCTGTTGTTCCAGGACAACAGCTAATTTTGAACAAGGTGAAGCAGCACATGGTGATAACACCTCGAGATAAAGCAATGCTTCCTCTGACAGAGGGAATTTTTGAGGGCCTAATGTGGGGTTTGGTAGAAGACTTCAAAATATATCTCAACATCAGTGTGTCCCCCGAGCTGTTTCTTTGAGCAGTCACCTCTGAGCACTGTGCCTCTCCAACACCACGGGCAGGAGGCGGCACGGATGAATTAGGATCCCAAAGTGGGCAGAAAATAACCAGTGGAGAAATGAGGGATTGGCATTGCTGCACTGGATGTTAAAGGGATAGGCTGGGAGACAGAGCTTAATGAAGCTGATTTAGAGTTACATCCCACATCAAGCTATTACTGAAAGCCAGAGAAGCTTTCTGATCCCGTGGACATCAGTGTTGCACTCAGCCTGTTCAGATGGCTTTAAAGTCCAACGGATACAGGGGATTTGCTTGGGCATCACCAGAAACCCCTAAGTCCATCTCTGTAGCCCCTCTTGGCTGGATACGGAGCAAACAGGGCAGGCGGAGCCATACCCTGCAGCGAGCCGGTATGAGAGGAGCCAGGCAGCGCCTACGGGCACCACCAGCACCCTGCCCCCAGCGCCAGGCACCCCCCAAGCTCCCCCTGGGGGGTCCTCTGCCCCCCCTGTACCCCGAGCACGCCAGCCTCCCCGGCCTCTCGCATGTGCTTCATCAGGCTCCTGTAGCTCCCAGCCACTTATTACTTAGATAATTAAATATTATTACATTTAATTAATAAGTTCCCTCAGAAAGCACATGCATATGCACAGGCTTTCTCCTGCAGCCCTGTGCAGGTCCATAGACTCCTGGCCTGGACTGTTCCGACTTTCAAAACTTGCCGCCCGATGTGCTGTTCCTGGCAGGGCAGGAGCAGGCAGCGCTTACGGGAATCCGTGTCAGCAAAGGCATTACTTAACCCAGCACCGCTCACACCCTTGGCTGCCGCTGAGGTTCCTCCCTCACCCGCCCTCCAACAACAACACAAAAGGAAAAAGAAAACCACCACCAAAGGGAAAAAGCAAACAAAGAAAAACCCAAAAGCAGTAAGCAAGAAGGCCCTGGGACCCTGGGAGTTCACAGGACACTGGCAACGTAAACACACTGGGAAAGGCTTTTTAGGTTTGACTGAAAGCTGGGGAGATATGAAGGCTCAGAGCACGAGAGAAGCACTTGAGTTGGAGGCACTGTTTCTCACTAAATAATTTCAGCATAGGTTTGGCGTTTTGTTTTTTGGGTTTGGTTGTTGGTTTTTTTCTTGTTGTTTTTTTAACTCTTTCCTTTTACTCGGGGACCCAACCTTAACCAAATCAAAGCCGGTACAGGGATGTCAAGGTCGTGATTCAGAAATACTGGTTTTGAAGTTCTTGGCTCTGACACTCATTTCCTGCATGACCTTGGGCAAGTCATTTAGTCTGTGCTGTGCTTCAGCTTCTAATCCGTAAGGCAAAGACAATGCCTTACAGGCAAGTTACGAGGTTGTTCGTGACTGCAAAGAACCATGATGATGGGAGGCAGGGAGGTGATCAGGGAGACAGGGAGATCCACCTCCTGCAGGATCCTGATCCCTTGGGGATTCTGTCCGAGATCAAACCTCCCACAGGTAAAATGGCCACTGTCTAATTATCACAGATTTCTAGTGCCCTTTCAGCCTCTCATACCGAAATCACATTTATTATTGAAATATGGTTAAATCAGAATAAGATGGACTGCAGCTTCCTCCCTACATAAAAAAGTTCTCTGGCTGCCAGGGAGAGAAAAGGCCTTGTCCAGCAGTTAGGTTTTCACATTTGTAACTCCACGCTTGCTTTTCATACCCGCCTCTTTCCTCCTCCATTCCCCCTCCTGCTAGAGGGAATAAATGCATCCATGATGCCCTGATTATAAAGGGTGGTTAAACATTAAGGTCTGAAAGCTAGTAGGGATGCAGATGCTCTCCCAGCCATTTTCAGGTTTATCTTCAGTTCAAACTGCCTAGCACTGTTGTTTTTTTTTTTTAAAAAAAAAAACAACACACACACAAAACCGAAAAACAAACCCAAACACGGAGAAGCGGCCACCATCATTGCAAGTCTCTGGCAGGTCTCCAGAGAGGCCCCCACCTTGCCCGTCATCCCCTGGACCCTCCAGCACATTTCATAGTTGGTCCAGCACAGCTGTGGCCCCGCAGCCCACACCAGAGCTGAGCCACGGGCACAGCTTTTCAAGGAGAGGCAAGAGGTGTCCCCGAGGTAACGGCCGATTGCCACCCTGGCTGCAGGGCTGCCCCGCAGCCCCAGCCCACCTGCGCCCAGCACCAGGAGCACACGCTGGCAGAGCCAGCTCCTCTCCACCACACACCTCTCTATTTTATTGTAACAACCAAGAAGTCTTTCTTACAACAAACTGTTTTGCTGAATAACTCTTCTGACCTTCTCCAGTCAGGAACAGGCTCTACTAATTTGTAGCTACTGAGTTCTCAGCCTTTTTTTTTTTTTTTTTTTTTTTGGCAGTACATGCTGTATGATTACTCAGTGGGCATGTTTATAACCAGTAAAGATGTTTTACCAAAAGAGTTATGATACATGAAGTCATAAATTGGGTAGAATCCGGTAACTAGTCGTTAATTAGTAACTGTGTTCAATTGCAGGTTTTTGACCTTCACTCCCTTGAGCTGGAACCCTAAAAATAATCATGTTTGCTTTCTCTATTTTTGTTAGTTTTAGAAAGCATCCCAACTTGTGCTATTCATTTTTAAAAAGTAAAAAAAAAGTGAGTGAGAAGACTGCAGCCCTGCAATCTGCAACACACAATGTTCTGTGCTGACACAGCATCCCATTCGGGAACAAAACCTGCTGCAAGTTACATGATCATGACTAATTTAACATCATTACTTCAATGATGGTGTTGACTGAGGCAAGAAAACATTACAGCCAAGTTACAGAAGACAAATATTTGTTAGAAGGGATGGCTGAAGACATTCCCAAGCACAAAAGCACCTTTCAGATGTTGAAATCCCAGCCTTTACTTGACTTTAAATCACTGACCAGCCAGTTGTAGGGCAGGAAGAAAACCCACAGCAGCATTTCATGTCACCACTTTGAAAGCTTAGTAATGAATTTAGCCAACACTGGAATAATTTTGGAAGATATCACCAGAAAGATGAGCAGAGCATGTGAATTGCACTTGTTTTTTCAAGACAGCTTTTGCTAACATATGTTGTTTTTATTTCTGTTTTGCCTAGCAGACCTCATTAGGAACCAAAATGTAGTTGTATTTTCCATTTTCACATCCTCATGGGCAGCATGCCTTAAATTTTTAGGCCAAGCTTTTGGGAGCAGCTGATGATTTTGCTGCTCTCCTTAATATGTCTTAGGGGGACACAAGCTGTAGGAGCCGAGTACCTGCTCCCTGAGAAGCAGCTCCCTCTAACTGGATTGTTTGGAAAACCTACAGGTCCACGGGTCATTTTTGAGAATGGTCCAGCAGCACAGCATCGCCTTATGGGAGAGCCCAGGATATTGTGTGTCTCTCTAGCTTCTTTTATTCACAGCATCAAGAAAAGCAAAGATTTAAGCAAAAACCACAGAGACTTTGGCTCGGTACATTCCTACTGCCTTCATCAGCCAGGAGGGGAGGAGTGCGAGAACTGGAACGTGGCCACACAGGAGGTGTTGCAACAACAAGCGTGCTCCTTGCAGTGCCCCAGGCTTGCCCTTGCTCCCAAACAGCTCAGTACGCACCACAGCAACTCTGAGTATCGGTCAGGGGTGGTGCAACCAGCTTCTAGTCCGGGCTCCCTGGAGGAGTGAGGAGGGAGGAGGAACAGAAGCCAAAGGGGACCAAGGAGCTCCCAGAGAGGCAAGGCCACTGTGCTCGTGCCAGCGCCACTGTCAGGAGCCTGGCACCAGGGAAACACCCCTTCCAGTGCTGGCATGGGGTACCAACACACCTTGCATGAGAGCATCCTCTCCCCACTGCCAGGCAGCAGCCCCGACCCTTCTGCCACACGTTCCTACTCCCCCGAGGAGCTTTAACTGGGGAGCTGTGGTTAGCATCCCTCCTCTTCCCAGCTGGCCAGGGCTCTGCACTGCTGCCTGCCCTCCCAGGTTAAGAAAGCAATAGGATTCCTCCTCCTGCCCCCATCTCCAGATTACAGACGGGTAAAATGAGCCAAGTATGTGTCAGCAATAAATGGAGGTGATTAGGGGCAGCATACCACTGGCAAGTACAGAGTAACCTTTCAAAGACACGGGAACACCTCAGCAATTTAAACAAGATGCTGAACACAAGGGTGATTTCTCCAGAAACAGACAACATGAACAAAAAAAACCCCAACAGTTCTGCTGCTTACTGCTGTGTTTATATCTTGGTTGGGGTTTTAGGCTGAGGTTGTATTCATAGGGTGATGTAGAAAGCCTCAGGCAAGCAAACAGCAGCAGGGGAGCTTACACTGGAGAGGAATAAAAGCACCTGGGAAAGGGTAAGGAACAGTCACCTTTGTGAGCACAGGCACCAAAAATTGTTCTTTTAAGCTATGGCCATGGGTTATATGCATTTGATTGGACACAGGGTAATAGAAAGCCAAATCAGCCCTCTTCTGCTCACAAGAGAGGCACAGAACTTCATCATAACTGTAGCCAAGCAGCACCCAGGTGTATCTGACACAGATATTCAGTGCCTAGACCTGAAAGATGTATTTGAAGATCTGTGGACCCAACAAGTTTGCAAGTCAAAGGGATCCTGGAGGCCAGCCCCATTTGTACTCCTGTCCATAAGTTAACAGGCTGACTACCTCAGCTCAGCTACCTTGTGTCACAGCTACGTTTTGTCTTCCCCAGGCTCCTACCAAGCATTAACTAAGGCATATTAAAAGCAACCCTGGTTTATAATAATAAAAAAGAAAAACCAAACAAAAAATGCCCAGGCTTCAAACACCTCTTAAAGCAGGGCTTTTTATCATAAGGAAATAAAACCATAAGCACCCAGTGATAGCAGTTATCTCTGTTCGTAGCTACTGCCAGTTCAGTGGGCATACGCAAACAGTAGAGATAGCTCAAATTAATTAGCAAATATTCCTTTAAAAGCCACACTGATATAAATTCATTTACCTCCTCATGGATGGCTTAAAAAAAACCAAGGGCATTAAAGAAACTGCAGCTCAGTTAATTCACAAAAACTCAGGAAAAATTAAACAAAGCCTCACTGAATTATTGCACACACCAGCAAGCACAGCATCAGCACAAGAAAAGACAGTTGCTTCCTGGAGAACCTACAGAGGTGAGGAATAGCTGTACCTTTTGGCTTGCTTTGTGTTGTCACCTGCTCTCAGAGCCAAGGAGAGAACCGACACATAAGCACCCTCTTGGCCACAGGTCCCAGAACAGCTGTCAGTCTCTGTCCTGCCCCTCAAGACAAGAAAGCAAAAGCAGAGCAAGGTGTTTCCAGGCCTTTTATACCCCAAAGGAGGCACCTCAGAGCTCACTTCTTCACAGAGGATTATCCCTTCTGCAGCACATTCATGCAGGTAGCCACAGCCCCTTCCAGTTCCCTCAGCCCCACTGCTGCCTGCCCTTCCTGATGAAGCCCAGCTGGCCCACTTGGCATCACCTCACTTAAAGAAGCAGCAAAGGGTACTGGTGACTTGCTAGCAAAGGGGAGTAACAATGGAATAATGGGAAAGAGCCTGGAAACACTCAATGCTCCAGAAAAATCTCATGCTATTAAGGATGGTGCCATTTTGTCTTAGCTAGAGGTGGGTCAGCCTCTGCAAGCTGTATCCTGCTCTGCTGAGGTCAACAAAACTAAGCCCATTGACTCCACCGGGCACAGGGTCTGGCTCCAAGGGAGCGTAACCGAAAATTAGCCTGTTTCTTGACACATACTGTTATAATCCAAACAGCACAAGCTCTCCAGTCTATGATTAACTATCATTTCTGCATTCTCCCATCTCTGGGGCTCTCAGCTAATGGTCAGATTAATTAGCTTGGCTTGGGAAAGAGAAATCTGCTAGCAGCGACGTGTACCCACAAACACACGTGCTTGTGCACATGCATTCAACGAACTGGCAGGGCTTAGCATCATAGCGATAAATACTGAGACAGCCAGCTATGACACAGCAGTTTTCCCTATTCTCCTTAAAAAATAAACAGAGCTTTCAGGCGCTGTGTGTCATATCAGATGTAGAAAACAAGGTAGTCATGACTAAAGCTCATGTCCACTAACTGGAAAGCATTAATAGTGAGCCACACCTGAAAACTGGGCTGGAGTGTAAGACACACGAAAAATTACCCACAGGCTCTGGTACACCTCTGGCAGGTATGAAAGGTCTCATGAGTTTTATTATTTTTCTTAACACTGCCAAGTATCATGCAATTAAAACAACCTGGACTCTCATTAAAATGAAATTAAGTTCCCGGAGCTCAGAAGTGCTTCAAAGCAGGTATCTGTTAAGAATCAAAATCAAAGGACAGTGAAACCTGAGTGTGTAAAGACATACATGTTCAAATCAGTCTCAAAGTTTTAGAAGCTCAGTTGCTAATTTGTGTGTGTGCATGTGTGTGTGCTGGTGTTAGAAATACTGGATTATGGCAGCAGTGTGGGGTACACATCACTGACAAAGCGCTAGACACGGACGTGAAGATAAAGGGTACATAACCCTGGCAAAAACCAAGGTCTGAAATCATTACAGATATGGAGTTTGTTTTTCTATTCCATAAGAATTGCCCAGTTGCAAGAAAACTGCCCCAAGAAGCATAATACTGAGAGGCCAGATGTGCTCCCACACTGCTGCTTGGATATCCCAGGCGTGGGTAGAGGAATACTTGAAAAAACAACCAAGGCCACAATAACATACTGGTTGTTTAGGAGCTGTGAGTCAGCCAGCGTGAAAACTGATATTAATCACCACATGTGCAGAAGCACAAGCCCTAGCACAGGACAGCTAAATTCACGCTTTAATCTTAGTTTTGATGCTACTAAGTGTTTATGCTCGTGCCGATACTAAAAGGCTCTGATATTAACTGGAACTGGCCACTGAAACCCTGAATGCCGACGAAGGTCTGGGGACAGGGAAGCAGACGCACGCAGCGGTGCTTGACCAAAAGCCAAGGATGCTGTGACTGTGCTTCCAGCATGAGTTTCCTCCGTGCAGCTCAAACAGTGACACAGTCATTAAAAGCACAGAGGCGTAAACTCTGTCTTGGAACATCGTGTCAGCCCTCCTGGAAGCCACCTCAGAGGAAGAAAGCACTGCCCATCTAAGAGGTGCTCTGTGTCTCTCAGATATCTATTTATTTATTTATATTATTTATTCATTTTGAAATAAACTTTCAAGGAGAACGAATCAACCAACACCCACTGCCAAATTGGTGCTGTTAATACTTTCTCTAGTCATTTCTCCAGTCTGTGAAATTTGGTACTATACATAGGGCTACAGCTTGATATATCCTTGCTGCATAAAGAGGAAAATCCAGACACAAGGCAGCTCTTCCCTGGGACTTTGCTCTCCAGGCTGCCTGCAGCTGCCTCACACTCCAGTATTTCCTTGAAGTATTTCATTATTCTCAGCTGCACACCCATTTGCTTCACAATGTTAATCATTTACCAATGAACCAGGACATCAGTAGACACCTTCCTAAACTAAAACTCCTATTATTTGGGGCAGGGGGTTACCTGTCTTTGTATGTGATCTTCTAGGCCCCTAAACAACTCTGGGCTCTGCCTGTTGTGTCAGTGTACAGAGCTGCTGCCATCAGTAGCTTTTCCTTATGTGGACCCATGGGGTTGGAATAACCCAGGTAAGGCAGAAAAGCAGATAATACAACACCCAACCTCGTTATGTTTAGAACAGTAACCTCCCTTTGCCGAAACAGAAGTAAATGCAGTGTTGAGGATACAGAACTCCGCCACATTTCTGCCTGGGAGATCTCAGCTGTGAGAGAGCAGCAGCGATGATCTGGCCAGCCTGGGCGCCTCGGTCTGAGCTGCTCTGTGCGGGCAGGGTGGGCACCCCCGGGCCCTGGGCCACCCTGAGCCCTTGCAGACCCGCAGCACCCCCCTCCCCTCTGCCCTGCTCAGTGCCAGGGAACTGATGGCAGACGCACAAACAGCCCATTTCGGGGACCCAACAGCATTATGCCCTGTTCTTGCTCCAGAAGAGGACCACAGGTAGGAAGTATTCACTGGAGCAAAGGCAGCTGTCACCTCCTGGGGTGACCGCAGCAAAGACTCATCGTCAGTAACACGCCTCTACCTGATAAGACCGCTGGGCCCCGTTACCACCATCTTATCACAAAACTGGTAGCACCACCCCTACGTCCCCTGGTGTGTGGCTTGCCCTGCTCTCCCTGGGCTTTAAGCGGGTGCAGCACCAGGGGCTGTGTGCAGTGCTCGGCCCGGCGGCACAAGCTGGCACAAGCTGGCACAGCAAGGCAGCAGCACAGGAGCCCGACCCCGGGAGACATCGCCCTTCCTGGGGCCCGAGGCTGGCAGGGATGGCGGCAGCAAAGCGCCCGTCTCCGGCAGGGCAGGTCAGCAGGAGTGGGGTTAACTCATCCCTCCCAGCCATGACTGCAGGATGAAGTGAAAAAGCAAGCGGGATTGCCACCCCCGCATCCCTATTTATTTTGGACGGCAGTGACCAATGCTCAGAGCTTGTTTTCATTTTATTTCCCCATAATGCTGAGAAGTCCCAGTGCAGGCACAAGCCAAAATGGGAAGGTGCTTTCCAAACCCCCAGCTCAGCCTCCTCTGGAATAATGACATATTGGGTGAGGCAACATCACCGAGCCTTTCCTGTGGCCAGGCACGGCTGGGAAGTGGCACGTGGCACCAGCAGGGTGGGATGCGGGACCCACCTGCCCACCCAGCCTGACGCAGGGCAGTGGTGCAGCCTGTGCAGCACGGTCCATGGCTGGCCACCCATCGGCACTGCCAGCTCGGCACGGCCACGGTGCTCAGGCTGGATTTTGGATGAACCCCCTCAGGGGTGCCCAAGAACACCCTCAGGCAGAGCTTGCTTGCTTGGGGGGACGCATGTGGCGTGTTATGGCAGCACCAGCCGCAGGCGAAGCTCAGCAGTGAGCAGCAGCCTAAGTACCCAGATCCCACCCGGGCAATCCCAGGCTGAGAGAGGGAGAGATGTGGGGCGATTATTTCCTCCGTCTGTCTTAGTAATAAAAGGCCCGATGCCCAGGCAGAGGGATTGTGCTAGTAAGCTAGGGCTTATGAAAAAACATTTTATCACCTTGCTCTGTCAGAAACTGAGTTCAAAAGATTGATGTTTTCCAGGCTTCTCTCCAGAAGTAAAAGAAGAAAACATGTTAGTGGTCTCACAGACAGTCACAGGGATGAAAACGCTGCTTCTGAACACACCCGAATTTTGAGAAACCTTGGGATTTTATGACTCAGACACTTTTTTCCACCCCCCAACCCCCTCACCCCAAAATGAATAAACACCACTTGCAGTTGCTACTTGAGACAGTGTGTTTCCACATGCCGAGAGGCTGGGAAACCCACAGTTGAGGACATCGTCCTTGCTGTACTGGCCATAACTTCACACCACTTCGGTAAATTCAAAGAAACAATATTCCAAGTCAAACGCCATACTCACAACTCCAGTGTGTGCATTCATGGCAGGCTAACAAATAGTTCCTGACATTTTAATAAGTGCTAGATTGGTGATAGAAGACAGTTATGGAGTGCAGCATAACAGCAGCTTGTTTATAAATACCTGCGTCATGTTACCAAAATGACTTCATTGTGGTCTGGATCACTTTTGTAGAGGAGATTGGATGGGTGGGAACACGTTACTTTCCATCGCTGGCAGCAATAAGCAACACTATAAACTCAAATATAAAATGCTGTATTGTGGTAAAGGTGGCAAATTGACAAAAAAACAGAAAACAAAGAAAACCCTCGGTCCCATTCCTTTTAATTTGTGAAGATATGTACACTAAAATGAGGCCTGAATTTTTTTTAATTTTTTTTTTTTTTTTAGATCAGGCAGTCACTCAGACAGATTTGGAGCCTCTCCTTATTTCATGGTGGAGCTGTGGCCCTTACTGCTGGTGGAGCAGTGTGCTGGCAACTTACCACCACCTTCAGACCTTCAGAGTTGAAGGCTTACCTAAACTTTGTGAAAGCCAAACTAAAAAGCTGAGTAGATCAGCTTGCACACTGTTGAAAGCAGGGTTTTCACCTGAAGCCAAATGGCACTGGGTTAAGGTTCGATGGTCACTGCTGCCCTCAGTCCCCTGCTCGTGTCTCGTGGTCTCCCTGCTCAGGTGCGGACAGCGTGCGTTGTCATGGGGTTGTCCTGGACTTGCCAAGTGGTATGGTCATGCCACAGACACCTCCTTATGCCTATTGTATGTGCCATCACTAATCACCACATCGTAGACTGTGACAAGTTTTTATGTTGTTATGTTATGAGGAAATTCTGGACATTATTCGATTTTCCTTATCCTAGTCTTATTGACTAATTTCTTGCTGCGTAATCATTACTCAGAAATACAAAGTAATAATAATCATCCCTCTGAAAAATATTTACACTCTTTGGGCCATTCATATATTTTTGTTAATGGCAGACAGACAATTCACATCGTGACCTGATTATCTAAATTGCCCAGTATTGCTTCTGTTTCTGGACTGAATGCCACCCGGGATGGGAGGTGCTGGGAGGTGTGCTGCAGGGCACGGGACAGTTACCCAAATATGCACAGACAAGGAAACGTCTCTACATGAGAGCAAGGCAGACGATCCAGCAGTATACGAGGATCTCACTGATACACACCAGCGTAACTGCCTGCCTGCAGGCAGCCAGTTTATTTTTCAAAGCCAGCAGCTGTGACCAGCACGTGGTTGCTACCTGTGGATGCTGCAGCTGAGGGACCACAGGCGGTACTTACGTGCCCACAGCCTTTCAAAATCCTTTGCAAAGGGGCCAAGTTGCAGAAAATCCTGAAGTGACCAGGAGAAAGAGGTGTGCAAGGGGAGTATACACCTACCACAGGACAGATGAGAAGAGTTTAAGGGAGAAAGCAGCTGGCGAGGGGCACAGGCAGCGGGATGCCAGCGGTGCCTGCCTGTGGGGCAGCCAGGCAGCTCCAAGGCTGGTGGGGTTTGTAAGACACTGGTGCAAACAGGGTCATGCTGGAGGTGTGCGCTGGCACCTGTGCTGCTGGCACACGTCATGCTTGCAAGGGGGCAGTCACGCGGGCAGGCACCTCAGCCTCCCCAAAACCCAGCAGGGACCCAGCAAGGGGGAAGGCAGCAATGTTAGCACTCAGAGCTGGCCCTGGCGTCAGGGAATGCAGCGCCACAGCCGTGCTGCCTCCTCACCCCGTCCTGCCCGCCACCGTCAATGGCTCACAGCGGGCAAAGGGCTCTGAAGGCAGGAGGCACAGGTCTCCCTTCCTTCCCTCCGCCCCCAGGACCAGGTCACACCACCTCAGCAGCTAAAGGAGAAAAGCGAAAAGGGTCCGGGACCGGAGGTGGTGGCTGGGGCTCAGCGATGCTATCTGGATTCTGGCTTAGACCTTCTGTTTGTTTAGTTTATCAGATACTTTGGTTGTCTTTGGTTTGCCTTGTTTATCTCTCTAACCTAGATATATATATAACATCCTAACTTAGATTATTCAGAGTCACAGGTCTGATCACGCCCCAGGTAAGCTCTTCTGTTGCTTGTGCCTGAGTGCAACAGTATTTTTTTGTTGTTGGTCGAAACCATAAATGCTATCCACCCAACTATTGCAGAGGGGAAACTACAGCTTTGCAAAATGGAGCGTAACACAAACAAACCAGCAAAGGAAAACAATCCTGTCCATTGGCACAGCACCTCTAACCCCGAGCTGGAACAGGAGGTCCGGTTTAGGAGTCAGTAGGGGACTGGGGCTCTGTTGTGATACCCAGCATCTATCCCGAACCACTGTCAGCCACTGAGGTAAGGGTCTGCTGCTCTGTTAGGAAAACAATACACTGGAAATAGGTGTAAATATATATATATATACACACACCATATATATGTGTGTGTATATATATAATGCAAGCTGAAAGACCTGGGGGGAAGTGCCTGAAGTTGTTCACGGCTCTCAGCCAGCAAGGTTTCCAAGCTGCACAGGTGCTGTTCCTTACCTCTCGCAGGAGCCGGCGCTGATGGTAACCCCAAGCGTGGCAAGTTTTGAGGGGAAGGCTCACGCAAAGCGACGTGGGAGTGCTGGCCAAGGAGATGGGCACATGTGAGTTTGCAAAGGCTGGCTCCAGTCCCCCCCGGCGGCACGGTAACCGGGAGTGTGGTGCTCCGAGGAGCCTATGGCCCATCGTCAGGTGGGTTTCCCTAACCAAGCACTTTCTTCTCACCACCTTTCCCACAGCTGGCAGGTTCAGCGCTGCACACACCCCTGACAAAGCAGAGCTCTCCCTTTTCCCCCTGAAATGCACCCAGGGAGTGTAAAAGTGGCTTGTCAGATGACTAGATACCATCAGAGCCGACGAGATTATTCAAACACAGCCTTGGTCAGACCTCTTCCTATCTCTTCCATCGGCACACGCCGCTGCTGCGTGCCGGCTGCTGGGGCTAAAGGCAGGAGAGCCACGGCTCCAGCCGCAGCTGAGCCTGGAGCAGAGCCTGTCCCCTCCGCTCTGCCAACACGGCAGCCCAGGAAACCAGCTCCTAACCCACTGCTGCCACAGCGGCCCAGGTGGACTTCTGTTACGCTTGGGGTTGCTTCTAAACCAGATCTTTCTGACTGAACTAGGTGGCAGAACTCATGTATCTATTTACCCAGTGTGTAAGATAACAGAGGCAAGAGGCTGCGCTGAGTAATTCCTCACCCCACATGCACTTCAATCCAAAAAGTGCATTGTGCAATGGCTTGATAGGAAGAAAGGTGAGACGCCATGGCTAAAAACACAGCAAAACAAGCATAACTTTTACCCCCACTGCCCAGCCTGTGTTTGCAACAGACATAGAAAGCCCTTGGCAAGGAAGTCCATGAAAAACAGTTATAAATAGAAACTTGCTTCACCTGTTAGCACTGGGAAGCAAAGGGGAAGGCTGGGAGTTTTACAGGAGTTGCAATTAACTGCAATCGAGAGCTGGCAGGTCACGACCCAGCAAGAGCGGCCCCACCAGAGCGGTGCGTGGCTGCCCTCCTGCAGCCACCGGCCCGAAGCTGCCCACCGCCACGTGGGCACAGGGCGTGCGGTTGTGTGGGCTTACAGGGGCACAGCAGCCACGTCAGGTCCCATCCCTGCAGCAGCCTCCGGAGCCTCAGGAGCAGCCACAGAGCCGGGTACACCTGCAGGCTCGTCTCCCGCACCCACCTTCTTTCCCACACGGGGTGACTGGCAGCCCAAAAGCATCCAGGGTGGGAGCAGCCCTTCTGCTTTCATGCCCTCTTGAACCGGTGGGACAAGGGCAAATAGGGCATGAACTGACAGTGACAATCTTCGCTAAACAGTATTTTGCTGAGCTCCCCAGTGCTCACAATGGGCCTCATTGTTCCCCGCGTGCAGCTCTGCTGGTTAAACCACAGAAGGCTTCACCAAGGGAGTTTCTGAATGCCTTCTCTTCTGCTCCCTGCTTCAAGAGCTCCAGAGGTGTTAGTTCACACACACCCAGATTATTACACAACAGCTGTGTTGTTTCAGAAGCAATCAAAACAGTGAAATCAATCTGATGAGATTATAGGTAGAAGTTGGAAGATCAGACGATCTTGTGATGAACAGCAGGGAGACATCTGTACCAAGCTGAAATTTCCACCATGTCATTATGACCTTCAGCCAATGTTTGCTCCGCGATTTAACTTCCAGATTGGTGTGTAAAACTCCAGGAAAGGCATAAAGCAACTTAATCCTGGTAACAGTGGTTTATTCTGAGGCTGCCAATGGTGCAGCACAGGCTGCCTTAGCCGAGCCAGAAGTGACCGACTCAGCCAGACCGACTGAGATAACAAAAATAAACTCTCAGTAATTCTCAGATGTGTTTTCTCATCCCAAATCCTAATTCCAAGAAGAGAGGAGGGTTTGAAGGCAGCAGTTCTCTGACACGAGAGGCTTGCCCCTGGCAGAGAGACCTGGATGTGGCTCTGGATGGGCTGAGCAGCTGAGGGGCACCAGGCAGAATCCTGCCTGGGAAGAGCAGCAGCATCCTATCTCGCCAGGCCATCCGGATTTGTCTCTCCCAGCTGTGTAACTCTCCAGCAGCTCTGTTTCAGGCCTGGGTCCCTCCCTCTTTCTGCCACTGTGTTGCTGAAGGGTTGAACAGGACCCCAGATCTCCCTCAGCCTGGGGGACTTCTCTGGGGCAATACCCTTGGCAGGAGGCCTGGGCAAGGGGTGGCGCTGGCCCCAGTGCCCAGGGCAGCCAGGGGCGAAGCTGGCACAGGAGACCGCATCCGCTGATGAGTGGAAGGCCACCCAGTCTGAGATGTGTTGATGTGTGCTCCAGGTGGGGTGGCTGGGCTGTGCTGTTCCAGGGAGCGTGCAACAGCTGCTTCTTGGAGGCGTGCGTGGCTTTCCATCTCCCTTCAACACAAAAATCAGCTAAGGAACGGATTTGATCCTAAGTTCACATTGTAGGGGCTAAGTGTAGCTCTGCTAACAGCTGTAACAGGTGGCGGCTGTGGCTAAAAATCAAGGCTGAGGCTTTGTTTTAACCTATCAGTGGAGCTGGGGTGGAAACCTTGCTTTTCACCCCCTCCAGCAAGCCTTCCCCAGGCTGAGCCCCCCACGATCCATCCAGGTCACATTCACGCTGTGGATGGAGCCGTCGGTCAGCAAAGCCTAGAGAGCCGTTGCTCTGGGGAAATGCCTGGCACCTCAGCGGCTGGAGGAAGGAGTTCGTTCTCAGAGCAGGCTGTTTGTAATGTCAGGTTACTCCTTCCTACCTTGGCAGCCTGCATTACACAAAACAAAGAGAGTGCACGAAAATCAGGAAATGTCTTCTGGTGGGAGAGGACATCCCCCAGCACGCTGCCCCACGCTTGCCCACAGAAGCCCCACCGGTGCCACTCGGGAGACAGCCCCGCATCGCTGCCGTGCCCCCGAGCAGGAGTGAGTGCGGTGCCACCCCAGCTCCACACTGGCCCCAGCGCCTGGCGGAGGCCGCGCTCTGCCGGCTCCTGCGGCTGAGGGCCTTGCCAGGGCAGCCAGGGGGCTAACAGAGAGGCAATGGAAGAACCTCCGGAGGCTTCCAGCTTGCTTTAATTCATAATTCTATCTCAGTGCTTAATTGAGATAAAAATAATCTCCTTGTTTCTGCTCCAGTTACTTTCAACATCACAGATGCCAGAACACAGTCAGTCTTGCACCTCTCAGGTACCTCAAAAAGAAAGCTATTGTACCAGAAGACAAAGATGTTTTTAAAAATAATTTCCACATCAGTTCAAGCGATAACACAGTCATGCGGGCGCTGTATGACTGATATTATATTCTTAGTAGCTTACTTTTTGTAAGTGAAGTATAAACATTCCAGCATACATACTTACAAGAAATGGGCTTACAAAGCAAGATTACTTCCTATGAGAAAAAAACCAACAAACACACCACTCTCCTCTTTAAATGAGCAAACAAAATACATTTCCTCTCCCCATAACACAGCAAAGGTTTACACATGCATGTCACATACACACAAATAAATGTGTAAGAACCACCACAGTCTAAAAAGGAAAGTGCCGTACAAGGACCCTGTAGTAACTGGGCAGCACATCGTGATGTAAATGAGTGTATCTCAGGACAGCTGCAAGCCTCCTGCCTTGTTTTGCCATACTAACCACATGCAGACACACACACACAAAACTGCTTTCATGTTAGCTTAGTTCTCCCTCCATAAAGGATGGTGTGGTAAAGCCCTCCCTGACATCCATCAAAGTCAGGGACTGATGAGGTGAGAGCTGCTGAAAGTTTTGAATAGCCAAGGAAACCGATGGGAGAGCTTAACTCCTCCTGTCTTAAATGCTGGTTTCCCCAGGGGACTCATCAGAGCAGCTATTCTGAGAAAAACCCTCCTCCTCCTTGCCGTACCCTGTGTTCAGGACAAAAGGGTCCTTCTGGCACATAACTACCCATCTCGACTTCTAGTATGGGACATGTAGTTTTGGGGCACTCTGTCTCATCTCAAAGTAAATGTATAAAATAGGTCAAACGAGTCACTCCCCAAAAATGCACCTTCCTGCTGCTGGCAGAGGAGCGCCACAGGAGCTCCCACTGGGACGCTGGCAGCGGGCAGGACACAGGCACTGCTCACTGGCCTCGTAGGAAATTCTCTGTCGGCTCTAAACCCATTGGCCAAACCAAGGACGCAGACCGGGTGCATCACCTTGCCACCACCCAGAGCTGCTCAGGACCCGTTCTTTGCCTCACTGCACCGTGCTGTACCCCCACCGCCAGCTGGCAGGGTGCTGCTGTGGGGAGAGGAAGGGGGTTGCTCCTGGCTCCTGCACGGGCACCCACGGCTTCAGCACAGGCAGTGCAGTGACCTAAGCTCCTCTCCAGCACCCTGGACGTGCTAGCTCATGGTTCGCTGAGGACACGTCTTGTTCTTACTAAGAATTTTCTTCCTCTGCTGCCCAGCCACTTCAATACCCTAGCACACCCCACTTTAACAAGGCCCTTGCCCTCATTACACTGCTTGAGAGACTTACCCAGAACTTCAGTCTTTGAATGGTTTTACTGATTTCAAGCCTAAACTCCCTTGTGACCAATTTCTAGCCAATTGGATTTGTGCCAGTAGTGTCATTTAATTGAAATACTTCTCCCTCTGAGATCTTTGCCCTCTCCCTGTTCCCAGAAGTAGATTTATAAAGAACCATCATCAATGTCTCTGCTTCCAGAAGGCAGCTCCTTTTTGCAATTCTTCCAAAGACAGACATGTCGTTCTTCTCACATGAGTAGCACCTGCTCCCGTTTAATTAATTAATCCCTTTGGAGCATGAGGAGCCAAAGCTATATAAAATATTTCATTGAAGAATGTCTGTAGAAATGTACATATTCTTCCTTGTCTCTATTTAAAAAAAAAAAAAAAAACAATCCTCACCTGGTAACCAAGTTTATCTGTCTTTTTTCCCACAGAACAGGGGGGCCGTGGCATCCTCCCACTGATCAATAAACCTACGCCTCTTCCAACAGCATGTGCCATCAGGATAGCACCCGCTGGGAGAGGAGAGCCGGACCCAGGGTAGCGTTGCTGCCGAGCGCCAGCTGCCCATCAGGGACAAAAAGACGCTAAAATCCTGAGAGGCTGGGCACAGAGGCGATGCCCGCCGGAGCTGCTGGGACATGCTGGGCTCCAGAAGCCCACCCCTGCCACTCCTTCCAGCCCCTGCTCCCCAGCCCAGTTTCCTCTCCCAAATAAGACGTGGCCAGCTCTGCACCGACCCTCTCCTCCCTGCTCCCCAGCGATGCAGGGAGCCAGAGGCCAGCCCTGCAGTCAGGCTGTGTAACCCTGCCAGGCCGGCACTGCACCTGGGGGAGATGTGGCCGCGTGCCATAGCCTCTCACTCCTTCCCGTGGGCTTCCCCGGGAAAAAAGATGAAGTTAACATGTGTTGGGATAAACCAAATAAACACACGTTTAAAATAGAGCCTCACTCCCCCCTCGTTTCCTCACAAGGCAGTATGACTCAGTTCACAGCACCTTGTTCTGTTTTCCCATGGAAAAATCTCTTTTCCCTCCTGTGCGATGAAGGAGGAAGGCACAGGGCAGGGCTCAGCCCTTCCTGCACCTGCGCTCCCTGTGAAGGTGCAGGTGGTGCAGCACCCACTGCCAGCACCCAGCACAGAGTGCTGCTGCGGTACCCAGGGCGAGCCCCACAGGGTTGTAAAGTCCAAAACCAGTCACCCTCCTGGAACTTTCACGGAGCCTGAGAACAAACAATACTTCCAGCTTATGACATGGATTCTCATCAGGAGAAAGGAAAAAGAGGGTCTGAGAGGCTTTTCCAACTGCTTTCCCCAAAACCATGTGATTTTGTGCCTCTCCATGGAAAAGATTCATGGGTTTTACACTGAGGAGCACATTTGCCAGTTCTCCTTGGTACAACTCAGGGTGATGTGAATGGAAGTTGCTGGGCTTTTTCTAAATGGGAACAGAAGCTTGGAAAATGAAAATATTTTATTCCAGTTATAACTGCAGGAGTTTTGCATTGCCATTCATTTTCCTAAGTAGTAGCCAAATATTTTTCTTACTCCAGCCAATACCCACTTGAGCTTTTGTATGAGGAAAAAAAACCAGACTGTGAATTACACAAAGCTAAAAAACCCAAATCAACTGCTATTCGAGCCTAACGGTGCCTACAGGCAAGCTCATACAACAGCATCTAACCTATGCCATTACCCCCTGTTAAGGGGTGGGGGAAAGGAACTGCAATGAGATTATTCATAGAATTGGGTATCTCACAGGTTAGATTAACCCACAACATAGGCATCAGCAGTGTGCACTGGTGGGATTATGGGTTCTCTGAAGAAAAACCCCCATGTCCAACCCTCAGCTAGGGTAGCGCTGCTCCACATACATCAAAGTAACCATATCCGATAGGCACTGTCGGCGATCCCAGCTTCCTCAACCTTTTTCTAGTTTACAAGAAAAATAAATGCATTTAGAGCAAGCTCCTGACCTTGTTCCAGCCTACTCTGTGCCACTCCATGGCAGTCCAAATTCCATTAATTGTTGCAGGGAGAGATGGACAAGGTGGCCTCTGTACGTAGCCCAACAGCCTGGACAACCATCTTCCACAGGGAAAAGAAGCCAGGAAGGTTTGCAGTCAGAGGTGTTGTGAAATAACTTGCCAGTCTCAATACATAAAATTTATACATTTCATACCTGCCACCAGCAAGGCACAGCTGGTGACAGCTCTGCATGCTGCTGGTAGTTTGGTAGCCAAAATACGGTGAGGGCAAGCCTTCCAGCGGCACCCACAGCAGAGAAAAGCTTGTTCACAGCACGTTGTGCACAGCCTTGGTCGTTCAGCAAAGGCTTTCAGCAGGAGCTTTGAATCGAAGCCCATAGGTTGTCCCCCTCAACAGCAGGCTCAGGAGGTACTTTTTCTATCAGAAAGTATTCTTTTATTCTACTCGGACCTCCTGTCTCCTAAGACAGAAAAATGAGAATAGCCCTTTGGATATTTTTCTGGGAAAAAAAAGGAAATGAAGACGCAAAGATCCATTTCCTTGCTGAAAACATTCCCCTGCCTCCAGCAGCAAACTTCACGTGGTGCTGCAGAGTCGATGGCACAAGCAACCGCTGGCTGGGGGCTGCAGCTTTACCAACACAAACCACAGCTGGTGTAGGAGCTGCTGTGGTGGCACAGGCAGCTCTGGCCAGCCCCGGGCACCCATGCTAAGTGACCAAGCCACATGAAATACCCATTTTGGTTCTTTTGCTAAATTAACCCCGTAGGCTCCCAAGCTGCTTGCGTGCTTCAAAAAACCCTATGAAAGTGCTAACGGAGTTTGGCTAACAGCTGTTCAACAAAGCAGGGAACTAGAGACTTCCCAAATGAATTCTTGAAAAGAATGAAGGGAAATATTTTGCAACTGTTTTGCTGTCTGCAGTTCATTTGTGGGACAATCCTGGTTCCCAGGAATGTGTTGGCCATTCACTTCCTTCCACCACAGGGGTGTCAAAACAGCTTTGAGCTTTACAGTTGTTTGCAGCTGCACGTAGCTCATTAAAATAGCCCCGTCGTGCCAGCATTATTTCTGCTTTCGTCATCTCTGACTGAGGCATTCTGTAAGGAAAAATATGAGTAATGATCAATAAATAGTAG
Source organism: Falco peregrinus (assembly GCF_023634155.1). Lineage (NCBI taxonomy): Eukaryota > Metazoa > Chordata > Aves > Falconiformes > Falconidae > Falco > Falco peregrinus. The sequence goes on along the minus strand of NC_073724.1, from coordinate 1,544,795 downwards.
CACGATGACTGTGGCGATGGCTGCTGGCCACCGCGCACAGAGCCAGGCGCTCGCCTGAGGGGAGGGCAGCTGGCTGAAGGCGCAGGCAAGCAGCACCCAGCTGGGGGCACAGTACCTCCCCCCCATCCTCCTCCCCCCCCCGAGAGCCTGGCCTCTGCTGCACCCCTACCATTCCCCACGGCAGCACCAGGGACACCGGGGATGGCTCCCCAGTGCAGTCTTGATACCGGCCCAACGGCAGGTGCTTTGCTATCAAAATACTTTCAGGGCTGAAGGTCACCACCGCTTACTTATGCGGAGTGACACAGTCGGACAAGCATGCAGCGGGCCCAGAGGGGCAGCTCTCAGCACTCGCCTGCTGAGCGGCCGCTGGGTGGTTTGTGGGGCAAAGCTTGCTTTCGCCCAAGCCCAGGATCTGTGTCCAGCTGGTCCCTGGGGGTCCATCCCTCTTGCCCCACCTGGCGCGTGGTGGCCATGCTGTAGGATGCTGGCACGAGCACTTTGTGCACCCGGAGGGCAGCCAGCCCTGGCTCGCAAGGCTGCCACCTCTTCCCTCTGTGCAACCCAGGTGCTTGCTGGAGGTGGCCCCAGGACAGTCATCGCTGAGAAATTCCTGGTGAGCAGCTTACAAATCCAGATCGTGCCGGCAGGGACAGAATTGCATGCTTTTTATAAATGGAGATGGCCTACACCACGGGGAAAAAGAAACAACCAAAGAGCCAAAACCAAACCAGAAAACATCCCTGTTACACTTAGCCCATTTTTCATTTAGTTTTCTAAGGAAACAAGTTTTTTGCAACAGTGAGATGCCTCTGAGCCTCTTCACACAGCTGCTCACATCCATCCTCCCACTGCCCCATCACCAAACGCAGCCAAATTTCACCACCACCAAGCTGTCAAAGACAGCAATTTCCTACAAGTTTCTGAAGGAGGCAACCGGCGACAGGAGGGCGGGTGGCCCCCACAGGTGCCCTGGGCATGGGAAGCAGCACGCAGCCATCCCGGGCCAGGCAGCGGATCTCCAGGATGCTCCAGCCCAGCACGGAGCCACGTCAGCGGTGCTTGCTCTGCCCGCGCCCAGCGCAGCAAGCCCTGGGGTGCAGGGCTGTGGGGAGCCAGGCCTCCCCCACCCGGGAGCATCGCGGCACGGCCGGCGTGCGGCAGGCACATGGTGGTACGGCAGCGTGGGGCGGCATCAGGGGCTGCTGAGGGCATCACAGGGACGAGGTCTGCTTTGTGGGCAGGGGGCTTGGCTCCCTACTGCTGCTGACCAGGCGCTCAGGCAGGAGGGATGCCAGGGGGCTTTTGAGAAGGAAACCACCCAGCTGTACCTATGTTGTGTGGTGCCCAGTCATTTTAGTGAGAAGAAAAGGCACAGGGCTGGCGGGAAGGAGCAGAAGTACTTACCAAGAAGCAGCACAGCAAAAGCTGGCAAGTGCCTCACACTTACTGGACAGCCACCTCCAGTCTGCGGCTCCTCAGGCCCATCAGCTCCAAGGAGCCAGGCAGGGGAAGGGCTGGGCGAGCGCTCCTGCCAGCGGACGAGCCTGCACAGAGGAAAATTACTTTGGAAAAGGTTTTGGAAGAGGCTCAGTGGCTGCCATACACAGTGCAATGTGCACTGAGCTGTCTGCAAAAAGCCCCTAATGACTGGTTCAGACTTCCTAGGAGGTGCTTAGAGTAGCAGATGGAGCCATTTCCCAGCATTTTTTATGGATGGGTGACTTTGGCAGTGGGATGCAGTTACTATGGAGTTGCATTGGGTTATAAAGAAAAGCAGGAAAAGATTTGTTCTGCAGGAGCTTTTTTTGTTACTAGGGGTTTGAGGTCGACAGCCCGGTGATGGCTGACCTCCTGCCTGCGCACCTGGGAGCAGCGGTACCCAACGAGGACGACCAAAGGTGTAACCCAGAGCGGAAGGGCCTGAACATGCTCCTGAGCACATCGAATCCACGGGCAGGGTCTGAAGTGGTGGGCAGTGCTTCCACCTTGCAGGGAACTGTTTCGCTTTCAGATCAGTTTTCTCTGAAGAACATTAATTCTGAACAGGCCATTGCTACCAGCAGGATGCTGCGGGGTGCGTAGGTGCTGTGGGTCATGGAGGGGACGATATGGCTGGGTGTCGGAGCCCACCTCACACTAACACCGTCCCACATCAAGCCCAGCAGCTGCAGCACAACTATGAGCATTAATGCAAGAACCATATGATTTCTCTCCTCCCCTCCACATCCATCCCCTAGAAAAATAATGGCTGGAAACTTGAGCCAGAGGTACTTACATAAGTCAGGCAAAAGAGGTTGCATCCAATGTCAAATCTGAAAAACAAAAAACCAAAACAACAAAAAAAACCCCAACACCCAAAAAAGCAATCCAAAGCAAACCAAAAAAGGAAACTTTCCTGAAAAATTAATGCCTATGGTAAGTCTACAGCATCCGTATGGCTTTTCAAACCTGCACTAACATTTGCATTGCAGTAAGGGGCCGGGTTCGCTGGGGAGGCAGGACAGCCCCTGCGGGCAGAGAGAGGCCCAGGCATCCGCCAGGGGAAGCTGAGGGAGCTCCATTCCTTTGGCACCAGCCAGTTCGCGAAAGCTGAAGCACTCAGGTGGGGCGCAGGGGGAGAAATGAGACTCAGTGGGTGTCTCAAATAAGCAGTTTTTGTCAACCCGATGTGAAGCTGAACGCTCTTCTCTGTTTCAGCTGATGCATGCTTTCCACTGCTGTCTGAAATTTTTCATTTTCCATTTTCAAAGGCTATAGATTTCCATCTCTTACCCTAGCAACTCTTTTATTATTTTTCCAGCCCCTTCTGATCTGTTCAGAAAATGCAGATAGGCCAGCTATAATAAACTGTCACAGGATGTGCAAAATCATCACAAGAAATAAACTTCTCCAGCCTCTTCTTGTACCCATAAACAGCAAAATCACAACGAAATGTTAAACAGAAACCAGTCTGCTGTGTGTGGGAGAGATCTGATTTCAAATCTAAGCATCCCTTAAGGTTTCTCAGTGCTGTTAAGAAGCACTTCAGCTGGACTTTTCCAGGGAAAAAATATCACTCAGAGGTACAGCATTGTTTTGAGATGACTGAAGCCTCAAGGGTTGAGAACTTGCCCCTCAAAACAAACTTATGATGAACCAAGAGTATAAATTGTGTATTTTATTTTAAGAGGGGTGCACAGGCTTTGTTTTTTCAACACTTAACTCATCATTATTTCTAAATTCCCAGAAAGAAACACTGGAGCCATGTTCATCAGCTCGTTACACGTTTTGATGAAAGACTCCCAGGCAGGCATCCCCACTGGCCACTCTCCTGGGAGCCACCCGTGCCATTTGGCAGCAGAACTCATCCTGACCTGTCACTCTGATGTCCAGCAGACTTCTCATTATACAAATGATCTGACATTACCAAGCAAATGCAAAGTTCCAGCAAAATGTTAATAAAAGGCTTCATTAAAAAGCAAACCCCTCCAAGTGGACTGATGTCGCACTGTTTACCACCTTTTTGCAACTATTCACCCCAACCCAAAATGATCAGACAGGGTTTTAGGCACATAGCACTTGAAACAACTTTTTAAGGTTTTTTTAAACAACTACACAGAAAAGCACCCCTGCGACAGGGATGGTAAAAGAAGTCGGCAAACATTACCAGCGGCTTTGATTTACAAAGCTTTAAGGGTCAGCCACCCAAAGGAAAGTGTGAGGCTTGCCCCAAACCTGCCATGCAGCACGCCTTCCACCACCAAAGCCGTAGCACATCCCAGCTGAGGAGCCTGTAAGAAGCTCAGTAAGTTCTGGTTAAAGGAAAACAAAAATCGAACTGCCTGTCCTGCTGACCTATTTAAATCGAACCCGACAGATGGGCTGGTCCTCAGCAGACACTCCTCCGCCAGGAATCTCCTCAGTGGCTTCCAAGGTGCTGCCAGCCGGGCCACAGCAGAAGGCAGTGACTGTGGCATTACCAACAACAATCAGGCACATGTAAAGTCCTCATGGTTTCTGCTGCTCACCATGTTTTGGTTAACTGTTCAGAGGGGCTTTGATGCCTCACCGAGCTTCCCGGAGGCAGCACAGCTTTGATGAGCAGGCTGGTATTTGTCAGAGGAGCGACCAAGGTTAATGGCCCTCTCCTCTAGAGGAAGCTTGTAACAATAAAAAAATCTGGGATCACCCCGGTAAATTCTCTGTATGCTTTCTCATAGACAAAGAATTCTTCATGCAAAACAACTTCAGCATAGGAGTTGAATACAGAAACAGGAGTGAAAGACTGGCAAATGTTCTTAAGGAAGCGCTTGTGCTCTCATACATCTGCCAGAAGGTGAGACAAGCACAGCCCTCCCTGTCCTCTCCATCCATGAGGAGTCTGTAAATCTTTTAGGAAGAAAGGCCATGGTCATTGCTCGGGTCTGTTCAAAGTAAAGCTGAAAAAATGCTGGAGAGACACTGGTCAGTAGTTTTGTCCACACACCATGGAAGATTGTTTGGGTTTTTTAACCCTCGTCTATTAAAAAAAAAGTGCCAGTTTGCCAGGGAACTCCATAAACTTTGGTGTGGGAGTGATGACTGCCCAAAGGGAGGGCTGGTGGGTTAACTGACTGCTTGGTCCAGGGAAAACAGCCTCAGAGAGTGATGTAGAAACACTGGAAAAAAGAAAATATAATCTTCTAAGTAAGAAACTTAACTAGGAATGCCTGGATTCAATTCCCAGCTTGGTCTCCCCTGTCACCCTGGGAAAGTCACTTAGTCCTTGTGTCCATTACCAGCTGTAGGAGCTCCGAAGCAGCAAGTCCCAGCAATAACTTGGTGTGGAGGGATTATGGTTGCGGAAGCCAGGTACCGCTCAGAAGCAAAGCCTCTGGTGCAGAAGTTGGGGGGGGGAAGACTGGAAGAGAACATAAAAACAAGCTTGCTATCGAGTGCTCACAAGCCTGTAGTAAAATCCTAGAGGAGATAAGGTGGCTGTGTTTTTTGCCACAAGATAACTAACAAGGACAGCTTGCTCCACTCCACCCATGATTAACCTCACCACCTTCTCCGCTTCGCTGTGCACATGGTGTTTGCAGTGAGTAAACCATATGTTAACTGCAGACAGCACATTCCTAATAGGTTGCCACGATGTGCATGTTCTTTAAATCAATTATATTAATCTTTTAATTAACATTAAAAGTCTTAACTGATGGTTCGGAAAGCTTCATTTCAAAAGGCTTCATTTTGCTAGGCGTGGAGTGGCTCCTGCGACAGACACAGACACGCAGAGCCAGACCCGCGGAGACGGCAGCGCTACACGCACACGCACAGACTGGGAGAGCCGGGGCCAAGCGCGGCCGCTCGCAGACACAGCTCCACGGCAGGTTTTCCACACTCTTTCATCAGCAGCACCTCAAGGGGAGCGTGGTGCCAAAAGGTCACACACCACCCCCTGCCTGTACATGGGGGTGCCACGGGCTGGGGAGTTTCCCTGCTGGGGCTTGAGGACAGCTGTGCCAGCAAGGCTTTGGGAGTTTTGTTAATTAAAAAAAAAATAAATAAAAAAAATAAAAGACCACCACCACCACTTGTTCCACGTAACGGGGCCTACCGTGTCCTCCTGTGCTCGGAACCTGAGGGACAGGAGCAAAGCAGGGTCCCTGGGCAGGACCAAGCCCAGAGGTCAGGACAGCCACCCCTGCTCTCCTTGCAGTCCCGCAGCGCTGCCTCCGCTCCTGCCCCTCCTGCAGCAAGTGCCTGGCCTGGCCCCCGCTGGCAGGGAGAGCAGCCCGGACCACCCAGGCAATGACGAAAAGAGGTTCAGCACAACACGGCAATTATTTTTTTTTCAAGTGTTATGAAACCCGTCGAGAGCCCACTGTCTCTCGGCGTGGGTGGGGAAGGAGCGTGCTCCCTGCAGCACCCAGTGAGGGCTTTCCTGTCCCACAGCCAGGCCAGCAAAGGACCAGCACAGAAGTCTGGGGTGCCAGGAGCCTCCAGCGCCCCTCGTCTTTGGGGCTTCCTTGGGCAGCCAGTCCCTAGACCTCACTGGATGTACCAGGATGACAAGCTGAATTAAAAGGGGGTGAAAAAAGTTGCTGTCATTCAGAGTTTCAGAGAAAAGCTCAGAAACAAGAACGCCGTAAGAGCATTTGTAATTTCTAAAGTCTTTTGTGGTACTAGGGCCTTACAATTTTTGAATTATAGGACCAATAACACAAGACATGCAATTTGCATCACAGATCCTGATGCCACTTGTGATGTTCCACAAGACACAGAGACACCATGACAGCCGAGGCACCAGCACCCTGCAGGCTGCATTTCTCTCCGTGACCGCCCAGCACCGGGCTCGGCTGTGCCAGCTGGGAACTAACACCAGCTTGTCTCCTTGGGAAGACCCAAAGAGGTTCAGAAACACTGTGTGCAACCTGTCCTCACAGCCGAGTGGGAAGCTCTGCCAGGGTACTGCTCCTTGCACAGAGCAGCCATGTTTGGGCCGGTTTGGGCCATGAGGGCCAGGTCCCCCACTCTTTGCAGAAGCCTGCCTGGAGCACAGCTTGCCACCCCATCAGCAGCCCTGCCTGCACCTGAGCCAGGGGGTACCTCCTCCTCCTCCCATCCCCATCCCCAAGGGGCAATTCCCCCCGGGCTCCCAGCCCTTGGCAAGGTGGGCAGCGAGGGCAGAGGGGTGGCACCGACCCCCCAGTGCCTTGGTGCACCCATGTGCCACCAGCAACACGTGTCCAGGGCTGGAGGTTGCAGGCGGTGACCTGGCCATGCAGGGGAGGTGGCAGAGGGTCGGTGGTCTCTGCCAGGCACCCACGGCCAGTCGGCACAGCTGACACGGGCTGGAAAAAGCAGAAGTGATGCTGGAGGCATTCAGCCGGAGCAGTGACAGGACTCGCCCACCACAAGCAGAGCCAGGCTGGCCCAGCGCAGCTCCCGGCCACACCGGCATAAAGGACACACCGCGGTTTTCCTGGGAGTGACAGAGCGAGTGACCCACCATGATGAAAAACTCTGCACCACCCCCGTGCCGGCACACCCTGAGGGGAACACATTCATTTTCTCACTGCTTAGGTCATGCTGAGATGAAGAAGGTGCCGTATTTATTTTCTGACTTCCCAGCTGGAAGAGTACAAACCGTGATGATTTACCGGGATCCCTGTTCAATATACCTGGTATACATAAACGGGAAACTGCTGCAGCTTCTAGCTGTGGAACAGTAGATGCCACTTCTCCAATTAAGAGAAAAACAGAGCGGTTTATTAAGCACGGTTGTGGGAACGTAGTTTCAGTCTTCAGTGGGTTCATCTGAATGTTTTTCCATTTCAGTTCATGTAAGTTCACGCCCTTTGGGTTTCACATAAAGCCGTAGGGTCTGAGCGACTCAAAAATCTCAAAATCAAAATGTCAAGTTGAAACAAAACCATAAAAGGTATTTGGATTTGCATGAAAACGGGCCCAGATTTGCTTCAGGAGCTCCTGAAGCCTGGTAGAGCTTTTGAAGAGCCTAATCTGAGTTTTGTGGTTTCAGCACAGACTGAAACCAGGGTGAGAGCAGATGGGCTCCTTGCAGGAAGCCAAGGCAGCAGAGAATGATTAAGAAGCTATGAGAACAAGAACCACAAGGTGGGGGGGTGGGGGATTTTTTTATTTTTTTTAAAAAATCTCCAAAACCAGATTTTCAAGTGCTGAAAACTGCGTGTTGGGAACTAAAAGGACCCGGGTCACACTGCGGTGCGGCAGGACAGCCGCCCTTTCTGAGGATCAGGCCCGGAGCGGGGACACAGTCAGCAGGAGGGAAGCACAGCCGTAACAGTGTCATACACCCATCTGCCCCCACACCGAGCATCCTCACCACTGCATCGCCCACCGCATACCCCGAGAAGCACAAATCCTCCAGAACTCTCGCTTTCATGGGGGTCTTGGCACCTCACGGTCAGTCCCCTTCCCGCAGCACTCCAGCCACGCATGAGGCAGGAAAACAAAAGAAAAGAATAATCTGCCAGTTTTATGCTCTCTGGTTAACATCTATAAACCTGTTTCAACATCAAATATTTTAAATTCTGGCTTTGATCTGTTTTTTGAAAGAGTTCTTTTAATTTCATATGCTCTATATTTATTCTTACTGCATTTTTTTTGTGACAAAAATAAATGCTTTGGAGTGACAAGTCAGTTTAATAGCTCACCTGAAAAGATGCAAACACTGGAATAAATTTAACTGAGAAATTAACTTATTTCCATTAGCAGTCTACACATCTCATTCAATTACACTCTTCACATTGACATCGTTTACGTGGACAGGATGCAGAGGAGGCAGCTTCCTGAGTGGGCACTCATTGATTACTTGAGATTCAGCCTCCTGGCTCAGCAACTGAGCCTCTCAAAAGCAATAATGGCACGTCACGACTGGCACAGTGCAGGTACAAAATTTGATGAACAACATAAGCAAAAACTGAAACTTGCAAGTATCTTGCTTCGGGAGCATTTTGCCTCCTAACCATGCAAAAATTGAACTTCTGATCTGCAAATTAAACTTTCAGTACCTTTTTATGCCTTTTCTGAAGAAAAAAATAAAGACTACTAGAGGAAAATATAAATTCGGCTGAAATGCTGAGGCGTTTTCCCCCATCAGCAGGATATTTAGTTTCACATCTACTCAACAGTTCATCTTGCCAAAGAAAATCAAATGGTTTCCGATAGCTTTGGCATTTGCTTGGGTTCACGTGAACTCGGCGTGCTACTTGAATGTTGCGTGATCCTCCAGGAGCATGCACGGGGCAGCTGCGGTGCTCCCCGCTGACACTGTCATGCAGCATCACTGCACATCAGCCAGTGGTGTTTCTAGCACCTGCACATTTTATAGCCATGGTTTGCAGAATAGGATAAATCAGTATTTCAGCATCCCAATTTCATCTTGCACCAGCATTTTGCACTCTCACAAGTTTCTTTCCCTGCACTATGTTAAGCTCATTTAACCTATTAAGCCATTTGCTCTCCTCACCCTTTCAGCAGCATCTTTTGCAATTTAAACAACTTCCCATCAGTTTGGCCCATCCTCGCAGCATAGACTCTCACCCAAGCCACATCTTCTGCTTGAGAGTCCTTCACAAGCACTATCGAGTACTGCAGCCATGCCTTGGCTGCAACCCTTCATCAGAGAGGACAATTAGTTTCTTGCACCCTCAAAAGCGTTCTGCACCCTGTTAGCTAAGATCAGGCCCTGGCATTCAAAGGACACTTAGTCACACCACTTCCATTTAAATCAGCAGGGGTTAAGTGCTTAAGCAGGCAGGGCCAAACAGTCTCTGTGCCTCATCTATGAGATATGAAGGCAAGTACTTTGTCCCACACTCCTTCATTGCAAAGGCAGCTACTGGGTTTTCTGGAAAACCGTGGTGCGGTTGCTCTGCCATCCAACAGCTCAGCCTCAGTTGTGCCAGTATCCTGGGTTGGGGTAAAAATGGCTGGGGGGCACAAGTTCCCATACCCCAGGACAGCCAACAAAACTGCTGATGGATCTTCCTCTTTCCAAATGATGATGTTTCAATGTTTTCATTTAACTTTGTTGAAATAGGCTACAGCAAAACATACAATCTTAAGATGCAAACCAAACCCCAAACTACAACAATTTACTCCATCTAAACAGAACTGAAGAGTTTAACTCTCCCTCTCCTGCCAGGAAAGGTTGCAGCAACAGTCTGAAGTCCTGTTTTTCAGACAACTTGGACCTTTGGGGAGCAGTTTCAGAAAGGAACCCTAAACAACCCAAATTCTTACGCCTTCCATGAGCAGGATTTGAGTGCTCAGGCTGGCCCTGGGCAGGGACAGCAGAGCGCGCAGGAGGCAGGCACAGGCAGCTCTCCATCCCTCGCTGCTGGCATCCCAAGCAGCTCAGTGCTTGTAGGGTTACCGACCCTTTTATGGCCACTTTATTTTATTTTTTTCTCCTTCAGAAGCACCAGCTTCAAAGGACCAGATGCTGCGGCAGCCAGACAAACAGGAATTTCATTTAAATAGCTTCCACATGGACTTCAGCCTTCCCCTGAGAGAAGAAAAAAAAGAGCTGCCCAAAAAGCCCGGCACCTCTCCCTGGGCTCACAGGCAGCTTTTGCAAGGTGGCACAGGCATCGCTGCAGGCATTTCTCCCCCTGCATCCACATCTATGTTGGGGCTACTATTGTGGAGGACGAGGCATGGGGAGGGTCTCTTAGCTGCAACCATAACTGAATGACAGCTTCAGAGCCTGGGTGACCATTAAACCTGGTACTGCAGGCTAGCAAGCGGCTGGTTCTGGCAAGGTCTGCTGGTTTCACATAGTTTTCCAGGAGCATCACCATAAAAGCCACCATGCAGATCTCAGCTTCAGTGTAGATCACCTCAGTGGTGTTAAGCGAAAGAAGACATAGAGGGGAGAGAAAATCTTAAAAAAAAAAAAAAAAAAGGAAGAAAAAGCAGAGAAGGAATCCTTGCATTATTCACCCAACAACAATGTCTAAATGTCACAGCAACAAAAAGGGGAAAATGTGAAATAAAACCTGCTACAGGGTAGGGGAGCTTCCCCGGAGGCGCCACGGTGCTGGTCCCCAGCAGAGGCACAGGGCACGGCACCGGTGCACAGGGCACCCCTCTGTCCCGCTCCACCTCCGGGCTCCAGAACCCGCCAGGCACCAGCCTGGGAAGAGCGCAACAACAGCGCAAACAGACAGCGACGTCTCTCCTGAATCCATTCCCAACCTCCAGCAATTTATGGCTCAGGGACTTCCTGAGCCAGAAGTAGGGTTTTGTGCATTGAAAACCTCCACTGGATTTTTTTTTTTCTTTTTGTTCCACAGCTGAACAGAGCATTGTGCAAAGACCCACCTTTTTCTATCAATTTCAAACACGCTGCTGGCAATGCCTTGCCCTTCCCAGGTTTTGCAGGATGCGGGAATGGCCTCGCCTCCCCCTGGAAGAGCCCCAGAAACCTGCGAAGGCCAGCAAGGGCACTTTTTGTCACCAGGAATGAGGCTGGTTGGAGGTCATCAAAGATGACATGCTGGGAGTGTGTAATCCCACCCAGAGCTGGGGCATCACACCAAGGGACACGGCACAGGGAGGCTGGGCTCAAGCCTGAGCAGAGGACGTGAGCCACAGTACCCGAGGTTAACACAGCTCCTGCAGCAGGTACCACAATTTCTTGGAAGCTCAGCACTCCAGCAGACACCTAAACACGGGCTGGTTTTCCCACAGCTCAGCACATCGGGCACCACGCTCTTTGGAAAACCTGACGCACAACTTTACAAGCAATGTCAGCAGCTCGAACCCTGTTATTTATCTGTAGGACAACAACGTCTAGAGGCCCCAGGCGTGGTGTAGCATTGCCCTGTCCAGGTGCTGTGCAATCCTGCTGGCTGTGAGCAGTAGCTCCAGGAGAGCTGACCTGGTGTTGGCAACTGCCGTCGGCTTCTCGCGATGCTCCTGAGCAGACACGGCTTCCCGCCGGCCACAAGCCATCCCATTTCTCTTTCTGATCAACCACATCACTGCAGAGAGCATTTAGATTTGAAACCACAGTGCCAGCCTCCAGTGGCTGTGGTGCTGTTGGGGAGGTACCTGAAGGACATATCGGCTTGATTTCACCCTCCTCAGACGTAGCCCCACCGGGTTTGCATCACAGGCGAGACAGACACAGGCAACCAGCATCTTTTTCTGTGGGTCATATATGCACTCCTAATCCTCCATCAGCCTCCAGGGGAGAAGCTGCCGCTCCCTCCTTGAGTTCATGTTTTTCTTCAGCCTGTCAGGAGTGTTTCCTGACAGACACGGTGGGGAGGCAGCCAGGGCTTTTAGCCCTCTTGCTCTCCAAGACCTCCCGAAAAGATCCAGTGGTGACTTCTCCCATGTGCAGACATTCAGGGGACTTAGTAGAACAAAGCTCAGGCTGCTGGGGAACTAGCCAGAATTTAGCTGGCATAAGCTGCGCTATAAAAGGGACATGGAGCAAAACCAGGAGGCAGCTGAGGTGCCCGGCCAGCGCAGGGGGAGCAGGGGGAGCCGATGGGCAGCCTCCCCCCGCCTGGGGCAGGCACAGCCTAGTGACTTGTGTCACTGACCCCGCCACTTCAGAAGCCCTGTGCAGAAGGAAACTCTCTCTGCCAGATACAAGGGAGGGTGTTTCAAAAAAAAAAAAAAAAAAGAGGAAGAAGGGAGCTTCCTTGAGGAGGGGGGAGAGGAGGAAGTCAGCTCTGGCGGATGGGGAGCCAGTGTAGCACATTGAGATCTCAATCTACTTGTTTTTTTGCCCGACTTCCCCTGTGACCCTGTGACCTTAGGCAGCCTGCCATAGCCTTCTTGGCAGATTTTTCAGTGCTTTCTGCATGTGCTGGAAGGGCCAGCGCTCAGCACCCTGGAAGATGGGTTGGATGCCCACCTGGTCCCCACCAGCCACGCCAGGGACAGCAGGACACCACAGGGACACTGAGAGGAGCCCTGGCTGGAGCAGAGTCGCAGCCAAAGGCACCTTTTGTTTGCAACACCTTACCAAACAAGAAACATCCCAGCCACCCAGAACTATGTTGAGAAGACCGTGGTCAGCTCTGAAAAGACCTAGGAGTTGCCTTCTAGAAAACCAAGTATTCTTTGCCATCCTCCCAATCCTAAAGTAGCAGACAAGAGAGGAGGCTGGTACCACTGCTACAAGGTGTTATGTGTCTTCCCAACCCACCCAGACCACAGCAAAGCAGACCAGAAGAGGAAAAGCCCTTGCTGAGCCATACTGAAGGGTACAGTGCGCTCTGCTCCCTCCAATTCAGACCCAGTCTTGCAGCCCTTCTGCCAAAATTATGGGACATCTCCCTACCCAGCGCAGGTCAGCAGGAATACACGGGTTTCTATGGAAAGGAGGAACGGTGCCCGCAGATACACGATCAGATGCACCTGTATGCTTTTAGTAAGTGTACCCGTAGTAACCTGTGAGCCAAAAACGTGTGCTTCAACAAGGCATCTGAAGAAATGGGCCTGCAATTTAACTTTTGGCAGGAACGAGCAACGGGATAGGTCCTCGTTTCAAACCTACATCTCTAAGACAGGCCTCGGAAATTTATTACTGAATGTGAAACTATTAGCTCAAGGTAAACAATAGAATCAGGAAAGTAATTTGAAGAATTATTTGTTATAAAAATACTCGGGTTTCAGAACACACACTTGAGAGGAGGCGCATCCAAGAGGTATGGCACGGGTGGGACAGGGTGCCCTCTTGCTGTCAGCACCACCAGCCCTGCCCTGCGTGCCCCCCGGCCCCATCACAGCGGGAGCGCATGGACCACCCTAATGCCACACGGAGGGTTCGGCTTGTCTCTGCCGGGGCAGCAGGGTTGCCCACCCCACCTCGGCTCGCTGCTGCACTGACGTTCGGATCCTGCTTTGGCATCACAAACAGGAACAGCTCTGAGCTGATTCAGGCTAAAAGCGGCAGGGGATTTTTGGCATTATCACAACACGAGGCGTCACCTTCCTGTGCTGGCAAGGGCAACCGAAAGCGAGTGACCCGACTTCAAAAAAATATCAGCGCATGCGTGTGGTGTGTGGTCTGTTGCTCTTACTCATACTCACGCTGCCTGCGGTTTCTGGGCATGCAGCAGCAGCCTGCCTGCTACAGACTGTCCGCTAAAGCACAGGCTGGGAAATCGAAACGGCAGGAGGGGATCCACGCGAGCACAGATACAAATTTCACAAGGGTCAAAAGAGAAATGCATGGACAGATCTGCATCCAGCTGAGGTCAGCTAACAGTTGTGGCTGAATAAATACAAAAGTAAATGAATAGGAAAATAATCATTTCCTTCCCTTCAGAAACAGCAGCAGTGTCAGGCACGGGAAGTACACATGCTCTCACGTTTAGATTTTCAAATACATGTCAGACAAAACGACATCAAAGAAGAGATGGGAAAAGCTTTGGAAAGGCCTTTTTTTCAGTTTTTCCTTTGCTTTCCTTTGCATAGAGGCAAAGTTTTGCCTTCTTTATACATCTGCAGTTTCACCAAAATAATTTCAGTGGTACCTGAAATTCAGAGTACACCGCTACAAACTATTCGGCAACAGGTCAGGAAAATATTTGCGTGGGCTAAAACCACAGGTTACTTCAAATTAAAGTCTGTTATCTCCTTAGAAAGACTTCACCAAGAGGAAGAAAAGTGACAGGACCCAGTGCACAGGAATTACTTTCTCCAGTAAGAGCATAAAAATAATTCTCTAAAAAGCTGGTTTTCCTCACATAATCCACCCCACCCCCCCCCTCTCCCTGCATGTAGCTTACTTTCTACATTTACTGGACCTCTGGCACTTTTCAAAGGTCCTTCACTGCTTTAGAAAGTTCTGATCAAATTTAACAGGCTTGCTGGAAGCAAAGGCAACGGTATTTGTTTCTACATTGCTCCTCTATTTCTCTTCAGTTTCCAATTCAACCTTGGGTGGCTTCCACTTTTCATTTCCAATTTAATGTGTTCCTGAGTAGCGTTTCAACTCTGCTTCTTCAAAGACAGTTTGTACAAAGCCAGAGACCCCCCTCTACGGCACTGATGGGCTGCGGGAAGGAGCGGAGCCCTCTGGCTGGGAAGGATCCAGCCCTGGGGACAGCAGGCAGTGACTCGGAGAGACACTCATTCCCAGCCTTTTTTCACACCGAGCAGCAGCTGCTGGGAAGTCTCCATTTCACAGACTTGCATCTCAGGGATGTTCCAGCCCCACCGGGACTTAGGGCTAATACTGAGAAAGCTCATTTCAGCACCACGGGGCACCACACAAACACCGTGTGGGTACCCATGTTTGTGACACACGCTTCCAGAAACCAGAGATAATCTGAATTCCTCCACTTTGCTCAACCTCAGCCCCACAGCCAGCGCGCACCAAGCACTCGCAATGAGAGCCAGTGGAAAGGAAAGGCACCAAAGCAGTGGATGTGATGATAAATTCCAGTGAGTCAGGTCTTGCATGCAGAGATCTGGCACTGCGCAGGAGCCAGCAGCACCTTGCTCCCTGTATGATCTTCTCCCCCATGCACTAGGTTGGGGACCAATCTGCAAAAACCAGCCTTTTACAAAACCCGTACCCCAAACTAGCCTCTATCCTGAAACCTAAACCCAGACGCTGCTCAGGTCCACGTTTTGCAGAGCAGAAGAGGGGATGGGTCAGGGCCCGCAGCTGCAGTCCCACCGGCTCGTTCCTGAGAGCCCATCTCCGTGCCAGGCTGGGGTGGCACCTGCGCTGATGTGCAGCCTGCCCACGCACCGCGGGGGGGGGGAGGGTGGAGGGGGGGGTGGTGTGGTGTGTCTACCAGGTTTGCTGCCCAGCTGGCACCGAAGCACTATCAGCTTCCTCACACCCATCGGCTGGCCGAGGTATCGCCACCCTCACAGCAGCAAGCACAGCCCCTGCGCGGGACGCCAGCCGCTGTGCTGCAGCCTGGCCCAGCCGGAGCACGGTCCCAGCAATGCTCGCAGCCTCCCAGCAGCAGCCCCAGGCACCAGAGTAACTCATCTCCAGGGCAAGCCTGATTAATATACCTGTTCCTTTTAAGTGCAGACTCATTTTGCTTTTAGGATGCAGCCGAAACGTGTGTGTCTCTCAACCTATTTCAAGGAAACTTTTGCTGAGTAATTCTTCCTCAAATCAGTTTGCAGATGGATGGCTCAGCGGGGCTTACCACATCATGCAGGAGTGTGCAGCGATCCCCTTTGTCAAACAGCACTTTCTGTTTTTAGAGAAAGAGAGAAACTGAGATGATCACTCTCATTTTTCTAAGATACATGTATTGTAAGTGTTTTCAGCAGTGTAGGAAGCTAACTTCAGAAAGGCAGGTTTGGTGATTCAGCCGAGTCAAGCATCTTGGTAGTCGCTGTTTTCCCCTTTGCTCTTGTCACTTCCTCTTTCGGTGGCATTTACTCATTTTCAAAGTGTAGCATAATGCTTATTTTAAAAGGCAAGGACCAAACTGATTTGTGTTTTTCTTTCTGTTTCCTGAAACCAAAGCAGCTTCCAGTGGGCACTGGCGCTGGAGAAGCCAGCCAGAGCTGAGGGAACTGAAGCTTCTGTGGGTGACCTGACCACCCTGCGGTGGGAGGCACGACCTGCCCAGATGCACAGCACTTCTCCACCTCAGCAGACAGGAACACAAGAGGCAGAGTGAGATGAAAAGGCAGAGGAAAGGGCAATACCAAACAAATATCTTTGAACCAGTCTGCTTCAGGGTTTAACACACAACATCTGAAGCTGGGCAGCTGGTGTGTGGTAAGAGGCTGCAGGGTCTGAATCCCGTCCTCATGCAGGAGCTCTGCTGAGCCCTTTAGTGCCTGGCAATGCCCGTGCTGACACCTCACACCCAGCCTATTCCTCCTCTTCCTCCCTGCACCCGTCTGTGTGTCATGCCAGTCTTCTGCCCTCGAGCAAAGGCTCACCAGCAGCCAAGTGCTGCAAATGGGACTGACTCAACAGCTCTGTGGGAATTGCTCTGCACACCCACACGAGAAGATGGAGAGGTTCATGCCATTGCCAAATCCCATCTCTCGCCGGCCTCGGCTCACCACCTCGCTCACCTCCATGGCAGGAATAAGGCAGCGCCTCTCTGGAGTCAGCAGCCATCACCCCCAGTGCGGTGCAGCCACACATGCTCTGAGGGAGGATGTGCCACCACCAGCAAGGCTGTAGGCTCCTGCTCGCTGCCTGCGACACACCTTGCCAATGCTCTTTCTGAGTGGGGGATGCCACCTTCCCATGTAAGAAAGGAGGAAGGGAGAAGCTGGGGGGTTGGAGCAGGACCCAAAGGGAGCCCCCAGCACCCCCAGTCCTAGGGTGGCTTCTGTGCCAGGCTAAGAGGGGACAGCGCTCCCTCCTCCCACACCGTGCGGGGAGCCAGCGCTCCCAGAGAAACACTCGGCTGCTACTAAAGCAAATCAGAAAGCAAAGCAGATAGAAGCTGCCTGTGATGCTTTGGTTCCTGTGTTTGGTTTGGGTTTTTACTTCACGTTGTGCGCCTGGCTCCTCTCCGCTGCACACCTCGCTGGTGCCACTGTCCTTGCCCCACTGGGAGCTGCTGCTGCTCTGTGCTTCTCTTCCCTCTCCAGTGATGCAATCAGCGAAGCTCTCATTAGAGTGTGAGAACGGCTATTGTCTGCTGAACTCCCCGGATGTATCAGATGCAATGATTAAATATTTTGCAAGACCTGATCCTGTTTCTGTGGAAGTCTAGTTCAGCAAAATATTTATGGAAACGATTCCTCAAGTTAGGGTGAAGCCCTCTGGCCCTGCTTTGACCAGCGGCTCCCACACATCACATCACGCATGTCCAGAGAGAGATGTTGTATCTCTCAGCAACCCCGCAGCCACCCCCCCTGTCAGAGGTAGCGGAGGGATGAGCTTGGTTTCCCACAGGGCTGCCTCCCCTTTCCATCCCCCGCTGCTGCCAGACCCCACATCTCCCTCCCCAGCGCACAGCTCAGGGGAGCCGGGTGCTGACCCCCGCCACAGGCTGCACCTGGAGCAGCACAGCCACCCCTCCACCTGCCGCCTTCGCAGCCGCGTCTGCCCGTGCATGTGTTCAGGGGGGAAGGTTCATCCTCAAGCCAGACATTCACCAGGGCTGCGTCGCGCGGGTTAGGATGACAGCGGCCTCCTTTAGCCAGCTCATCCTCTCCCTCGGATGCAGTCAGGCGTGAAGAGTTTTGATTTGAATTCAGTCAGCAAGCGGGATGCTTTTCTGTAGTGAGTGATTACCTATTCATCAAAGTGTGCTTCAAAAATTTGCATACCAGGCAGCTGCTGGAAGGGAAAACCCTCGATGTGTGACCTAAGGTAGAAGACAACAGACTCCAGCCATGACATCTGCCAGTTGGGCAGGACTCCGGGAGCCTCCTGTGCAGAGGTTAGGGGCAGGTGTGCAAGGAGACCACTGGTTCCTGAGCAGTTACTGGCAGAGGGACATTCCACCATTTTCCCCTCCTTTCCTCCTGCTAAAACCGGACTGTGAAAGCCTCCCTAAGATCACAAGTTAGGGGGGGAAACAGTAGCTTCAGCTGTGAGGGCTCCCAAGCGCTTTTGAGTCAGAGAGGCTCCAAGACCAACACCAGGAATGACACACGGTGACGAGAACCTACAGCCACGCTGCTCCCCAGCACCAGCAGCACTGCTCTGCTCACCCAGGGGAAGCAGCTCTCTGGGCTGTGAAATGGCCTGTTTGACACCAAAACAAGGAGTCACCCTAATACATAAAGATCACAGGCAAGAGTTGAAAGGGCTTTGATTGCCGTTCCCCTCTTCACACAGTCCACAGAAATCCAGACACAGGTGCCACCGTCGCTTCCCATCAGACGCAACGTCGTCATTCTGCAGCTTAAGGTACCGGAGCGCTCGGGGTCCACTTTAAACATGACGGGCACTCAAGGATTTGCTGCCCTTTCCCTCCTCCACCGTTTAGAAACACCTGCTAGGGCAGCTTCCCACTGCGGGGCTACTGGCAGCCTCTCCTGCTCCAGCCCAGAGCTGCCTGGGCTTCCCTCCCCTGCTGTGCACCACAGCCCGCACTTGCCAGGGTCATGGGTGGACAGGACCGCCGCACCTTGCTACCTCAGCTCAGCATCCCCACGTGCCCTCTCCTCCCGAAGCACTGCAGCCACACCATGCTCATTCAAAGAGTTTAACAGGTAGATAGGGATCCTTTCATCTCCAGGGGGTTACAGACAACAAGTGGTTTCGCTGGCAGATCGAGTCAGGGCTTCACGTTGCCTTCCTGCCCAGCAGCCTGCCCCACACGCCCTCAGACCCCCGGGGCCAGCTGCTTGCAGGCAGGGGGCTGCGCCTGGGAAGCGCTCACAGGGGTCCCCCCACAGCACCCTGGGGAGGGCTCCGCTCTGGCAGCAGCAGTGACCAGCAGGCTGGCCATGGCAGCACCTGCCTTCAGCACAGCTGGTTTAGCGTGAACTCGCCTGAAATTATAACCGAACAAGCAATATTGCTTAGCCAGGCATTTAAAGGAAAAAAAAAAAAGCTTCCTTTGAAGAAGTAACCAAGTTATAGTCCAGCTGTTACTTATACAATTACAGCTTAATTTTGAGGTTATAGACTTTTTCATGCAAGATTCAGATGAGAAGTTTGCTTCTAACACAATAATAAATTTGAGCTACAATGCAGATATTTTACCCAAGCAAGGCATTGGCAGATATCTAAGGAAGGGGCTTTTGGCAAGCAGGATTCCTCTTTTTCCACTGATGCAACAGAAATTGTATTTCTGTAAATACTGTCAAATATCAATCAAACTGAGCGTGCATCTCAGGCCACAGTCTTGAGGCACACAAAGAATAGACAAACACCCATTTCAGGTTCCAACAAAGATGTGCAGAACAACATCCAGTGCATCGCAGTTACCCGGGACCGGGCCAGGTCACAACACTGAGTGCATGCAAGAAGCCCTTCAGGCAGCCACGGGTGGGCTTAAATCAGACATCGGCCACATAGCAATGTGAATGTGAGTTAAAAAAGGTGTGTGTGGGGAAGGGATGAGGAGGATACCATCTCAGGTTAATTTTAGGCACCTACCTTTGGTGCTTATAGCAGCCCTAGGTAGTCAGTAGAATACCCAGAGGGTGATTCAGATCCCCAGAGCCCAAGCGTGGGCTGTGCCCCCCTGGGTGTGCTGCCCACCTGCACCCAGCACAGCAGCCACCCCGGTGCCCGCGGTTCTGTGGGGCGAGAAGTTGCACCTAGAACATGCCCTTCCCCTATAACAGCATCAAATCAAACCCAGGCTGCAGGGACCAACAGCAAAATACGTAGAACCCGGGCCCAAAGAGCTTGCCGTATAAATGGCCGCAGGAATAGAAGGCACATCGCTTACGGCACCTTGCAGTGGAGGATCCAAAAGCAGAATTTCAAGCTGCTGAAATCTTGCTCTCTGCTCAGATGCCCTCCCTGGGGTGCCACTGGTACATGTCCTGCTCTGCACCTCCACGCACCCTGGCTTTGCTGACCAGGGACCTCTAAAGACATACCACCAGCTCATACATCCAGTTGCTCCTGTGGGCGCCAAGACCCTATCTCCTTGGCAGGAACCAGTGCTACTCAACGCAAAAGTGGCTCCTGGCCAGTCTCACCTTCCCTGCCAAAGCACAAATGTTCGCTGCATGTCATGAGCTGGAGAAAACCCATAAATGCAGGCAGCTTCAGAGGCCCACCTGGCAATACACCTCTTCCAGAGAGGTGAGGAGCTGGAGATGGAGCTCAGCAAACGCCTCTTCCCAGCCTTCCAGAAGCCCCTCTTTGGGCAGAGGAGTGGCTGAGCCATGCCTTCAGCCAGCCACCAGCCCCCACGCTGCGCCAGGATGCACATGTACCTATCCCTGGTTAAGAAAAAGTATCAGACATTGGACCATGGCCAGAAAAGCATGCCAAAGAGCCTTCTTTTCAGGAACAAACATTATTTTCTCTAGGCCATGAGCTGGATTTAAGCCAGCCAGTCACAAAGAAGAGATTCATTATCAATGCCCAAATTACAGACCAGCATGTGCAAGTTCTTTGTAACCTCTGCTATGTACAGGCACACACAGTTCTTGCCCGCTCCCACCAGCCCCAGCAGCACCCACAAGTGCAGCTCACCGGTGGCCACCTTGAGCAATGCTACCAGCACCCACAAGCTGATCGACGGCCACCAACGTGGCATGTGAAGGTGCAACCCCACAGTCCCTGCCCCACAACGAGCCACACGGGCCAGGCACCACCGTGTGCTCAGGGAGGCTGTTTCAGAGGTGTCGGCGCAGTCCCCTGGCCACCTCCTGAGTGGGACACAGCACCCTCTGGGGCGTGGCTCTGCGTGGGTACACGGCGTGAGAGGGAAGGCAAGAAAAGAAGAAGGATGCTTGAACTCTCTGAGCCAGAGACTTGGTGCTGGAAGGCCTTTGCTGCCGTGGCAAAGCAGTGGGCGCACGCAGGGCAATCCTGCTACAGGAAGCACCCTAGCAGGGATGCAACGGAGGGCTCGGCATTTGGTATCGCCATGGGGAGCCCCAGTCCCCAAGCCCAGGGGCAAATGGTTACCCTGGGCTGTCTAAACACTAGGTGAATGTGAGGAGCGTGGGAACGCCACAGAGCTGCCGGGACCCTCCCAGGATGACGGGAAGGAAACCGGGGGAACGGTGCACTGATGTGCAACACATTGGGTTAATTCCCCGACAAGCTGGGAAACAGGGAGAGCTTTCCCAGAGCATGCACTGGGCCTCTGAGTGTTTATGAAACAAAAGCCATTAGCGTTTCCCCGGTCTTTCGGGACCATGTTCCTGCTGCTGTTGTAAAACAACACGGACCGGCAGGAGTCAATGGAGATCTGCTGTTTCACACCAGCTGGAAGAGCACACTTGAGGTAGTACAGCTGTTTTTCTCACATGACTACTCTATACGATAAAACTTCTAGTTAACTACACAGTAAATGCGATGGGAAGACTCTTCTGCTAATTATTTCTATACCTTTAGGCAACAAAAAAAAATCAATATGTAGAAAGAAAATGATAGTTAAATAACCTTGGCAACTTGTGCTGTAGGTAAATTAACAGTGTGGCAGTGGATGGGAACGCTTTCACAAACCAGGGTGCCAGTGTGACTGGCCTTGGGATGTGTGTCACCCTCCAAAGCCGCCTCCGCTCCCTCCAGTACAGCCTTGCAGCCCCCCACAGCAGGGTCCTGCAGCCCCCCGCCATGGCTGCCCTGGGGAGCCTACTCAGAGCAGACTGGGCTTCCCTACGCTCTTGTTTTGAGAAGTCTATGCTAACAGTTACTTGCTTTAACTGTATGGAACAGCCAAAAGGAGGGCAAATGGCCTTAGCAGCCATGCATCTGCACTGGTGTAACGTTGCTCACTACTTCTCACAGGGGAATAAGCGTTTGCATTCAGTCACACTGCCCTGTAAGGCTCACCCTGGTGTAATTCTATGACTCCTCAATAACAGTACAGTGCCTCCTCGCACATGCAAGGAAAGACCAGACCTCAGGATTTACACCCAAGGGGTTTGTCATTTTGCGTGCTCTGTTTCACTCTGCCCATTTTCATCACCCTTGGGAGGATCCGCGTTTCCGAAAGCCGCTGCGAGTTTGGTTGAAGTTGGGCACCCAAACCCCAAGTCAGCCTAAGAGTTACACACATCTGAAAGCCTTAGTACGTTAACTTTGTTTGTCAGCCACGGAGTTAGTTTCATTGATCTGAAAGCAAGATAACGATTTACAAAACAAAACCACAACCACTTGTTAGCTGTAAGTGCCTTCATATATGCTGCATTAATTCAAACACGAATTAGACATGGAAATGCAGCCGAAGCACTCGGTGCTGCTGGAGCGATGCTCCCTTCCAGACTTCTCACATCAAGTCCCGTCCTGCCACGTTCCCATGCCAAGCTGGCAAGGGCCCGTGCCCCGCCAGGAGATAAAGCCGGCTGCCGCGCGAGAAGGCGCATGCAGAAGACATGTCTAGCGAGTACGGTCTCATGACTAACATTTTGTTTCTGTGATAACATGCTTGGCCACCTACACAACTAGCCCTCTGAATAAATACTTTGCTGCATGGGTTCCCATGAGCAGCAGACCGATGGGAGAGCAAGATAAGCTTTTGCTGTCGCTCTCACAAGAGTTTGCTAGGTCTAGACTATCTTCCAGATCTCATACAGAGCTCTTGTAGCTCTGTTTTCTATCAGTCCCTTTGGTCAGGCCCGCTGTGCCACCACCAGGGTGCCAGACCACTGCTTTTGTTCATACCAGTGCATCGCTGAGCTCCCAAAATGCCTGTGTGAGGGTAAACCGCAGCAGGGCAGGTAGGATAGGACGGTGAAACCCCTTCCCATCAGCCACAGGTCACATCCATCAGGACAGATGGGCTTTTCAGAACTGATGCTCAGCAGCCCCTACCTGGTGAACACACCTCCCCACGTTTTCCCTCCCTCCACAATGTCCTAGACTGATGCTTTTTGAAAGGCACATCTCATGGATCCATTACACACCAGCAACAGCCTTTGCAGCTTACAAATCTTCAACAACAGAGGTTTTCTGGCTTTCAAACACAAGATCACAGGCTTGTTCACAAGAGTGAGTCTACATCAAAGCAAATTGCTGGGGTAATTGCATTAGCCAGCTCAAGCTCAAAGATAGGCACATCCAACAGCCGACTTTTCTATCGGCGCCACTCGTTGCCTCCATTTGCTCCAGGTTACGCTCTCAGCACTGAGCGCAGAGGAACCTACGCATTGCTCCCAGGCCCTCAGCACCATGGGGTCGTTTCCACAGTACAGGATGGGCTAGCTAGGAACGGCCACCCAAAAATCACTGTGTTGCAGAGCGGGGTGACAGCCTGCAGAAGTAGCATTGGACAGCCCGCCCGTGCCAGCAGCAGGGGAGCCCTGCAGAGAGTGGGGACAGCGCAGGGAAACCCAGGACCATGCCCATGTAAAAGGACAGGGTCATCCCATCCCCACTGGCATGGAAGGAGCCCATTCTCCAGAACACACCACATGTCCAGAAAAGCCCCCAGGAGTCTGGAGACAGTGGGATCCCAGTGGGGTGCACAGGCAGGTGGGTAACCTCAGCAGGGAGCTGTGAGCAGGCTGCACCCGGAGGCACCAGCCCCAGAAAGCAGATTGTCAGGAGCAGCTTTTCAGTTGGATTTTCCAACACCTGCCATCAGTAGGCAGTGAGGGGCCAGCCTGGGGCGGAGGGGATGAGAGGGACATGTGCAGGGCTGTGAGTGCCCCAGCCACCAGCGGCTACCAAGCACAGGCTCTGTGCCAGCACAGACCACCATAGCAATCACGGGCAGCTTCATTTCTCAGGGCTCTTTAAGCTCTACCACCTCACCTCCTTTTTTTGGGTTGTGGGTTTGGTTTTTTTTTTGGTTTGTTTGTATGAGGAGACTCCTTCCCCTGATATCTTTAATTAAGAGGGTTGTGTGTTGTTTTTCTTTTACTGTGCGGTAGCTTTTATCTAACAGGTATATGTAAAAAGCATGCCTGGGGAAAATCATATTCATGGGAACAAACTTAGCGAAGCCACTTTAACCCGGCTGCTTTTTTAAGCACCACCTCAGGGCAATCCCTTGAAGATATTTACACTGCTCCAGTGAGTTAGAGGCTTCTGAAAACTCCCACTGGTGCTGGTTCCCTTTATTCCCCTGGGTGCAGGCAGTGGGAAGCACCCCTGTCCCTCTGCTCTCAGCCTGCAGCATTCATGAGGAGCTGCTCTCAAGCAAGGGGACCAGCTCCACCCTGCAAACTGCTGAGAGCCCCAGCCCCCTGCAGCCCTCCAGCAGCACAGGGGCTGCAAACGCGACTGTGAAACTCATACAAATCCAAATAGTTGCATAAACCACTGCTGATGAGACACCCCGTGGCTACATCACATAGGCCAGGTACACATAGCAATTTTTTTTTTCTTTTTTTGCCAGAGAAGTTGTCAGTGTGGGTTTGTGATGTCTAAACGATACAACTTCTGCCAGCAAAATGTGCCACAGCCGGTACTGCAATGCTAGCAAATCTCAAAGAGGAAGAGAAGGGTCAGGTTAGGGCTGGAGTTTGGAGAGGCACCAGGTATTTTTGCAGTATTTTGTCATTCCTTTTAGATAATAACAACCTACAATATAATTTCTAGATTCAACTTTAGTTTCTCTTAAAAAAATCTATACAAACTACCTTAAAAGATCAACACAGAGCCTCCTGAAGTCCACATCAAAAGGGTTCTCTAAAGGGAGCAGCTTCTTCCCAAGTAGCCCAGGTGCTGAGGCCCATGCTTTTGTAGAAGGGAGACCCACAGCAGGAGGGGGAGATGCAATCAGGGTGAATAACACAGTCCTGTTGCAAATTTCACCAGCTTTAAGTATTCAGAAATGAGCGGCCAGCCTGTGCCTTCTCTCCCACATAGACCTTTCCCATGCCAGTTGGAAAAAAATATCCCCACAAGGCTAGCTTGTAAATTCAGGACTTTAAGGAGAAAAAAAAAAAAAAAAAAAAAACAAAACCAAAAATAAAACCCCACCAAAAACCCAAACATCTGGGTGGTTTCCCTTCAGGTGCCTGAGCGAGGGGAGTTTTCCAGCCACAACCCCAAAGGTTTTCACCACAGCGCCGGGGGCCAGCGCAGCTCCCTCCCGACAGGCACAGCCGGGCAGGCGGCAGAGGCTCCTCGGCAGCTGGAACCCCGAGTTGCAGGATGCAAGGGAGCAGATATGGGTGAAACGAACCCAGTGCAGCCGCCGTGACCCCATTTGCAGAAGCTGGCACGGCTCTGTGGGACTCACCAGTGTGTTTTTGCCATCTGCGGACGGGCGCCCTGCGGGGAGAGGGAGGCAGAGGGAACCCATTGGGCATCTCTCCCCGGTGGAGGCTGGTGGAGTCTGGTGGAGTTAAAAATTGCCAAAACCAGGAAACATATGGGGAGGGTTAGGCAACTTAAATTCAGGCTGCATCTGCCAGTGGAGAGGGAGCCACACACGAGGGCCCAGCGGCACTGCTGCCATTGGGTTTTATTGCCTGCGTTGTGCCCAGACACCAACAGCCCTCGGGAGAAACAGTCTCGAAGCGCTTCCAAAAACACGTGCAGGGCCTTGCTGCTGAGGCGGCTATGGCTGGCCCCAGCTGAAAGAGATGTGCTCACATGTCTGCCCCACTGCCTGTGCCCAGGGTCAGTGCTGCCCACCCCTGGGGCATGATCCTGTGCTCTACATGCCCCGCCAGGATGCTCCATGTGCCCCACAGGGACGCTCCGCACACCCCACCAGGGTGTTCTGCACTGGTGCCAAGCTGCAGCACTGGGAGCATGGCGGGGCAGCAGTGGGGTGCAGGCTGCTCCCCTCGAGCCG
Organism: Falco peregrinus; assembly: GCF_023634155.1. Classification (NCBI taxonomy): domain Eukaryota; kingdom Metazoa; phylum Chordata; class Aves; order Falconiformes; family Falconidae; genus Falco; species Falco peregrinus. The sequence continues at coordinate 1,518,975 of NC_073724.1, read as the reverse complement.
AATGTGCTGGGGGAGAAAGCTCGACCTCACCATCCCAGTGCCGCAGCCGCTGTTGGGGCAGGACCCCAAGCCAAGGCAGAGCTTTGACCTGGCTCCTTGCACGTGTGCCTTGCATTCTCTTCACTCATCCAGTTTCTGGTATGAAATGAGCTCCAATTTTTATCTATCTGCTGAAAATGCTGGACAGGAACACAACCGGTTATTTCCAGACAACTCCCTTCGGTGGTTTTCTGGTGTTTCCTTTCCTTCTCCCGGCCAGTTGCTTCACCACGACACTTTTTTTGCTCCTTTTCTGGTTGTGGCACAGTAGAACATGGAGTGAGAGGGAAGGAGCAGAAGGGCGTTTTGCTGCTGACAGAGATGTCTCTGACCCTCCCGGCTGCCGTGGCGTGTGGAGATGGCTATGTGCCTCGTGCCGGGATGCTCGCTCAGCCACCCCTGCTATCTCAGCAGCACCAGCAAAACTGGGCAGATCCCCATGCACAGGCTGTTAGTGGGGAAACAAACGGAGGAGACTGAGAAAATAAAAAATATCGAGCATTCACCAGTTTTCTTGGGACTCTCTTACACTGCAAACATGAACGACCAAGGCTGGTCTCTGACTGTTGTTAAGACAGGAAGAAAAAGGGTCCAGGTCCAGAGCCAAGTGTCACAGCACGGCTTGTGCCCCACTGCCAGCCTTCCTGCCCCCCAGCCAGCAACCGGGGACTGTCACTGTTGCCCAGGAGGACAGGCCCGCGGAGGCAGACCCACTGCCCACCCTGGGAGCCAGGGCTGGGCTCAGCACACGGGCAGCCAGGCGGGGTGGCTGCCCAGGGGACACGCTCCTGAGCCTGCGTTGGCCCTGCGCTGGTGGCTGGTGCAGATGTAGTTGTTCTTCCAGTGCTTGCACTGGGTGTTTCGCATGGGGGCCTCTGGGGCCCACTTTGGGAGACCTTTTGCAGCCCAAATCCCTGTCTGGCAGCTCTGAGGCTGTGGTCTCACCTTTAGGATGATACACATGTACCTCTTACACTAACAGGCACAGCAAAAGCTATCCTATGGAGTCTCTCGCATTGCTCGCAGCGAAGGTAACCTGCTGGCAACACAGGCAGTCTTTGCAAAAGGCCCAGAGCTTCTGCTGATGCCACCCCATCACCATGGCCCGGAGCATCTGCTGATGCCATCCCATCACCACTCCTCCATGGAGGACTGGGCTAGGGCTCTGCCAAGGTTTCCAGACGAGGACACTGAAATACAAGTACGTGGATATTGGTCAAGTTGGGGGTTTTGACCCAGAAGATGAAACAGAACTACAACGATGATGATGATGGCAATAAGTATTGTTTATTATTGTTGTTGTTGTTATTTATAAATTGCTTGTTTCCAGGAGGATTCAGGAGCTCCAGTCTTACTCTGGACTCCACACCTAATAGAAGCATGTTCCTGTCCCAAAGAGCTGCTCAGCTCATCCCTGACCACAAACTAGCAGCCTGAGGTAGCGCACATAACATCATGGCTGCATACCAATCTGTTCTACCACCAGCCTGGGATGTCAGAAATGAGCACCACTGGGCTAAAGCTCCTAAAACAGGCATTGGAGCCCTACTTGAGCCATGTTTTCACTTGGGAACTAAGAGACTGTGCTCTAAATCACACATCCAGGCATCTGGCACTGTAAAACAGCTCCAGCCTGGTGTTAGGTGTTTAAATGTCAGTCTTCTCCGAGCTTTCATATCAAAGGGCAAACGCTGATGGGAGAGAGGCAGAGCAGTGCAGCAGAGAGGTAAATAAAGGGGAAGGGCCTCAAGAGGCTCACAGCTGCCCTGGTATAAAAGAATCATCTTTCAAGCTGATAAAAAATGTTACAGGCGCTGATAAGAATAATCTCCCAAGCTCTGATAAGAATACAATGAAAACAAGCCTTTTACAATGCAGCACTGGGGAACCACAGCCCCGTCCTGCCCAGAACTAGCCTTTCTAGCTGCTGCTTCCCTGTGTCCTGTGGCAGTGTGAGGGCTGGAAGGAGCTGCCCAAGCTTTCCTCCCCATCCCACGACCCGAGCAGCGCAGCCAGGCAAGGGCTCGATGGCCTCCACCCTATTGAATATGGAGCAATTCACTCCATAGCAACTGAAGCATGCAAATAATTGCATTGACTTCAAATGAAGTTATTCCTACGTTTAAATGCTCTGCTGAATCAGGGCCAGGGTGCTCAGAACTCTGGTGTATCAAGTTTGAAATGTTTTGGAAGGCTTTAAGTGAAAGGCAATGTTTTGGGAAATAAGGGGGAGGAAAGTGGGCGGGCAAGCAGCTCTCCCACTGAATAATAGGTCAATTATTTGTGAAGTTTGCAAGGGGTACAAATAGAGAGGAGGAGAGTGGTGTAAGGTCTGAATCTGTTTGGACATTAGTGTTAACCATGACCTACCACCTCACAGCCACACTGACCCAAAAACTGGGCTGGCTGTACGCTTAGGAAATTGAATTAAGAAATACATCCTTTAGTAACCTGTGCACACAACTTACCTGCTTTCTCCCCCTGCTTCCATCACCATACAGGAATGTGTTCAGCCCAGCCAGCCTGCCGCTCCTGAAGGGATGGGATGACTTCCACAGCACAAAAAATGGCTGAAATTCTGCACGTCCCAAACTGAAGAAGGTAAATATGTTTTTTGATGGAGCTTCAAGTCCCTGAAGCCAGCTAAGCACAAACACCTACCCATGCATGTGGAGGGATGCCTGTTAATGCAGCGGGACCGCCGCTGCTGGTGCCAGGCACGGAGCCATGTTGCCAGGCCGGTCACGTTCACAAGGTGGGCACCGGGGTGGCTCCCCCAGACCCACCGGCTTGGCTGGAGGGAGCAACACAAAAGCCCACGGACCTGACCTGCTGGGGTGGGCCACGGCCGAGTGCAACGTGGGCGTTTGGCTGCCGCCTCCGGGAGGGCTGTGGGTGGAATTTAGAAAAGTGTTAAGCAAGAATGGAAAACCATAACCTCATGCCGAAAGACCAGGGGTATCCTTCACTGTGGTACACTCCTGAAAGGTCTCACCCCAAGGACCTGGACATACCAACTGGTTCATTCCCATCCTCTCCCAGCACATCGCTGGCTTCCTCCTGCCCTAACATATGTACTTTGCACTTCTCACGTCTGATCTCAGTTTATTCCAAAAACAATAGATGAAAGCCAGCAAGCATTAAAGTAAATAGGAGTTTTGCTCTCAACCGCATTTGGAGCAGAATTTGACCCAGAATTAAGAGGACACTTTCTACTGGAGATCCAGCAGGTTTCTGATGCTGTTCCAGTAGCTCCAGGAGGCACACCTGCTCTTGGATCTGCATGGCAATTTCTGTGGTTTGGCCACTGAAGGCAGTTTTATATTATTTTTAAACATTACCATTAAAAACAAGGAGCTTTTTTTTCTCTTTTCGCTCCACTTCACTTGTTTTGCAAAAAGCTTAGACAGAACTGAAAAACCATACAAGTGACAAAGCCATGCAGAAAATATTCTCAGGGTCATGTACAGACGGTATCTACCACAGCTGCTCACTCAGCCTGAACCTCTCCCCCGAGAGACCAACCGGAGCAAGACGACTGCTGCAGAAGCTGCACCACCTGTTCCCAGGGGACCTCAGCAGCCTCTGCTCCGTGTTTCTGCCTCGCTTCTCTCCCACTACTCATAGGAATTGAATGGCAGGTGAGACTAGGCTGATAGACCCCTAAGCGTTGCAGTCCCCCCATTACTATCCCATCTTACACAGGGAGACGGAGGCAGAGCCACCAACTCCACATGACAGAATCAGGCTGGGCAGGAGGCCAGGGCTGTGGTCAAGGGCTTCCCACCACTAATCCCCAGAACAGATCTTACGCTCTGACCATTGCATAAATCACATCACATGGCATTTGCTATAATGATCAAATCAGAAGTGAAAACGTAAATAAAGACATATAAAAGTGCCTCAAGTGCTATTGAGCAGCTGTTACAGCAGTTTTCCACAAGCATTACCAGCGGTGCAGAGGACAGCTCCAGTTTAATGAGGTCAATGGGGTAGCGCACAAGCCATGGGGAAACAGTCCTGTATGATGTGCCTGCTCCAGGAAAGTTGGGCTGTGGGTGCAAAGGAGAGCGTCTAAGCCACTGATTATGGTTTTTGACAGTTTTGGATAATAACAAAAGTGTGTGGTGTGAGCATATGTGAAATGATGCTCAGGCAGGCACCAGGAACGGTTTCTACATATAATTAGGGGTGGGGTAAAAAAAAAAAAAAATCCCACAGGTTTAAATCAGAGCAAAGGCCACAGGAAAGAGATATTTCCCTCCGAAAGAAATGAAATGCACCTTCCAGTATGACCCAGCTATGGCAGGAGCGCAGCACCTGGAGAATTTGCAGCCTGCCTGCCACCAGGATACGGGAAGCAATAACAGTTGAGCAGGTCGTTCCTGCCTGGGAGCCGGCTGAAATCGGACCCAGCATTTGCGTCATCACCAATTAATTAGTAACTGCTTCAGGTAACTCGGGCCACCGGCCAGGGCTTTTGGAAATGGCTGCGGCCGGATGAGAGCTGTCATATTTCTGATGTCAACACTGAGGCTTTGCGGTGAACTGTGCCGAGTCACGTAAGAGCGGCCGGGCTGGCGGGGGAGAACGGCTCCCGACGCACCGAGCTGCTCAGGGTGGCGTTGGGGCCACGCGGAAGGAGGTGCCACTCCAACTCACGTCCCGCCAGTGTGCAAAGGGGGGGCTACAGTAGGAATTCCATGGCTGAAGGGTTATACCGACAGCTAACCCCGCAACAGGGGACATGCCCACCGCCCGCCAACGCACGCGTTGGCCAGTACAAACCATAACACAGGAGATGCTCCTTCAGCCGGCTTGACTTGTAGCACCGCGCTAATCGAACTTGCCAAAAAGCCTTTTCTTGAAGCAGGAAGAGCAATAACATGGCAAAATTTGGGCCGTTATGGAAAATGCCTTGACATTTTCTATAATGAGACATTTTCGTGGTTACCCTAGATCCAAAGAGAAACATTTCTATCGCGTGTCGCAAGCTGGCTGATCCAAACACCATCTGTGAGATGTGGTGTCCCCCTGGCTCAGCAGCTCTCAGCTATTCATTTCCGCGACAGCAGGTAGATGTGTCAGCAACCAGGAGATGCTGTTGGCCTCTTACAAACCTGCAGACCCCAGTTTTAGCCCTACCAAAGAAGCAAGTATTTTCAAATCATGGTAATTTTTTGTCCAATTTAGAAAACAAAGAAGGAAAAGATACTATTGCTGCCATTACCACCAGATCTCCTTTCGGAGAGACTTGGATAGACCAAACCAGCATTCGCCATCTCAATCGGGGAGGGGCAGGGGAGACACTCAGAGGATTTTAGACTTTTAGTGCGGCAGCGAGCTGCCACAGCAGGGGCAGGGGCACGGCTGGGCACCAAGGACATGGGAGGCCTGCGAGCAGGCGAGGCAGGCTAAGCACAGCGGCTCTCAGCAGGCTGCATGCAGTAGAATCGACAAACCAGTGCTCTGCAGATACTGCTGAGGTTTCCCCTCAACAAAAAAAAAGGTCAAAAGTTGACTGGGGGACCAACTGCAGTTCATGTAAAATTTCTTTCACTCCAAATCCACAGTTTCTCATTAAAAATTATACACCATTACCACTCAGAAACACTTTGGTAGGAGAGAGGGAGCAAAGGGTCAACTATCCAGTCCATATGGATTACAAAAATATAGCCAAGTTTACTGCTGTAAAGGTGTGGAAGAGTTACCCAACCTCTGTTTCAGGTCAGAAAATAATGCCTGGCTATTAGCTTGTTAGTTGGTTCTCATAAGCAAGCTAATCACCAACTTTCACGGCTTTTGGATTAGATCTCTAAGAGGTTTTAGGTCCTGGCATCTGCTGCCTTGTTTACAAACAAAAGCAGGGGGAAAAAATCCTCATAAAGCAATAAGCAAGGCAAAGGAATACAAATACTACAGAGCTGGAAGGGAGACCAACTACTTAGCACCGCTACCATTTTCTATTAATCACTCCCAGAAAAAAAATAATTGTTACTAATGCACACATACTATTTCTAGAACCCTCTTACTTAAAACCCTTAGATGTTTTCTGTGGATTGCTGATGTAACAGTCTGGAGCCGAGTGGAGCTCACACCTACTGTGGTTTGGGTTCCACCTGTTTGTAGGTAAACCCTGACTTCCCGCTGTTAGGCATATCCCTCTTCCAAGAGCCAGAATGTGAAGACTAACTATTTGTTTTCATTACTTTGCTATCGCCGAGTTATATTGTCATAACATCCAGACCCTGTTCCAAAAGGCGGCACACCCATAGCGAATAGCCAGGGTGCAGCCAGGCTTGATCATCCATGGAGTGCAAGTGCATATGTGCTTCAGCAGAGGGACAGGATGCTTGTAAGGGTGCAAAACACAGTTCTGTGCCGCATGTGGAAGCTTTAGAGAGAGCAGAGGAAGGGAAGAGAATAGGGAGCTGTTGGACTAAGCTGTTAGTGCCTTTCTTGAGAGGACGTTGCATCACTGCTGTTCTTTTCCCGTCACAAAAGCCCATGTTTGGAGAACTCAGGGTATAAAGCTACATACCTTACCATCAAAAGAAAAACTATGCAGGTTAATGGTAGCACTCACCTGCAAACCCAGTCTCACAAGGTACCACGTGTCCACCCCTGTAGTAAAGTAACACGACGAAAGCTATTCCAAAGCAATAAAAGCTAATTCAAAGCAAGCGGTAAGACTAACACTCACTGCAGCCCTGCCATCACGCTGGGGACCACAGTGCACACCCTTGGGGTCACAATCAAGGCACATACATCAACCAGAGAATGCCTGTCCCAGTGCGGAGAGGTCTGCACTGAAGGGGAAGGCTTACCCTGGGCTGATACGGGGAAGCGCATGCCTGTTAGGAAGATCTCTTCAGCAGCGAGTGACGAAGTCCACTTGATGCAAAGGTAAACCCCTGTTAAGAAATACAAACCAGACATTGTGTGTGCATTTCCAGACCAGCACAGATATTTTTATTTTCGTTCTGCATACATCCCCAGAGATTTTCAGAAGAGGTTTCCAGCCGTCTGGATTTTACTAGTCAAGACATCCTCGGCATCTTGTCTTTTTATACACAGGGTGGTTTGGTCTCACAAGCAGCAGCACGTGGACTGTGCCCCTTCAAGTATCCAACATTTCTGCTTTCCATAAGGAACAAATCCTTTTTCACTCAGTTCAAGCAAATTGTCAAGGGAGATGGGTGATCATGTGCTCCCAAAGCTTTTGCGTACTTTCTCTTGTTCTGGTTCCTTGTTCTAAGCCTAAAACTAAGGTCATTCTGGGCAAATATTTTTCCATGTGAAAAACTTATTTTCCATTCCAGGGTTACAAGCTGTTAGCAAAATGTATCTTGGTTGGGAATTAAGCCCTGCCAGAAATGCAGAAGTGCGTAAAATTCAGGGGAAAGGAAGTCTCTAATCACAAAAAAATGTCTCAAACTGGAAAAAAAGAAGATGGGGGAGGGATGTAGAGCAACTGGTTAGCTTGAAACAAGTGGAGTACCCGCGAGCATTTGGTGCCGCCCCTTCTGCTAGGTAAGGTTGCCTGCTGGTACCAAAGAGCCCATCAGCAATTGCTTCTTACCAATTTCATTTTCATGGCTTCTGGCCTCAAGGAGGCAGTGGGAGTGAAAGAGGCCAGCAGGGTGTTAAGACATACCCACTACCCACCATTCCAGTTTCCCACGTCAGTGTGGGGCTGGGCCAGATGGAGGCTGCTGGGGACCCCTGCCACAGGCAGCCAGCACCTCGGGGCTCCCCCAGTGAGAAGCAGGGTCCGGCGATGCCCGGAAGCAGGAACAGGAGCCCACCCAGCACCCCTGTGGCAGGGTGAAACCCAAACCCTCCCTGCGAGTGGCCGCAGCCCCCAGGCTGAGCTGTGCCAAAAGGTGGGCTCCCCCGGGCAGCCCCGCGCTGGTGCCCAGCTCTGCCTCCCCGAGCAGCACCCACCACCACCCTTTCTCTACTGGCATGACTGCCTTGGTAGAGTTGGAGTTGTGCATTTGCCAGCAGTCCTTATTTCCCAAGAAAACCAGATGCACAGCTATGCCAGAAGTTTCTATGCTGATATGGAAAAAAACAAGTCAATGCAAGAAACAGCAAAAAAACCCATGTCAATACAAAAAAATAACCAAAAATAGCACACTATGTCTTCAGGGGAGCAAACGCAAAGAGCTAAGTTAAAATCATTATATTTTATGTGCAAATGAAAGAGCAGTGTCTTCCACTTCTGTCCAAAAAGTTTATCAAGCAGCACGTCACACACAGTAGCAGCTCCACCTCAGGAATTAACTATATAGATACACACATATCTGTGTGTAAGTGTATATAACACTCACATTACCCAGGATATTGGTATAGCTTGGATTTATGTATTGCACAATAACGTTACCGTCTCTTGGTTTCTTTGCCCTTCCAGCTGCTATGCAGAATCCCAATACTTACATGATTGCATGTTATTTCAGATGGAGAGCTGACAGCAGCATCCACCACAGAGCACAGACAGCATTTATTCGTAATTCACACAAGGGGTTTTTTTACCCCGGCCAGATCCCACAAGCTGTCCAGCTGCACATGCAGACACTGGATATCAGTTTTGTAAATGGATGTTACTAGTGCCCAGGCTCCTAAGGCCACTAAAGATTTATTCTGAATGGGCAGAAATGAGCTAGACTTAACCAGGGCAAGAATTTGTAAAAGGCACCAATTTGCTTCAAAACAGGAGAATAAGGTCAAACCATCTGCTGCTCTCTGATATCTGCATGATCGTCCAGCAGCACGGATTTTGACAGCATGGAAAGAACCTGGGACAAGATAACATGTGAGTCACTCAAAATGCAGGCTCGCCCTGCAAGACACAGCTGCAGCTCACGCAGCTCCTGCAGCCCGTGATTCACCCCAGCTACGTGGGATTTCATCTCCATCCAAGTCATCCCGGCACTCCAGCTGCGATGTGCAGCCATTAGCAGAGCCAACATTGCAACATGACCAAATGGCCTGCCAGCTATGATTTCTGATGCATCTTTCCGAAGCCTCTAGCTGACCTGTACATGGCAGCTTTGCTGAGTTTTTCCTGAAAAAACGGGAAGAGGAAGGCACGCCGACAGAGCAGAAGCCCCGAGCCTGGGGCTGTGTCAGAACTAGAGCAGGAGGTCCCTGAACCTCTAGAAAGCCAGATCAGAGGGGACGCAGAACACAGTGCCACACTGCTCCCCATCATCCTTCCCAGCCTGCGCTGCTGTAGCTGGGGACATCCAGATTCCCTACGTGCCTGGAGCGTAGGGAAAGAGGAGCCCTGAGAAAGATGTGTTCCAGGTCGCCTCAGCACTGAAGGCAGGGAAATGCCCAGTCTAGCAACAGAAACATCACCCACCTACCAAGAGAAGGATGAATCACCTCTTAGTAATTCACAAACTATGTGAAACCTTGGTTTAGTGGTAAGCTGCGGCAAGCAGGCTGGGCAGTGCGGCTCTCGCCAGGCTCCGCCGCTGACAGAACACCCTGACACCAGCTGTAAGAGGAAGCAGCACCAGCACAGTGCTCCCGCGCTTATTGGCAGGATGGACCCGGCTCTTCAAGTGCAGTTTTGATCTGAAGAGTGACTGCCTTGAAAAGCTCCCGTCCCTCCGCGGGCTGTGTCTCTGTGGGTGAGTCAGAGGGCAATAGGTGCCCTCAGTGACCGAGATAAACTTGCATGGCCAGACACAGGCGACCCGCGGGGCGCATGCTGCATCCTGAGCTCTGAGCCCAGCCACGGCTAGGGGGCAAGGCCACCCGTCCCCAGGACCAGCTTGTGCCTGGTGACCCGGCTGGCACAGCAAAAGCTACACCTCGGCTAAGGACCCTTTCATTCTCAGCTGCTTTGTATTTCATGGCTGGACTTGATGATCTCAAAGGTCTTTTCCAACCTAAATGCTTCTATGATTCTATCATTAAAGCACCTCCTTCCATTGCCTCTAAATGCTCTTTACCTTGCAATATTAAACACAAAAGCTGTCACAAAGGACTCGTCATTAAAATGCAGGAGACCCAATTTCTGCTTTCACAACACTAGAAAATTATAATAATATACCACCACAATTTCTTAATAAACTGGATGTTCAGTCCTCATATGAGAGATGCAGCAGGTGTGAAGCCAAGCCCTCCCGTTTCCCTCACCCTGTGTTGCCACATCACCTACCTGGGTTACCACGGACTACGCCACTTCCCCTGAAGCTGCAGATTTCGGTCCCCTCTGGACCCATGTACACGTGCAGTGGCCTGAAACAACAGATTAGTGCCACAAAAACACGTTGCGTTTAAGTCACCTGGAAGAAAAGGAAAAATGCAACTTCTCTGTTTTGCTTCTTTCTTGACTTGGATGTCCTTCTCGCTCTTCCCCAGGGGGGAGGCGGTGGGATTCCCCAGCTGGCTCTTGCTATTAAGCACCAGTCCCATCCGCCGCGGTGCTCCCCGAAGGAAGCAGAGCTAACAGAGAAAAAGGTCTACAAAACAAACAAATACTTGTTGGAGACCTTGCTTTACCACATAGCTCAAATGCTTGAAAATACTTCGAAAAAAACCCAGGTATTCCTGCTTTAACAGAAAAAGCTGCAGGTTATCTATCAAGGCTCAAGGAAAATGAGTAAATGATGTGCTTAATTCTTCGTTAAGTCCCTGAGCATTTTCCAAGGAAATCTACAGACACACGCTGTGTTTTTAATGTCACCGAGTTATGAAAATGGGGAACGCTTCAGGTCCCCAGTCAGTAACCTCTTTCTTAAAACATGAACCGCCAGAGCCAGGCTGCAGCTTGTGGATGTCCTCTTTTATATATGATTTAGTAACCCTAATCAAAGTTTCTTCCCTTTAGATCAGGGGTCCTCAAACTTTTTAACCAGGGGGCTGGCGCGCGGATGAAGTGGCAGGACGTCATCTGCGGCTGCTTGGTTTCCCCCCCCAAACCCCCGGCGGGGGCGGGGCAGGGGGGGTCTGTAAATACCGGGGGGGGGGTGGATTGAGGACCCTGGGGGGCTGTATCTGGCCCGCAGGCCGTAGTTTGAGGACCCCTGCATTAGAGTTTCTGAAAGGGGAAAAAAGATGCTTGAAAGAGGGACATGGGGATACCCTAAAGCAGAGGGGGAAAGCTCTGCTCCAAGTGCCTTCGGAGCCGGTCACTGCCCGAAGCCCTGGGTTAGCACTGGGTGGGCGAGACCAGCCCTCTCCGTGAAACCAGCCCATCTCTGCGTATACACTGGGCTGAGGCAGAAAGAATGGGAAAAAACACAAGCCTGTATGTCTGAGGTCAGGTCTGTCTTAAGCAACCCAGAAACACCTGTGGGGTTTCTTCACCTTGCACCTGGTCTTTCTTTTCCTGGGTGCTGCTTGGGAGGACACACGCACCGAGGCTGCCTGCACGGGGGGCTCACAGGAGCTGAGAGCCCCAGCCAGTTCAGAGGCAGAGGGAAGCTGAAGCCCGTGCATGAGGCTTTGGGATGCTGCGGCTCGGCAGCAGGCTCCGCGGCAGGGCCAGGCACAGCGCTGAACATGCAGGTTTGACAGCTGGAGAGACAACCCTGCCGGAGGGGCAGCCAGGGCCCTGGGGGGGGGCTGCACACCGTGCAGTGCAGGTGGGGGGAAGCCCTGTGCATCACAATTAGCACTTTCCCAAGGGCTCCTCTGGAGATTTTCAAGTCTAATCCTAATCATCATTTACTCAAGCATGGCCGCTAGCAGAGCTGCAGGCACGCCACCCCCTCCTGCTCCACCCTCACATCCCCCAGGCGATCAGCCCGCTCGAGGCCATCTCCAGTCTCAGTACGCCCGCGTCCCCAGGCTCCAGCCCAGCACTGGTATCTGCCTCCGCCGTCTGGCACTGGCTCCATCCCTCACCTTTGGGAGCCAAGAGTTACTCACACAGCCCATTGCTGCCAGCCATGACCCATCTCCGTGCTCGGCAAGTGGGGCTTCTACTGGGGAGGTAAAATGGAATTTATCCTCATTTCGCTCATAGCTGAATCCTCATCGTTGGACCCACCAGTCAGCGCCGGTGGACCCGTCTGGGGCACCCACAGGGAGTCAGAAGGATTGAACCCTGCTGCCACCCCCTCCTCAGCGGGCCAGCTTGCCCAGAGATGCTTAACTCTCGGGAGGTAATCCAGTGCCCTGGAAAACTGGGGACAGAGGAAAACACAAGCTCAGGCCCACTGCCTTATGCAAAGAAAGGCTGATGACAGTGGGGTAACCGGCACGAGGGGCCCAGCTGCGGCAAGAGGAGGGGGAGAAGCCCAAACCAGCACCGGCACATCTACAGGGGTGGGAGAGATGGTGCTGAGACCAAACGTCTACAGCTTCAGCCACAAACTGATCTCCATCAGCAGGTTTCGAGGTGGAGAGGAAACACTGGCACAAAACACGCCAGTCAGAAAAAAAAATCACTCCGAAAATCTGGGCAGTCAACATAGCGCACACAGTCTTCTCTGAAAAACCCATCGATGTCATCAATAGAATAAATTGCCGTCATTTGGCAGTTTGCTCAGCTCTCCAGGTCGTCGCTGACAATTTTGGCTTTTTCAGCAGAATTAGTCATGCCGTAAATTGTTACACTTGAAATGAGAACCACAATCACCAGATTATCATCTTTCTAATTAAAACAAACCTAAGTATTTCACACTGTATATACGGCATGGTGTTTGTGTGCCAAACATCAAGATATAGAGTGCTTTGGAGTTTATATTGACGTCAATTTTTTGCTTCAATCAACATTTACCTTTTAGGTCAATACATTTTCATGTTTGCCATAACAGAAGCTAGAATCAACATGCTTGTGCCTGTAATTGTTTCATTTAACTCTTTCAATGTCTGAAATAACATCTGCAAGGAAAAGGAAAAGCTAAATACAAGCATGCAGTGGCTTTGCCCGGCCTTTCTCTCAGTTAAATCCAGAAAAATGCTATTGCAGGTTTGTTATCTGGAAGAATCGCCTTGCTCTTTGCCAGTGCTGGCGCAGAATATATAACACCACCGCTAGTAATATTAAATACCAGTAATAGCCCACCTGAATAGCCGGGAGACAAACATTCAGTTATTAAAAGCGATGGTACAGAATTGCCTCATTAAGCCTGGTAGCTTGCTGTTTACAATGGGCTACTGCCAGCAGAACAGTTTTACAGCTTTTATTGCCATTGTCTCAGCACATTGAAAAAGCAGTCTGTTTTCAGATAACCTACAGAAAAGCCCCGATTTTAATCAAGGTGAGGAGGTATTTGAACGGTGTGGCCATCATTTGATTCAGCCCTGCTGAGATAAGTAGAATGAGCATTCATCTGTTTGGTTTATACAAGAAGTAAACCGTTTGCTTTTGTTTACCGCGCTCCACTTGCCAGCGTTACCCATGCTGGCTCAAGCGCCGGTGGAGAAAACAACATCTGCCCAGGGAGGGATGAGCTGCGCCACGTGTGCCGCTGCAGCCACCCATGGGTAACCCGGGGCCACCAGTCCCAGCGGCTTCCTCGGCACTGCCGTCCCGCAGGGGTCTCATGTTCCCAGCCGTTCCAGACTAACGGGGCTCAGGGTGAAAGGAGTAGACAGAAACAGTATAAAATGTGTAGGCAGAAAGTCACTTGTTCCCTGCCAAAAAAATACACACACACACTCACATGGTAGGCTTGTTGGCAGACTCTCTCCCTTGCTTTCTCTCTCATATGTATATGTATGTGTGCATATATATATGTGTGTACATATACATATATAAGTGTGTGTGTATAGATCTTCTTTTTTCTGGGCCACAAGTCTTCCCTGCAAGCCTAGAATTGCCAAAAACCCCTTTCACTGGCCTTGCTCCAAATGGCTGGTGAGACCAGCAGCTGTCACACTGCAGCAGTAAGAGGAGGAGAGGAGAAGGTGTCTGTCCACGCGGGGCAGGGAGGGGCGGCTGTGGGGAGAAGGGGAAGCATGGCGGGGGGGCATGCCCCCTCCCCAGGCAAAGCGCGCATCACGAGGCTGCGGTACCCTCTGAAGGGTGCCACTGGCAGTTTCTAGGCATGTCCTTAATGCAGCCGGTCCCGTTCCCGGGGCAGGAGCATTGTCCCCAGTTTCTCTCCAGGACATGGGCACGGGGCATTCCGGTGGCCGCTCGTGCCCAGGGCACAGCCTTGACGCCAGCGCTGAGGCTTCTCTTGTGCGGCACCAGTTCTGCACCTCCCTGCGCTTGTCCCTAGCCCTATTACAGCTCCTCAAAGCAGAAGGGAGGAGGAAGGTCAGTGTGCTCCATTGCAGCCTGAGAATAGAGATAAAAAACCATGCAAAACCGGCTATTGGTGCATGAAAGACAAACGCCGTTTCCCTCACTTTCCAGTAGCTCACTGCCTTAATAGCAGAAGATAGATCAACAATTAATAGTGTGGCTTCCGTGTTAGATCACACTGGGGGTTAGGGCTTAAACCCACTTTAAAGAAACTAGGCCAATTATTTTATGAGGCGTGGGAATTGTTAAATTGGGCTATCCACTCTGCTTCATACAATTGCATGAAGACTGATATTGTGGAGAGGTTTTTAATGAAGGCCTTATATAGCTCTAGGTCAGAACATTTGCATTTGTGAAGCTTACATTGAAAGCACAAGAGAAACAGCATGAACAAACAGCAGTGTTTTCATCTTAAAAAAAAAAAAACACACACACACATTCTGTCCGTGGGAATATGGTACGAGGGACTGGGAAACAATGGTTTCTATTTCCAGCTCGGTTGTCAACTTACAGGAGTCTGACCTTAAGCAAATCGTTTTACTCTGGAACCTCATTTATCTGCCTGGGGTGTGTGGAGGCTCATTAGTACCCTTACTAATGAGCTTCATATAATCATATGCAAAGCACAGCATTTTAGTAGATTTTGGAAGACTAGGATTTGTACAGCCCTTTGAAATTCAAGATGATGTAGATATGTAAAGATCTCCCTCTTGCTCACTCTCTCACACACACTCTTTCCAGGTGATAAAGACAAATTCCATTTAAAAATTTGTGCTTCCGAGCACAAACAGTGTAAACTCAAAGTCCAGTTTTTGAAGTTTTATTGCTTCTTTGAAACAGCACTGCTAACATGCACACTCCAAAGAAACCCAAACAGCAGCAAGTTACTGGAACTGCTGGTCCCGAGTGAGCAATAAAAACCTGAACAAAGCTGAACTTTGGATTCCATGCCATGCTGACTGACTGAATTTGACAGGTTAATGTGTTCATTTCTTTGACCTGATTTATGCTCTCGCTGTATACTTGCACAACTCCTCCTGTTCAGGTGCTACTTTTATACTTTTTGCCCTGTCGTGGCCTCAGTGGAGCAGAGGCAGTCACCTGCTACAAGTGCACAATTGCAAGCCTATGACTTCTATTAAACCAATTGGTACAGGTGGAAAAAACCCCAGTTTTCATGCCTACAGCCCCAAAGCAAAGAATGACTCTGTTCCCGAAAAAACATCTTAATTTTTTGCAGCTGTAACAGCTGTTCTAATAAAAGATTTTAGCTTTACCTGCAAGTCTCGTCCACCCCATGTCCTTTGAACAATGGCCTTGTAACAAAACACCAGGATAAAAGCTCTGACTTACTGCTGCCCCTCCTCACTGGAAATAACAGGTGCACAGGCTCTGGCTGGGACAGAGTGCATTTCCTTCATAGCAGCTCACATGGGGCTAGGTTTTGAATTTGTGACCAAAACACTCTGTTGATGACAGAGGGATGTTTTCGTCACTGCTGAGCAGCACTCACACAGCATCACAGGCTTTTCTGCTTCTCAGTCTGCCCTGCCCATGAGCCGGCTGGGGGGCACCAGAAGCTGGGAGGGGGCACAGCTGACCCCGACTGACCTGAGGGATATTCCATGCCATATGACATCATGCTCAGCCATAAAAGCCAGGGGAAGGAGGAGGCAGCGGGGACACACTGGGAGCGATGGCGTTTGCCTTCCCCAGCCCCGTCCCGCGTGCTGAGCCCTGCTGCCCTGGTGGGGCTGAGCCCCTGCCTGCCGTGGCAGGGGGAAGGGATTCCTCGGGTGGCTCTGCTTGGGCACGCCGCTTTGGCTTTGCCCATCAAACTGTCCTTAGCTCAGCCCACAATTTTTTTTGCACTTTTACCCTTCAGATTCTCCCCCCCATGCCACTGAGGGGCATGAGCAAGCAGCTGGGGGGCTGAGCTGCCCACCAGCACTAACTAAATAGCACAGGCTATTTCTAGCAACCTGTGTACACGAGGCTCGAGTCCGGCAGTGCTGCTTTAACCAGAGCAAACTGTGGTTACCTGCCCTACTTTAAAAAGGTTGGAGTGGCAGGTTAAACATTCTCCACAATTGAATGTAAATGCTTAACGGGAAAATGGAAACAAAAATCAAGGGGGCTTTCTAGGCGGTGTGGCAAAAACTGCCTTTTAAGCAAACCGCCGTGTCCTTGCACACAGCAGCGTCTTGTTTCCCCTTGTACACGTGGAAGGAGAAAGGTGTACCCCGCCGAGTTCCGTTACCCTTGGGTCTAAACCAAGGACAATCCCTAGGAACACCTCCAGTAGAGCATGCTGGTAAGTCTCCCCTGCACGACCAGATGCATGAAATCAGGGGATAAAATAACTCTTATCTGCACGTGGAACACTGCTTTGGACACCGGGCGCTGGGGCAGAACTCCAGCGATCCACCCACTGCCCTCACACAGCCTCTCCCCCTCCCTCCCAAAGCCCCCAGGGAAGGGCTGCGGCATGAAGTCGAGGTCCCAGCACCGTGTGTGTCTAGGACATGCAGGTATGCTGCGGAGAGCCCCCGGTCTCCGGTGGGTGCCTAGCCCTGGCAGGCAGCAGTGGCTTTGGGACGTACAGCCCGGGCAGACTGCAGGCAGGCCTCGGCACGGGGGTGCGGGGGAGAGCCACGGGCCGGCTTCATGCCCACCCCCCCCAGCACAGGGGAGCCCTCGCTGCTCGGGGAGCCACGCTCCCGCACTGAAGCCAGGGTGCCGTCCTTGGGGAAGAAAGGAAGGATTTGCTGTGGGAAATGCGGCCAGAGCAGCCCTGTCTAACACCTCAGGGCTCCAGTGAGCCGCAGCTTCCCTGCAAGGCTTTCCTGGCTATTTGAGAGCAAGGAACAGTGGTGGAGGATAATTACAGTGCTGGGGAATTTGTCCCAGTTTGCTTGGTGCAAGCTTTGCACACGCTAAATATTTGCTTGGCTGGAGGTTTGGGGAGTTAAAATTAAAGATAAATGGTATTTTTTAATGATGGATGAGGCAAAGGTCCCCTTGGCAGCTGAAGTTTTGCCAGGGCAAGGACATAGCAGAAAGACCACCGTTTTACAGGAAATGAAATCAGATTCTTATCTCAGATCAGTTTTCTGCTATTTGTTTTTTCATTGAACCTAATTGCATTACTTTGCATTTATTCTTGGGTAAGGAAAGTGAAAGTAGATTTCACGTTT
Organism: Falco peregrinus; assembly: GCF_023634155.1. Classification (NCBI taxonomy): domain Eukaryota; kingdom Metazoa; phylum Chordata; class Aves; order Falconiformes; family Falconidae; genus Falco; species Falco peregrinus. The sequence goes on along the minus strand of NC_073724.1, from coordinate 1,501,518 downwards.
GATTTAAGAGAAATTAGGTAAGACGAGGAGGTCAGAAGGCTTTAATTATAGCCCTGTCTCAACAACTGATTAGCTTTGCTCACCCCTTGCACTTGCCGTAACCCCTCAGAGCAGGAGGAAAGCCCTCCACACCTCTCTGCAGCCAGTCCAAGCCCTCACCTCCCTGCGCATCCCAGCGGAGCCACAGGGCACTCTCAGGATTTCACCACATTGGGAGCAGATCTCAGACCATCCCCTGGATCCAGCGGAGTGTGCTGTGCCTGTTATATATGTACTTTAAAAAAATAAATTTATTACACTATATATATAAAATAGACATATATTACATATACATGCTTGTTAAAGAGCTGCAGTGCTCCTTGAGCCTTGGTGGGCCGAGCAATCCCCAACACAAGCCCCTCACCGTGCCATTTGGGGAGCGGGCGACTGCAGCGCAGTAGCAGGCTTTCTCCTCCTCTTGCCTTCCTCCACGCACTACTGCTCATCTACCCCCATGCTGTAGGGCTCGGCTCTCCTAACGGCAGGAGCTGTCCAAACCTATGAGCAGACAGTGAAGGGGTCCAGGTTTAAAATAACCCCTTAAAAAAACACAAAACAAAAAAACACAGGGGAAGAGTTGCTGAGGCCATGGAACACCTGGCAGAGCTGAGGAGGTGGCGAGCCATGGGACTGGGCAAGAGGACGGATGGGGCAAAACCCAGCACCTCAGTCCATGTCCCCAGAGGAGCTGGAGCTGGGGTCCATTCCCACCACTTTCTGACGTCCCACAGCCTGCAAAAGCAGGCACCCGTGCTTGGGACCCCGGGGGGGCAGTGCCAGCCCTCCTTGGCTGAGACAGGTCTCTTCCCAAGGGCAGGGTGCTCCATTCAGAGAAACGGCCTTCAGGGAAATCAGATATTTTCCCAAACAGGGGCTGGCAGCTTGCCACAGCGTCCCACCCCGCGACAGCCCCATTTAGCACTGCTGGCCCCCACGCCGGCAGCCACGAGAAGCTGCATGCAGCTGACGTGGGGACGGCGCTGGAGGAGTCACACGGACTGCTGCCAAGGGAAGCAGACGAGCCCAGGGGCCCAGCGCCTGCGGGAGAGGGTGCTGCTGGCACCCAGCAACCTCGGCAGCCTTTCCCACGGAGGGAGGGAGAAGCTGGCAGAGCCCCTGCACCCCCCCGGGACTGAGCTGCCCCTGCCTTGTGTGATTCCTCCTGGGAGAGGTCTCCCTCTCCACATTCCTGCCATGACAGTGAAAGCTGATGCGTTAAGAAACATCAAGAAAGGGGTTGGGGCATCTCGCCTCCCTGCCAGCTAGTTGTGCCAGCACTACTCCTCACACTGGAAAATGGATGTGGACCAAATCCGAGATCACAGTTCCCCTTCCTCCACTGCAGAAAAACAACATCCTTTTCCTCCCAGACAGGGATGACCCAGCATGGGGCAGGGCTGTTACAAGTCCCCACGCAGCTTGCAATTACCAGCACAGTTGTGTTGCCGACTTCTGGAGCCAGGACTGACGCTGGGGTGTTTCCTACCTCTCAGGCCCAGACAACTAGCAGGCCCACCCACCCCACCTTAAGGGAAGGCTTGTTCCCTGCCGGGTGCATGAGCTGTCTCTACATGCATTTGCATGTCTTCTGATAGTGCCCAGAGTCGCTCTTCCAAAACCCAGCACCAGGCACTGGGACCCTAACGTGACACTATGATGGTTAACACCAAACTGGGTCCTCACCATGCAGACCCTTATCCCTGTGCACACAACTGCGGGAGAGGCTGCGTGTGGCGATACTCTTCCCCTCACAGGGCAAACAGCATGCATTTGCTCTTCGGCCCCAACGCTCCCCACGCACGCGCACGCACATTTGCACAAGCAGTTCTGGGAGGTGGGTCACCAGAGAGCACCCTGGGCTCTGAGAGCATCTTCCTGGTACAAGCATCCTCCTGGTGCCAGTGTCCCAGGTGGGCTTCTGCATGGCCCTAGGATGCGGGTGGTGCCTTGCTGCTCCTCTGAGCAGTAAAGAGAGATATAAAGAAGGTTTTTAAGAACAATCCTCTGCTTTCCCCACTGTTGCCAGTCTCTTTCACTTACATCAAGCAATATTTAGCTCATCAGGAAGCAAAGAAAAGCAACAGGGAGACTGGGAAATGGGAGCAGATCAGTGGGGAGAGCCAGGGCCACAGGCTGGCAGGGCAGGGGAGAGCAAGCCGAGCCATGCTGCCAGGCTCATGTCACCTCCCACCTGCTTCCACCGGTGCAGGCAGGGGCCACGCTGCTCGCGCTGCCGAGACATATCCCCCCACGCGTGCCCCTCCTGCTCCTCACCCATCCCAGCGCCCAGGGTGCCAAGGCAGGCAGGCATTGGGCTGCAGCCAGGCACAGATATATATATATTTTTTTAAATTCATCCATCTTCCGCTCAGCAGCCCAGTCTCCACATTTGCAGCTTAACAATCAACCTCAGCACTGCAGCCCAGCCTTCCCCCGGCCAGCCACGGGGCACAAGGGGGTGGCGGAAACGGATACCCTACACTGTCCTCCAACTCCAGCAGGTTTCTTTTCCAAGAGCCTTGTGTATCATACGATCAAAATGACCAGGTATTTCCAAAACTGTTTTGTGAGGCCTTCTTTCTGGTTAGGTGTCCTGTGGAGAGAAAGCAAGAGGTGGACTTTTAACACGAGCGGAGAACAGAGCACCACGGCTGCGACCTCACCAGAGCAGGGTGGGAATTCCTTGCCCCCCGCCACGGGCACCACCGAGGGGTTAGTAAGCAGTGCACCTAACCAGGCTGGCGGTATTAGAGAGGGGGTGTGAGGATGGCTGCAAGACCTGCAGGGTTTCTCTGCATTGCCTCCCCCCCACAAGGCACCTCTGCTTGGAAAGGACCTTCCAGCCCAGCTGACAGACTTGGAAGCCAAGCTTCTATTTAGCAAGAGAATGGGCCTAACACAATTTCCCCATGGCTTTCCGATAAGGAGATGACAGTCAGGAGCCACACCTAGGGAAGCTCTTTCCGGGCTTGCTGCAGGCTGCGAGGTCTCTGACAGCCCTGGCCAAGGAAGGTGTCCGTTGGGCAGCTGGGGGCTGCAGGGACCCTTGGCACCATCCCCCTGGGACACCCACGGCTGTCTCCTGCCCACTGGGGTGCAGCCGGGGAGAGCCAGGCACCACGCTCACTCTCAGCCGCGTTCCTTCACAGAGCCAGTGATTTCCACACAGGCTTCCCGAGCATTTGCTGAGATTTATTGTTAAGCTGACAGCCCATTGTGCAAGCGGCCGTGCAAGATGTAACAGGCACTGGCACTGCCGTGGCGCTGTGGAAGCAGAGGTGGAAAGCTACGTCCCGCGCTCCGAGATGTCACAGCTCTTTTGTACCTTATGTCATGCACCTGATGTGTTTCGAAGGGACAAGCCACTGGGCTACATCCTGGCAACCCAAGATGCTAGCACTTTATTAAGATGGAGAACAAGGGCAGGCAGATAGGGATGTGGAGGGAACACATTGCTTAGAAAAAAAAAAAAAAAAAAGAAAAGAAAATCCAACTTTCTGTGGGAGACATGGTCTCCCCACAGGAAGAAGTAGAGGTTTGTTTTAAGTGGGTTCATTTTTTTTAACATTACAAATATTTAGTTTTAAAGGAATGGTGTTTCACCAGCAAAACCAGAGTTCATTTTATCTCCACCCACTCATCATTAATCGACCTCAAAGAGCATTTTTACAATAAAGAGATACAATATTAGTTAAACTAATGACTTACATAGGCAGAATCATTCCCGCAATCTCACCGAGTGCTTAGAGCAAGTAGACAGGCCCTGAGAACTGACAGCACTGGCCAGGGGAGCGCAGCTCCTGAGCAGGGCTTGCACCACCGAAGGCTCCCCAGCCCCGGCAAAAGCCCTCAGCCTCACCAGCCTCCGCCAATGGCATCGGTGAGGCACATGGCCTTGGCCATGAGGATGTGCCACAGCAATGAAAACCCCTCTGGTGCACACAGACAGCAGCTGAGAATTTTCACAGCCAGGATTTGGGGAAGAAATGGAGATGCCAGGGCAGCTGCTGGCCCGTGGGTTGAGCAGCAGGATGCAAAGCAAGTCAGAGTGGCTACTCTAGGGCAGATCCCACGGGCAGGGTGGGCAGGAGGGCGAGCTGCCCACTATGGCCAGCCTGCAGCTTACACCAAACGGCCCAAGGGCTGCGGGACCACACAGGCACTGGGACCTCCTCACTGTGGGGAGATGCCGACACTTGACGTTTTGGCAATGGATTATGACCAGAGGAATTTGAAGAGGAGACCAAGATGGTAGAACAGGTTAACTCTGGGCACATCAGCTAGGTTTTGGCTGTTTCCAGCTTTGAACGCTTTTCCTCCCTCCTCTAGTCTCCCCAAGTCTCAAGTTGCCTCCTCCACAGCAGCACCTCAGTAGCAGGAGGTGCAAAAGGAAAGGCATCGGTGGTGCCAGCAAGGAGAGCTGAAGCAGGCACAAGCTGCACAAGCAGGAAAAGAGGCAGGGGAAAAGATGGCTCCAGCGGCAAAGCTGGGACCAGCAAGGCAGAGCAGGACACAGAGGGTGGCGATGGAAACCCAGCGCTGCAGCAAGGCAGGCAGCCTGGGCTCCGCAGAGGTGGAGTGCTCTGGGCTCTGCAGAGATGGAGTGCTTGAAGGCACCAGGAGAGGCAGGATCCAACTGCCCCAGTAGAGGCATGGTGCTCTGAGGGGACACTGAGCAGGAGGCAGGGAAAAGCAAGTTCCAGGGTGAGACGTGGTGGACTGAATACTTGGACAGAAGCTCTTGGGCGCTGCTCAAGAAAAAAGGCACCAAAGAGCCATCAGCACCAGTCTTGGGCAGGAAAGCAGGTCTCCAAATGGAGTTTGGCAGTGAAAGCGAGGAGAAAGTTGCAAAGTCTATCCCACCAAAGTAACAGGGACACCAGAAGAAAAAAAAAAAAAGCCCTTGCAAAGCAAGGAATAAGAGGTATAGGGGAAACTGGAGGACATCAGACCACATGTAAAAATGGAAAGAGACAAGACAGCAAAAGAAATCCACCAACATCCTCCAGCCCCTAAGAGGCAGGTGTGACGCAGGCTGCGGGGGACCAAGGCAGCAGGGAGCTGTTGGCACAGGATGAGCCAAGAGGGTTGCGGTAAGACCGCAAGGGCTCACAGGAAAGGATGCAGATGATGCCCCATAGTATCAATGCAAGACACAAGGAGTTGGGGAAGGAGGGGCAGGAAGAGACAAGAGAACGGCCAAAGTGATATGAAAGCAAAGCTGATGGATTTAATGAAGGCATGGAGGTGTCTCCACCGGTACGGCAACACTAATTACAAGGATGTGGCACCGAGATATGATGGCAGCAAATAATTAAAGCTTGGTAAGAGGAAGTAATTTAAGGCTAATAAGAGGCAGTAATTTATCAGGAGCCAACAAGAGTAAAGAGTCCAGGAACAATAAATTCAACAATGGAGTAAAAATAAACAGGCAGAGCAAGAACCAGAGCCACCAGCACGACAACAAGGACAATGCCACAGCAGCGTATAAACTCTACCCACAGATAGAGAGCAGCTGATGGAGGCTCAGATGGAGATGCCGGGCCCCCTCCCTCTATTCAAATCCTCCCTAAATACCCATCTGTGACAGGAGGCCTTTGGGAAAGCATCGAGCCAGCGACCAGGGAAGACACATCTTTTCCAAGTAGAACCCCTGTTGCACTTGTCCCTGCACCTAGCGTCTAGACCAAGAGCTCTTTGGGGCTGAAGCAATCACAAGATCCCCACAGCACAGCGGGGGACAGGGTGGGGGTGGACACAGGGTTGGCAGGGGAGCAATTCCCAGGGACGGGAGCCATCAGTACAGCCAGGAAGGTGCCATTGTTGGGCTTGTGGAGCACAGCCAGCACAAGGAAGAGGCAAGAGGGCTTAACAGTTGCAGCCCCAGCTAACAGGGGTACAACCAGGAACCTCCCTGGAAAGCAAAGGACCTTCCCACAGGAGCAGGGACACAGGAGCCCAGGAATTAACTGGGAAGCAGGAGGAGCAGGTTGCCTTCCCCGCAGCTCTTGCTGCATCTTTCAAGCACCTTCCTAGAGAGCACATAGAGCTTGTTAGCCCTGTTCCTGGTGCTCCTACTCTGTCCAGCCCAGATGAACAGGAGACAATGGTCCTTGTCCCTGCAGCAAGGATACATTGCTCACTCATGCCCAAGGACCAAAGCCAGGCAGCCGGAGGTATGCACCCACCCCATCGCTCCCTGCAGCCGAGCACGACAATCCCAATCATGGGCTCAGGCCACTCAAAGAGCCCAGTGACCGAACGCCAGTGGTCAGGTTTGCTCCAGCATTCCCTGCCATCGGTTGTCCCTGGGCTGAGCCACAGCCCAGCCTGTGCTTAAAGCTGGGGACACAAGGCGTAGAAAGGGCTGCCATGAAATGAAGAGAAACACCTTGAGACACCAGTGCAGGGAGCGTGGGAAAGAAGCAAAAGACGTTCATGTTCATCAGCAGACAGATAAAACCACTACAATAATAAAATTTCATTATGACAGCTAAGGAAGAAGAAACAAAAATTCTTTTTGTTTACTGTGTCTATAATAAAGTACAAAGGTATCTGCCTTTGCACTACTGGTTGCACAGGCAGGTTCCAGCCCTGGGTGAGGACTAGAAGCTGCTTATGCACTGCAAGTCATGTTCCAGGTGGCAGATCAGCCCTTTGCAGCATGAACTCAGGGCTCCGTGCCACAAGGTTCACAGAAAACACCCTCCCTGGGGGGTCCTTCTGCTTACCGGAAACAGGGAGAGGGGGCTGCGAGATTTGCTAGCTCACACAGGCTGACAGATATATGAATTTATTGAGGGAGAAATGGGGGGAACATTAGGGTCCTCACCGATGGCCATGCTTTGTCTTTACTAGGCATGGGAGAGTCTGTTCCTTCTCAGGATAGAAACCCATTAGAAAGCTGACTTTTATTCCCCATGGAGCTTTGTTTCTAACTACAAGTTTTCGCTAGCGCATTCAATTTGCAAACCCAAGGGAATAGTATGGGAAAAGTTTCTATTTTTAACAAAAGAAAGTAAAAACTTCTGAAGTAATGAACAAGTCCTGGATAAAAAGATTAATCTTCTTGAAAGAGTTTTGTTGCTTTATGTACTCCTACACAATACATTTTACATACTTATATTTTGCATGCATATATACATACAATTCTCCTACAGAGTACAAAAATAAATTGATCCACATTATAAACTCACTCTACATATGCATGCTTTTTATTCACAGACATGTGTGAGAAAGTTTGAGAAAATGTAAAACCGTACCAGCCTGCAACTAGGGCCAGGGGCAAGGACTGAGCTGGATAACAACTGTGTGTTCCAGGCAGTAAAGCATCCTCTCCTATCTGCTTGCTTTTTGAAGACACTCTTTCCCGCTCCCCTTATAACTTTAAGAGAAGTCCGTCTGTCCTGAGCGCCAGAGCAGCTGACCCAACGGCACAGTTACCTCCTGGGCAGTCATCCATGTCCCGAGCTGAATCTTCCCACCCCCACGTCCGTAAGATGACTTTATTTTATACTGCTGCATCAGAGCATTCATGCCTTAAGCAGCGTTAAAAGCTCATACCAGCAAGACAAATATTTATTTCTCGGTTTGAGTCATCCCCCTTCTTTTGTAAGAAATCTATTAATAACTAAGCATGTTTTATGACCACCTTTTAAAAATGCCTTTACACAATTTCACCTCACTTAGAAAAGGCCTCCGTACAAAGTGCAAGGAGACTGGTGGTGTGGGTCTAGCTTGGGGCTCCCTGCAGCCACTGCCTTACTTTGCTCTATCGTATCCCTGCCTTGCCTGGCTCTGCTTTTTCTCTTCCTGTTCCAGCGGTCATGGCTCAGGAAGATGACATTTTTCAGGGAAGAGGAGTTTGCAGCTCATTTTTGAGGCTTTGTCCCATGGCTGATCCGAGCAGCCTGGAGATCCCAGCAGCGAGCGGGAGCAGCGCCACAGGCAGGGTCTCTGAAGGGAGCAAGAGAGACACAGACCAAACGTGAAGGACTTACAGAAGGATCGTGAATGCCCTGCAGACCAGCCACTGCTCACTGCACTGTTTGGCAGGTTTAGAAAGGGTGAGCAACTCTGGTAACTGCAAGCCCACCCTGCCCTTGGATGAAGCCCTTGGAGGCTCTTTGAGTACCTGCAGATGAGCTTCTTCCCAGCTCTCTGCCTCTGGTTTCTCACCTGGCTGATGGGATTGGTGATTATTACCAGCTTTGAAAGCCACCTGGAAATCTACTCATGAATACTGATAATAGCATGCAACTACCTGGATGGTTTTCCTCAAATTGCTGCTAACCCCCCTTCCCCGCAGAGCACGCAGGCTGCACTGCTGCCCCAGCTCCCACCCCGCACAGCACACCCGGCCACAGTGCCAGGGCAGGGTCGCAGGCAGCACCAGAAGCATCCCTTGAGACCTTTCCTTGCTGTGACCTCACACTTCCAATTCACCTTACAGAAACCCTGCTTTCATTGGCATCACTTACTGGGCTGTTTTCAGCACAGCGGGAGTCCTTGGGCAAGGACCTGTGGCCTGCCCGAGGAAAACAACAAGACGTACCCACTCGGCTCTGAGGGTGTATTTCATGGACATGACCAGCAGTGTTTAGGTAGTCCCAGTCCTTTTTTTACACCAAGCCTAAGTTTGAAGCTTACAGGGCAGCTCTAGGCCTTCCAGGAAAGGTCTCGGCAGCCACACGAGCAACAACTGACAGCCGTCCCAGGGAGCCACGGACCAAAATGATCAGACTTCTACCTCTCTCCCAGGTCAGGCCACTGGAAAGAGCTCAGCACTGCTGAAGAGATCTGTTATTTGGGACCTAAAAGCCAACCAACACACAGCATTTGGTACCATGACCTACCACGGTACCAAACGGTACCTACCATCGTACCGAAAGGTCACGTACGTGCCCGAGACCACCTGAACAGAGCTACTAGCTTTTGTTAAACATAACGCAAAGCACCTCTGTGCTGAATCCACGGGAGGATGTTTCACTCGGGCTTTTCACAGCCCGACTCACAGCCCAGGCAAGGTTACAGGAGCGATGGGCAGCTTCTTTCAACTGTCTGCTCCCCCTCTTAAGGCTAACGCCCCACCTTAGTCACCCTTCCCTCCAGCTCCCTGACAAGCAGAGGGGGAGGGATAAACTTCACCAGAAACGAAGCGGAAACCCAGGGGCGAATCGCAGGCTGGTTGGTGCAGCAGCCGCTTTCTCCCAACAGCCTAGACCATGCCTTCAGAGCAAAGAGCAAGGCTTACCAGGTAAAACACTTACTGAGTCAGCCTCAGTCACAAGGTCTGAAAACAAATACATGCTAAGCAAACACAGCCCAAGACACATCACCTTTCTCCAGCCAGCCCAAGACAGGTGCCTGAAGGAGAAACCAACCCCCACACCCGGCTGTAGGAAGAGCCCACCAGCGTCGTTAGTGCTGCCTTCAGGTTTTTTGCTTATGATGATCAGACCTAAAGCAATACTGTAAGGTTAGACATGGGTCCATCAGCCAACACAACAGTCAGGGAAATTCTGCCAGGAAATAGAGCTGCCTGTATGGGCTTTGTGCATGGATGAGCATTCCCAGATAGCAGGGCTGCCCATCAGGAACAACTTCATTTAGGGGCAGACATAGCAGCAGTCCACCCCTTGAGCAAACTAAACTTCTCTCCTCTCAGATTCGTTTTTCGTCTTCTAGAAAAAAATGTAGAGACCCTAAGGGAGGCTTCCTCTCACAACAGCAAAATGCTGGCAGGCAAGCCCGCACTGCCGGTGCGGCAGGATGCTGCTTAGAAGGTGCCCTGGAATCTGGGGGTGCCACTTGCCTTTCTAAACAGTGTCTGCACCAGCAATGCTGGTCCTCGTCCTAATCGTGAGAAGTGAAAGGTAGCACTGTCAGAGGCTGAATGACACTAAACCAGCCGGATGAGGCATCAGCTGCACAACCCTGCCAAGCCATCCATATTTCAGCCAGGACCACGCCCAAACGCTCCAGAAAGGTAACAGGTGACACTAGAAGAATTTGGTTTGAATACACTGAAAGATCAGGTCAATTTTTGGCAGATACTCTAGTTGCAGGAACCTGTTCTTTATCTTCCCGTGTTCAATGTACTTTAATCACCCTCACCTCTTCCCTTACACAGAGGAACATAGACATTTTTTAAAGAAAGGCAACCAGATAAGCAAACTGCCAGGCGAGAAGAACAAGCAGTTCACGTCGTACTTTTGCACTCACTTCTACCACACCCAGCCTCTCCAAGAATGCACTTCCTGGCTACGTTTTCATTTTCTGATAAAAATACAAAATGAGCAATGAATGTGGGAAATGTACTTTTTCCATCCCCAGGAGCAGAACTCATTTCTTGTAAATCGCGGATTGCCACCTTCCACAACTCCAACCAGATGAGTAGCCCACAAAAATCAAAAAGCAACCCTTTCCTGAGGTTTGGCTTACTTAGACAAACAAATCAGAAACATCCTGGGAACAAAGCTCCATGTGTTTTAACACCCTTACTCAGACCCAAGCCAGGCTCTGCTGCCTCTGTTCCAGCAGGAGAAAGAAATGGTGTGCCTGCCTCCACATCAGCAAAAGCTATCTGGCACTTGCCCAGCACCGTAAGTTTTCAAGTAAATGCTATTAGACTGCTAAATATTTAATGTCACTTGCCCTTCAGTAAAAAGGGACAGTTTCTAACTACTAGCTCTGTCAGATATGCTAGAACTTCCCAATGTCACAGCGGAGAAACACGAGTGTTACACTCCGAGTAGGGATGCTTTCTTGTGAAATTGCTTACTGACCTCTTGAGTCAATGAAATTAGGGTCTAGACGGATTCATTAGCTTCAAACCCTTCAGTCTCCCCTTTGGGATTTTCTAACTTGGAGTGCCCCTTCCAGAAGGGCACAAGTGCTGCTGAGCCCCCCGCGCGGCTGGCTGAAGGGCTCCCACCCGCAGAACATCCCCATGCCCAGCACCACCGCACGCCTGCCTGCACGCTGCTGCCCTCTGAGCCAGGGCACCCGGGAAGGAGCACCAGGCAGGCCAGCGGGCCGCTCTCAAGGGCCACAGTAGCTCAGCAGCAGTTCTTTTTGCTGTGTGATCACCTCACAAGAAAAAAAAAAAACGGAAATGAAGGGGAAACAGCACTATCAGACTCCTCATACATAAAAAAACAACCCACACCCAAACCTAAGGCAGGGTGTCACCTGCAGCAAGAGGTGCAGATGACAGCATCTTCAGAGTCTAGTCCCAATTAGCCATTCATGTAAAGAGGTGGCACTTCATCTTTGCATACCCTAGCTAGAAACTCAACTCCATCTCCATCATTTCCCATTCTTATCTGCTAAACAACATAGACCTCCTCTCCCCGCCACCTTACCTCAGCCCCAGAAGCCATTTCTGAGACTTCCAGGAACGAGTCCTGCACAGGGCAGGAGCAAAGGATCCATGAGCCCTCCCCTGACGTACTCAACCACCTGCAGGATGATTTCCCCATTTTCTTCTCAAGAAAGGTGCAGCCACGCTCAGTGGAGACAGACTGAACCCATGAACCACTAAAAGCCCAACCACAATGATTTAAGGGTATAATCTGGTCCAGCATCAGGTCTACAGGAGCGCTCACCAGCAAGTCCCCAGGGGAGAGCCTGGAGCAGGGCAAGCCTGCCGTGCAGCCCTTCACCCTCCACACCGAGCACTGCGCACGGTGCATCGCATCAATCACTCTCCACGAAGAGGGCTTTTAGGTATGTTTGTGCAGGGAGGACCTGGCTGCAAATACCTTGTTTCTACCACGTTCTTCCACTATTGCAAGGAACCACACCCTGTTGTTTGTTGTGTACTTGGCACCTCCACTGACAGCCTCCAGCCCTCCTGCTGGAGGGGGCAGCGAGCATCATCCCGACCCACGTTCTCCGGCCCGATGTGACTCCGCCAGCCTGCCATACCTGCTGCCCACCATCGCTCTTGCAGCTGCGCAGACCCGGGTTGCTCCATTGCTCCTTGCAAGGAAGCTCCTGCGCACCTCTTCAATCTGGAAACGCTTCCATCTGTGGGGACACCCTAACCACACACAGCAGCGAGGCAGAGGTGGGCAACAGGTTTATACAGCAGCATGGAAGCGCTTTCTTTTCTTTGGTTCCTCTCCTACAGGGTTCTAACACTGCATCCACTTTTCCCCGACTGCTGCTATGTTCCCAGCCCAGTACTCAGCAAGGATCATAAGGGACAGTCCTTCCTCCCACGAGGTCACAGCCAGCTCGGAGCCCACCTGCTCATCCGCCAAGCAAGGACAGTTTTCCCACAGGTACAACCCCACCTGCAGGCTTCCACCTGCACTCAGGTGACTGCTAGCCAAGCAGCAAGGATCAAGGACCAAGGCAAGGAGCAAACAGGGAAAACTATGGCACGGTCAGAACTGCGATCATTCCTTCAAGTGTACAGGGAGAAGCATCCAGGAACAACCCGCAATTTGGACAACCTGGTGAGTACTGGCTCTGCTTGGGGCACATCTAAACAAACCAACACCGCCACAGCACAGTGCGTGACCCAGAACAGCCCAGCACCACCCTCAAACCAGAGAAAGCACCGCACCAACAGCAGGCTGGGAAGACTTCACCCCTCACAAAGGGACCTTCACCAGTCTCACAGTACTGCCATGCCGAACCAGTTTTATCTCAAGCTTGATTCCATCATCACTTGTACCACAGACGGTAACCACCAACATTTAATTAGCATGTTTATTCAAACGCAAGTTACATGAAACCCTTCAAGAAATGTATCACAACTAGGCCTCCACATATCATGTTTTTTCACTTAGCTTGTCTACAAGACATACTGTGACAAAACAGCACAATCAGACTAATTGAACAGTTATGGCAGAGAATTGCATGTGATGCAAAAACAGTTTAAGAGCAAAGACCACACACAGAACGTATTACTGGATTACAGCCCAGCATGGATCATTCAGAAAGCGACAGGAGGAAGAAATTTTCTCCAACAGGACACAAATATACTGCATAATTAGTATACATTTTGCATTAATACCCATAATTATTAAAAAATTGAAAAACATTAACTTCAAATATTACTTGGCTAGCCACTATACCTATAAGGTAAAGCCATAAATGAACTAACTCTTCTGAGGAGGTGGAAAAACACTAAAGTCTCTAGAATCAACTAGAGCCCAATTCAGCAAACTACTTACACATGTGCTTAGGTCCTACTGACGCTAGCGGGGCTTACACACATTTAAGTACTAGAATCAACATGGAGATATTTCTAGCATGCATCAACAGTTAAGCACATGCTAAATACTTCCACTGAATCAGGATCATATTCTTTAAAGTACAAAGTTATATACACACACGCTACAGAAGTCATAATCTTTCCCCCTCGATCCACTGTCCCATCAAAAGAAAAAAAAAAAAGATAAACCTTTACTGGGTATGTCAAAAACTGATACAGTCCCCTGAAGAAGCATGGCTTTTTGTGTTTTAGTAACAGCTCCAAAAGCACGCACAAATTGGTGCTAGGGACAACCTTAACTGTCCTTTCAGTCTTCCAAAACATCAGAATTTACCCTACATGCACCAGTGCAGTATTAAAATTCTATATGCAATTTGCAAGTTCAAGATCAAGTAACTTGTTTCTTCAGTTCATGCCACAGCCAACCGATTCAACCCAAGCGACCAACAGATTTGTAAGACCTATACAGCTGTACAACAATACCAGTGACTATACACAATCCTGCACAAGATACTGGAAGAAAGCTACAAAGTTACATAAATAAGTGTTCAACTTCAAAAATATTTAATTTGTTTTGCACTTAGTATTAAGTGTTTTTAAAAACACAAACAAAAAAACCCTCTGCAATGTTGATGCGCATCAGCCCTCTCAACAAGATTTCCTGCAGAACTGTCCTCCAGAAGTTATCCGTATGGCTGTTTAAACAAAATCAGTCTTGCCGTAGCTATGAAATCCAGGTATCCAGGCAAATGTTCCGTGTACTTGGGAATAAAACATTCCCGTTTGCTCAGAGGAATGATTGCTGGGTTTTGGGGTGGTGATTTTTTTGGTTTTTTTTTTTTTACTCTCATATAACCCACTATACAATAGTGAACAAAATACTTTTGTTTCATAGAAACAACTAACATTTGCCCACGGCAGGCAAATGGTCTATTTACAGATACATTAGGACTGCCTGACTGACAGTGAGTGTGAGGTGCTGAACTCCAAGAAACACGGAGCCTAGAAAGGCGACACCCTCTGCTGAATCGCCTTCCCTTTTAGGATACGTCTTATCTGGAGAAGAGAAAGAGACACACACATCAGTATTCATCATCCTGAAGCAAGCGACAAGCTGACAGAAGAAACCCTAGACCCAGTTCTGCAGTCCTCATTTATCTGAGCCTGGATTCTGGGCTCAGTCACACCAGGATTGATCCAGTTTTGCAGCATTTGAACCAATGAAAGGCAACAGAATTACTCAGTTGCTTAAGTTATTTAGCTTCTGAGGTCCAGAGTCACTTTTTTCCATCATGAATTCCAACAGCTCCCAGGTAAAAGGGATTTTCTTCATTTGTTGTTTAGGCCTAACAACGAATTACACCATTACTAATTATGACAAGAGCAACAGAAGCATGATCTCAGGCCCATACAAAGATGAACAAGAGAAGGGATGCTATCTCCAGAATGTTAAAAGGTTACAAAGACAAAACCTGTCTTCACAGAAAAAAAAAAAAAAAGGACTGAGTGGAAAAAATAAAAGCTATGAGCAAAACCTGTAATTTCAGGTCTTTGTATATTCTGCCCGATCCTGACACTAAAAACCAAAGTTCCCTGAATAAAATGGCATTTGCTAAATCTTTTCCTTAAAAAGCTGCAACTCAAAACCCCAAAGAAACTTCTGGAAAGGAATAAGGCTTTTGCATGGATGGGAACAGATGGGAGCAGAGGGGACCGTTGGGTGTTGGTTTTTTACCTGCTCTCCTACAAGGCCATCGGGAACCAGGTGAACTGGCTGCTCATTCTCCAGGTTTCTGGCACTGGGATCGGCTCCCTTGCGCATCAGCAGGCGCACCGCGTCCAGCTGGCTCACCCGGTACTGCAGGCTGGCAGCCACGTGGAGTGCCGTGTTGCCGTTGTAAGCCTGGAGAAGACCAAGTAACTCCATGAGGGGAAGGCAGGGACATGGGTCCCAGGACACTGCGGTGCCACACGTGCGCACATCCCAGATTACATCTGCATTCCAGGGGAAAAAAATCAGCGTACCTTTGCGTTAATGAAAGAGAGGCAGTTGGGCAGCTCCAAAAAGAGACGAATGAGCTCTAGGTTTGCTTCTTCTGCTGCCAAATGCAAAGCTGAGCGACCGCTTTTGCGATCCTGTGGAAGAAAGGAAGGGTTAAGTCTTTCCTGTAGGTGCTTCACCTACCCAGGGTGAACACGCAGACAAATAAAACAGAAAGCAGAGTACCTGCACAGTGTTGCACACACACGCTTGCACAATTCACTAACAGTCTCCACATACATTGTAACATGAATTATCTAATGAACAGTGGGGACCAGACCTCATTTGGCAGTAAGCTCGCATAGTCAAGGTATCAAATGTTCTATTGAGTAATGGTCTGGCCCAGCACAGACCTAAACTGGACAGGTAAGCTCTTCTTAATTAAAATCAGCAGTTCCAGAACAAGGTATCATCAGCACTCTATTACTACAGATCCCTCAAAGCGCTCCAAACATATCCTTACTTTTAAGGCAGAACCAGCTGCAGCCAGCACAGAATCATTCTTAATCCAGAAATTAGACTGTTACCTCCCTTCTTTCCCCAGGGTTCATTTGCATTGATGATACCTTGCTCTGAATAAATGCAACATTCTCCTTCCACTTGGGTAAATTAGGCTGTGGGGAAGCTTTAAAATTAGTCTGCTTCCTTTGTAATAAAGTTGAAATGTGGTGTGGGAGAAAGGGACACATTCTGCTTCCACGTTCTCTCTGGATCCGACACTTCAGATGAAGCCATTGTACTCACTTTTGCTTCAACAGAGGCTCCCATTTGTATCAGAGTCTTGATGGTTTCCACCAGGCTCTTGTTTCTCAGCAGAAGTTCCTGGACCTCAGGGGAGTGAGGTGGCTGACTGTTCTGCAGCTCGTGCAGCACAGCGTTATGGGCCAGAACAGCACAGTGCAACGCTGTCAAACCTTAATGTTAAAAAGGAAAAAAAAAAAAAAGAGAGATAATCATTAATGAACAAACAGAATACAGATACTGGCCAGCTGCTTGTTTCAGAGGATGGGTAAAGGAGCTTCTGCCCCCACCGAGCCCAGGGACAATTCCTTGTTTGTTAGTCACAGCAGCTGCTCACCACCAGGAGTTCAGTAGCAGCCTGGTGCGAGTTCTCAGCTAGTAGATAATGAAAAATCAATTTCTATCAATTCCTAACTTTTACCTCCCCCAAAACTTAGGTTAGGAAGAGCTGTTACATGGCAAAGAGGTTCAATTAAAACAGTTCTCTGGTGCCAGAGATCCTGGCTGCTGTGTGCACCCACGTACCGCTGGCACTCAAATGTTTTAAAAACAATAGCCAATTACTACCCACACTCTCTGTGCCAAACACAGCAATCGCATGTGGAGGAAGAGGTCCCGACAGGCACAGAATAACCGTGCTTTAACTGACAGATATGCCAATTGTAATGTAATTTCAATTGTAATTGTAAATTTCAGCCTGGCAAAGATACACTCCATTTTATTGCATCTCAACCCAGGATAACATTCACATCAGCAGCTATAAAAATAACATCCGCTAACTCTGTAAATTATAAACTCTTAACTACTCACCATCGTAGTTTGTTGCCTCAAGGTCCACATACTGATTGCTTCCCATAGCTCCCTTTTGGATCGCCTACAAAAGTGGGAACAGGTTTGCATTTAGATCTTACCCAAACCACATGCTGCTTCCTCAAGCCAAGTACAGTCGTAGTGCAGCAAAGCTGCAATAAGCAGTGGCATTTGGAACAGACTTTTTTTCCCCCCCCAGTGAGAGCCTTTATGTGAGACTCAGTCTCACCATAAGCCATTACTGTTAAGGACCCCCAGAGACACTCACAAGGCTACACAGAGGGAACGATACAGGGAGGAGCAATGCTTTCGGAGTTCCCCAAGACAACCAGTACGAACTACTAGCATTAACGACCAGGGCAGAGCTCCACCTGCCCAGTTCTTACCTGAAGGACCTGGGCATGTCCCTTCTCAGCGCAAACATGCAACGGCGTTCTACCCCAGCAGTCTGTGGTGTTGACTTGAGCCCCCAAGCTAACCAAGTCCTGCACAATGAGATGTTGATTGGCAGCCACAGCAACCTGGAAAGCACTCTGCAAACATCGAGAAGAAAATCCGAACTGTTAGTCATCTGATCTCTAACAGGAAAGAGCAATGCCAACAAATAAAAAAGCCTAGCCACCTGGTATTATTGAAGCAGTGATTATGAATACCAGGAAGCCAGGACAAATGAAGCAGAGCACGTAGTCTTACCAGCTCAAAGTGATCCCAAGTAGTATTAATAGCTCAAGGTTAATATTAGTATGCAGGCTAAATCCCAGGGTTAATATTAAATGAGCACTTCACCAAGCCTTCCTCGAGGTCCAGACGTGCAGCAGCACTCGGGTGCACAAAGCAGGTGCACAGCTCTAAGACCCTCACCTGGCCATTGTGCTCCTTAATGTCCAGCATGTGCAGGGCTGCCATCTTCCTCGCAAGAACGTAGGAGAGCGCCCGGCGGCCCTGGGCAACGGCGATGTGAAGGAAGCTGCAGGGAAGAGGGGAAACCGGAGTTACCCCACCAGGTGACCCGCGGCTCGAGCAGCTGCGGAGACCCACACACAGGAGGGGTGCTGTATGCCAGCCCCAGTCCTGCTCCGCGTGGCAGATGAGAACACAGGCACCTGCTCCCCAGGGCAACACAGAGCATCTGAATTAGAACCTTTTTCTCCCCATCTACTAGACAAAAGCCTAACGATATTGTCTTAATTTCAGGTACTTATCAACACCTTATCTACCAGAGTGCTGCAACCCACACATTGCAGCCCATCAGCAAGGCCACACATTTCACCTCGTTAGCAGAACTACCATGCTGGTGAAACAAACATGGCCCACAAGCTGCCTTCATTACATTTGGGTCCACCAAAACCCAGACAGAAACACTCCCCAACCGTTCACATCAGAAACACCATGACGAACAGCACTCACGTGTCACCATCCGAGTCTTTTGCGAGGAACTGGTCTTGAGAGATGTTTGCCAGTTTGTTTTCCTCCTGTTCCACTTGCCACTGAAAAAATGACTTGCCCAGCTGAGTCGTGCTTCTGGCGACGTTTTGGTCAGGTAGAGACACATTCAAAGCAGCCAAAGAGATGCTGCGCTCCAGACTACCACAGACATTACCAGAAAGCAAGCTGAAGCCTGGAGCATGGTGGGCGACCTCAGCCTGTGGGTGGGCACCGGCCAGTGGCTGGAGGGGAGCGGAGATGCCCTCTGAGCCCTCGGAGTCGTTCAAGAGGGAGGAGAAGCTCTGCGGCGGGCAGTACTGCAATTCATGGCTCTCAAAGGTGCTCTGCTGGTAGCCAGGAGACTGGTCACTGGTGGCAAACGGCCTGTACTCCAGTGAGGCGTCTGGGGGATAGCTCTGTGACAAGTCTGGGGTCTGGGAGGGAGGGAACTGGTAATGCTGCGGCGGCTCGAGCATCTGCTGGGAGGTGTGATCTTGGAACACTTGGTATTTCTGGGACGGCGAGAAAGCCTGCGTCCCCGGGCTGTCCTGGTACTGCTCGCCGGGAGAGCCATGACTGGAGACAGTGTGCAGCCAGCTGACCTGCACCGTGTTCAGAGACACGGGGCTCGACTCGTTCTTGATGTTTATAATGTTCTGAAGCAGATCGGAATTGCTCTCATGTTTTGCATCATTTTTATGAGTCTCCTCCACGTTATCCATAGAGGTTGGTGTCTGGGGTGGTGTCTGTCGAGGGGGGGTGGGGGGTGGGGAGGGGAGACAAAGCAAAAACAAAACAAGAAAAATCAAAACAAGCCCCAGAAAGTGTGAGGTATAATTGTATCTGGTAGCTTCTGATCACACAAAGCAAACTGCAAAATAAAGGCACAGGAAAAATTACTACAAGCATACCAGGAGGTGTGGGTGAACATTAGCTTGGCGCTTGAAAGAAGGTCCATCAGAAAGCAGCTCGGGAGCCTTCCTTTTGCCACTGTGACCGAGTATGCTCTTCAGCTCTGCTGAGAGGAGAATACAGCTGGAATACATCTGGCGCTAACCCTTACAGTTCACTTTCAAAATATTACTGCAAGGAATTTAAAAAATAAAAGGGGGGGGGGAAGCATTTTTTACCTGTGTACTGCTCGTAGTTTGCCAGTCCTCCCTGTGCCTTTTGAGGAAAGCCCAGATTATCCCGTCATTATAGTGTCATTTCAGGAAAAAAACAACACAAAATGCAAAAGCACAGGGGAAGCAGCAGCAACTCGCTGCTGTAAACAGCCCACGTACCCGAGAACAGTTCCAGTACAGGACTGTCTAATGCAGATTTAGTTGCTTGCAATTAAGGTTAGAAAAATTGAAAGACTTTATGGAGTGAAATGCAAGGCGCTGTTTTTCTCGGGCTTTTCAAGCCGCTTTTACCCGGCTGCTCACCGCCCTCCCGCCCCCCCCCCCTCCCTCCCCGCCCCGCAGCCCCCCGCCGGGATGCCCCCCCGGGAAGCTCAGAGTCCCCTCTCGGAACGCGCGTCCCCAGACAGAGCCAGACCCCCCGCGCCCCCGGGACACCGATTTTCCCCCCTTTCCCCCCATCCCCCGGCGGGGCCGGCCCTCGCCCCGCGGGAGCCGAGCGGGGACGCGGCGGGCCGGGCCACTGACGCGGGGGTCCCCGCGGCCCCGGGCTCCGCCCCAGCGCCCCCCCGGACGCCCCCCGCGGTCACCTTGCCGTCCTCGGCGGGCGGCGCGGGCAGCTGCCGGCAGCTCCTGAAGTGCAGCAGCAGCTCCTTCACCGAGTTCTTCACGCGTACGCCCTGGAAGGGGCCGCGGTGCTGCTTGCCCCCCGCCATGTGCGCCTCACCTGCGGGGACACGGCCGCCGACCGCTGTCACCCCCGCCGCTCCGGCGGGCGGAGCGGGACCGGGAGCGGGACGGGCGGGAGGGGGGGGGGTCCCGCGGGGCTGGGGACACCCCGGCGCCGCCCCGCCGCCCCCGCCCGGCGCGGAGCCCCCGCGGCCCGCGGACACGCCGTACCTTGCAGCGCGGGGCGGGCGCCGGCCCGGGGGTCCCTCCGGCCGCCGCCGCGGCTGCTCACCGAGAGGTCCGAGTCGGAGCCCGGCGAGCCCGGGGCGGAGTGGGCCGGCGAGCAGCTGCCCTCGCTGGAGTGGGGCGAGGCCCCGTAGAAGTACGCGAGGTTGATGGGGCTGCTGAGCGCGCCGCCGTCGCCGCCATCGGGCGCCGCGTCCCGGCTGCTCTCCACGATCATGGCGGGGCGGCGGCGGGCGGCGGCGGGACCGGCCAGGGCTGGCGGGCGGCGGGCGGTGACTGGCGGCGGCGGCCGCGGCGGCGGCGCTTATACAGCCCCGCCCCCGCGGGGTCGGGCCCGCCGCGTGCACGGGGCGGGGCGGCGGGGCGGGGGCGGATGGGGACGGGGGTGGGGACGATGGGGGATGGATGGGGTTGGGGATGGAGTGGGATGGGGATGATGGGGATGATGGGGATGGGGTTGGGGTGGGATGGGGGTGATGGGGATGGATGCCACCTCGCACCCCACCCTCCAAGATTGGCCCTGGAGGCCCCCGCAGCTTTTGCAGCCCCTGCTCGCAACACACACGAGCCCAAATTTCCACCCTCGTGTGCAGCCGCCAAGACGGAAACCTCGAGTATGGCCCTGGGCCTCCCACCGCAGGCTCGCGTCCCCACGCACACGTACCCTGCACCCCAGGCGTGATGGCACGGGAGTGCTCACCCCGCTCCTGCCAGGCCACAGCGCTGGGGGGGCACACGGGGGTGCGGGGGGGTTGGCTGTGTGCAACAAGTGGGCAGTGGCCGGAGGGAAGGGGAAGGTGAGCGGTCGCTCACCACAGCAATGACTCAGCTCCTTTCCTCTGGTGTGGAGCGTGCAGAGGGCAGGGGCAGGCACAGGAGCCAGCAGGGGTCTGGGTTGCACCACACTGCGGTGGCGAAGCCCCGAGGCCAGCAGGGAGAAGCAGGGAAGCGCCACACAGCGCCAGGACAAAAAGTGGGTGAAACCTGCGATTATGTTATCAATGCTGCTGAGCTACTAGCGTATGCGTGGGGGGCACTTCTCAGATTTCCGCTTTTCAAACAAATATTTCTGCTTTCCTCGTTTCCACTGAGGTCACCATCTCCTAAAAGACGAGCACGCGTCTTTGCCCACAAGGTTGCAGTTAGGTTGTTTGGTAAAACAACACAGTATTTCTAAAGTATAATATGCAAATTGGAGGTCTATAATTTAGATTGTTATGCGTGTTTTAATTGTATTAAAAAGCATGGGACAGGTGCAACATGAAATTATATTAATCAGCTCGTGAGGAGGCAGGAGAGAGTTACTTTGTATTGTTCAAATATTTCTTCCACTGCCAGGTGAAGGAAGGGTTTCACCGGGAATTAGCTGGGCGCTTTCGGCTTGGAAGGCTGTTTTTTGACAGCCCATGCTGAATTGATGCAGTCACAGTGAAATTTGCAAATGTAACCCATAAATCGGAATCAGAGGCCAGAAATAGCGCAGTCTAATAAAGGTTAAAAGTCACTCACTCCCTAATCAGCAGCCATCTCCCAAGCGTGCTTTCTCCCTCATTGAATGAGCCTCTTTATATGTATATATACACATATACAATGTGTGTATGTATATATATATATATATATATACACACAGGTATACTAGGATTTGTGAAACCAGGCCGTGTGTTTTAAACACAGAAGGAGATGGTTCTCTGTTGTTCTTCAAGCCCCGGGCAGACACCTTTAAGTATTTCCTTGCTAAAAGCGCTTGCTGCTCAGACCCTGCAGCCCCTGGGTGCTCTTTGTACACTGGGCCGGGTGGCTGACAGGGCGTCCACAACCCGACTTTCCGAAGCCGAATCTGCCTGACCAGCCTTTGCATTCCCACCCCGCCAGCTGGCCAGGACAGCCCATCATTTTAACCTAGCCAGGAGGGTCTCCAGCTGCTGCAGCAAATGGCCCTTGTTCTTTAACAAGCACATGGTAATGCAAACCTGAGCAGTCTGTCATCCAGAGAATTCCATTTGGCATCATAGTTGCCTGCAATTCCCTTAAAAATGCCGAGATTAAGAGTGGATTTCAGGCCAAAAATGGATTTCTCTCACTGTAGTCCTGCTGGGTCATGGAAGGTCCCTGAGCCACATGCAGGCAGGGACAGGCAGTGCCTTTGCCCTTGCTGTCCAGTAATGATTTTGGAATGGATTTAATGAAGATTAGTCTCTACATATGAACAAAAACTACTCTATAAAACAATTTAATGAGGGGGGTTTTGTCTTAAAAAGGACACAGAATTTCTTTTTCTCTTCTGCTCTAGAGTTTCTAGTCTCCTGAAGGCTGACTTGCTGACTTACTCTCCTTTTACCAAGTAAAAGCCACTTTGGGCAACACTCTGATACCTTGACCCATACTTGTTTCATCTTATTTGTCAAGTTTTCTGGCATAAATGTACTCCGAGTCAAAGCAGATTAAGACAAGTCTAATTCCACCAAGCTCTGTAACAAAAGGCTCTTTCAGAAATACACACACCCATCAGTTGCACAAGATGAGCTGGCACCCAGCAGCCTTGTGCTCTCAAAGCACTGCCATGCAAGTTACGGGTACATTATTGCTACATCTACAAATTACGACTATTAATACTGCAGACCTTGAGCATTTGTTTTTTGGCTCAAACACTACATAACATCCGTGGTGACCAAAATTCCATGAGGCGCCTTTAGCCTAAGAAAATTCCTCCTGCGCAGGGTGGTGACCAAAGGTGCTTGTCAGCTGTTGTCCCGATGGGAAACCCAGCGCAGCCTGTACAGACCGAACAAACTGGGGAGAAGCAAGGTCAGGTGGGCAGGATCGCAGGGCTGTGGTGTCCAGGCGGTTCCAGCCTGCCCTGGCCCAGCTGTGCGATCTGGTGCAACCCCTCAGCCTGCGGAGCTGGGGAGGGCTGAGAGGCAAGCGGGGGGGAGGGTGCCGAGCAGGGAGGAGGATGCCGAGCAGGGAGGAGGATGCCGCAGCTCCTCCAGCGCTGCCCTCCCAGGTCTTCATTGCACCACCTCCATCTCCTGGGATGTATCAATAATGCCAGCTAGCGGCCAGTGTCAGCAGCATGCGTCCCGAAACCTCATACAACTGCCAACAGCCAGATACGCTTATCTTGGTATCTTGGACAGCTGCAAAAATAAGCAACAAAATGCCTTTGTTTCCAAAAACTCTACTTCTTCCCTCACTTCAGAACACACTAGTGGAATTCAAGCTAACCAGGCCTGGTTTAGGTTATACAACATGCTCCTTTACTGAAACAGCTTTTGAAAGGGCAACTTGTGTGCATCTGTGAGCTACTTTGAAGTGAAAATTCAGTTGACAACAAAACACACACACCCCGAGCTGTCTCAGAGCCTGCACTCGCTGGGCAGGGGTCTCACTGCAGAAGTCAAAGAGGCTGGCAGACACCTTGGGCTTCTACCACCAATGGAATACCTAGGCGAACCGCAGCCGCGCGCCCCCCTTTTGCTACCCTCACTGGAGCCAGCAGAGCAGAGATGCAGCGGAGCTGCCGTGGGGCTTCCCCCTGCCTGAGGTCTCCCGTGCCTGTGTCCTGGTTGCACGGGAGCAGCTGAGCCAGGCACCGAGCCAAAGCAGAGTCACGAGGTCTGCCCAGTGTTTGGGGGTTTCTCTGTTGAAACAGATTTCCATCTTTTCAACACCCTTTTTAGCTGCAACCATGAGGTTTTTCTCTCACACCTGGCTCCCCAGCATTTCAATGGCAATAGCACAAAATCAGGCTGAGTGAGAAATTCTGTTGCCCAGCTTTCAGCCACCTCCGGAGCACCCCTTCAGACCCAGCTTTGCAGCTTGGGATGCTGTGGGGCAGGGGGCTCTGGGTCGTGCTGTGCAGCGGCAGCAAGGCAGCCAGACAGCCGAAAGGCAGTGTGCAGCAGAACTGCCTGCCCTCCGCCTGGCGAAGCCCACGCACAGCCTGGGCAAGCTGGCGGGGACCGAGCAGGTGAGTTGAGGACTCTCAGCTTGGAAAAATCTGGGCTGCAAAACTCAAGCAGAGATTTGTGTGTGCTTGCGAGGACATCCTCCCAACAGCCTACACCATCCCCTATGGCTCTGTGCGCGAGCGATCACTGCCCATTGAATCCCTGATGTAACTAGTCCCTGCCTCCAGACGGTCAGCCGGTGCAGCCCAGCAGTTCGCCCTCACGTCCTGGCCCCAGGGCTAGTGAGGGTGCTCTTACATGAGCTCGGTTCTGGGATCTCTGGGGAGAGAAACCAGCTCCTGTGGGCAAAGCCTGGGCATGGTTTGCTCCAGGGCTGCTCCCTAGAAACAGCCGAGAGCGAGACTCTGCCAGCCATCTCCCTCTGTGAGCTTAGTCTCCAAAAAGGCATCCCTCCTCCTCTGCCCCCTCAGGAACGCCGTAGCTCCAAGCCACACGTGCAGCAGCTGCAAAGAGAAAAGTCCAGACAAACAGCAGTTGCGTCCTTGGGGGAGCATGTGGGGCTCAGGAGGGGCTGAGACAGGCTTGTGATGCCATCCCTGGGGCACATGCTGGGCTGAATGCTATAGGGGATGGAGGCTTTAAATATAAAAATACATAAATAAATACGGAAATAAATTGAGCCCAGAAAGCAGAGCATTGCCTGCCCTGTAGAGCAGCACATAGTCACTGTGCCAGGCGTGTGGTGCCTCCTAACTGCAAGTGAGGAACGGGCCGGGTCTCGGAGCAGCTGCGGGAGCAGCACAAACATCCCTTCAGTCCGTGTCTCAGGCAGCAGCGGGGGACAAGGGTCAGCCTCGAGGCAAGGTGACAGAACACAAACTACCAGCAACAAGAACTCAGTTTTGCAACACGTTTCTGGAGCAGTATAACCTTTTTGGTCTTTCTCAAACTGGAAATAAAAATGGTAGTTTATATTCCAGCTGCTTAATGCAAGGGAATATTTGCTGTATGGATGTCAAACATTCCGAATGCTCCAATGGGCGTAATTAGGCTCAGTTTGCTCTTAGAATAGCATGGAGAAAAGCAGAGGTAAAAGCTCAGTAGCTACCGCATCCCTAGAGACTTTTCAGGATCGATACCTGTGTTTGCTTTAACATTTTAGGAGAGCACACATCAGCAGGTTGGAGATGGCCCATGACACGGTTTTGCTCGAAAAGCCAGTACAGAGGAGTCAGTGTTTCTTCCCTCTTTGCTATACTTGTACTGCCACTTTTTTCCTAGTCGTAGGTCTCCAAGACTGATTGTGGGATTAGCCTGAACTTCAAAAGGGGGCATGTATAATTCTTCTTATTAAAGGAAAGCTCAGGCTACTTATTTAACATATGTCTTTTGGGGCTAGCTTCTTTGATCCGAAGAATGCCCTCAATTCTGCTTTTTTCTCCCAGGCTGCCTGATATTAAAAAAAAAAAAAAGAAAAAGAAAAAGCGGGTTGCTCCTAGGCAGGTCCTTTCACACTGTGTATATAAAAGCAGCTGAAATCAGGACAGAGGAAAGGGAACCCCCAAGACAGCAAGTGGTCCAAAGCTGGCCGAGTAGATCTGATTTCTGTACAGCAGTTTCCTGGTACATACACTTTGTGTTTGTGGACATTCCTGTCGATGTACTCACTGCCCTGGTTAGTCACATTTTCTCATAAGGTTACATATCTCATTCATTAGCACCTTGCAGCAGGAGCGCTCGGCTAGGAAACACGCACAAGCCACTGTCATGGCGTGCACACGGGGAGCACATGGCTGCGTCCCCATAGCAAAGGGCAGCGTCGCATTCTGCTGCAAAGCGTGCCATGTGTACATAAATGAGAGAAGAGCACGCGTTCTCTCCTCAAAACGTTTTGCTTGTTACGATATGCTGGTTTAGAAAGGGAGTCAGCGCGGTTTCTCAGCGCTGTTGCGGCAGCTCAGCGTAGCTCTGACCAGGTAAAGCATTAGTTTTCTTCATGACTCATTTTCGTCCTAACTCAGGCGACTGACCTGGGCCACAACCTGTCATTCTGGGCCCACATTTCACTTCATTTTCTGCTGTCAGATGCAGGAGCCTGTGCTGTAAGCACAGCAGGCGAGCTCGGCTCGGGGGGACTTCAGTTTCAGCCTTGCCACCTCCCACAGGCAAGGGCAGCAGGCGCTGCAAGGCTGGCCCAAGATGGTGCTGGCCCTCAGCACTTTGGGACAGGAGCGGGAGGACAAAATGCTTCATCTCAGAGAGATTTTAACCCAGAAAGATATGATTTTTTGAACTGCTATCTACCCAGGACCCTGCTTTCCTAGTCTCTCGATTTACATGTAGGAATGGGTAACCTATCTAAGGCTGAGGCTGCCACACATCCAGGCTTCCCAAACACATGCTTTTCTGCTCAAAAACCTTGTCCAGGGAGATTTTGAAAATTTACCCGCTTCTTACGCATGGCAATCCAATCACATCTACCAGACAGCAGATCTAACTGGGCTGACCAGCCCAGACACCCTGTGCCCGGTGCCAGGTGGTGTGTGGCTCGCCGTGCTGGGATGGCACAGCAGGACCAGCACCAGCAGCAGCCCCAGCCCTGCGGGTGCAGACCGGGGCGTGGGACAGCCCCACAGGAACAAGGCAGCCACGGCAAAACCCCCTTAACACTGCAAAGACCACTGAAGGGACCGCCCTCATCTTGATCTTATTTCACTGTGTTTTCCAGTTTGTAGACCTCAAATACCTGCAGCTCAGCCTTCCATTCAGCAGATAAATTCCAGCTTTCAGAACACATGGCTGCCTGACCTTGGGAAAGTCCTGAAACTCAGCTGCAGAGCTGTGCTCCATTAGTCAGACAAAAATTCAATGAACAGGAAGTTTTCTCATTTAAAAAAAGCACCTAAACAAAGGCAGCCAAGTAAAACTTTATTCTGGTAGGGAAAATGTTAGGTTGCTTCCCAGCAGCAGTACAAAAACTTCCCTGGTGCTGGGGATGAACTGCACATATCAGGGCAGGCTTTATCTTCAGTTAACGTGTGCTGGGACAGCATTGCTGCGCCTACGGGTCAGAATTTGCTGCCACGTAAGTGTCAACCACAAATGTCCCGTGTCTGCATAAACAACATTAAAGTCATGGAGAGGATACCGGTGCCGTGTTCTTTCTTGCTTCTACAGACTTAACAGCCAGTTGCTACACAGTTAGAAAGAAATCCATGACAGTAATGACACGTTTACAGCATTATGTGCATGGTGCACGAGTTAGCATAAAACATCAAGAAAGTTGGAAGCAAACCCTTTGATTTGGTGGGGCACAGTGCAAAGCTCTGTTCCCAGGTGTTGGCTCCCTCCTCCAGTTCTTCGCTGGGAAAAGACAGGGACTGAAGCCAGGCGCATCCTGTCTGACAGGACGCTGCTCTTCAGAGAAGCTAGCCCATGGATGGTTACGTTTCCTTTTAATTTCCTGCCAATTTCTTAAGAAGAAAGCAAGAGTGAAGGCGGCTCTTGTTTCTACCTTGCACGTTTTGTCTCATCAGCTTGCAACTGGGAACGTGAAGAGTCACATGGGGGTTTCTTAGCAGCACCAGGTGGAGTTTTGCCACTCCAAAAGCAGAAGCAAAGCCAGAGGTCGGGCTGCCCGGGTTGCAGCGTGAGGCAGAGCCAAAGGCAGGGGCTGGGCTGTGCCTGCCACACACTGCTCTGGGCAGCCGGGCTGGGAGGGGAACCCCGAACCTTCCCAGCGCCCAGGAGAGCTGCTGGAGACCCATTTCCAGCAGCTGGTTGTTGGTGGTGATGATGATGATGTCCCAGCCACCCCTCTGGGGCAGCAGCAGGGCAGGGTGCAGGGCTGGGGCTGCTCGAGGCAGCCTGGTGCCCAGCCCCGGTGGCAGAGGTCATGTCCTCCCCACACGCACTCTCCTCCTAGCCACTGCCCTCAGCCACGACTGGAAACACGTGCCTTGCTGTAAAGAAAGGCAATAAAAGGTCTAACTAGCCAAAAAGCAATCACTTGCCCCAGGAACAAAGCTGGCACTGGAGTCTGGTTTGGAGCAGAGACATGGCTTTCTTCCCAATGGCCCTAGATGACATTTGTCCCTGACCGCTGGGACCCTGCCTGGCTGAGGGACAGCCCAGGATATCGCCCTTTCTCTGCCCGCTGGGTGTCCCCAGGCAAGCCACGGTGTCCCAGCTGAAAAGACCCGGCTTCCATCTAAAGTACCTCCAAGCCCCCCACCCCGGCCACACACAAGTCTCCAGTGACACCACGGTGCAAACATGCCCCCAGGCCCTGGGGATCTAAAATCCAGACAGCGTTTCACCCTCTGCAGGAAGGCTGGGGCCAGGCTGCCTTCCCCGCCTGCCAGGCACGGGCACAGTAATGAACCGGGGTGCTGCATAACCGACCTCATGTGGTAAGCCAGAGAAACCGTCACCAGGCCATGAAAGACATTTATGGTTTGGTTTAATAACCCCCTTAGCATAACAAATTTTAAAGTGAAGCTTAAGTTCATTAAACTCACTTCTTGCTATTCCCACAGATTTTTGCTAAATTACAAGAAAGGAGGCACAGATCCCTATTTCTATACATGTTTCACTGTATTGTCTCACACTGCACCATGTTTACTCCTGTCCAGTTGAAGCTGGCAGGCTTGTATGCTGATGATGCTCTGTATTTCCAAAAGTACTGATGAGCTGCCAGGAAAGCAACTGTATTCAAGATTTACGAAACACCTGCTCCCACTACAGTGTTTCTTCCACTCAGTGCTCTCGGAGCTTAGCTTCCCATCCATCCATCTGCCCTAACTCCGGAAAGGTACTCCATCATCCACTGAAAAGATTGCTTCAGAGAGACTTGCCCAAACCAGGGAAGCTATTTAGCAGTATTTTGCCCTGGACCCGCTGTGGACTTTCAAAAATCCCACCATCCACTGTGGTTTCTGCACACTTAGACACTGCTCGTTACCTTCCCAAAAGCCAGCCATTCCTCTGTACCCAACCCCAAAACACGCGCAGACTATTATAGCACAAGCCACTTGTGGGGCTCTCAGAAGCAAAAAAATAATTATAAGCCAATATTGTTCCAATCAATTGCAGGTTTTAAGCAATAAAGCAAATAAAATGATAATAGTGTACCTTCATGTCGGAGGAGTGAAGCGAGAATTAGCTCTATGGAAAACGAGCCAGCTCTTTGCACCCACTGGGAACTGATCGTTCCTTATGTCCACGTCTGTGTGAATGATTGAAAAGTTCCTCTGAGGTTTAACGGTATGAAACAGAGAAGCAGCAGCAAGGAAACTTTGCTTTTTCCCCTCCCTCGCAAAAGTCCTTCTTACTCTGGCTTTCTGGTTACAGGAAAAAAAAAAAAAAAATATATATATATAAAAAAAGAAAGACACCCTACACAACCCCCTGCCAGCTGAGTGCCCAGGGGGCTGGTTTTATTGTGGCGGGTCACACGCCACTTATCTCTCAGCCCTGATGAAGCGGCAGGGGGATGTTATGACATGTGAGAGGAAGCGGCAGGGTGGAGGAGGGCGGTGTGAGCGTGGCTCCCTGGACTTTTTCTTCGTGGTGGAATTTCCCAGGCGGGGTGAGCCCTGGCAGGGACATTCCCCTGCCAAAGGGGCTGGCAGGAAACCCCAGGCTGGCGTAACGCTGCCAAAAACGGGTCTGGAAGGTGCTGATGTGAGATTCACAGCAAGAACAGCGAAAAAGGGCAGTACAACAAAGGGGTGAAGAGAAACCCGTGCGAGGCGGTGGGCGTTCTCTCCTGACCGGGGCAGGGTTCCCCCAGCTGCCCCCCTCCTGCCCGCAGCGCTGCCGGGGTGGCCAGGGCAGCCAAGCTGCATCCCACAGCGCTGGCCTGCCCGGGCGCTGCAGGTTGCCCCGGGCCAGCAGGAGCCCACCGAGCAGCAACGGTGATGCAGCATCCCACAGGCGAACGAGCCGCTCCAGGCGTCGGGAGGCAGAGGAGGGCAAAGCCTGCTCCTTGGGACTGCCTGGGTTTCAGTGGGGTTTGCTCCCAGAAGGGCTGGGATGAGTTTCCCAGAAGCTGGTGTCGTGCTGACACCTCCATACCGCCAGAAGCCTGATTAAAGTAGGGGCGAGCACTGGAAAAAACCAAACTGACAAGAAAAAGTACTCCCCTTGCTCACAGACAGAGCAGATGTAAAATAGCCACCTGCTCCAGGCAGTACCATAACCTTCAGCGTGGAAGAAGTTTCCAGGATTTTCCTAAAAGGTGAGCAGATCCATCCGAATCATACTTGCCCTTCTCCTCCTTTCAGCAGCAGCATGGGCCGGGATTCACTGTGCTCATCAAAGGTGGGGAGCAAGCACAGGACACCCAGGTCCCCTCGGAGCCAACACCCCTGGGCTCCAGTGCCCGTCAGGACCCCAGCACAGTCAAGGCGCCCAGCGCATGGCACGGAGCCACGGAGCCATGGAGCCCCTGCCCCTTGCGCCCCCCGTGCCTCCCACAGCCGAGCGCAGACCTTACAGACAAACCAAAAGCCCACCAAGCTTCACCCCCACGTCAGCCCTGCCTCGGCAGGCTGCGGGAGGGAGGGAGGGAAAACGTCTCCTTCCCAAAGGTGATCATCTTGAAACCTTCCCCTGCAGGCAGGAAACGCTGCGTGGGCTCCATCTTCCTGTTTGCAGATGTGTTATATCACTGGAACATGTTCCACTGACAATCTTGATGGGCTCAACACTCTTCTTTGAAATAAGGGCGGTTTGTTCCAGCCGGGGCTGTTACTTGGTCCTTTGCGCACCAAAGGCTGGCGGTGCCCCAGGTCTGGCATCGGCACCGTGCCCGGGCCAGACCCCTGCCCTGCTCTCTCCCACTGCAGAGCAACATGCGCAGCCGTCAGGGACCTCTGGGTGCCTTCACGAGGGACTGAGGTGTGTCAGCAAAACGAGGAGGCTGCAGCATCCGTGCACAGGGGCACGGGTGGCCCAACACCACGGGCAGTGGGAGCAGCACTGGGAGCACCACTCAGCTCCCACAGCTCCCCCACCCCACTCTGCCCAGTGCCACGGCCTCCCGAACCAGGGCAGCTGCGCTGCTCCGGCTCCCACAGCCATGGTGACACTCGCTGTCAGCTGTAACTGCACCACTCGCCTGCGTGAACCAGCGGGCCCTGCTGCAAAGAAAACAAAAATCCAAAAATTATGAGAAACAAACCAGGGCACAGAAGGGCAGAGTAGCATCATCACAGCCAAACAGCTGGTGTGTGGCGGGGACAGGATGGAAAGTCATGACTTTGGTCGGAAATCAAGATCTCTGCTTGCAGCAAAGTTTGCTGTGCAGAATGGGGATGATTGGGCATCATGGAGAAATCCGCTGACCTGGAGAAGCTGTGTTTCAAATTGCAGATATGAAATTGTGGGGACTGGAAGGTACACACATATCGGACACCTTTTACAACAACATGAAATAATTGTAATATCTCTTCATAACTGGAGCTCTCAAATTTTTTCATCGGGTTTTTAACATGGTATCTTTTTTCCGTAACTTCCCCCCCCTATTTTTACTTATCAAAGCAAAGGCAAAACTGAGACACAGCAAAAGCCAATAATAATAATACAACTACACAGGGAAGAAAAGGTAAAGATGAAGCAGACACAGAAGAAACCATGAGAAGGAAGGAACAGGGGAAGACAGAAATAGCTGCTGCCTTGCCAGCAACAAGCGAATTCCCTGAAAGCAGCTGATTCAAGAGAGCAAGAAGGCAGGCGGGGCTGGGAAGCCTGATTCACCGGCCAGGGAAAACCGGAGGGGAGGAAAGAACTGGGCACAGGATGGTGAGAGGGAAAAAACCCTGTAAATTTGTTGTGGTTCTTTCGCCGTAGGTACTTTTGCCGTGCCTCTCACCTGCTGAACTCCAGCAGGCACTTCCAGCCTGGAGGGTCTGTTGCGATGCCCTTTGGAGCGGGTTGCCGTGCTGCGGCGGGGCCATAGTGCCGGTGGCAGAACTAGCCCCGGCTATGGCACCCAACCTGCAGTTGAGATTTAGGGCGACAAGGCACAGCCCCGTGTCAAGCTGAACCAAAACATAACAGATCTCCACAAGCTCTCGCTGAGCACTTGTGAAAAGCGCTTGCTGTTTCCGAGCTGGCCAGGGAAGGGCGAGCGGGGAGGGGAGGCAGGACAGGGGGACGGAGGGCAGGATGGATGCAGGGGGTGGCTGACCCGGGGGTGCCGGTGGGCACAGCGTGGGGCCCTGGCAGACCACAGCCTGCCAAATCTTCCATGTTGCAGGATACACTGACTGGAGACGGACTGTTCTATCCCAGTCAAGTTTACTCCTCTGGATTCTTTTTGAAACTTAGGAAAAAGAAAATATGGGATTTAAGAAAATATTGAGGGCAGAAAAATCATCCCCTGAAGGGCAGCCTTAAGCTAACCTGGGTTATCAACACCTGCATCATCAACTGAATTTTGCTGTGAAGTGACCTCCCATGTAAAAGAGCTTCATCCAGCGGTGCTCGTGCCCTGTGTTTTCAAAACACAACTACCCAGGAGTCAGGAGACACACCACCACCAAGACTACGTTGTGGGTTACATTGTTCTTTTGTGAGTCACCCCAGGTCCTTTTCCAGTGTCCCAAAGGCCTCGTCTGGCCACAGCCGTTCAGGAGGCACAGGTCTGTTGAGCCCACGCAGCTGGCACAGCTGGGATGCAGGGCAGGGCACGCGGCGCTTTCACTTGGGTTTAAGTGATGTGCTCACTCCGCGTCTGGGGCTCGTGCCAAATCACTTGCACACTCTTAATTTTCTGGCATCCTCCTGCATAACCCCTCTCTCCCACCCCGGGCAAAGAAGCCCCTGCACAATTCCCCACACCAGGCTCACAGAGCGGACCAATTATTTCATCCCAAAAGGCCATTGAACATGCCCACAAGAGGCCAGGAACACGAGCAGCGGAGGAGGACGCAGTAACCAGGGCAGGATTTTGGAGAGTCACTGCCCAGATACAAGCTTGGTTGCCTGACGCAAGAGTTCAGGTCTGGGTGATGAGCACCACCGAAAATTAACATTTCAGGAAAGACTCAAAGGTCCAGACTCAGGAAGATAACAAAATATTTCCCTGATTTCAAATACATTGGTTTTGCATTGTAAGCAGGACAGCTGATGCTGGAAGTCCCTTAATACCTTGTAAATTGGGGACGCAGCGCTAAGCTGTGGTGGGATGAACACAAGGAGCCCTGTTCCAACCAGCTCAGTGTCCCCATGGTCTCGGCTCTTTGCCAGCCCTGCCGAGGCCCTGTCCCCCTCCCCACCAAACACTGGTACCACCGCAGGTGGGCTACACACCTTCTGGGAGCCACACGGCACACGATGAGAGCCTGCCCGAGCACTCCTTGTTCTGCTTATAAACGCCTGGGGTTTGCTTTACGAAGTTCCCCCCCCCTATGACACCTGTCACACCTACAGGCAGGTGGGACTCCAAGACACATGGCTCCAAACCAAGTGCAGGGAGCCCAGAACGGTCCCTGGCATGCGGCTGCTGGGACTGGGGTGGGGGGCAGGGAGAACTGTTCCCTTTTTGACGCATTTGGAGAAATGTACGCGTGCGTGTCTCAGCGTGCTGGGTCAGAGGAGTGTTTCCATCCCACGCAGTCGATATCACCTTTGGAAACCTCCACATTGCAAAATCCCCGACATCCTTCCTCGCCTCGGTGTCACAGAGCAAGACCTTTGTATGCTGTTGCCGCCCAGGCCCCGCCACCACCCTGATGCCCCCCCAGCCCACCGGGGGCCCAAGCCCATGCACCCTGAGGAGCACACACGCCTTGCCGCCTCTGCCCCCCGCCCGGCCCAGAGGGGCTGCCAGGCAGGACGTGCCAGCAGCACGCTTCACTTCCAGCGCAACACGCTGGCAATAAGCACCTGTCACCTCGTGGCTTGCAGGTAGCGTGGCCCAGGCCAGGGCACAAGCCCGGCTTTCTCTGGGTGAGCCCAGGGGCAGCACCCTGGGTCGCACTGATGCCGCTTGTCCCCGCAGCAGCCACCATCGAGCGAGGGGGAACAGAGGAACAGAGCCAACACCAGCCATGCTGCAGCAGCGCTCCCTGCCAGTCCCCAGGAAGCTGTAGCTCAGGGATCTTTCCCAGTCAGACAGGCTGGTTTGGCCAGATACGCACAGGGTGTCGACACACGGGGCGATGCACCCTGCTCACTGCTCTCCCGGTGGCAAATCCTGGCGGCAGCCTCCCTCCAAGGCAGCTGGCAAAGCCAGGACCGCGCTGCACGCCCTCCCTTCCCCACGCTGCAGTTTTAAACGCATGAGCTCAAGGATGTCCTGTGGGCCTGTCGCATTGCACAAGCCCCCGAAGGAGGAAGCCAAGGCCACGTACCAGCCTTTGCTACGCACCAGGCCCCTGCACCAACAGTGGGGAGCATCAGCATGCCACCGCACCAGGTCTCGTGCGGGTGCGTACCACTCGCATGGATCACTCCCCTCTGGATACACATCATCAGGAAAAAAAAAAAAGATAAATATCACTTTAAGTGATTTCAGTCTACAAACCATAGTGTGAAGGTTCTACCCAACATACAGCATAAAAACCTAACAGGTCAAAGCAAGGGAATTCCTATGCATCTGTGAAAATATAAAGTAGGGGGAGTTAAAGCAAAAAAGATAAACTGAGACTGAATCAGATGAAACAGGTTAGGTAAACTTGCTCTATTACTAACTTTTTATTCTTTGAGCTTTTTGGCTATTTAAATCATTTTTCTGATCACATCAGGAAATGAAAGACACTAGAGCCTTCTTTGTTTCACAAGCATTTCAATAATACACATGGAATAGAAGAAGAACCTTTGAGACCAAGTTCTTCCCCTAACACGCGGATCGAGCCCTCCGCTGCAACCAGCAGGTGACAGAAGCCTTCCAAACAGCCCAAACACATACTGGCAGCGATGAAGCATGAAGGGATCTGGACTTAAGGAGTAAGTGCTTTGTAAATTAAACGTGCATTTGTGATTGAGGTTTTTTGCTGTTACTTAAACGGTGGTGAGTGGAACAATGTTTTAACCCACACAGCTGTGGCCAAGCCAAAGCAGACCCCGACACCCTCGCCCTTCCCAACAGACAGCTTCACATCTTCGCTTTTGTCACACGCACACGGAGCTGTCACCTGTGGTACATAAGAAGTCATACAGATCCTTTTACTAAAGAAGTTCCCACTTATGAATGCTTACCCCTAACAAGTAAAACAACGCAAAGGGACAATTTGATTCTTGTAAAGCAGAGCTGCAACAGCACTGCACAGCAGGTGAAATTAGAAGTGGAAAACTTGCAGAAAGGAAAACTTCTGCTTTTTAGCCTCTCTTTTCAGCAACAGTTCTACTAATGGTTTTATTAAATTTCCAGAACAAAGAAATCAGCCTAACATGATATATACGAGAAACAAGTTTCTCAAAATGTCAGGTACACTGTCAAATATCAGTCTAATGTAAGATGGGGTTTACTTATTTTATAAATAAATTGCTCTGAAATCTTCTGATAAACACCATAGAAATACAGTCTTTTTCACTGGGATTTGAGTGAGCTGGATTTTGAATTAAGAAATTAAAAAGGAAAAAGAAATCTCTGTATTGAAAAGTTAATAATCAGAAGGCTCAGGCCAAGAATCAAAATACAAAAAGTAATACAATTTCTTCCCTTCAAGTGAAGAAAATGGAAAGAAAAGGAAGACAGGGCTTCAAAAAATGGTGAAATCACTTTTTACGTGTAAAGGCAGATATTTAACTGACAACTAAGTAATTCCTTTCCAGCCCTGTTTCATATTAAGTAACTTGAAAAATAACCAACCTCTTAACCTAAGTACCTATTAAAACCCATTCAGATGCTTAAACGTTTAAAGAAACTGATTTAAAAAATACTTTATTGCTTCTATGTTTCCATATACAATACATACACAACTGGTGCAACTGGTAACAAGATGAGAACAGAAATGAAAACTCATTTATGGTTCAACTGAATGACATACAAAAGCATAGTGTCCCCAGTCTTCACCTTAGAACATGAGCAAATCCTCAGTTTCTCCCTTTCTCCTCCCAGAGCCAAAGAAATGAAATACTGATCCTCATTCCAAATCAGCCAGCAATTTCCCTCAAGTTCATTACCTAAAAGATAGTCAATCTGTTATTAAAAAATTAATATAACGAATACAGTAATTAATCTGAATGGGAGAGGCTCTACCAGAAGATGAGAGTGCTTTGCTAGCAACAGTCCCATTCTCTTTCCCTGAATTGCCAAAACGTTCAGAACCCCACGCTCCTCTCGCCGCCCTGGTAAGCTAAGCACGATGCAAGGCTGCTGCCAAAGGGCACCACAGCATGCAGGGAACCATGCCCCCACGGTGCTTCCACACAGGGTATGGCTTAGTGAGGAAAACCAAATGGTTAGGCCACAAATTAAGTGGTTTCCTTCAAAGTAAAAGTCTGAAGTCTTATTTTCATTAACATTATTTGGATAGATTTGTTATTCAGGATGAAAGCCTTATACTCTATGTATTTTAAAAAACACACCAGGAAAAGATGAAAGGTCACTTTGCATTGTGGTGGCTTACCTTCCCAGAGCTGAATTGGTGTGGTCTCTTTTTAGCAGAGAATAAATTCCCATTAACACATTAAAGTAAGAAATAGTTACCTAAAGCTAATGTACAGGCAGACACCACACGATGCAGCTGTCCATAGGAATTGGCAATCTGGACCGCCTTAATTCCAACTTGAAAAGCTGAGAAAGAATGCCATTTCAGTGTATGCCACTCCTCCCATCCTTTTTAAACATTTCAGAATTGGTAAGTTTATA
Source organism: Falco peregrinus (assembly GCF_023634155.1). NCBI lineage: Eukaryota > Metazoa > Chordata > Aves > Falconiformes > Falconidae > Falco > Falco peregrinus. The sequence goes on along the minus strand of NC_073724.1, from coordinate 1,464,458 downwards.
GATTGATGCTACTGACAGCTTTTACATACTAAAAGCATTTACATTTGTTTTTAAAACAGTTCTCAGTTTAAAATAATAATTTAAAAAATCACCAAAAAAAAAAAAAACCATTCCTGTAACTGGCAGTATTAGCTCTCTGGGGCCTCCAGCAGTTAAGAGCAAAATCCTCCTAACGTAGCAGCAAACCTGGCAGAGTAAAACGTTTCTAAGACGAAGGCATTTCAATTATTCCACTGTGCAGCCTACCAGCCTGCCTTGTCAATCCTCTCTGTTTGCTCACAAAGACTCAACTTCAGCATTCCCCTTAAGCATGATGAGCAGCTCCAGAAGCGCTCCACTACTGTTTGCACATATTTCTCTGTAAAGCCCCTGGTAAAGAAACCTTTGGCCTGAGTGGGACCAGAAATAAGGCAACATGGAACGCTTCTCTGCTGTTTAATTTGGGGGCTGAGTTTAGCCAAAGCTTGTTTCCAAAGCACTACTACTTAAAACTATAGATGGGCTCAATCAAGTTAGCAGCAGAAGATGCCATGCCAAGAGGCCCAAGATCCAGCAGCTCCCACACCAGCACAGCCGCAAATACCATCGGTACTGAGGGCAGCCCTGAGCGTGCGTGGCTTTGGGGAATGATTTTTTTGACCTTTTGTATTGGCAGCAGCAAAGCTCACGAATAAATGATGAAACTGCCAAACACGGAAGGGGGATCGTTGCATGGCCTTGACACTACCGCGTACCAGTCACTGTTACCCGTTGCCAAACATCGTCAAGCCCATTGAGGTCACTTGGCTTCTCCATACAGACACAACGTATGAATGATGTACAGCAGTATATACCAGAAGTCCAGCTTTGCAGGAGCATAACGGAATAGCTTTATCTTACAGGGAAGGGAAACACTTTCATTAGTAAATGCTTCAAGCAGGCGAGCCTGCAACCTGAACTTGCAGGCACTGCCTGAGACAGTGTCTTCACTAAGGTCACAATATACACATTTCTCCATTACAGGTAAATCAAGTAGTAGACTGTGTTATCAAAGCTCAGAAGAGATTCAGTAGTAGAGGAAACCAAACTAAAATACTATTATTTAGCAGCCATCTGTAAACACCAAGGGTGCCTAACTAGGGTGCTCTATTGCATTTCAGCAAATTGATGATGACTTAATACTACAGGTATCTTAATTGTGCTTCCTTGACTGATGTTAATGATTCTGGTGCACTTCCTTCATGTTTCTCATTAGGACTTTGAAACAAAAACAGACACTGTACTTCTCTGACATACGACTGGAGGGGATGTCTCTCAAACTCTGGAGCACTGAAAGAAAGACTGCTCCCAAAAATCTTTCCCAGGTTTCCCACACATTTGTAAGCAGCCAGAACCTGGCAACAGCATCAGTGTCATATGGATTAAGTTAAGCATACAGTGCAGCCAACTAGTAAAGCTAATAACCTGCATGATTTCTTATTGAATCCTGCCTATTTAATATAAGGTGCTGTCTAATAATCTCAGGTATGAACACTAAGGTTGAAAGGAGTCAACCTTGCAGGACGATACGTACGGCCTGAACAGTCAGCTCCTCTTTGCCACCCTTCACAGCCACGCAGAGTTAAGGCCACCCCACTTACAATGCAGGCAAGTACAATAACCAGAGTCCTTCTCCACCACCCAGCATCATTTGACAGCTCTGACAAAGAGCAACTTTACCTCAGCTATAGCGAAAGATGACGTCGGGATACCCATTTGTGCTAAGTTTGCAGAGGGCACACATAAGATAAAAATGCATCTATTTGATTCTTAACAATGACTTCTTTTGGGTGCAAGTTATGTGGCAAGTAATGAGCCAGAGACATCTCCCAAGCATCCACAAAGTGCACAGGAATTCCTGAGAACATTTTCCTCATGACAGAATCAAGCTGAAAGGAATACCAGTCACTGTTAAAGAGGCTCACTTCTGGCCCCAGCTCCTGAACGTTAGCAGTTCTGATGATGATTAAAGTCTTGGGGCTGCGACCCAGCAGCTGAATAATTGATCTCCGAATGTTCCTCAGCCGCCGGATATACACTTCCACAGGGAAAGTGCTGAAGTGGGACCATATCGTTATGGCTATCACCGTGTTTCGCCCACCCACTATGCCATTCAGTTCATTGGCAATGTAGCGCAGCTCACTGCTAAAGACCGTTGAAAAGCGAATGGGTGGCCCATGACAGCGGAACTTCAGTAGAATATTGTGCTTCAGGTCCACAGACATGAAAGGGCCCACGTTCTTTGGACTCCCCAAGTTAAATTCCACCAGATCTGAAAAACCAAGAGCAAGCATTAGTGAAAGACGGCGTAAGAGATTAAAATTGTCAACACGACACTAAGACCACAATGCAAAAGTAGCAGCAGATAAGGAAATCTGAACATAATGCTAAGAACTCTAAAATTAAACAGAAGATGAGCGCCATACATGCAGTATTTCAGAGCAGAGGTTATAGGTGCCGAAATCTGCAAAACAGCACACTTCAACTTCACAAGGCTGTCAACGCCTTTTCCAAGTTTCCCAAACTATTTTCTTCTCTCTCATAAAAAAAGAAATATTCCAAACACACTCTTTCAGTCTTCGTTCTGATTGCCCTTTTGAGAATCCTTCTGGCAGCTTTAGGACTTTGTTAAATTCAAAGATGACTCCAACTCCTCATTAAGGAGTCTCAAAGTCTGTGTTCCAACACATTAACTGCTTTAGGGGGAAGGGGTGCAGGAGGAGTATCTAATTGGCTACTGAAATTCTGTTATTTAAGTTAATAGAAGAAAGGGCCCAAACCCAACCAACAGTAACAGAAGTCATTTGCTAATTGATTCCCAAGTCATTCATGTGACTGGGATGCTGCAAGGCCTTACATGGGCACCTGATGTGACTTTGCTTCCCAGGGTGGCCACCTTAACTCACAGCCACAGCAGCGGTCCTCACTGGTGAAACGTTTCACAAGGACAACCCTGCAGATACCTCGTGGCCCCGTTTCCAAGGCCCATGTCTTCCCAGTGTCTGCTCAAACATTTGACTAACTGCCTTTCTGCCAGCACTTCCAATGATGCTTTGTCTTGCCTCTTCCTTTGTTTTGTCACTGCCATTCAGTAACATCAGTTCTGTGTCCAAGATGTGAGACCTAAAGCTTTGCTAAAGTCTTTAAGGACAAGATCAAATTTAAAAAATAAATAAATAACCTGGGACAAATGCTGTCAGATATTCAAACCACTGCCTTATTGTGGAGTCTCCAAACAAGTGGATTACTTTTCCTTGTAAGCATTTGGTTATATCATCTGACTTGTTAAAATGATGGATCCAGTGTATTCTGGACCTCCACTGGTCTTCATGGTAATAACCAGAAGGGGAAACCGTGGGATCTTCAGCTCTGTCCATACTGCTTGAATCTGGAAGAGAAAAATTCTTTGAAATTAACATACAACAAAACCAGCCTCCATGACCTCTGTGGACATATAGCCAGTGATGTATGAACATCATCCCTAGTTTAAAGCGAAAGAGTATGATGTAATGCATAGATTCAAAAGCTCCACGCATCACACTTCTGTCAGCCCAAGTATTGCACCCCCTATTTCTGCAGCAGAAACCTGCAACTACTGACAGAGCTGGCTGAACAGCTATAGTTCAACCTGGTTTAAATTAAATGTTATCTCTGACGATAAAGTAAAACACAGTAAGTATCTGATATCTTCCATACTTAGACAGAAGCGCTAAATTGTGGATGCTTGCAAAAGGTAGAGAGAAGCACAGGCAGAAAGCTCAGCAGAGCCCCTTCTCCCCCCAGCTGGGAGGGACACCAGGATCCCCAGCCTAGCCAGCCCCTGCGCCTGCCCTGCCAAAGTGCGCTGCCCCCCCCCAGCGCCCAGCCTCCCACCAGCAGAGCCCCTGTGCCACTTGGGCACAGCCCCACAGCATCACCCCACCGCTGCAGCCTGGCAGGACACCACCGACTGCAAGGTCACAACCTGACACCACTCCAAAAAATAATAATAAAAAAAAAAAAAAAAAGAAATCCATCTATGGATTAGCACACACACCCCAACATGCCTGCTCCAGCTACAAGGGCTGGAAGCGTGAAGTCGGAATCATGAGGACTCCAGAGCTAGGAAATGCCAGAACTAAAGCTGTGACTGAGAGTTTTATACGTCCCCTTTGAATGTATGAATTATGGGAGTCTAACGCCATGGGCCTCACACTTTCTCTCTGCTCCCTAGCCCCCTCCCCTTTTACTGGCTGGGGTAGGCAGCCCCTTGAAGGGCCATCAGACTACCCCAGGGAAGCTCTGCTCTGTAGGATGCTTATTTTGCTTGCAAAAACTGCCTGACACCTTGCGGGCAAGGGCTGGAAATTACAGGAAGAGAAGCTGCAACCTCGTGGTTATGTCAGTCAAACACAGACGTATTTCTCTTAGTATCCAGCGCAACACCAGTAACCAGTACGCGGCAGTTCCGTGGGTGGTTAGCAGTTCCCCCTTCACCACGCGGGCATTCAAACACCCAACCTGAGCAAGCACAAAGCTGCTCCCCGGCACAAACACCAGCTGGGCACAGACACATCCAGCTGTTTAACCACTCTTGCAGGCAGACTGCCTGTCAAGAACAGTCCCTGCCCTGTCCCAGCTTGCAGCTCTTTGGGAAAGCACACAGTGCCATGGCCAAAACCGTGCCAGGGACCAGCCTGGCTACGCAGAAGCACAGGCAGCAGAATTCCAGGGCCCAGAAGCATCCTGGACAACACAGGTGTAACCAAACTCTAAACACTCCAAAAAAGAAACTATGAGCATCTTTGAACTCCCATTCCTAACAGGCATTTTTGGCCTCACTGTTACTTATACAATATTCTCCGTGTCTTGCATTAGTAGATCTTAACCTCCCTAGACCTCACAGGGGCACTGTAAAAAGCAAACCACTATTATGTTTGTATGACACAAAGACTGTAAAACTGTGAGTACGACAGGAAAAGCCATCAGAAAATTTTATCTTTGGATGACTGTTTAAATCAGGCAACAGGGGCAATGAAGGAAAAAAAAACCCTAAAAAAAAACAACTAGTAATGTTGACCCATCCAATATACATGAAATAGGAATCTTACAAAGAAAAGGAAAAAACCCTCTGTATGGCCATGTAGTTAAAGACTAATTCATATTGTGAATTCACAACTTCAGTTCGTTTGTTTCTTAAGTTTTGATGTAAAAACATTTCCTTTTTACCTATTTTTACCTTTTAAATTGTTTTTTAGGCTACACATATATATAAGAAAATGGTACTAGAACAACTTTTTGGTGCCTCCCACTAAACCCAACACCAGCATTTCAAACCTGCATATAGTACCATACCAGTTTTGCTCCAGAATTCACAAAGCCATTACTTTTGGATTTAGTAGAAGACAGTGAAAGCTCCAATCTGAATAGTTACAAACCAAGAACAGAAGTAGAAGCTTGTATTTGAGAAAAATAGTTTTAAAAATCAGCTTGATCTACATTTACCCCCCCAAAAAAAAGGTATGTGCAAAGACAGCAACAGCAGAAAATAAATTTAAGTGTGCCATCACTCCTAACAAATCCATACCTCCATGAACATTATACCAATGTATTAAGTTCATTTATTCAGAGACAGTTCTGCTTAGCAGGAATTTCCCTGAGGAATACTGTGCTGTTCCTATCAACCCAGCATTAATCCTCAGGAAATGCAAGCAGGTTTTGATCATCCATAACTCCTGAAGGAAGGGTTATATAATTAAATTTCAAATTTGCAGCAGTTTCTGCAAGGAAATACATAAGATAAAACAAGCAACAAAAAACCTGTCATCTAAGTGATCTAGAGAAAGAAAGGGGGCAAGTGCTGCTGGCCTAATAGCAGCACTCACTTTTTTTCAGTGAACAGCAAATCTAAGCACAAGAAATGCTGTAGGCTGCGTTCTGCTAAGACGTTACTGCTCAGGTCAGGAACTCTACACGTTAAAGTCTCCAACATCTTACAGAAAACCACATCTGAAATGCTTTCAATTAAGAAGTATTTCTCTATGTATCACATTTTATGCAGGCTTTTCAGAGGCATAAAAAGCATGCATGTGGATATGACAAACAAGATAAAACCTCTATGTTCAATTAGTACGGACTGTCTCTTTGTTGTGGTTTTTAGACAGGGTACAGAACAACTCTGTTCTTCTGGTCCACAACTGCAGGTGCTGACATCCTGTGGTAACACAAATGATAGCAATACTTAAATGAAATTATCAAAATCTGTTAGACAAAATTCTTCCACAAAGAAAGAAATTAAGAAAGGCCATAGCTGGTTTTACTCTATGAACTTGAGGTTTTGGCGAGCAGTTACTGTAAGATGTTTTACATCTCTGAGTAAATGCTGGGGGAAAAAAAAGACACTGACACTTTTGGCAAGAGAACAAACTCTTTTTGTAACTATTTTTTGCCAAAAAATCTCATTTATATATGTAATTTTAGACAATCTTGCTCTTAGTAGTGAACTTATACTACAGCTAACACCCAAAAAACCTTCATCTTCTCAATATAAATTTAAAAGTTAATTTCTATTCCATGCTACAAAAACAAACAAATCAATTATTACCTCATGCCTGTTGTTCTTTTATGACTTTAATGATGAATTAAAAACAAGAATCTTAAAAAGTTCACTTTACCTGTAAATACCTTGGGCTTTACAATCACTGAATCAGGTCCACTGGACAGTATTGGCTTTTTGATATTCACATCGCTTGAACAAAAAATAATAATAATAATTTTATTTGTAAAATTCACTGTGAACTTTGAAGGCAATATTAATCCCCTTTTTTCTTAATCCACTTCAAATAAGTACATAGGACTTGCCCTAAGAACTTTTTACTTTAGTTCCCATAGCTGAATTCATTGTGTTAGTTTCCTCAGGACCACTATTACTATTCCGCATCAGAATCCAAACTCTGCCCACACCGGGACACAGACCCGGCACCCAGTTCAGCTGGCCCGGAGCCAGGCAGAGCTGCCAAGCTCTCGGAGCTCTGCAGGGAGCTTGGGGGTCTCCCACAGAGATGGGAAGCACCCGGCTTGTGGAGCACATACCGCCGCCAGGAGACAGAGCACCAAAAGGGCATGCTGCTCCCGGCCCTGCCAGCGCTCTGTCGGTGCTTGTGTGGTGGAAACGTATTAAATCGATTACTGCTTATGAGAAAGTCTTCGTCTTTAATTAGGGACCGCTTAACTTGGACAATGAGCTCAGGTTGCTCAGCTTTAATGAGCAGGTGGTGTTTGTCCTGAGCCCCCTGAACAAGCTGGCTACAAGCAGGGCCATCCAGACAGCAACACTGCACGCAGCTGTGTCACTGTGTCACAGTGGTAAGGGCACCGCGCGCAGGCGTCCGGCCAGCAGCCCCGGCGTGTGCGAACCCTGCGAGGCACGGGACTGTGCATGCCTGCACTTAGCTGAAACACGGAAGTTTACATACGCTAGGTAATAGTGTAAACTATATTTGTTTATAATATAAACAAGTGTAAACTATATTTGTTTACAATAGTGTAAACTATTTTTGTTTTTCACTGAGTATCAAGGTGGGCCAGAAGCCTCCCCTATGGGCAGACGCACCGCACAGGAATTCTCCCAGTTCCCGAGAGACTCCTGGCACTGCCTGCAACAGTGGTCCCAGCCGAAGGGTGGGCCTGCGTGATGTGAAGGTGCTAATTGGTGATGTCTCCTTTCCTTAGTCTCTGTAACGCGTTGCAGTAATGATTCGATGCTTTGCTCCTACTGCTCTTTTATCATATTGTGCATAATAACTAGTGCTGTTTCCTTTTATCATACTGCATGCTACTTTTCCTCTATTACAGCGTAATATAATAAACTGCATTTATTCATGTATTTGACTTGGAATTCATTTCTGCTTGGTATCCAGTCAATCAGCAAAACAGCCTGTCTCAGTACACACCTCTGTGGAGGCAGCCACGGCCTTCAGCCACAACAGTCCCACAGCCTGCCTGGCAGCACACAGCGGAACTGGCAGCAGCCAGGCATCACCACCGGCAGCTCCAGCTTTAGGCGAGGCCATCCACAGCAGCTCCAGCTCCAGGCAAGGCCAGCCCCGGCAGCCCGGCATCACCACCAGCAGCTCCAGCTCTAGGCGAGGCCAGCGCCGCATGCCCTGCCTCTGGGGAGACAGCGGCACCGGCCAAGGGCCAGCCCACGTCACAGCTCCCCAGCAATAAGGTCCTTCAGTCGGACAGCGATGTCCTGAATACAGGAACAAAGCTTATCCCCCTAAACACCATGAGAGCTCAGAAGTACTCGTTTGTGGATGTCGGTGAATCCTGATCATTTTGTGTTGGCCACTACCACTCCTGCACAGCTGTCCCAGGTGTAGAGGTTTAATACTAGACTCTCATTCTGTCCCTCATTGCTGTTTTAAAGAGAATCTGTCTAATGTTTTTCATCATTTAAGAAATAAATTACTTGGAATATCTGTGAGCCATTTCAGTTGAGGATCTCAGAGCTGAGTGAAAAAAAAAAAGAAGAAAACAAAACACAATAAAATTTCCCACTCCTTTTTGGAAACATCACCAATCAGCCTCAGCCACGTTTTACAGGTGAACTGCCCGAGGCACAAAAAATCTAAAGACCGACTTACAAACTTGGTAAGGAGTAGCCAAACCCCAGCTCCACTGGTATTTACTTTTGATTTCTGCTCTTCAGTTACAAACATGCACACATACTTTCCTAATTAAACTATTTGGAGCTGCTGCTCTAAAATCTTTCCTAATTTAAGCCTTCAGTGGACATACTGCAGAAACACTTTCCTTCAACCTCTTTTTTGAACAAGGCAGTAGCCTACAACTACAATTCTGACACTGCGCAGCAGCTAACTTTGTCTGATTTCAGCTGAGGGTACGTACATACAGAAGCAGTTCTTTCCATCTATCCACGCACTAAGAGAAGTTTGTTGTTTTCTTTTAAAATGCTGAATGCAGAAGAAAAAGACAACTGTGAAACTAATCTGCTTTTACATTTCATACAAACATGTAGGGATCGTTTCCACTTGCAAAGGTATTGCTCAGCAGTTTGCTCTACCATGTGTTTTCTTCTTAATTAAGGACTTAAAATTATTCCTAAGATCTGAAAGTCATACTGAGCAACAAGGAAGGCATTGCATCACATGTATGATGACTTTTACTGAGGATAAAAGGAATTGATATTTTGTGCAAAAATAGACCTAAAGCCTGGAGCTTTTTTATGTAGTTCAGATTTGGCCAAAAATACATCTCAAAGCATCATTATTGGTATTGCAAACATAGGTGTGGAAACAGAAAATGAGGAAACAGACCCCCAAACCACCACCAGATTTAGACAGCATGCTCTTGTGACTTTTAGCAGGCGCACCAGTATTGAATTCAAAGCACAGAGAGAGAGAACTACACTCCAAGTTTCTTCAGTTTAAGAGTCCTGGCCTCCTGCATGGCTGAACAGAGGGGAAGAGACTATTCAACAACTGACATCAAACACCTGCTCCTGCAGATGCACACCTCCTCTAAGGCAATCCATCATATTCCACCCATAACCTAACATTTGTCTTTAAAGAAAAAAAAAAAAAATTATTTCACTGAGTACATATAGATTTAACAACATACCTTTGGAAAAAGAGGCTTTCCTCTTGTGTCAGAAGACCTTTCTGATATCCACCCTTGGCATGGCTGATTCGGCTGGCACAGGGCAGTTTTCGAGGCTTATAGCAGAACCACGGCTCACCCGTGTAGAGATCTGTGAAGTTACAGACCGGGAGATCTCCAGGCAAGCAAACATTGCACTCTGTGGTTTCCGAATACCTCCCAGACTTGAATGAGCTTTTGAAGTAGACCCTGTCTGGCCTTTCTTCTCGTAAACGCAGGAGGACTTGGATTGCTTCACTCGGATGGACAAGTGACACGGAAACTTTGACCTCTCCTGGCCAAAGTAAGGTAAAGAAGACTTTGTAGATGCCGTTCTGGCAATCTACAATCCTTCCTGTTGCTCCAGCTTTCAGCAGAGGAGAGTGAATTCGTGCCTGTAAGTAGTCTCCGCCATACTGCTTGGGTTTTCCTTGGAAATTCTTCATGCGAACGAGTACCTCTAACTGATCACCCACCTTGAAGAACCCACTGGGTTTCACAATCACAAAGTCGCTATGTGTGGGATCAGTGCTCTGTACAAAGGCAATTTTGCCGTCAGGGGGTTTGGGCCACTGTATTGCAGCAAGCAACGATTCCTGTTCCGCCTGGTCTCTTTTGGACAAAGTCTGCTGCTTATAGCCACAGTAAGGCTTCCTGGTAGTTTTGGTTGTCTGTGACAGAGAACGCTGGACATTGTTTTCCGTTATCCAATTTGACCCTGAAACCGTGTCATCATCCAGGTGCTGAGGAGGAAAAAGGTTACCTGAAATTGTGCCGTTACATGAAACGCTGTGAATAACAGAAGCTTTGTCAGGAAATGATCCCAAGAATTGGGCTTTGCTTTTTACAGAGCTTTGAAGCTGACCAAATGAAGCAGCTTCACTAGAAGACACAAATCTATTACTCTGACCACAGTCTTTCTACAGCAACAGGCACGCAACCTGTGGTTACTCTGCTCTGGCAAAGAGGCTTTTACAGAAATCGGGTCCAATATTTCCCATGGCAGCATTCTGGCTACCAGTGTATTCTGTGAATACCAGCAAAGTGAAAAGAATTACAAAAGGTTGTATGATTAAGTAATAATCATGTTTAATTTTTTTACTGTAGTAACATTTTAGCCTTTGAGCACAATGAGGTCTAATGGCTACCCAACATAATGCAAGGAAATAGGGTTTCTCTGAGATGTTACACTGCAGATGAAGCTGATGCACCCCTCGCACACGCCTTCAAGAGAAGTCTGCGTTTCCCTGTAAAGCACAGATTGGAATAAATGGAATAAAAAGGAATGCTTCAGGGGCAATGGATTAATGAACTGGTAGGCAACCGCAGAGATACCATCTTCTTCATGACATCACACAATTTTCCAGGTTTGCATTAGGGAAATTTAAAAATGCAGCAATCTAAGATGCCAGAGCTACCTGTTGGATTTCTAATCAGCAAATCCAAACTTACAGCTCAAATATGCAAAAATTCAGCAATGAGTACTTAATTATCAGGTCATGTAGAGAACTTATCCATACTTTTACTTCATAGTGAAGCAAACTCATTTTTCAAGCAAAGACTAAAATTATATAATGTACCATTCACATGGCATCAGCGAATATGCTAGTTTAGATCTGAAAGGTTGCTATAAAGTCAATACTACACATCTGCAATTTTTTAAAAGATCATTGTACTTACCAATATCCTCGTGTTTTCCATTTACTTTCCCCATAATTAACTGCTCAGCAATGTCATAAAATACCCAGTGCTTACATTAAAGCCTAATTTATGGCTATAAACCTTTCTTAATCCATTAAAATACCACCTAGAGTACATATACCTACTAAAGTAGTTTCCCCCCACCCCAGAACATTTCATTTGATTTTGCCAGTGTATTAAAATCATTTCACAGAAATTCAATGTATTTTTTTAGAAGAAAGGTAAACCTAGCAAGCAATAGAAATGCATGGGATTTTGAAGCCCGTTACGTAAGAAGTTGGTTTTGATCAGCCAAGGGTGAGAGGATAATAAGCACACTAGGATGTAGGATGGATACATAGTATCTTCTCTGTTTTAGATCCATGTTAACTGTAAAACCTGAAATTGCAAATTGTTACATTATAACTATAAAATGTGAATTGCCGTGTATCCACAGATAGACAAAATGTTATTACCACAATAGAAGGTTTGCTTCTGTTTTACATATCCAACCGGGGTTTAACAGATTTTCCCTGAAGGCCATCTGAGATAATTCATAATTATTTCTATTTTCCGACACAGCAAGCAAAAACACAAATGTACCACAGCATATCACTTTTATTAATCCAGTAAAGTTCAGGCAAAGCTGAGAATGAATCTCAGGCACACTTCTTTAAATCTTGCCTACATGCATCCTTGAATTAAGCCAAGTTTCTATTTTTGGATACCTTCACAACTTCTTCATTTCACTTGCTTATGCATATACATAACACAGAAAATAGTGCACGGAAGTACTTTTTAAAGTTAGCTATATATTTTGATGCACCCAACAAGCTGGTGACCATCTCTCAGTCAGCAAAAATATTTAAGCATTTTCCTAAGAAGGGCTGATCATGAAGAATACGTGTACTTGATTAATTCTTGTGTTCAGGGTAAGCTCTCAAGAGAAAGTTTATTTATTTTCACTGGTTCTTCAGTGGTCTGTACTTTAGGTCGGTGTGGGTGGCACAGGAAAAAAACCCCAACCTTTCAAATGAAGAAGAGAGATGGCTATCTAAGAAGGCCTTGAAACCAGACCTATCACTGTTTTTAACCTTCTCTACATTTCTTCTGGATTTTTAATCCAGCCTTTCTGTCAGAGGTGCAGATGTCATTCATGGCCTAGCTAGCCTTCCTGCAGTCTCTCCAAGGGCATACCTATGTCTTCCAGTGGGAAAACGTGCAGAGAACACCAGCCCACAAACTCATATTCAGAAACCAGAGCAGATCTCTCTGAAACAGTCCACCCACACAGCCTTTTTAGCAAAGCGCAAGGCCAAAGCTCTTCACTGCAGCTGAGGTCCCGGATGAGCACTGTCACTTCAGCTCCAGCATCTCCAGATTATGACCCATCAAGCAGAACTAACCATACCACAGATATCCCCTTGGCCAATCTTCAAGGCTGGGGGGTGGGGGGAAATCTCTATGAAGGTAAAACCAGAGCTTCTTCAACATCCTGAAGGACCATTCTTTCTCTAACATCCTTGTTCATCTTTACAGTCCTCTCCCAAGCCCAAACAGGACCATGTATTATTGCAGAATTATAAGTTTATGTGTAAAAGTAAACTACAGCACATAGGCTACTTACAGGAGAAAATATTACAGAGATTCCTTTTCCTAGTTAAGGCAGGGAAAGCATCAGAGTCTAATATACCAAAGATCTTTTACCAGAATAGGAAAGCTTTCCAAACCATCTTCTTTTCTTAAGTGCTTCCCCAGGCTCACCTCCAAACACATGCTCCAGTTCTCCTACCCCTGCGGACATTCCAGGTTTGCCCTGAGGCAGACTGATACCTTAGTCTGTCCCCTCGCCGTTTCCTACCCCCGTCTCTCACTGGCATTTCCAAATCTCTCTGGGTCCTGTACGTGAAGAAGTCATACCGAGCCCATGCAGAACTTCAGGCTCTCTACTCTAGTTAGTAATCAAAACAAAATAGAATTTAAATAGGGCAGATAAAGAACGTTTCTCAAGAGTCCTCTTCCTTTATGACACAGACTCTTTTCATTTTTAATACAGTCTCCACATTGAATAATACTTGTCCTGCTTTGCTTATTTCCATATATATACCACTCAAGGTGTCTTGATTTTGAGTTGCAGTTCCCAAGAGGTTTTGTTTGTTGGGTTTGTTGGGTATTTCAATTGCTGCTGAAAAGGTGGAACTCCACCTCAAAGCCCAGTATCTTCCACCAGCTGTAGCTCTTAGCTTGGCCTAGTACATTCGGAACAATTGCTGTAAACCTGCATCCGTACAGGAAACATCAGAGGAGATTCCCAGGAGGCAGGCATGGGGGAGAAAAAATTTCCTGTTTGCCCAACAGAGTCTCAATTTATGCTGCAGACAATATTTGAACCTGAACAAACACTGATTACTCTAATGTCAGCCATCTTATTTTCAGTAAATTTACACTCTAGGTACTTTATCCCTATTTGTTGCCTAAGGCATGAGATCAGTTCACTGTCTTTACAGTCTCATGGCACCGTGTGGGTGCTAAGTTACTCTAAACGTCAAAGGCAAACCTAAAAAGCCATCACCTGACAGACAAATGTTCCAGCAATAGCCCAAAGAAGATGATGCAGTTATCTTTTGTAGGCACCTGCAATTTAGCAGCAAGAATAAAGAAAAAAAAGCCACTTTGTTACATAGTTCTTTTCTTCAGTTCCAGCTGTTTGATTCCACATACCATTCCTTCGTCCTTGCAAGAAACTTCCCCTCTCCCCATACACCATCATTTCCAAGTGCTTTTAAATAGAAGAATTCTCACAACCAAACCCAAAGTGGTTCTGTTGCTCTAAAGGCAATTGGTACAAACATACAAACTCTCCCATATCCTAAAGGCATGATGTTGTTCCTCAGCAACAACCTGATACTTTGTGGAAAACTATTGAACATTTGATCCATCTGGCTGTGTTTGCACAAAAAAAAAAAAGAATATATATATAAGAAAATAAAAAAACCTTTTTTTCTGGTACTATAATGTAATGGTCAGCTGTGGACCTCAAGGGAGGAGTTACTCCATACCAAAAGCTAAATTAAACAATTAGCAGGCTATCAAATATTTTGTGGACAGTTTGATTATTTATTTTCAAAAACAAGGTAAGAAAAGTAAAATTATGACATGGGTAGGGCTGTTGAGAGGGTATCATTAATAGCTTAAGAATTCAAAAGGGAAGCCTGCAACACGACTGGTGAGGCTGCACCTCAAATCCTGGGCTCAGTTTTGAGCCCCTCACCACAAGAAAGACATGGAGATGCTGGAGCATGTCCGGAGATGGGCAGCGGGGCTGGGGAAGGAGCTGGAGGACAAGTCTCCTGAGGAGCAGTTGAGGGAGCCAGGGGTGTTCAGCCTGGAGAGAAAGGGGCTCAGGGGAGACCTTATTGCTCCCTACAGCCACCTGACAGGAGGTGGTATCGAGGGGAGAGTCAGCCCCTTCCCCAAGTAACAAGCCATAGGACAAGAGGAAATAGCCTCAAATTGCACCAGGGGAGGTTTAGACTGATATTAGGAAAAATGTCTTCACTGAAAGGGTGCCCAGGGATGTGGCCAAGTCACCACCCTGGGAGTATTTAGATGTGTAGATGTGGTATTCAAGAACACGGTTTAGTGGTGGTCTTGGCAGCACTGGGTTGGACTTTTAAAGGTTATGACCTTTTCCAACCTAAACAGTTCTAAACTACAAAAAAGTAAAATCCTAATGGGAAAGAGCTGGAAAGCTAGCTAGGGACTAGCTGATAACTGCCTGAGCTTTTTAGCTTTAACCAGCTAGATTAGATGATCTGGGGATCAGAAGCATGTCTAATGCATTTATTTAAACAGTCACCAATGATAAGCCCTCCTTCCAGAGCCTGAACAGATTTGGTTACAGATGTTCCATGAAAGCTCTCTAAGACTTTCTGGCTTTGATCTCTGACTGAAAAGAATCAGCACAGATACCTATATTAGACTGCCAGGGAAGCTATGACAAAGACAGAGACCAGTACCAGAGCAGTTCCATTCAGAGAAGACCACAAAAGGGTTAAAGTTGCATATTACAGCATAAAGATTTACCAGCAACACAATACTTAACTGCCTTTGGAATATCAGATAGGTAAACGTCAACAAAGCCACACAGATACTTCTCAGGAATAGTGGCAAGCAGCAGCACAGAGCAACCACCCATGCTGCACTTTTCACTTCACACTTGAAGCTCTGCCAGAGCCCTTTTCTCTAAGACCAAAAAAATCCCTGAAAGAGACAACAAAAGAAAAGCTGCCTTCTATGTTATACAAAAGTGGTCATGCTAACTCAAACCAAACGTCCATCAAACACAGTATTTTGATTTCCAGTCGCTTTCAACAGCAGGTACGCAGGAAAAGAATACACGCCAAACATGTTGTGATATTTCCTCCTGAAAACTTAATCCAGTTTCTAGCACTTTATGGCTTAAAGACTTCTTAAACACCAGGGCTGACATATTTAAGATTTAGTACCCCAATGGGTTTTTCTTCTACGAATTCATCCAGACTTTTGAATGCAGCTACACAGTCTTACTGCAAGGACCTCTGCAGCTTTGCTGCAGTCTATAAAAAGCCACCCCTGCTCCCTTTAAAATGCAGATGCTGAATTCATTTAATGTCTCCACTAGTACTGAAATAGGTAACAAACACTGATTCTTTAGTTATTGATCCCGAGTCACTTGTGACTTCAGACCTTTCAAACATCTTCCTAACCCTTACCTGAATCTCCTCCAATTCAACTAGATCTTTTTGGGGGTGAGAGAGGATTTGTAAATGTGGGTCATTTCATTTGGGTGTCACTAGCCAGGAGGGGGAAAAAAAAACAACCCAAAAAAAGTCTCTGCAAACAGGACACATACAACTTAAAAGCATAAAACAATTACTGATTGGTTAACATAGATAAAAGATCGCTATAATTTAATGAGGTATTAGGCTAAGCATTATTATGCTCACCCACCAAATGCCGCACCGGACAGCCTGACCAGGCAGGCAGCCAGTGGGCAGGGTCAGCCTCCAAAGCTCCCTGCAGCCCATCCTCGCTGGTTTTAGTGGTTTTAGCTGCCTTGACTTTACGCTGGCGTTACTGACTAAGGCAGTTTGAAAGTACCTCTGCAGTAGCATAATATGGAAAATGAAGAAATAAATATGCAAGTCAGACACAGCAGAAAGAAAAAGGAAAGAGAAGTTGCATCAGTACAGGCTGGAGGCCAGCTAGCCAGCTAACCGCTTTGCAGAAACAGACCTGCGGATGCTAGTGGACAGCAAACTGCCCATGTGTCAGCAGCATAGCGTTGTGGCAAGGAATTCACAAGAGCATAACCACAGTTATGGTTCGAGCACAGTGGTAATTCCCCTCAGCTTGACCTTGGTGAAGGCATACCTAGAACACTGTGTCTGGTTTTTGCCCATACCAGAATATCATACTGGAGAGTCCAGCTAAGAGCCCCCAAGATGATTAGGGGGCCGGATTACATGACAGAATGGAGACGCTAAGGGAATCTGACCTTTTTTAAAAAAAACCAAAAGACTGGAGAAGACCATGAGGGGATCTAACTGCAGTCCTTTTGCTACCTAAAGGGGAGTTACAGAGCAACTAGAGTCAGAAGTATGTATTAAAAGGACAAGAGGTAACTTCCACCTGCACATGAGAGAAATGTTCTTCCCTACGAGAGGGATGCAGCACAGCAACAGGCTGCCCAGGCAGGCTGTGAAATCTGACCGCCCTCGAAGACCATCAAAACGCAGCTCAGCAATACCCTGCAAAATCCAAGCTAACTTTGCAGTTAGCCCATTGAGGAGGGTGTTGAATTAAATACCTCCAGATATCCCTTCCAGTCTGAACTTTCTGCAATTTCAAGTTGTAGCTAAATGCTGCCAGTCCCAACTCTAACCTTACACTCAAAGAGGAATAACGCTGCTCAAGTCCTGCTGGAGAAGAAACAGGCTCCACTTACCTCTAACTGAAAAAAGTTATGGACCAGCACCACAACAGCCAGCACTGCCATAAGCAGGCAGAAGATCTGCAGTCTGCACGAGTCACGCCACATTGTCCGTCCGTGTCCTTCCCTCCCATGTTAGATGCTGCCATGACTTCCAATCACCACAAACGTGAATGTCATTTCGTCTCAGTAGTGCGCAAGAGGATTCAATTGACTTCCACTTCATTACTGCAGATGCATTTGCAAAAATTATATTAAGTCCCCAGAAGGTTATTAGAAGCGAAGTTAAGTTCAACATTGAAAGTACATAAACGGCAGAACTTTGCGCAGCAACAACGGGTACAATAGAACTGTTAAAACTGATTTTTGTGGCATTAATCTGAACAGTACTATTATGTCACTTAATTCTCTAGGGTATTTCAAGGCAAAACCCTAATCACAGAACCAGTCTCACCTGTATTTGAAACAAACAAACAAAAAATAATCAAAATAAGAGTAAGATTTCTTTCTGGCAATCAAAAAACCCACCCACCCACCCTGTTTCTCCATTAGGCCACACTGTCACCATCCAGCAATCATGAGCCCAAGACTTCTAGCAGAAACTTGTGGGTTTAGACATCTCCCTGTTTACCTGATTAGAGATTCCAATAAGTTGTTACAGAAGACTAAGGCCCAAAGTAAGATACAAGATATTTTCTCCCGTTCTCTGCTGGACAGAGGGGAAAAAAACCAGTAAAACCTATCAGTTAAACAGGTGATATCTAACAGCTGAAAGCACTAAAATTGAACTGCAGAATTTTTCTGTAACATTAGACTACATCCTCCCTGTTGGCTTTTTGATTAAAACAAAAAACCCTAAAACATTCCTTTTACATCCTGTTCTTCTATGCAGCTCTAATGGTAAAAAACAAACTTCTGGGAAGAATGCAAGGTGTTGGGGTTTGGGTTTGGTGATGTTTTTTTTAAAAAAAAATAAGATGTAATAATAGTCATGTTTTCAATAAAATTTAACTTTCATGAGATACAGTTTTTGAGGCTGCTTGATAGCTGACCCATTATAAAATCGTAGACTTGGCAGCCGTTGACAAACAGTTCTCACAGCTTTAATGCTTGTTCAGTTTGACTCTGGCATCTTCCTTCTTCTCTAGAGGGAATTTTGACAATTTTGAGACAGTCATTTCACAAGCGAGAAGAGTACCTGTTCCTGCAGGAGAAGCTCTAAACTTGGAAACAGGCAGCAGATGGCAAGGAGAGACAGGCAAAAGACACCAATCTCTTCAAACCCAATATTCTCAAAGCAGCGTTACTCATATTACCATTTACCAAGCGCAGCAACATAATCAAACGATTAGATAAATTCTGTGTAACTTTCTATAAATAGTATAACTGAGAAGTTACACTATTTATTAAGACTACATAAAGAGAGCTGCATAAATTTAAATGAAACATAATGATACATTAAATATCTAAATTAGCTAATTAAATCATTCATTAAATGAACATAGACTAGAAAACTGAAATGTATTACTGGTATAACTAGGACAGTCTCAAAGCAGACCGCACATGAAATCGCTTCACAAGGATTATAGGGATTATAAATCCAAATGCTTTGCTGAGAATTACAGAGGTTGTATTTCTGACTGATGAGCAAGCACTGAAAGAGCAAGATGACCATTAAAGCAAAAGCATCAAACTGACAAAATGCAACACGAAGGCAGCTTTGCTGGAACAGCTCTGCGCTAATGCAAAGTATTAACTTTGTATAAAACATCAACTCGGATTTTAAACACTAACTGGTAACGCATACACCTAAATACATTAAAACACCGATTTAAGGCCATACATGACCACTTGAGGAACAGAAACAAACACATCAGAGAAAAGGGGGATTTCCAGTTTTGTTGCTGAGAATTCTCTTCCAGTCACTGCAGAGCACAGGACACTGAAAATCGATAAAGGTGATTCCCTGCACCAAAGGCGGTTGTGGGGGCGACCCCCACTTACTGCTGCTCAACCCCTCCAGGGTTTCTGTCTGCACCGAGTTCTGAAGCATTCTGTGTGCAGGACTGGAGTTTTCTGCTAAAGGCCTCAAGGCACTTCCAGGTTTGCCATCCCTGAATAACCGATCCGGTTCATGTTTTATATAATGGCAGCACACAATTATGCCAAAAAAGCCCCCTGGATTCTCACCTTATTCTTGGAGCAACCCCTGAAGCCATCCATGCAAAAGGCCAAGGGTAACCTTGAAAGCAATACAGGAAAATCCCCATAAATATATACACACAGACACAATTTTTAGTAACATCTGGTATTTTGGTGGATTGCTTACAGTGACACAAAATAACCTGTCAGTTAAGACTCCATACTAAAATTAATCTTGTTTCTACAGTGATCCACGGATTTGTTAAAAAAATATTTAAAGTTTTTTTAACTCCAGCCCTCTGCCTTTGAATTCTCTGCACCTTATCACTAAGCATTACCCCCCTCAGCATCAGTCCTCCTTACTGCCCGGCTCACTTTGCCCAAGGTTAGAAATAAAATTCAACCCGGTGGCATCTTCATAAACAGTCTCCAAGCTCTCACGCCCAGTATTTTGTTTTTAATTACTTTTAAAATTATTTTTAATGTTTTAAATTGTATTACTTTTATTATTTTTTGTTTCATTCTTTTTAACGTTTAAATTTTTGTGAAGGTTTATTACTATTTTTCATAATTTTTGTTTTGTTTTATTCATTTTTTATTTTTATCTATTTTTTTTCTTTTTTATAATTTTATCTTTTATTGTCATTATCCCCCCAGCGCTGGCAGGGCGGCCGCTGGCAGCGCCCCCTGGGGCCGCCCGAGCCCAGGGTCGGGGCCGGGGCTGCTGCCGGAGCCGCCCGCACCCAGCCCCGCTGCGGGAGCGGGCCCCACCGCGGCGCGGCCGCCCCGACCCAAACCCCGGCCCCGGCCCCGGCCCGGCAGCCCGGGCGTGCGGCCGGCGGGAGCCTGAGCGGGACCCCCGCCTGCCGGCCCCCCACCGGGGCCCCTCACCTCAGCCGGCCGCGTCCCCCGCCGCAGCCGCTCCCCGGGGCCGGCCCCCAGGGGCTCGCCGGGTGACTGCCGGCCCCGCCGCCCGCGCCCCGCCTCCCGGGCCCGCCCCGCCGCCGCGCCCGGACCCCCCCCGCCCCGGCCCGGCAGGCGAGCGCAGGCCGCTGCCGCAGGGCCGGCCGGCTGCGCGGCGAGGGCGGCGCCCGACGGGGCGAGGCGGTGCCGCAGGGCAGGGCCCGGGGCCGGCGGAGCCGCAGCCGCCATGTGCCGAGCCGGGCCGCTGCCTTGCCGGGGCCGCGCTGCCAGCGCCCCCGCCGGCCCACCGCCTGCGCCAGCCCGCTGCCGCGCAGGCCCGCCGCACGCGCTCCCTCCCCGGGGGGCCGCGTTACCACGGGGACGGCTCCCTCCCGGGGCAGGGCCGAGCCCCGCGGGGGCGGCCGATGGCGGCCTGGGCGGCCCTGGCGGCGGCGCGGTGGGCGCTCCCCGCTGGCTGCGGGCCCCGCTCCCCCGGCCCGGCGCACCGCACCGAGGGCGGCGCTGGGCAGCGACAGGAGCGGGGAGGAATGCGGGTGACCTGCCAGCCAGGGCGGGGGGGGCCGAGGAAACGGGGAGGCTGGTGCGGAGCCCGGCTTATAGCCCGGGTGGCACCGCCGGGCTCCTGCCCGGGCCCCCTGAAGCTATAAGAAGCTGCTTCCCGAGCAGCTGACGTGTGGAATTAAACTCTCTAACTCAGGATAGGTTACAAGGCAGGTATGTTTAATTCACCGGCAGGCATCAGGGTGGATAATTCCAAAAGCACCTGCTGCCCCAACTTCTTTGTGCACATCTGATTTAAAGTATGCATTCATACATAGTCAATAGATGCCCGAGAACAGATTGGGTTAGGATAACTAGTCTACCAAGAAGTCATTACCATTAGTTTCCTTCCATTTGCACTTGTGCATTGTCATGGGAGTCGTTGAGGGTGAAGGCTTAGTAGTCTCCCTCACTCTGAACTTTTCACCTTCACTCTTTGCGCAGACTCGGTCTTGTCTTGAGTTTCTTCCAGACCACAAAACAGGACAGATCCAGTTTTCCTGTCTCCAGGCACAAATGTTCACATACCAGTGTCTTCTTATTGGCACACAGAGCATGCCAGGTCCACCTTATCAGTACAAAGGCCCCCAGGGCCAGGCCTCATTTGCAAAGTCATACTGTGAGCTCCTCACCTCATTTGCAAAGTCACACTGTGAAACTTCATTTTGTACACACAATGAGAATTTTAACTATTCTAAGTTTTCCATATCCTATTAATCTAGTAATTTCTAAGCTTTCTATCACAGTCAGGAATCTGGGGCAGGTACCCATTCATGGGGCACAGGGGACAGTGCCCCACAGCTCACGCACTGGCTCCCAAGTTACTCCTTTATCCACACACGGTTGCATCAACACTCCATACGTTTCCTAGAATAGGCAGCGCTTACACAAATTATTCACATTGCACACAACAGCCTCCACTGCCCACACACAATCTCCCTTGGGTGGCCATCCTCACCCTCCTGGTGGCCTGCTGCAGCACAAGCAAGCTAGCAGGCTGCAACAAGGCTTTACCATTGGTCAGATTCTACTGTCTATGCTGTGTCACCTTCCTTCAGAAGCCAGACCAAACCCCTCCACTTGACCCCCTCCCCTACACTCCTCAGGGCTATTTAACTACTTAGTGGGAACAAGCTACAGCTGCACATCATCCATGTCAATCAACCCACTACCTGTGAGGCAAGGCCACAGCTGTATGTTATCAATGCTGATCAACCCACTGCCTTCATTCCTATACAGTGGTCCATAGGGATGAAGGCCATATGTCTTCCTCATCTTGAACTTTTTACCTCTACTTCCTCACACATGCTGTCTACTCATTTACGCTGTCACTAAACCACACAGCTGGTTAAGGCTGGTGCACATCCCGACAGCTGCTTCCCATCCCAACAGCTGGTGCACATCTCGATAGCTGCTTCACATCCCGATAGCTGGTGAACACGCTGACAGCTGGTGCACATGCCGACCGCTGCTTCCCATCCCAAAAGCTGCTTCCCTGAAGCTCTCTGGTTGGCTGCTCGGTTCTCTATTTGCTCACAGTTACAGAACTTAATTTTTTTTTTTTTACTGCAACGAGCTTCTACCTTCCCTGTTATCAATTTACTGCAAAAAGTTTTTACCTTCCTTGCTACCACCGGTAGCATGGGGACAAGGGCCATCAGGAGCCAGCATGGTGCAGGCATCAGCACAGTGCAGTGCAGGCGTCGCGCAGCTGGGCCCTGGGGTGCACATGGAGGGTACTGGAGCAGCGGCTGGAGCTGGGGATCCCCCCGGGGTGCCAGGCTGGGCTGCAGGGCTGTGGCGGAGCTGAGCCGGGCAGCGGGAGCAGTGCCAGGCCAGCTGCGGGCAGGCAGGCCTCATGGGCTCCAGGGGCCAGTGGCGGCCAGCTTTGGGTTTAGCAGCCTGCGCTGGAGCTGCGGCACTGTCAGCCCCATACTGGCACAGCTGCCATCGCTGCGCACACTGCATGGCTTCGGGAATGCCCCTGCCCAAACCCTCCACCTGCCAGCTGCTGCCTGCGGGGGTGCGAGGTAAAGGCTCCTTGCTGAGGAATGCTTGGCTTGCTTAAAACCAGGAACAGTGACAGAGCAGCTGAAATATTCCTGTGAACATAACACTTCATACATATATATATATATATATATATATATATATGTAGTAACTATATATATATGTATTTTTAAATGCCTACTCTTATCCCCTGCCCCCACCGCCACCGGCCACAGCCATTCTGAATGGGGTCAGTGATCTCACTTCTGCTTTTCTCCTCCACTCCCCACATCACAGCGGTGGTTGCCTGGCAGAGATGGAAAGCAAAAATCTTCACAGGCACCAGCTTTTATTGGTGCTATATGCTGCTGGTCAAGAATTGAAAGCCATTTGGCTGTATAAGCAGAACACTAAAAAGACAGCATCTTGAAAGATATTTGGTATTGATTTTTTTTCTATATATATAGAAAGTCTATCAGTTTAATAGCAGTTCATTTCTCCTCATGAGCCATGCAGCGCGTCAAATTCTCCTCCAGACTCTTCAGTTCAGCGCGAGACCCAAGGCAGAACTACCTAACCAGGGTGCTGGATGCCAGGCACGAGCTCAGCTCTGATGTAGCTGGGCTGATGCTGGGGTGAGGGCAGGGAAGATGACAATGACAAAACTTGTGCTTTTATCAGGACACAGGTACTGCTACGCTCTCCTCTGCCTCAGTTTGCATCTCACCATCCCTCGGTGGCGGGAAGGGGTCCCCACACTACTTCCCCCCCCTAAATTCTCCAGTTACTATCATAGCTCGTCTTGGTGAAGACCTAATAATGAATCAAATGTGCTTTCCCAAGCTCTGATGGTGGTAAGCCCTTGTGCATAAAGAGGCCGTAAACTATTCCTGAACGTTTTCCCCCACACCCTGCAGAAGGGAGAAGAAACCCTGTAAAAGGCCATTTGGTTTTAAGTTCTTTGGATGTCAATAGCTTTGGCGAGGTGTGTTCCACAGGCAATATCTGCATGTCATTAGCCCCCAAAAACTACAGCTTCAGCAGCCGTCACTCCTTACATCCCTCCTGGTTGCCAGAAGCACCCAGCAATTATTTTGAGGTGAGTACGGAAAGACAAATCATGAAAAAGATCAGTCTCTCCTAATATCTTTTCCCAGAATTAGACGCAGTAAGCAAAGTTATGCTGAGCCCTTGGCCCCGCTGCCCTCCTCTCCCATCATCAGTGATACACAATACATTTGCATCCGGGATTACTGAACTGATTTGTAATTATGAGCAGGTGTCGGGGAACGTTTTGGTTTCCCCCTTGAGGCAAACTTAAGGTGTTCATGTTCAGGTATGACAGGATTTAACAAACAACGCATGGGACACTGCAATGTGCACAACCCACCCCATTCCCTTTCCACACACACCTTTGGTGGGTCCCCTTTTGCCCCATCACCCCTGTATCACTTCTGCAGCTGTTTGCCCTTACACAGCCACCTGGGGTTGTCCCCGCAGGTCCTAGGACAGCAAGCTTTGCTCTGAGCTTCAGCTTGTCCCCTGGGTCCAGGCTGTAGTGGGGCTGGCTGAGATGGAATTGACTCTGCCCCCAGCAGCCCTGGCAGTGCGGTGCTCACACTGGTAGCCAGGACAGCATCGGGCACAGCATCAGGGCTGTCTCCAGCCTTCCCCCATCACCAGTGGGCTGGGGGGCAAGGTCTCAGGAGGGGACACAGCCAGGACAGCTGGCCCAGACTGACCGACAGGATATTCCAGACCATGTGTCTGCTCAGCAAAAAAAGTTATGGGAAAGGAGGAGGAAGGGGGGCATTTGTTATTTATGACATTTGTCTTCCAGAACAACCACAACGTGTACTGAAGCCCCACTTCCCAGGAAGTGGCCAGATGTCACCTGCTAAGAGGAAGTAGGGAGTAACATCTTTTGTTTTCCTTCGCTTCCGTGCAAGCAACCTTTGCTGTTACTTTATTAAACTGCCTTTGTCTTGACCCACAAGTTTATTTCCATCTTATTTTCTCCCCCCCATCCTGCTGAGGCGGGCAGTGACAAAACAGCTGGGCGGGCACCTGGCCAACGCACCACAGCCCTTTGTGGTGTCCAACCTGGGGCTCAAGGGACTCGAGGCAAAGATAGTAACTGGAAGAGGTCATGGCCAAAACATGGACTGAATGTGGCTGGAGAGCAAAGAGTGAAATGATGGCAGGGAATTCTTTTTCTTGATGTGAGTGAAGTTTGTGTCATGAATATGTATTTTAAGGAAAATTCTCAAATATGTGATTCACAGAGGCGAGAGGTGGAAAGTAGTGGGTTTGCATAGCAAGGTTTTGGTAGCTGGGGGCTACAGGGGCAGAAAAGCACCAGGCAGCTAGGAATGTGAGAAAGCAGGTGAGAAAGGCAGCTTACCTGTCCTGCTACCAAAGGAATAGCTACTTCATGTGCTTAAGGCTCTCAGTATCCATGAGTCAAGCCAGAGAATCACAGACCAAAAGGACAGCCAAACTGCTGTAGAAACTGGGAACAGGCAAGCCACAACGATGAGGGGACAAGTGAACAAACTCCAGCCCGGAGAGCTCGGTGCTACGGGACAGCTGTAGTGTTCTTGCGAATACAGGCTCCAACAGCACGCGTGCTTGTGTTCAGGTCACGTTGCAGGGGCTGTAAGGAGCTAACGACAGAAGGGGGAAAGGAGAGCTCGGGCTGTCGGGTTCCCCGCATCTCCTGTCTCCCCTCAGGTCACGCCACCTCTGCACACACCAGCAGCAGCAACCTCCCCAGCACATCTGCACACCAACCGCACCGGGAAGCGTGTGAGTCCTCGAGGGACCAGATACCTTCAGCTGGTGCAACGGGAGCAGCCAGGAAGGGACAGCACAAAGGCTACAGCTCGAATGGCCCCTCAGCACAATGCTGACTGAACAGCCCTGGCTCCCGGGCGGCTGTGCCTCCCAACCCCACATCGTCCGAAGATTTTCTGTTGCTTTCGGCCCAATGCATGAACAATTTCAACAGAATGTGCCAATGCTTTACGTTTTCCAGAGCATCCTTCACGATTAAGGCCTCTTGGAAGTCAAAGACTGGTTTCACTTGACATCCTGTGCAAAACCTCCTGCTCTTCCTTCCCTTGGCCACTGTTACCTGGCATGTATCAGCCAGAGCCGCTGTGCTGGTTTTGGCTGGGATAGAGTTCATTTTCCTCACAGTAGCTGGGACAGGGCTATGCTTTGGATTTGCGCTGGGAAGTGTTGATAACACAGGAACCTTTCGGTTATTGCTGAGCAGCACTTGCACAGAGCCAAGGCCTCTTCTGCTCCTCACCCCCCCAGCAGCGAGCCGGCTGGGGGGCACAAGGAGCTGGGGGGGCACAGCCAGGACAGCTGCCCCCCACTGCCCAAGGGGATATCCCAGACCATGTAACACCACGCTCCGCATATAAAGCTGGGGAAGGAGTGGGGAGATGCTCCAGCCTTTGTCTCCCAAGTCCCCATTGAGCATGTCGACACTCCGGCTGCCCTGGCTGCGCTCCTGTGGTTAAACTACAACCACAGGCAGAGAGGCTGCCGGCAAGGAAAAAGGGGATAGCCTTGAGTAATCCCCAAACCCTACCAGAAACGATGTGGTCTGTGTCTGGAGAAGCCAGCACTCCTCAATGCCTGACAACAGGCACCATCGCCCCGAGGGGCACGTCAACTCCGTTGGCCTTGATGCTCCTAGACCAAGCAACATGCTGGATCGCTAGCAAGACTTGTGGTGGTCACACACACCTTTCCAGACCCACAAGTTATGATGGAGCATCACAAAGGGACATACCTGAACACATCCTTATGTACAGGCAAACCCTGTGCCAAGCTACAGCCAGAAAAGAATGAGCTCCCCCAGTGACATGGGTGAAGCCGAGGAAGCCCATGTATTAACGTCTGTCAAGATCCCTCGCCTCCACGGGACAGCACAAAGTAGTATCTCCTTCTACCTGCACCCCACGTGGATGCAGTGTCTCACCACAGATCCTTCACAAATGCAGTACTATGGCTTGAAATCAATGATGCACTGGTGCAAGCTATAATTGGACACAGTGATTTGTGCTTTTGCAACAGTGTCAACACAGTAGAGGAAAGAAATAAAAATCAATTTTCATACCATAACAGCTAAGTGAAGGGGAAAAGTACCTCACCTACCACCTGGGCATAACATTGCATAGAATTAACAGGGAGTTTTCAAACCACACCATCACACACAAAAGAAATTCAGCTTCTAGCATATGTAAGGATTTCAGCCAATGAAATTAAAAGCAATTATTTTAATTTCAACAAAATTGGGTCTGTCCACTAGGTAGTATTTATCCCTTTATTCTCCAACTCCAGCCAGAGATTTTAAGGTCCAATCTTATTACAAATACAGGTCAAAAACAGGCCCAAAAGCAACCTTCAACCAGAGCTCCTGAAGTGTTATGGGTACTACTCCTGCAACACACAGCACGTAACGTTACAGCTCTAAGGCTTTTACCCAAGAGAAAGCAGCACTGCTCTTTTAAGACTTGTGTCACTTCAGCTATGTCTATTTCTGTCTTTCAAATAGCCTCACAGAAGAGCAAGACGAGTCTCACTTAAAACATCAGCTAATTTATTCAGCATAACGAAGTGGAAACACACAGTTAAGAGGTAAAAAAGTGTCTCCTAATCTCCACGTGTTAAGCAAAAGAAGTTGGGTGGGTTGGGTGTTGGGTTGGTTGGTTTGGTTTTGTGGGATTTTTCTTGTTTCTTTCTTTGTTTGGTTTTGGGGTTTGTTGGGTGGTTGGAGGGTGTGTGGTTTGTGCTGGTTTGGTTGTTTTGGTTTTTTTTTACCTTTGGCATGACTATCCTGCAGTAAAACATTACTTTCATACATGAACTGGACTGTTTGTCTGTTGAAGCCTGAAAGATGTTGGAGTAGTCTTCGTTTATTTAAGCACACAGCAGCTATCTGACCAAAACAAAACAGCAGGAGAGGGAACAACACGCTTTGCAATTGTATTCCTCTATAAACCCACAGCCTGAATTCTCTTTCCGGAAAGTTCTGTACAGAATACTGCCACATCTTTTATTTTAAACACAGTAGGGAATCAAGAACATGAAAGAGAGGGGCAGTGATAGAAACAAAGGACTGCAGATCAGGAACACCAGTTCCAGTGCTGTGTAAGTTTCGACTGCCCTACCACACTGACTGTCTTCAGCACTGAAACAGCACGCCATCAGATGCCTCAGCTGCACCAGGTCATGAATGCTAACGCTTACCTTTCATCACTGCCTTGCTTTTCTAAGCTTTCCATCTCCAAAAGAGCCCTCCAAGTGTAAGACAATGACTATGAGCCATAAAAGTCAGGATCAAGTACAAATCAGCATTTTCAATAAACGTACAAATCATTTATTCAGAATTCAAAACTCAGGTACAAACAAAATATTTAAGAAACAAATCCAGAAATGTAAACACTTCTAGAAAATACATGAACTGTACCAATTTAACCACCCACCATTCTTCACAGAAAATAGTGAGAAGCAGAAAGACAAATTCAATGCCTAATTGGGTTTTTTTTCAGATTCTGGTTTAGAGGTAGAATACTACTGTGAAAGGCTCAACAAAACTTAGTTTAGTGGAATTACGCTACAAGTGAATTTGGCCCATATACTTATAAATGTAATGAAGCCAGAAAAGAAGTTCCTTATTGAAAGCTCTCATACAATAAAATTTGGTGTGGCACTTTCCAAGATGTAAAGCACCTTTCCTGACAAATACTGTTTTATGCTTTTGCACGTAAAGGATCCTGTGCTTTTTCCATTAACGACATAAAGAAAGCACTTAAAAATAGAAAGTCCCAACTTTTTGGCAGGCATATAGAAAGCAAGTGTTTTTCAGTAACTTGCCCTAGAAAGCCAAACTGGGGGAAACCCCTGTAACTATAAAAAAAGACTTTTTGAAAGACTTCATGAATACATGATCCTTACTTATTTGGGTGGCACAGTCCTCAAGGGGAAAAAAAAAAAAGTTAATACAAGGTGGAGGCGGGGGGAAGCATCTTCTCCGCTAGCTAAAAGCTGGGGAACTGGCCAGTTTTCACATTTAATATTAATCTCTGCTAAATGCTACAATTCTATTCTCTCAGGAAAAGGTGTATCTGCGTGAGACACACTGTAACTCCAAATCTCCTAAAAAAGTACCAAGCAGTCAAAGGAATGTATCTTCCATTTTTGTTCTTCAAAGAGCCTGCTACAAGTAGAAATTAAGGTTAGTGTTCTTCAGGACAATATATACAAATTCATAAAAAACAGGAACAATCTGCAGGCTCAGTGACATACAAACATTACTCAGAAAAAAACCCCAAACTTATTATATACAGTCTGGCTGCTAAGTGCATTATTTAAATTACTGCATGCAAATAGTAGATCTATGGTTGTTTAAGGAACTGAACTATAAACAAACTCTAGGCTTCTGAGAGTTTAAGGAGGACTTTCTCAAGTATCTGCTGTAAGATATTTGTGTTTTAGAAGCAACAAAATGAAGTTTGCAGTTCTAATGCCTTCTTGCTTTGTGGTATAAGAACACTTCTGGAGATGTAAATAAGATAAAAATCCCAATTTAGACAGCCAGTTCACAAAGACTCAAGCATGACCCTGCTTCTTTTACGGATATGAAAGCAGAGTTAGGCTGTTGTTCAGTACCTTTTAAAAATTTCCATCCTTGCCACAGGTAGCACCACAGAGGAGTAGTCACTACAAAAATAAACAAACAAGCAAACAAAAAACTCAAAAAAACCACCACCACCAAAACCCCCCAAACCAACAAACATTACAGCTGCTACATTCATTCAGCAACTAAATATCCCATTCATTTAAGTGACAGATTTTAGGTACTAAAAACAAGAGTTGTGAACATTAAGGTCAGTTCATGGAAGAGGCAGAAACAGAAATTTACTTACTGTCACTAATGAGGCACTGCTTTGTGTTTTTCTTTTGTAAAGAAGTTATCTAACAGAGGAATCACTACAATCCAAGTACCTCAAAAAAACCTTAAATATAAAATGTGAACAGGCCTGCTTTCATGATATTCTTCTACCTTTCCAAATACCACCTGGAACAGCATCTATCAAATATTATCTGCAGTAGAGAAAAATGCATTCTTGATTACATGGTGGAAGATTGAAATGTGTAAACTATGAAAATAATTAGGAGAAAAGTGAAAGAGCAACTATATGAGAGCTGGCCTTATGGTTACAGATTAAACCTGAAAAACACATCTATATGCATTTCCACCTTCCTCCTCATCCCTAGCTTCAGAAAAGCAGGCAAAAAGAGTAATTTCTGCCATAGACTAGCTGAAACAGGTATGCACGTGCCAACCACCTCATCTGGGCAAAACTAGTGTGCCACAGTTCAGATAGTTCATCTGAGCTACATTTAGCTGGTTTTTCTGAAGCAGATCAAAGCAGCACTTGAACTGTACTCACAGCAGAACTGACAACATTGCCTGACAAACAACCATTAGTAATCTCTTCCATCAGCACTGGAGCATCAGTCCAGCACAAAGTACAACAGACAAGCTTTCCTTCTACAAGTACATTCTTCTGTTTAATAAGAAGCCTTGTGAAATGAAAATGCTGAAAGACATACAATATTAATACAGAAAAATTTCAGATGTAGATTTTCTTATATTAGGCCTTCTGATTCCTTTATGAAATGTCCAACACCTCGAAAGGGAGCAGTGCATTCCTATCCAGGTAAAAGAATATTACATAACTAGATTAAGAAAACTCACACAGACAAAGAGCAAATGTTAAGCCCTATGTTAAATTATGGTATTTTCATATCACAATTCTTTTGAGAGCTTAAAACACACTGAAAAAAAGCCATTTTTTAAAGTACACATCCCATTTGACTCCTTATTTTTCACACTATCCCTGTATGTATTTTAATGGTCAGGATGAAAATATTTTGTGTATATACAAACTAATTACATTTAACCCTGTAAATGTAAAAACTTATCCAAAACGTCTTCATTCTTTGTGATTTCACTATATTTAGGCAACTCGCCTTCTACACATGCAAGATACTTTTCAGAACATCAGAAAAAAGAAAAAAAAGCTTTCCTATTTCACAGCTTCCCCAAAAGAGCAAGACAAAGCTGATTTGTATGTTGGTACACACCTCACTGTACCTTCATAAAATCACTTTTGGATATACAGGTTACAAATCAAAAAAAGCTAACAGTTGACCTAGATATTAGTTAAAAAAGTCATCCTGTGTTTGTATTTGCAAGCTCTAGTAACAGAGGAAATGTCAAGGAACATCTAGGGCTTCCATGAAAAACTACGTTTCACAAAGTTTTCCCCCTTGGCATCTCCAAAATCGGTTGTTTCTTCTCTTTCTATTCTGCAGCAAAAGTGACAATAATACAAAGTAGCAAAATACATATGGTCCCTCAGTGTCTTCAGGAAGTGAAACATTTTTATTCCGTGGTCTAGTACATGTCACATGCTAGTACAGCACTCTGCCACGAAAGAGAACTTATTATTACACCTAACCACTACCTCCAGAGTGTAGAAGTCCAATAACCATTGGACATAAATAACTTCTCTCTCAAAATCCAAAGAAAGCCTCTTTAAAGGTTTACACAAGATATTTTTTTTTTTGGTAACAGATTGACAGTCAAGGAGCCAAATCCTACAAACTGCAGAGATCTCCAAGCCTGGTGGCCTTAAATCCAAGCTGAGAACCTTCAGAGGACAAGGGTATGATCATTTAGACTACACATTGTTAATTAAATGTGGTGATAGATTAATGCACCTGTACCACTTTCAATACCCAAGCATACGCATGCTCTAACATTCAGTTACGAACAGGGTTATGTTACAAGTGTGTGGTAACTAGACTGAGTTAGAAAGAGCACATTAAGAATCTATGACCTTAGTTGTTGGGCTTTGACAGTTCTTTTTCAAAAGTGCCCCAGAACTTCTTTTTTGCAGGATAGGGAAAAAGAGATGATGGCCACTCTATGCAGAGGCAAGCTTTATTCTTCCAAGGTGAACTACACCACTGGGCAGATGGCTGGTACAAGTCCAATGCACCATTGATGTTCTAAATAAAGGCTATTTTGAGGCCTCAGATGGATATTCGCCCTGTGTCAACCTCCTGAGTAGTAGTAAATTTCACCTAAGAACATAAGTAGACAAGCAGCAAAGCTTTTACAAAAACTATTTTGCATGATAACATGGCCATAAGAGTCACTTCAAAACAGCACTAGTTGATTTTAATGACACTATAGCACCAGAAGTTAACACGTGGATTCAGAGAATTATAATATGCATGTGTCTTTACATTTTGAGAAGCTAGTGTTAGCAAACTACTGAAACACTGGCCTTCCAGTACACATTGCAAAATGCAGCATTAGCAAACTGAACTGACCCCTAGAAGTCACAACATCAACTTTTATTCTACTAGTGTCCATCACAGATTGCATGGCAAATTAGACTTCCCTTGCTGCTTTTGTGGCACACTAAGATATCTGAACTTTTTCTATTAAAAAACCCCAACATAGCAATGGCTAGGCAAGATACAAACCCTGCTGTTTGCCCGGTGTTCAAGTGGAAAGCACAGCCTAGGTAACTTAGCCCATTTGCCAACAGGGGAGAAATAGAGCTTTTTATCCATGTCTAATTAGAATATCAAATACCGGACATACAGAGAAAACACAAAAAACCCAAAGCAACAGAGATGTCAAGAAATAGTTTCAAGTCGTGGCATTTACTTTTAATATCTATACCTGTAGATAGTAGTTGTGATCCATCAAACACGCTAATGCCCCACAGTGACAATAACATCCTTGTGGAGGCAAAACATGTGTCACAAATTTGCTGCTGTAACCCAGCAGTGCAGTCTTTGAAACTGTGTTCCAGATCACACGCCCTTTTGAAATTCTTATTTAGTAAAGTTTGCTACTGGTTCCACTTTGAGTCTTACCTGAGAAAGCAGGGACATCCAACCTCAGGGCAAACAAAAGTCAAAGGTTGCCTGAAGCTCCCTAAAGTCCCACTCCTGTAAGTCCTTGTTGCAGTGTGTAAGTGACCAAATTCCTAGCCAGCAGCTTTGAGTAAATGACAAAAAAAGTCATTGACTTGGACACTGGTTTCATGGAACGCATCTTTGAAACACTGACCAAACTACTCTTGTTAAAGTCAAAAGAAGTCTGAAAGGCAACTGCTTTCATGTTTCTCATCAGGCTGTATCCGTAAACAACACAGCCTACGCTGACTCCATCTCTTCCCATGTTGTTTCTTTCTCTTTGTAAAGGAGGGACACCATTCCACTTTGTAGAAAAAAATTTAAAGACTTGCTAACACATTCACCAAAGTGAATTCAGCAAACACCACCACCATCCCAAACACCCCCAATCTTCAGACTTAATTTAATGGAAGCCAGTTATTAGGGTATCAGTTTTATGTTTGAAAATAAAGTGCATAACGACTGTCACTAAGGACTTTGCTGATTTCAGTTTAGCGTAGTTAGCGTCAGTCCTCAGCAACATCCATAAAATACTAATTTAAACATAAATTGGTAACATGAGTCAAAATCTGAAACAGCACACATGAAAAATAAGTTTTGTGCAAATGGGAAGGAGAAAGGAGAGTGAAGTGGAATCCCTAGGTTTTCATGGAACTGAGCCTACTACACAGCTATCCCAACATGCAGCATCTGAAACGAAGAATCACAGTCCGTTTGCTTCCCTTCTACTAATCCCGAATTCAG
This sequence comes from Falco peregrinus, assembly GCF_023634155.1. Classification (NCBI taxonomy): domain Eukaryota; kingdom Metazoa; phylum Chordata; class Aves; order Falconiformes; family Falconidae; genus Falco; species Falco peregrinus. Next base: position 1,430,779 of record NC_073724.1, on the reverse strand, counting down.
TTTGCAGCTTTCTGGTGTCTGACTGATTTCACCTCGGGCAGGGGAAGATGTATCTTGAGGAAGACCTACAGAGACACTGTCTGACGAAGTATCTTGGTTATCTGCTGAAACAGCAATTTGTGGCCAGTTACCCTCTGTTGCATCATTGCAATTTGTCCCTTCATCAGCCTCTTCCAGCTGCTGAACAGATTTCAAATACTGTTGTATTAGCTTGTTGTCCTGCTCATTACTAGAGCTCTCTTCACTGTGCCCACATTCCCCATGGACATCCTCTACATCCGAGGAAAACGCTGACACAGAATTGCCACATTGTTTGACTGTTTCCACTGAAAGAGAGCTCTCAGTTCCTTCCCTTAAACTCTTTTCAGAGCTACACAACTCGCTGGCATGAGCCTGATCAGCCACAGAAGAATGAAAACCAGAATCTGGGAACGGCAACAAAGAGTTTTCCTGAAGAACATCACTAGCTGGAACTAACCAGGCAGAACTAACATCTGGTGGGGTTTCATGTTCAAGTGTGGGTGATCGAATAGATGGTTCAGATGGATAGGAAGCGTTGGCTGAAGGCATCCCAGGTTGCCATATGGCACCTGAATTTTGTGTCACTGAAAGCTGCCATTGTTGAAGGGATTTAACCTGTAAAGTATAGACAGAATTTCATTATGAAATGCAACTAAGAACGTGCTTTGATTTCTAGGGTGTTTCTTGCAATTAGCAACAAAGCTCTAGTATAAAATTTAAGACTGAGTGAACTAACAAAAGGTTCACTATACCTTTAGGGAAATACGTTCTTCCCACTGTTAAATAACTGCTTTTAAACCTAGATGCCCAACCCTGACAGAGCACACAAGCCTCCCAGATCAAATACCTGAAGAAAAAGGAATCGTCTTTTAAAAACGAAGGATGGGGAACCTTTATGAAATACTCATGCTTGAGAAGAGAGTCTTATTTGTGGAAGAACAGCTTAATAGAAGATTCATTAGTACAACTTTTCTACTTTAGAAATCAGTTGCTTACAAGCATCATAGCTTAACACCATTTCATTCACCCAGGGCTTCTAGCAGTTACATCATTCTTCACACTTCTGCTAGTTTTATTTAGCTTCCTTCGTATTTTATCCTCCTTCTCACACTAGACTACAATTCAGCCTTGTGTAATAAAACCAGTGTTCTTACACTAACACTTCTGAATGTTATTTTCCCCCAGAATACCAGTATAGCAAACACCACAGAAATGAGATTGTAATAAACCACCCAAGTCATCATTGGAAAAAGTGAACCACATCGACTATCTCTTCAGGATCTACAGTACGAAGTAATGGCCTTCAAATTCATACATAAGCAGAAAAATAAAGAGAGGTAACACTATTTACCTGGTTCCAAAGAAATCTGACAGCTTCCTCCTGTACAAGCCTCTGAATCTTATCTTCCTCTCTTTCTTTTCTTAGTCTGCAAGAACAAATACCCAAATTTATGCAGCTTAAATAAGCAACATTTGGATAACAAGATCGATGAGAGTACATAAAAATGCCTACTTATGTAACAGTGCTCTTGAAAGACACAACAGAGCCTGACATCACTGCAGTCTCATTTGCCATCAATATCCAGCTGCTGACTTGAGTTTCTTTTTCAGAATTACATCAAGATTCTGCTTCCTTTTGCTGCAGCATGTTTCTTAACTTGCCAATACTTTAAGTGCCCTTTTGTAAACTGAAGCTGAGCTCTTCATTTCTTCATGCACAAAAGAACAACCCCAAAATAGTGTTTCTTCATTTCAAATCATGCTCTCTCCAGCTGACATCACTTGGATATAGGCATGATATGTAAGCATTCGGAGTTTCTAGAGGTCTGCTGAGGGCTCAGGTTGATTCACAGAACTTTTGTTGCTTGTGATAGTAAAGAAAAAGAGCCTGTCAAGACTTCCAGTTCCCAGGTCAACCCAGAAAGATAACTAAACCTGCAATTTATATCGTACAAACTGAGGAACTTTGATAATGTTCTCCCCCAAACATGGATTCATAGGATAAAATACCCAAAACTAGAACCAGGCACAGAAACACATTTTGAAATTGTATCATTCAAGGCAGGGAGAATTTTTCTTTTCACCAATAACAGTGGAATGACTCTCAATATGGACACTTCACTTACAGACTCTATAATTGCTAGGAGACAAGTGAAAAAAACGTCACACTTAGCAACTTCTATTTTGGTTATGCAGTGAAACATGCAAGTCCTGCTAACAGAGAAACAGAAAAATGTATTCTAACCCAGCCCACTCACAGAAGGCACTTTGAGAGTATGAGATTATGTGTGTAACTGTGCTTATCTTACAAGAAGCAATCCTCTACTGTAATCACAGTTTTCTGTTACTGATGCTAGGTTATACTGTGAGTAGTTATATCAAGACCCTTCTGTATCTATTCTGATCCTGGAATGACGGTTATATTCAAAAATACACAGTATGACCTCAACTTACTTTTCTATTTCATCAGTTAAGCAAATGATGTGCTCCTGCATTCTGTTTAGTCGAATTTCATACCGCACTTCCTTGGCTCGGGGATGGTAGTTCCTCGTGTAAAATCCTCTCCAGCAGGCTTGAAGCTTGGTAGCTGCTTTAGCCATTCTTTGCAGATCAGCTGCACCTCGATCGATAACACCTAATGAATCAGAACTTTCTCCAGTCATCTGGTCAGGACAGGGAGTTGCAACTTCTGATTCAGCACCTACTGAGGTGCTGGGGTTACTATGCAGAACTTGGTCTTCAGAGGATGCTGAACAGCTGCTAGTATTAGCAGTCAGGCTGGCTGTTACTAGATCAGAAGGCAACAGTATACTCTCTTTTATATTCTCTTGGGTTTCCACACTTCCCACTGCTCTGTTCAAGTGCTCTCTTGTAACACACGAGGCTTCTTGCTTGTTAGCTTTCTCCCCGCTATTAACATCTCTCACATATTCAATCACTGTATCATCATCATCATCTAGGCCCAAATTGATTCCGTGTACCTCCAGGACTGAAGTAGGAGACACAGGAGACAATCCTGAAGCAACTGGCATGAAAGTAGACTCTGAGGACAAAAGGCTACTGTTCAGTTTGTCTTCATCTGTCTGTACATCTTCAAGGTATAGCTCCTTGTGAAAACTTCTTTCAAGAAGAAAGGTGTTCTTTACTGCATAGGAATGATCATCATTTGCACTTGGTCCAACCCAAGAATTCTTCTGGATGATAGGTTCTAGATAGGCAGAAAGCCATGTTCAAGAGTGTCATAGCATTTCAATAACATATCTTAATTCATAGGGATTCCAAATTTGGTTTAAATAAATCATCTTACACACCCAGATTCTAACTGAAATGCTAGTAATAAGCATTCATTCTATGTAACAGTAAGGACAATAACTATTTATGAGAGTAACAACCACAAACTTTGCAAACACTGGGTACAGCAAATGGCACAAACTGCCTCCCCCTGGAGAAGTTACACTTCTATCAGATGCAACAGTCAAAGTAATAACTCCTTAATTTAGTGGATTGTGTTTTGCACCTAACAATCTTACTAGCATTTCAAGACATGAATAAGCATGGAATGTATTTTTAGAAATTAACTTCAGTTGAAAATCTAAAAAAGAAGAATCAATAGGACAAGATAAGAAGAGGGCTCTGTGCTGAAATTCTCTCCACAAAGTTATCTACATTAAAAAAAAATAAATATTTCTACAGGTTAAATCACAGGTGCAGATTAGCTTCTTACCACTTTCAAGAACTATCTGTGGTGGCTGGGCTGGACTGCTGTGTTCATAAGTAACTGGCAGCGTTTTGTTGGGAGTAGAAGATGTAGGTGGTCCTTCATTTTGGTTTTGATGCATCAGCTGCCTCTGGTGGAGCCTAAACACACAGTTCCAACAGATTTTGTATTTCTTTTAAACTTTTTTGGTAGAGAAGACATCTAAAAGAAACTATCGACTACTTTAAAGGAAACAAGTGATCAAATCATTCTAAACTAGAAGCTAGTTATGCAGATCCCTACACCTACAAGATACTAACAGGACTACTCACAAAGTAGGGGATTGCAGAGACTGCTCCTGTTCCCCTTCCGCCTGCCCCTTTTTCTTCATTACATGTATCCAAAAAAAAAAAAAAAAAGAAGAAAACCAACATGCAGTTCTGACTACAGACCGAAAACCATGAAGTATTTTTACACACAAGGGTGACATGCAGCTATTTTAAGTGTTTACTGCAGCATATATTATGCTTGTATGTGTAGAAGAGTTTGGGGAATGCAGGGATGTCTGTTACATTTCAAAATGACTGAATCAAGGAAAGGATGTCCCTGTTAAAGGGACAAAATCCTGACACAAATCAACAAATAAAATCATCTGTTACAAACTGAGAACACACAGGTTGTTTCAGCCCTGCTAAACTAAAAAGATCATGAGGTAGAGGTCAGAAAGTCAAACTGCCTTATAAAACATATACGTGTGCACACATATATATGAGCATTTTTATTTATGGGGGGGATTTTGGAAGGTTGGTTTTTGGTGAGGGTTTTTTTTTTATTTCTCAAAAGTTATATTTCACAAACCAACTTCCTGATTTTTCCCCAGAAACATATGAACGTCAGAACACTCAGCTGGAAATTCCAACGTCAATATGCTTTTACTGCACCTTTTCCTCTGAAATGGCCTCAATATTTCTAGAATTTCCTCCTGGAGCTCAGTCTACACTGACAAAGAAAGCAGTAGCTCCTTCCAGGTGCTCCACATTTTCCAGCCCTTTTGAATGAGATGCCGCCCTTCTGCTTACCACAACACTTCTGCTGCTCAGCTTTCTACCCACACTATGCCAACTACATAGAGTGTTCTTTTGAGCAGAGTCTTCTGCTCTGATCTTTCTGCAGAAAATGTTTGTCAATAGGTCCTGGGGAACAGGGACACCTGTGTTGCTATGCTTTCTGGCTTTTAATCCCAATTAGTTCACCTTTTCATGTGAGGAATGAGCACCACTGTAACTGTCCTTATCCATCCGCATAGACCTTAGCAAAGCAGCCATGGCTGGCAGAACCAGCAGGCTCTCCAGACGCCTCTGCTGGCAGACCCGAGGCACCAGATACAGAGATTGCCAAGTGCATCACTGGGAACAGTGTCCCTCAAAAGACGACCTTAATTTTAAAGCCAAGAAAGAACGCACCAAGAACAAAAAAGTGGCTAATGCACCAGTGTACCACAGTTGTTCTAATTATCAGGGAAGACTAAAGTTAATCTAAGCTCCTTTTTTAGATTTTCCCCACTTTCTCTGTGGCAAAAAAAATTCAGTAGGTATTTATTTTAATCCCAGTTCCAAACACCAATCACCTTCAGTGTCCTACAGAGCACAGATTGAAAAATATAGAGAATTTGCCCCTAGATGGCCTAGCAAGCAAGAAAACACTCCTGCTGCTGCTGCTCTTATTCCCCTCTAGGGCACATCTGGTACCTCCATTACTCTTCCCATCTCCAGCCCTCACTGTTGCTTTCAAATACTTAAAAGGAAATCTTATTATATCTAACAAATAATAAGACACATAATTATGTTCTCAATTACATTCTCTAACAACAGAGAAACAAGAAGTTCTCACCTTTGCTTACTCAGTATTTTTTCCAGTTTGGCATCCTCTTCAGTCTGAAGACCATATGTAGATATAAGAGGACAGACAGTAGCCAAGTACTGGACCAGCTGAACATGCTGCCCAGGTCGATAGGATCTTCCTTTACCTTGACTGTAGAGCCATTCTGCTTTCAGACTATTAGGAAAGGGGAAAATGGTCACTATTAACACATGGCATAAAACCCCCAACCCTCTTTTGATTACTGTCCCTCTAGTGAGTATCTAGGAGCTCGTCCACAAATCTAATCAAACCTTGCAACGTGTGCAGTACCCAGAGGAACTGGGAATTTCATTACCAGAATAATGAATAAAATATCCCTTCACATAAGCATTGATGAAACAAATCTCCGACTGAAACCGCATTCTCTGCTTTATCTGTATGTAGTCTTGGAGCACTGAAAACACATTTGTGTCAATGAATTTATCAGCAAAGCTTTCACAGAAAAGGTCACAAACACGCAGAATAGGCATAGAGAGCAGACCTTGCTCAAAAGTATTCAACAATTGAAATCTGATTTTAAATATAATGCTCTTCAGTCTGATATATTATCTATATATAATAATAGTTAATACAGAAATGCAAGTGCCCTTTTATAAAGGGCCTGATTTGCATGTTTGAGCTTCCAAGATAACAGCTTTAGTATCTGCTGCCTCATTCTGCAAAGTCAGAGAGGCTGTAAGCTCAGAAAGGGTAACAGACTGCTGATAAATTGCTACCCGGTTTGCTTTGTAAAAGTGCTACTGTGAGTTGAGTAATAAAACAAAAGCTTAACATTATACTTCTACTTAAACTTGTGATCTTACATAGTAATTTCAGTGTAACATGAAAAATACAGCAAAAGCAACAATGTTAATTGGTCTGCATCTCATATAGCCATTAGCAAGACAGAATTTCGGATCATTAGCACTTTTCCATTTTTTTATTACATAAAAGTGCAATTTCAGCTTAGACAAAATTTTGTTTAATAATTTTAGAGATTTAATACTATTATGTCACCTTTCCTTCTGAGAAATCACATATCCATCAAGAACTTTAAGGTTCAGACACCAGCTGACGACATATGGCCTGTAGTCAAACCCAGGGATAGAAGGCGTGGCCATCACACAGGGATTGTTCATAATTGACAACTGTTCCAATTGATGAAAAGAAGTCAGGAAGGAAACCTTGAGAAAACAAGATGTATTTGTTAACTGAACAGAACCCATTAGATGCTTACAGAATGTATCACATTTCTCCTAGTTGCAGCCAGACATCTTATGCAAAACATAACTACAAATACATTGAAAGTCACATTTGCTTTATGAACACCTTCAAATAACTTTCTGTCAACTACTGCCATTTTCCCATTAATTTTCCTGTAAGTACTTAGCCCTTAGAAAGTATTAACTTCTCTTAAAATCTGGGAATGGGGCTTTATGTATAGAAAGGTATAGTATTTCTGTGATTCCAGTTCACTACAACAGGCATTGAGGTTTTGACAAAAAAATGGCAAGCCAAAAAACTGGAGAAACAGTCCTGTTTCAAAGAGAAACGTATTATTCATGTGAGATCACAGGCAGAATATGTTTCCCTTACATAGTGTTTGAGAAATAGATAAAACAAGACATAGCCCAAAAAATGTTTAGTTGCAACAAGAGCAACTCAAACCTTCGTTCTAAAACACAGCAGCTGCAAAACCCCTCTGCAGCAGTTAACCAGCTCAGCTTTCAACCTGCAGACAATGAAGAAAAACTCTATGAATTTAGTCCTTAAAGTATACTTCTGATATCCTTGAATAACGTAAAATCAAAATAAAAAAGGCAAAGTTTCTTTCCAGGGTAAATTTGAAAAAGTAATCCCTGCCTTGTGCAGCTAATGCAGGTATAGTTATTACATATAAACTATTAAAAGTTACTTCTATCAACATGGGTCATTTCAAAGACGAGAGCCTATTTTCAGTTACAGCCTCAAAAGAATTATCCAACCACCTGCTTCCAGTCTATCTAAAGACAACATCTTACCTCATTTAAGTCTCTGATTTCATTTTCTGCCAAAGAAAAAACAGTCAGATTCTGAGGTAGGCAAACAGGGGCAGTGCGAAGTGAAGTTATAATATTTCCATGTAACAACAGAGTCTATAAAATAAAAATACAATGATTAAATGTATGTTTGATCAAAACCCCCATATTTTGTGTTCAATTAAGGCTTTCTAGTATCACCAAAATTACTTCTATTTATTCCATCAAGGAAAAAGTAATTCTTGTACTTTAGAGCAAAATCTTGTCCTTTTAAAATACAGAAGTATAGTCACAACTACAAAAAATGTATTTGGAAGCATTTTTTCTCTACCATGTTCATGCTGAAAGAACATGAAAGAAAGAGTTAACGCTATGTTTTGTCTTGATTCATGACAGAAGAGAACAGAGCACTATGAACAAGATCTCACCATGCCACCTTTCTCAAAATCATTAATGTGGTTATAGAAAAAATCACTACGTCGGTTCCTGCAACTTGAAGACAAGGGAAAGAATTCCTGCATGCTTGCCTCTAGAAATTACAGTGATTAATTAAAATGCTTTAAGAGCTAGTGTTTGAATAACCAACACTTGAAAAGGCAGCAACTTTCAAAGCAAATTTATTTACGCAAAGAATGTAACAATAGAGTTAAAATAGCATCTACCTACCTTCAGCAATGTAAGCTTGGAGAGATCGCTTAATTGAGCTATGTTATTGTCTGACAAATCAAGATGCTGAAGAGATAGACAGGAATTAATTTGTTCAATGGCCTACAAAAATAAAGAAGTCAATTACAACAACTTTTTTTTTAGTCTTTTTCAGTCATTAATAAAACCAGGTACCAATAATTAAAAATTATTTTGAAAGCTAAAACACCGGCGAAGTAACCCAAAACTAAACACGTTTCTACAGTTTCATTTTAAAGATGATAATTAGTTTCCTGTTTGGGGGATTATTTCCCAATTCTCATTAGATTTCAATATCAAACCTTTTATTTTTTTCCTAGACAATTCTTGTGGCATAAGTTGCCCTCTTCTATTTCATAAACAAGTACACACAAAACTTCAACGTTTGCTCCAAACAAAACTAGAAACATACTCAGATTTCTTTGCAGCGTTTTCCAAATGTCTACAATGCTAGATTCTGGAAAATGCAAAAGACTAAGTACTTTACCTTAAGGTTATTTCCTGCCAAGTTCAGCCATTCCAGGTGCACTAAATCCTTCAGCCCTTCCACATACCCAATACTGTTATGAGGCAAGTTTAGCACCCGGAGCTTTGTCAGTTTTGCTACACCCATCATTCGCACCAAACGATTGTTGGCTACAGAGAGCTGCAGATTGACACACAAATATAAGAAACAGTTTTAACTATTAAACTGCACAGACAGAATAGATTGTTATTTTTAGTGGTTAGGAATCTAATCCAAAGGGAACTTCGTCAATCTACATGTTCCATTTTCAACACTGACCCAAAAAACTGCAAGAGCCAGGAAATAAATTCTTGATCAAAGAAAGTACTCTTCACAACTCACTCTGCAAGCTTAAGAGGAAATCCTCCTAGGCACAGCTAAATAAAGCACAATGAATAAAGAATTGAGTCACATGAAAAAAATTTTCAAATCAGAATTGCCAAATCATTGTGCAAATTGTTGCACCATTCCTGGTGTAAAAATTACTGTCAATATGGCAGAGGACAAAACATATTTCACATGAATCTCAAAAAGGGTCCTGTGCTAAACAGGACCATAAATCACAAACTTTTAAAAGGATAAATCACGATTAGACATCCACAATAACAACATGATCACCAAGGTGGCAGACTGGTGAAGGTTTGTTGTAGCAACAAACCTCACCTCTCCTATCTCAGTTTAGCTTGTGCCTAAAAACTATCATGTGACTTCAAGTCTATCTGGAGGCACTCTCAGCGACAATTAACATCGACTTGTACAGCTTTGCCCAGGAGGGATGTCTACTCTGATTTTTGCAAGCACTGTGCACATATTTAACACTTAGCACCAATATCCTCATGAACCTAAACGGATGGCTGCTAGTATTAAAACTAAGGATAAACACTACAACATCAGAGCCTACATGAACAGATAAGTTAACAAGACTACACAGATCCCTCCCACTTCACATTTTTTTATTTGCTATTTCTATTTTAACCTAATCTGCATAGGAGTTTTCTCTTCTTGTAAATTGAGACTACTAATCCTCTTCATTTGTGGAGAGTTCTGAAACCCAAATGGTGAGAAGAGTCCTGTATGAGCGTCTGCGTGTTTACAATTACACAGTAGAAAGATAGAACAGTATTATTTTTAATGTTACAAAGCTTAAGTAATCAAAAACTAAGTAGTATCAAAATTAGGGTTATCAGCAACTTTTCTAAGTCTTCTTATGACACCCCACCCGCCACTGGGATTTATTTGGTTCCTTTTTAGTTGCCTAGGTAACTAGTAAAACAGCCTTCCCCACTATCAACTGTAGAGCTATGCTGAAAACAACGCTTTCTATTTTGGTTAGCCATCATTTATTTTCCTAAGACAGTAACTGTTAACTTACTTCAGTGACATAATATGGCCTTAAAGCAGAAGTATTTTAACCAACATCATAGCACCATTATTTCATTGCAAATTCAAGTCAAGTAACACTGACCTGTATCAGATTCTTGCATTTCTCCAAATTTTCCAATTTAATTATCTGGTTTTTGTCCAGAATCAGAGTGTGAGTTTCAGCATCACAGGGTAAGGTTGGACCCAGTTTTTGCAATCCTTGACCTGACCAGTTGACCACCAAACCTTAAAAAGAAAAGGAAAATGGAGAAAAAAAAGAAGATAAAGCCCCAAGGTAAACACTTTACATATGATAACATGTACTTAAAGAGCAAAGCAAGATAAAACAGATTTTTATAATGCAGGCAGCCAGTTTGCAAATACAAATCAACTTTCTTTGTCATGTAAAACTGAAGCAAATTATTTCAGATCAAACACCTTTGAGTAACTGATCCAGTTACTGGAATATATGCATTCCAGGCCCCATTCCAACAAAGGATTCTGGTAGAATTCTGGGAAAGTCAGTAACAGATCCTCTGAAGTGAGAAGTGGAGCAAAATTTCAGTCGTTAAGTTTAAAGCTGTGATCCTCAAAATTCCAAATTTCAAAACAACCTAAATTTTTAAATTCTTTAAAAACTGAGTTTTGAGCAGCTTGACAGCTGTGTGTAGGTACTCAGTCTAAAATCCTGCTTGCCTAGCCCACCAGCAACCATACCTGTCACTCAAAAAAATTGTTAAAAGGAGTATGGAAAAAGGGTAAGCAGTATCTATCCTTTTGTCAACCAGAACATGGGAAACCTGAGAAAGATACAAACTTCATCTTCCTGTAGAGTTCCAAACACCCTGCTAAAATATTTGAAAATTAGGGCACTTAACTCCTAAACATGAAATGCCTATGTGACAGTCCTCAGCCAGAGAAAAATAAACATTCCTATCATGAACAAGTCCTCAAAAACCTAGACCACTGAATAAAACCCTGCAGTTTTCTCTTTTCCCCCTCTCTGTATTTCAAAGGAAAAATACTATTAGCCTACGCTTTTTTTTTTTTAAAGTGCACTCCACGTACAAACACAAAGCAGAGGCTTCTGCCTATGAAACCAAAACTGACATCTCTCTGTTGTCAGACACTGGATGCTTGAACTTCAGAGACAAAACAAACTCAAGATTGAACCCTCCCTTTAAAACTTCCTATCATATTTAAAGACATGCTCCCTTTTAGTAGTTTGGCTGCTGCAAAACATAATCTTAAGTATTTAACTGTCTTTAATTATTGGGTCAGGAATGTGTCCAATTCAGAGCCTAGGATTCCACTCCAGGACTTCACTGGCCAAATCCTTGAGTGAATCTTGCCTTGGGATTTTGGTGCTTGTGTTCCCAAACTGTATCGATAGGCTAGATGTCCCATATTCCAGCAAACTACTGAGTGAAAAATCAGAACAGAGAACCCATTCACAGAGCCATACCACAGTACTGGTGACATTTGGGCAGGAGCAAACTGTAAACAGGCTAGCACATCATTTAACACACAATTAAAATGTTCCATGCAAAAACTGTTACTATATAAAGTAAAAAGGAAAACATTTACTATTTACAGGGATCTTGACTCACTGGGTACCCGCGTGACACCTGCTAATAATAATTTTCATACATTAAGCTTCTGCTGTGTGTTTGAAATACATACACCATTCTAGTGCTTGCTCTTCTCTTACTATCTGCTCAGTAAAAAACACTGCCTTTTTCGGCAGCATGTTCCAGAACAGTGTTCTTACCCAGCATGTTCCAGGATACTGTCCTTACCCTAATGTGCCCTGCATATTAACGTTCTTACGGCTTCTAGGGTTTAGTTACACTAACGATGGAGGCAAACATTTTTGGTGTACCACTTTGTCAGCTAGAGAATATGCTTATCTAAGAAGCATCCCTGATGACATTTATCACATTTTCATTGCTTCTCAAATCCACAGCCACTCAAAGAGCTCTGAAGAGCAGAAATGCAGAGCCAGTCCTGTCTTTGCATGTTCAGGGAAAAGGTTCTGTGTGTTTCTCACTTAAATAGCCACCTCTGCAACCAGTCAGTCACTTAAACTAAACCGAGAAATTCTGCATCTGCCCATTTGTCCAAGAGCTTGTTATGAAATTTCACAACTGACCCATGCTGACTGAGGAGAGAGGCTAGAACCCACCATACAGAATTACAAGAGTAATCCTTTTATCCACGCAAGACTGTCCCATTCAAACTGGCACCTGGAACATGGTTTTACACATGGTTCTTATACCTTTCAAGTATTCAGGTACAACATGATTGACTAATTGCTACTTAACACACACACACTACCATTTGCAAAGAAACTGTACTTCTACAGTGTTATCATCCACCTGCTTCTCTACTGATCCAGGCTTCCCTGGCATCAGTCTTGCTATAGTTATAGCAGACAACGGGACGGATTCATAAAGGTCTTAGATGAGTGCCAGCATCTTAGCTATCTCAGTTGCCCAGGGGTATCCTTTATCCTTCATGGGCAGCTTTAAGATTCAGAGAAGCAAAGGTTCCTATTTCAAGGAGGTCTGTCCTCATCGTGACAAGCTGAGGGTCCTTTAGTTTGCTTGCTTAAGCATGACTATTCAGTATATAGAGTGAACTCTCTTGGGAAAAGTAGGGAGATTTCACACTATAAAGACTGTTATAATACTTCGGGAATGAGATTTTCCTAGCAGGCTCTCAATACCCAGTGAAAATTTCAGAACTGCTTGTTACTCATTTGGCAGCTACATCCCTTAACACACTTCAGCACGTCACAATTTTTGCTCAGGCCGCTGCTCAGTGGCTGGGACCTGAGCCTTCAAAGGCAGACCCGCGTTACCGCCACGCACCGTCCCTTCAGACAGGGACGGGAAGGAAGTAGCTGCCCCCGAGGAGGGGCTGCCTCCCAAGACCCCTCCACCCTCCGCTGTACAAAGAGGGAGTCTTCTTTGAGCTCCTGGCTTACCTTCCACAGAGCTGCGGCAGGCCCCTCCTCAGGGGCCCAGCCCTCAGCAGGGCGGGCAGCCCCCCCGGCCGTGCCCGGAGCCAAAACGCTGCTGGGCGGCGAGCCCCGCTCCTCAGGCGGGCTGCACGGGCGCGGGGGCCGCACCGTAAGCACGGAGCAGCGCCTGAGGAAACGGCCGAGCGCCCCCCCACCGGGCCGAGCGGCCCGCAATGGCTTTCGGGACTCGTAGTCCGGCCGCTGAGGCGCGCCGAGTGCCCGGCCCTGCCGGCACTACAGCTCCCACGGAGCGCTGCGCCCCCACCTCGGCACCACACAACGGGCACCCAAACACACGCCCGGCCAGCCCCCGGCGCCCGCGCCCCAGCCCTCGGCGCCGCTCTTACCCCCTCCAGCCGGCGAGACTGCCTCAGTCCTCACCGCGCCCCCCGTCGCCGCCATGCTTGTCAACGCCACCAGGCAACTAAGCGCCAGACGCCAGCTGGCTGCCTTGCTCCGCAACGGGAAACCGGCGTCTCTTACTCCCGGCAGGACGGGGCGTCCCGCGCACGGGACAGCCCGGCGGGACGTTAACGGAGCAGCGGAGCGCCCGGCGGGATGTTAACGGAGCGCAGAACGCCCCGCAGCCTCAGCGCGGCCGCCTCGCAGCCGGGAGGCGCTGCCCTCCCGTCAGGCCCTGCGCGCAGTGCTTCCCGGCGTGCAGCGCGCAGCGCACGGAGCGGCGCCTCCCGGCATCCTCCCCTCCTCTCGCCCCGGCCGCCGCCCGCCTCGGAGCCGCCGCCATCATGAAGTAAGGGCCGTGGCGGCTCCCCGCTGCCCCATCCGGGGCCATCCGGCTTGGGGGGACCGCCGGGGGGCCGCACTGCCCGCCCGCTCTTCCCCCCTAACTCTTCTCTCCCGCGCAGGGTCGAGCTGTGCAGCTTCAGCGGGTACAAGATCTATCCGGGCCACGGGCGCCGCTACGCCCGCACCGACGGCAAGGTGAGGGTGCGGAGGGCCCGCGGGGAGGCGGCAGGCTGAGGGGGAGCCCGGCAGGCCCCAGGGGGAGCCCGGCGCGGTGCCGGGGGAAGCGGAGGTCTCGCTCCTGAGGCGCGGGAGACCTCGGCCGCGGTGCCCGGTGGCCTTGCTGCAGTGCCTGGCCGCACGGCTGGGGCGGAGCGGTGCGGGGTAGCGCTGCCTGGCCGGATCCGCGGGAGAGCCGGCTTGTGCTGGCGCTTTTGAGCCGGGATTTAGGTTCTGGTGTGGGAAGGGTGTCTTAAAGTACCAAAGTCGTGTAAAAGACGTTGTTTAGACGTAGTGTGTCTAGTGCTGGGATTTGCTGAAGCAAACAACTGGAGTTGCAAATAAGTTGGGTACAGATCACTGGGATAAAATATGGAGGAGAGCCAGCCCTTTCAGGCTCTTATACAAATAGAAATACGCTTTTCGTGTCTACAAAAGGAGGCTATGGGCTTTGGATGTGCTGGTATGGTCATCTTGCTGAACAGAATCTCCTGGGAAATGACAGCTAAGTAAACTGATAGAATCCTCAGGTGCTCTGCTAGGAATTAGTTTATACTCTAAATTGAATTGTATAGCTAATAAATTAGCCTGCTAATTCAGCCTGTTATTCTAGGCAAGAAGGTAAGTGTTACCATGCAAGAAGGAATTGGGCAGAGTATCGGTCTCTGTGTGTTCCTTAGGCCAAGTTTTGACTCGTTGAAGGGTATATAGTTAATTGAGGGCAGACACTTGAAAAGTATGATGCTGGATATGGCTCTTCATGCTGTGCCTAGAATACATGCAGCAGTGGATGCAAGCAGTAATTTGAGTTTTCCTCAGAAAAATTAAGCTGTGTTGTAAGATACCAGTTTGATAAATTGAACAGAATTCCAAATTTTGAATTTCTTAGATTATTTTCTGAAGGTTTTAATTGTCAGAGCTCTGTAGAGAAACACAAAAGCACCACTGTTGTAAAACACTGAATCAGAGAATTACTGCATGTGTTAACATAAACTGATAATGTTTTTCATAGAAACAAAGCTTACACAAAATACTTCATCTTCCCAGGTTTTTCAGTTCTTGAATGCAAAATGTGAGTCTGCATTCCTTTCCAAGAGAAACCCCCGTCAAATCAACTGGACTGTTCTGTATAGGCGTAAACACAAGAAAGGACAGTCAGTAAGTATATACCAACTTAACAGCGTTCGAGAGGTTTCCACCAAAAGATGTAGTTGCTGGTCTGTTAAAATAGAGGTGACTTGAGTATGCTGGTGTTTAACAAAAGCATGACCCATATAACCAGGATGAAAAATGACGAGTTATGGTGAAAATGTGAGTGCATTTACATGGGTTTATATGCTGCTTTATGTTTGAAAGGTAACCAATTCAGCAAAAGCATTGTATTTGTATTGTATCACTTCTTTGAGGGACCATTCCGAAACACGGTAGGCTCAGTAGATTTTAACAATTGTATCAGTGGCATGTATTTAAAAAAAATAGTTTTATGAGAAGGTGGGTCATGCTGTTTAATATGCAGACTTTCTAAAAGTTTGGACTTGTAAACTTCCTAAATGGTGATAGCATAGAGAGCTGATTTGGGGTTTAAAGAGGGGGGGGAACTTCGCACACACTCTTCTTGAAAACTTTCGGCTGTAACTTAGTAGGAGGTCTTTGCTACGTAGTTGTCATTGCATGAAAGAGACAAATTAATAAGGCATGTAGCATCAGGTATTTTCAGTGGTCTTATTTAAACTTGCATAGCAAAAGAACATTTAGAAAGGCTTACATCTGTGTTATAAGTCAGTGGTTTTAGCAGTTTGTTTGGAGAAGGAATGTGGATGCTCAATGGCTTACACTGCTGCCCAGCACGGTGATCTCACTTGAAACAAGTGGGAGGTGTTTTCCTTTCAGAAGATGCCATTAAAGCAAACTTTATCATCCCCTGCCCACCCACGCCCCTGGTTTTTTTTCTGGGAGCTTCAGGAGGCAGAACTTCTGACATTCTTCCAAAATATTTTTTTTTATATACATTGCAAAGGAGGATGCATTGGTTTATAGGTATTCATCTGGTTTTGTAGATGAAAAAATGAGTTGCCTTCAAAATGAGGAGGAATATTCTACTTTTGTATATGGTTTTATAATAGCTTCAGTCTTAATAGCAGCTTTTTTCTGTAACTGTTTTCAACTTTTTATTTAATGTCTGATGATACTAATTATCTGTCTTCCATCTCCTACCATTTTAGGAAGAGATCCAAAAGAAGCGCACACGCCGTGCTGTTAAGTTTCAGAGAGCTATCACTGGTGCATCTTTAGCTGAGATTATGGCTAAACGAAATCAGAAGCCTGAAGTACGAAAGGCGCAGAGGGAACAAGCTATTAGGTGAGAGATCAGATACATGGAATTATTGCAGGCTTTTCAAAGATTATTAATGCTTTTCATACAAGACCTTAAAAACTCTAGATGAGCTCTATGTTTTATAAGCTGCTTTGTGTGTTGGTTTTTGTTCATTTTTTGATCAGTGTATTTGAAGAGAATACCGAATAAATTTGGCAAGAGACAGTAGTAGTAGAGAAGGGCCTTTTCTTGCCCTCTCCCTTTATGAAAATACTGCTTTTGTCACATAGTTGTGCTGCCTCTGTAGTACTCTTCCTAGAAGATACTGAATGCAGAGTATAGACCTGAAAGAATGCATTCCTTTCTTGGTCTTACAGAGTTCTTAACAGCGTTGCAACAAAGAAGCAGTGAATGGCAGACATGGATAACTCTTACTCTTTTTCCTGTGAATTAACAGGGCTGCAAAAGAAGCCAAGAAGGCTAAGCAGGCAACCAAGAAAACAGCTGTTTCTGCTGCAAAGGTAAGATGCAGTAGGTGGGCAGAAATAATGAAATGGAACGTAACATGTTGTAACACAACATTCTGTTGCAGCACTTCACTGGAAGTTCCTGTTCGTGTTTGGAAGAAGCATTTGCTTATCTTTTTTGATCTGGAAGCACCGTGACCAAACTTCTGTACTGAACATACTCAAACAGCTGAATAAATGAACCTTTTATTCGGAATAAATACTGCAGTAAAACAACTTTCTGACCATACATCAGAGATTCTTGATAGACAAGGTTTTAGCTGGATGTGACATCTTCACTACCTAGGAACTTGTTAACAATGTATTGATGACTGCTAGCATCTATTTCATTATTAGTGATGAATTAATATCATATGTTGGCATCATACATGTGTAGGTTTAGTGCAGTTATGTGTATAACTGTTAATGTGATTCTGATCTGACAGATTGTAATTGTGATCTGACATAAATTGCCTAGTTTCTGTCAAGAATCTTAAATACACAGGGAAACTTTCAGGGCTGCAGGTAAATTGCTTCTTTTCACTCACACATTATTATTTCTCTGCAGGCTCCTACGAAGGCAGCACCTAAGCAGAAGATTGTGAAACCAGTCAAGGTTTCTGCTCCTCGCGTTGGTGGAAAGCGCTAACTTGCCAAAACTGTTAGTTGTGCTGAATAAACTATCTTAATTAACTTTCATAACTTGTGCCATGTTCTCTTCAACTGTGTGAGATATGCTGAAGAGAATTAACCTGTAAAGTAATTGTGTCTGGTTTTGCAGACAGAACATCCTCTTGCCATAAAACACTTGGTTTCTTAGACAATCCACCATGTTAGCACACATTTCACAAGTCTTCAATGAGTGACTTGGGTGGCAGGGAAGATGGAGCTGATGTTTGAGGAGCTGTTCTTGCTCCTTGAAGGACAAAGCAGCACATAAGTACAAGTTTATTCCCCATCAATGACAAATGGCATAAAAAGGGGGTTCCGAGATCAGAAATAAAATCTAAAGGGGATGTGAAGCAGTACCGTCTGCAAGCAACTTAAAAAGGCTAATGCACTACTTGTGTTGTGGAACGCATGTAGCAAGACGTAGAGGATCAGAGGAGAAGAAATAGGTTGAAGAATGGGAATGGATGGTTTCGTGCACCACGTGGCTCTTATGCACGAAGGTTCAGATGCAACTCCTGGGTCAGGAAGTAATAAAACAATGGATTGCTGGAAGCTGTTGTCAGGAAAACCATGGCTGTGAAGATTGAACTTCAAGCGCAGCTGATGGTATACACGTCAAGCCCACGTAGGTTCATATTTAACTTCCAGAATGCAGATAGGGATTCCCTTAGGAATTTCCCGCCCCTAGAGGGTATTGTATCCTTCATGGAATTACATATATCTGCTTTAGTAAGCACAGTGCAGGTGGTGTTTTGATGGCTTTGGTACAGCAGTGGCCTCTGACTTACTACAAGCATTGGAGAAAAAACACTTCTGTTTTCTAGATTGGCTATTTGTTGGTTTATTCATGACACATCTTAATGTCTGTTCGCTTGGAGGAACTTTGAGGGCTCATTTTGCTACCTTATCGGACTGGTCAAGAAAGCTCCTATCTCCCATGTTCATAGTTTGCTTCCTGCAGTTCTTTGTGGCTTCAAAAACAATGGCTGTTACGGGCACTTTGGGTTATATTTTGAGTTATGTCATACTTTGTTTTGGGTTTATTAATAAAATAGATACAGCTCTGGATGAAGGTTGCAACCCATTTAAAGTAATTCTAGCTTGATCAGATCAGTAGGATTTGCACCGTTAGCTTCCAAACAGGCTTTCTGCTGTAAAAAGCATAGGAGCTACTCAGGTTTAGAATTCAAAGGAGGGGCTTTAAATTGGGTAACACTTGAAAGTGAAGGAGCCAGAAACTGCAGGGGGAAAGGGGAAGGAAAATGTTACAGGGAAAGGAATTCTAATCATTTAAAACTCAATTCTGAAAACACCACTGAATGTTACCTATGCTAGCAGTGACTGAAATCCTGATTTTATCAGTGTCCTGTATAATATATATATATACATATATATAATATATATATATACACCTGAGATACTGCATGCATGCTTGTGAGTTTTCAGCTAAAAAGCTGAACGTGAAGGTGAGCTTTTATAACCTGCTTGAAACAACCATTAGTAATATATAAGTATTGATTGTCAGCTATGACTAATTAGTAAGTCAGTATTGTAAATGCGTTGAGGTTTGCAGGCTTTATCTGTTGGGTGTTACTGCAGAGGTGCACAGAAATGCTTTAAGATTGCTCCTTGCTGTTTATTCACAAGTTTTGACTGATACGGTGAGATGGAGTAAAGAATAACAGCCCATCAGCTTACTCCTCTCACCAGCTACGCTTCAATAAGCAGGGCAGGCTGTTCAGAGGAGGGCATTAACCTGGTGTAACTGCGCATTATTTAGCTCAAACAAATGTAATGCAATGAATTAAGACAGAAATTATTAAGTTAAAAGGCCATGTGTTTACCTAATGCAACATAATTAGTTGCCATAAAAAGGTTTTCTTTCCTCTTACAAACCAAAAAGAGCACGGGCAAGGCCGGCAGACGGTGGCGGCCCCCGCGCCACCCATGTGAGGCCGGTCGTGCGCTCCCGCCGCAACGTGACATCACGGCTCCCAACCCCCCGTAGCTCCCGAGCCCCGCGCAGCGGCGGCTGCCCGCTGCGGAGCTGACTCTGACGGTGTTTCATTTCGGGGCGTCCCCCGCTCCCAGCGCCGCGGCCGTGCCCTCCCTGACAGGCCTTGCCCGGCTCTAAGATGGCCGCGCCCAGCCTCCGCCCGGCCCCAAGATGGTGGCTCTGCCCCCAGCACCAGCGGCGCCTTCCCTGAGCACACGCCCCTTCCCCACGCCCCGCCGTGCGCGCGGGCTTCTGACCTCACTTCCTCTTGTGCAGCAGCCATTTTGTCTTTCCGTCGCCGCTGCTGCCTGATCTCCCTCCCACCCGCCGCCGCTGGCCGCGAAACTCCAGTTCCCCCCCCCCCCGGGCCTGGCTCCCGCCGGACCCGCCGCCCGTGCCCTCCGGTCTCCCCGCGCCTGGGCGAGGGGCCGGCGGAGGCGCGGGAGGCCCCGCTCCCCCTCCCCTGCCCCGGCGCATGCTGCCCGCGCCCCGGGAGGCGCCTCCGCGGCCCCACGGAGCCCCCGGCCAGGGCCGAGGCGCGTCTCCCCGCCGCGGGTCCGCCGCATGTGAGCGGCCCGTGCCGCCCCGCGGCCCAGAGCCCGCCCCCGACCCCCCTCCGCCCGCCCCCCGGCGGCCGCCTGCCCGGCGGCGAGCGGGGAGGTCCGGCCTGGCCCTGAGGGCGCGGAGGCCGCCCCTTCGCCCCCCGCCGCGCCATGTCTAGCGAGGAGAGCTACCTGGCCATCCTGCGGTACCTGACCAACGAGCGGGAGCCCTACGCGCCGGGGACGGAGGGCAACGCCAAGCGCAAGATCCGCAAGGCCGCCGCCTGCTACGTGGTGCGCGGCGGCACCTTGTACTACCAGCGGCGGCAGCGCGACCAGCAGCGCTTCGCCGAGCTCGAGGTGGTGCTGCAGGCCGAGCGCCGCGCCCGCCTCATCCGCGCCGCGCACCTGGCGCCCGACGGCGCCCACCGCACCCGCCTGCAGACCTGGCAGGGGCTCTCGCAGAAGTACTGGTGGCGAGGTGAGCGGGGGCGGGGGCCGCGGCCCGAGGGGGGCTGGGGGCCCTGCGGGCACTGCTTGCTGGCCTCGACACGGGTGCCATGACACGGGTGCCGTAGACGCCGTGCCTTGACATGGGTGCCTTGACACAGGCACCACTGACACAGTGCCCTGACGCGGGTGCCGTAGATGTGGTGCCCAGACATGGGCGCCATAGATGCGATGCCGTGACACTGGTGCTCTGACACTGGCGCTGTAGACATGGGTGCCTTGACAGAGGCACCATAGATGCCATGCCTTGACACAGGTGCCACGACATGGGCGCTGTAGACACCGTGCTGTGACACGGGCAACGTAGATGCTGTGCCTTGGCATGGGTGCCTTGACACAGGCACCATAGACACAGTGCCTTGACACAAGTGCCACGACATGGGTGCTGTAGACACGCCATCTCAAAGCACACAGTGCCTGTGGCTCACTCCTTAAGAGACCAGCCTTGCTGTGTGAGTTATACCTTGTCCTGTGGCTTCTTACTCAGCAGCAGTATTTGGACACATGGAAGTGTAGAGCGTGAGTGGCCCCATCCACGTGCTGCATGCAGCCTGCTGCAGGTAGTGATTTCTCAGCTTGTGCCCTTTCTGCGGGGTGACAGTCTATTCCATGTGACCTGGTTCAGCTTTTAACCTCGTAATACCTGTTCTGACTGGTGTGTGGATGGTGTTTGCTTTTAAAGAGTAGGGCTACTGGTGGTGATTTGTACCCCTTGCACTCATTGCTGTGTTCGCCTCTTTCTTCCAGTGAGAGGCCTAAAAGACCGCACTAATTGTCAGTTGGCTCTCGCGTGGTGTCATAGCCATTCGAAATGGTAGTGTATGAACAGCAGTAACTCCTGATCAGGACCACCTTTTGGCTGAGCCGAGGACTTGGTATCTGTATTCTGTTTGCATTTCGTGTTCTAACTTTTAGTCTTAAATATCCATTAAACAAATACCCTCCTGTGTTTCAGTTGCCCGAAGCCCAGTTTCTGTTTGTATTGCTTTTCTTGTTCCCATCAGTCAGCAAGTCTCATTCCAGCTTTAGTTGTCCTTGTCTTAATTTGGAGGCATTTTGCTCAGGCTGCAGCCCATCCTTCCTGTCCAGATCTCGTTGATTTGAGCATCTTTGATGTGAAAAAGGATTTGGTGTCTCGGACTTGATACATTCGTTTAGGATGGTGGTCTCCTTGCCCTTATCTGGGCCCTCATTGCCTGCCCAGCACCGGACTGTTCTAGCATCTGCTGTTATCCTATGCCTTCCTTAGTGGACCTCAGTGTATCTTCTGTTCAGCAGAAAAGAGCATTCTGCATCTTTTGATCTTACCGGTTACTTTTATTTGCACAGCCTATATTCTCTTACTTCTCTTGCACTGATAATATTAAAATTTGTGCTCTGCTTTCAGTTCAAGTGTTATGTTTCTTCTCTGTCTCTCTTTTAAGACACTGGTTTCTCCTGCCGTTACAGTACTGTTCTGCTGCTCGTGGACAGTCATCATCCTGAGATGGGTGCCAGCCTGTTCTGTCTGTCTGCTCTGTAACTGGGAAGCAGTCGGCTGGAGTATGGCCCAGTGGCCAGGAAGGGTGTTAGATATGTGATTTCAAGAGCAGAGCCCTTCTGTCCTGAGAACTAGTCCTGGTTTCAGGTGAAACCAAGGAAACGTAAAAA
Source organism: Falco peregrinus (assembly GCF_023634155.1). Lineage (NCBI taxonomy): Eukaryota > Metazoa > Chordata > Aves > Falconiformes > Falconidae > Falco > Falco peregrinus. Next base: position 1,408,415 of record NC_073724.1, on the reverse strand, counting down.
TGTTTGAAATCTGCATGAATGTCTTGGGTTGCCTGAAGTATGTGTTTTCCTGATCTTTACAGACATATATGCATAATGATAGTGCACATCGTTCTCTGAAAAGGTGTGAACAGTGCAAGTCTAACTCTTGTCAGCCAAGTTTTTGAGCTGTGCAGGGTTTTGAACTACAGAGGCACAGCTGCTGTTATGTATGCTTTTATATTGTCCTAATGAAGAAAATGAATTTCGGTTGAAAGCCATACACTGAAAATGCCTTGGTGCCTAGAAGAGCTTAGGAACTATTGAGTATCTAAAATTATTTAGCCAATAAAGTACTGGTAGGAAATGAATGTCTTTAAACCTCAAAATCATAAGCAGTTGTTTAAATCGTGTAGATAATACATATTGGCATTGTTGCATGTAACACAGTTGGTCCCAATTTTGCAAAAGCCCTTGGGTGAACCTTCCAGTTCTTGTCCCCTTCAGTAAGAACAAGCTGAGGCCCACTTCTGTGGGTTCGGTGCAGAATTAAGACACAGCTTTCGTTGTTCTGGGGCTCTTAGGGTGAATATAAATTCAAACATTTTTTCTAGCCTTAAAAGTCTTTCTGAGAGGGTCTACTTGACATAGTGTAGTGATGTTCTAAATGTTCTATCTCAAATTAACAATGGATTATAGTAGTGATGTACAATATACAAGGGTGTGAGAGAAGCAGAACTGGTAAAGTCAGAGAAGGAAAACGCAGGTGACTGACTTTGATTTTTCTCAGTAAGTGTGTAATACTGTTTTGCTAATCACCTACATACTTAATTGCATGTTTAAGGTAAATTGAATGAGGATTTGAAGCCTAATTAAGCTCCATGAATTTTTTTCTTAGGTATTCTTAAGCAGGTTAAAGATTACATAAAAGAATGCAGCAAGTGCCAGGAAAAGCTAGATCGCTCTAGATCTCTGTCAGATCCTTCTGAAATGCTGGAGGAACTAGGACTGGATGCAAAATCTCATGAAGACAGTAATGAAACAGATGATGAATTGAATAATGCGACATCAATCCCAGCTGCATCCCCAAAGCCTGTGAAGAAGAAGCCAATAGCAAAGCATGAGCTTGTATTTGTAAGTACCATTGTTTACATCTGAATGTATTTAAGGTGTGTGTTAATGTGTTTTTAGTCACATAGCTATTTTCCATTGTTGTGATAATCTTGTAATAGTAAGACAATAGATATTTTGCCAAAGGTATTCGGAATGTGGAAGCAGGTTACTGGTATATATGACGTGAGATTAGTTATAATGCATTATCTTTGGAAAATAAAATCACCCTGACTCCTATTTATGTAAATTGGACCAAAGGGAGAATGAATGGCAAAAGTATAAGTTGTAAAGGATCACATGCAAGATTCTCATAGAGTCTGTATGTGTTACTTAATAAGTGATGCTATATTTATATATAAAAACCTTGTTGATAACTGGGGGCTCATGTGCATGTAAAGATTTTGGAATTAAGAAACAGTTTCAGACTGTCCCATTGAAAAATACGGTTAGAGAACTGTTTGAATTTCCATGTCTTCCTGGTTTTCCAATTGTTTCCTTTTCATTTTTAATTTTTTGTTTGGAGGGAGGGTGAAACTTGATGCATTTAAAGAAAGAACACAATAGTAAAGCTAAGCTATGGGTTATACAGACTTGAACTGATTGTATGGTTGCAGAAAATAATCCTTTTCTGTGTTTCAGTGTGAATGCTTAAAAGGGCACCGTCTATATTTAATGAAGTTCTCATAATGTTGTTTATGACAGGTTGACAGTAAGGGCCTTGTGAAGCAGTCATCTTCCAAACATTGTCTGTCAGTCTTAAACCAACTGAATCAGCAGAGGCTTTCCAATCAGTTCTGTGATGTGACTCTGCTGATTGAAGGAGAGGAGTACAAAGCTCACAAATCTGTCTTGGCAGCCAACAGCGAGTACTTCCGAGAGCTCTTCATTGAAAAGGGAGCTGTCTCTAGTCATGAAGCTGTAGTGGATCTGTCAGGTGAATTGTTGTGGGTTTCAAAGCTAGAAATCATAATATCCTAAGTACGGTGTATAGTAATTGATTCAGTCTTTTTATGTGTTCAAGACAACCAAATATTTTATCTTGGTTTTTTCCTCTCTTTTAATGTAAAAGTATTTCTTGTGGATTTTAATGCTAAAATGATTGCTCTGGTTTCGCATGATCTGACCTTCCTTATTGAATGGACTATGGGATTTGCAATTTCATCTTAAAATTTCTGAGAAGCTTTGGAAGATTGATTTTTACTTTGCTTAGGCGTGTTTTCTCCTTGTATTAGTCACAAATGTTAAAAAAGGGAACGTAATGAAATGCTTGAACACATCAAGAGGGATGTTGACTAGCTTCTTGGAGAGCTGTTTAGCTGGACAAATACTGCATTGCTCCTTATGACTGTGAAACACTATTGTACGTGTTTCTGCTTGTTTCTCAAACCTTCTGGTACCTTAAAGATAGGAGACAATCCTAAAATAAATGTTCTAAAAATAGTTTTGTAGTGATGAAGAATACTGTAAAGAACATATGCCTACTGTGTTGCTTTCTTGTTAGTTTCTTAACTGTATGTGTCTCTGCATGAACAGTAGTTTTCTAGTATGATTGTCCAGAAGGTTCCACTTACTAAATATTTGATTTATGAATTATAGAACTGTGGAAATTATACCAGGTGCTTATTTGTAAGCATTTCTATCTATATATCAGTATTTTTATTTTTTTCATTACCCACTTTCTTGTCTTATTTTTCTGCCATGTCAGTTGTTACTGAAGTCCTGAGTACTTGCTGAATGTAGCAGGTCCAGAAAGGTTTAACTTCAGTTAAATTAGGATTAGTGTACTTCAAAAATATTGAGGCTCTCCCAGCATCTTGAAACATTCTTCCAGATCATTTTATTGTGAGCTACCTCAGTTCTACTCACGACAAAATGTTGTCTGAGCTTACTTCCACGTAGAAAATACACAAGGAGGATGCTTTTGTGTAAATGACAATTAACTGAGTCCCAGTGGAGGGGCTTCAGCATTATTTGAAGTGTGTTTTGCTCTAAATTTCAGACTTAACCATATCATGAACTGTTGGGATATTTTGGTGTAATTCGAAGTCATCAGTGTTTGCTCTAATCTCATTTTTTTTTAATTCCTGGTAGGGTTCTGCAAGTCCAGTTTCCTGCCTCTATTGGAATTTGCTTATACTTCAGAATTAACTTTTGACTTCTGTAGTATGGCAGAAGTGGCCATGCTCGCCCGGCATCTCTTCATGTCAGAGGTCCTCGAAATCTGTGAAAATGTGCACAAACAGATGGAGGAGAAACAAATCACAGTGTACCAAAAGGGAGATATTCAGACAGTAGAGTCAACACAAAATTTAGCAGAACAAACTGAAGTTGAGACGCAGCCCATGGACAGTGCTGAGCAGCCTGAGCTCGCAGCCAGTGCTGTGCCAGTAGCTGTGAACGGAGCTCCTTCCTCTGCTGGGACAGAGGCAGCAGCAGCACCCCAGCCTGACCTCCTGCTCCCAGAGCCTGCAGGGGCCACTCCAGATGGTCTTTTGAAGCCCGTGGAGCAGTGTGAAACAACTGCGAATTATGTCAAGGTGCAGCTGCTGGAGAGCGTTTCATGTAGCACCTTGTCTGTGGCAAAGGTTGAGCCGTCGGCTGTGGAAGCCATGGACACTCAAAGTGAAATTGAGACATATCAAAATGAAAGTGGTAAAGCAAATGCAGACACTGCTTCTGAAGACTCCTCAGGAATGCTCAAGCAAAAAGATGGCCAGCAGAGTAAAGAACAGAGCATTTCTGTTTCGCTGCCAGAAAGCCTAGCGTCCAGCCAGGATGATACTTACAAAAGCAAGCTTCGCCAGCGTTCTGTTAGTGAAGGGGGATATATCAGATTGCATAAAGGAATTGAAAAAAAACTGCAAAATAGAAAGACAAATCCTAAGTCTGCAATACAGCAGGTATTCTGTCTGTCTTTAGGCCTGTTCTCAGTAATCGTCCACTGTTTCGAGACCAATCTGAAAAGACTGTTTTCCCGATTCCAAGCACTGTCTGGCAAATGTTTTTCTTTTTTGAGCAGTTAATGTTACTGCAAACCAAAGTAACTTCTAAGATGTGACAGTTAAAAAACACCCAACATTGGCATCAAAATTCCTTCTGTATTGAAGATCTTTAGAGTGCTCAGTGACATTAGTCCAGCTTGAATGTGTCCTGACAGCTTCTTATGGTTGGACAGAAGGTGTATCTTCTCCCCAAAATTCTTAATAATCTGGGAATTTAATTCTTAACTAACGTGTGTGTCAGTCATAGTATTAGAGGAGTGAGACTCTACATTTGTGAAGGGTTGAAAACAGAACATCAGGGATGAAAAAATTTGACATGTTACATAGATCTTGAAGACCTGGTTGTACGTTATAGTAATGAAGTCCTGCTACCTTCAGGTTGGGGTCAGTTAAAAAAAAAGGTTAAAAGAATGCTGGTATTAAACTCTAGTGCTCGGACATACTAAGTGTTCAATAATTGCACTAGTTGCTTCTTTTTTTTTTTTTTTTTTTTTTTTTTTTTTGTGAAATGGTGGTCCTATTATTATTTCCCCTTCAGGAACCTTTCCTTTTTTAGTGCCTACGGATAGCTGACATTCACCTCACTGAGTGAGAGAACAAAACACTTATTTTTGTTACAGAGTACACTTTGCCTTGCTCATTGCTGGCTAGCTAAATCTTTGGAAGGACTGTTACTTTGCAGAGGGATGCTGTCAGGTATTTACGTACTAGAGCCACCAGGCCCACACACAAGGGGATAATTTGTTAACCAGTGCAACACCCTTATAGCTAGAAATTGTAGCAGGGTCTCCTTATGTAGGTGGACAGCTTAAAGCCCAGATGTTAAAACTAGTACAATCAAAATATTTGAGCCATACTTATGGTGGTTGGAGAATGATGAGTTTTTGTTCTGTTTTGGGAGGGGGAATATTGACCTTCAGGAACAGTTCCTGTTAACTTATTTTACTGTTTCTAAATGTGGCCCCTCGACAGATGAGGCCTACGGACAGTGGCCACCCACGGAAAAAAGCAATGGGTTTAGATAATTGCTCACAATTGGACTTAGGAATAAGTTTCCACTTTCCTAACTCATTTTGTATCTTTTAGCATTTTTGTCTCATGCATCCTGCAACTTCCCCCCCTGCTCCTCCATGGCACTGCATGTCATATAAGTGTTGGGAAGGAGACAGGCCTTCTTGAGGTTCCCAGTTTTGATCCTGGAAGAATAACAGGAAAGAGAGGTTGCAGGAAAAATGCTGCTGACTTCTGAATGACAGTAATTGCAGTTGGCACGGAGATGTCAGGGATGAAGTGTGCTTTGTATGAGTAGATTATTTTCCAGGCTCTTACTAATCATCTACTGGCCAAAGTTATTTTTGTGGCTTCACAATGTAGCCAAGTTTGCATAAGTTTTCAGAGCAACAGCAAAATTTAAAAAAAAAAAAAAAATTTAGATTTTGTGCCTGTGTTGAATTTCAGCTTGTTTTTGAGAGATATGGCAGAGCTAGCATGTTTTCAAAAACGTAAGGTATCTCACTTGCTGAGAGAGCAGGAAGAAGTGGGGATGCTTGTACTTTTTTTTCATTGCCTTAGTCTCAGAAACTTGAAGAGGAATTAGACCTGATACAGGAAGTTTTAGCCTAATCACTTACAAATTTGTCTTTTAAAGAATTAATCAGCAAGTTTCTACGAAGGAAAACGAGATTATCAGCTTTGGGTAGCACTGCCAATACTGTAATAAAAAAACCTTGGTGCCCAGCACAAAAAAAGCCGCCAACCAACCACACTAGTAAAGCTGGAATGCTCTTAACCAGAAAGAACTTCGCTTAAATACCGTAAATTTTTTGTATAGGTTATTAATAACTCAGTTTTTGCTGGGTAGTAAAAATGAATTGGCCTTCCCCTCCCCCCCCCCTTTTTTTTTTTTATTTTTTTAATCTGATGACTTTTATAGTAAAGCCAAATGTAAATCCTGAAAAGGGAAGTTGGAGTTTAGGAAAGGGCTGGAAACATTTGGTAGAAACTGTGACTGGCAGTACTTTGTGGTTCCTCTGTAACTGTCTCTTAGCTCTCACTTAGGCAGTTACTCAGGGCTGAATAGTTAGTTGTGTCTGAAATGGTAAGTCATTGTCTACCTATAATTATAATCAGTTTATGGTTTTAAAACGAGACCAGTTTTTCACCCACCATGAGATAGTTTTGCAGTGAACTGAAGTGGGGTAACTTTCTAGCAGCTAAGTAAACTGAGCAAAATTAGGTGTAATTTACAGTAACATGTGGAAACATCAGCTTTTAGTACTAACTTGCAGAGGAAGTATGAAATATAGTGGAGTAAAGTTCATTCAAGGGTTATGTTTTTCCAACTTAGGTTGCCATGAAGCTGGTACAGAGAGGGAAAAAAATGAAACAGCCAAAAAGAGAGACCATGGAAAATAATGAAGTAGAAGCTCAGCACAAGTGCACTGAGTGTGGAATGGTGTTCCAGCGGCGCTATGCACTTATAATGCACACATTGAAACATGAAAGATCTAAAGATTATAAATGCCCAGTAAGTTGTTGCCTTGGGTTTTTTTTCCTGTAAACCTCCCTCTTTACAAAAAGTCATTTAGTAACTACATTAGTAATTATTTTTCTTGTCTTTTTTTGTATGTGTATTTTCCTTATGGATTTCAGAGATGGATGCAGCCCTGATGTGGATGGGGTGGTTTAGCCACATGGCCTGACAGCACTGTGTGACATGGGAGTGTGCTTGCTGCTCAAGGCAGTGCTGGCGTGGGCTTTACTTCTAACCTTACCCGTGAATTTGTAACTGTGTTTAGATTAGCCTGGAAGTTAGCTGCATTGGGAAGTGATCAGTAGTTCTGTCAGTAGCCATAAAATTAAAAATTTCCAACTGTTAATTGACCTGAGATAAAATACCTGTTGGAGTCAGGTTATAGACCTAGCTAATCATATTACTATGCTTAAAACCTTAGGTTACCTTTTTTAAAAATAATTTTTGAGTATTAAATGCAAAATAAAGTTGTAATATTTTCTTTCCCAGTTGTGTAAAAAAGAATTCCAGTATGGTGCCTCCCTGCGAGCCCATCTTGTCCGGCACACTCGGAAGACCGAAGTGAACACCGCAGCTGCTGGTGTGGAAGAGACAGGCATGTCTTCGGTGAAAGGGAGAACTAAACGGGAATTTATATGTGATATATGTGGGAGAACTCTACCTAAGCTCTATTCTCTCAGAATACACATGCTCAAACATACAGGTGTGAAACCACATGCATGCAAGGTAAAGAGAAAGTTCTTTTGTTCTGTAATCAAGTTAGTAATGTTTTCTTTATATTTTAATATGGACGCTGTCCTAAAATTTAGGTCACTTCAGAATAAGGAAAACTACTGTAACATTCCTGATGAAAATTCTTGTAGTTCAGGACTGAGAAAACTAGAATGAAGTTAAATCATAAAAGTTCGTGTTCCTATGTCTATAAGAATGTCTCCCCTTGAGTATTCTTTTTTAACAGACGAGTTCTGGCACTGGTGCAGAATCACAGGCTTGGCCATAGTGGTTCACAAGAGATACAGGATGTTTTGTTGTGTTTGAAGTTAAACACCTATTACGTAATGAGTTTTTTTGGTCCTATTCCACTGGCTGTGGATTTTTTTAGGTTTGTGGAAAGACCTTTACGTATAAGCATGGATTAAAAATGCACTTAGCTCTCCATGAAGTACAGAAACAGTTCAAGTGTGACTTGTGTGAAAAGTCTTTTGTCACAAAAAGAAGTCTTCAGGAACACATGAGCATTCATACAGGTAAGGGACATGAAAGAAGATCCTGTTGCTTTGGTTGGCTATTGTATGCTGCTGAACTTTAACGGTGTTCTTCATTGTCAAAGGAACTGTTTACAAAAATAAATAGTAGTTTCTCCTTTTTCTTCTATCAGTTAGGCAGCTGAGATAGATATGTAAGTAGTCATCTTACATTTATTTTCTGGGCTTATTTTACCTTAGCTTAATATTATTATACAGAGTGTTCTATACAAAAACAGGGAATCGTGGTTGGTCTGTTCCTATGGTTTTATGTACCTATTTAATGCACGTAACATAGCAAGTCAACAAAGACAGGCAATGGGCTGGAGTGTTCCGAAGCACGCGCACTTCCAGCCTGTTTTTTCAGAGGAAAACGTGCCAAGTTAACTCTCTGAGAATCTCCGTCCTTTACAAGACTTGCTGTACTAGTACTGCAATTTTATAAAACCTGGTATTTTGAAAGTTCTTAGCGTGTGAAGGGTGACAATATAATAATGTAATACAAGTAGAGTTCTAAATTGTAATGTGTGGACATTGGCTTTCTTGTTTCCCAAGTTGGGCAGAATCAAAAGGAAGTGACTGTTTCTTTAAGGCAATTCGTTCCAGAAATTAAGCAATTTATATTAGCACTCAGCACTCCTAAATTGATGAATTGTAGCAGAAAACTTTTCTTTTAAGGTGTTATTCCACAAATTCAAGTCATACATAAGCAATGCTGTGTTGCTAGAGAGTTTGTGTATTATATATAACACGGGCAAGTAGGTTTATTTCACCCAAGAGGGCAATTTTTTGGGCTGTTCACATTTCATTACTAATTAGCAGCTGCAATGTTGTACCTGTGTTTAAAAACATGCAGTAAAGTAATTTAGAGTTGCCAGTCCCCCTTCTGTATATTATTAAGTTGGCACATACAAAATACACCTAAAAATTCCATCTGTGTGTAATTAAACCAACTTCTCCTTGTAGCACTGCTCTGATTACTTAAGATTAATTACATGAGAAATAAAAAACAGTCTTACAAAGCACTCCAGCAGTATGGAGGCCTGGCTTCATATCATGTTTTGTTTTGTTTTTGCTAGGAGAATCCAAGTATCTTTGCTCCATCTGTGGAAAATCTTTCCATAGGGCATCAGGACTCAGTAAACACATAAAGAAACACCAGCCAAAGCCTGAAGTTCGTGGATATCACTGTACCCAGTAAGTTGGTTGGTGGTTTGGTTTTTTGGTTTTTTTTGGTGGGCTTTGTTTCTTGAACATCAATGGTCCTAGTATTTTTAAAAATTAAAAGCAGCTCCTTGTCGTAGCTCTTTACTGGCCTGGTATAAGAATTAAAGCATAAGAGTAGAAACATGCACTTTTTTAAATACATGTGTTGGAGAGCAAAAGCTTGGGTTTTAACTGTTATCTAGTTCTAGTTTCATACGGTTGTTTTCTAATGAGTGTGTTTGCGTTTGTAGCTGTAATCAGTAACGATGTGGTTTTAAAGCTCACTTGTAGGACAGATAGCAGAGCGATGAGCTTGTCAGAGCAAAGAGCCTTCAGCCTCTTTTTGCCCTCTTCTACTATGATAGTTGATTTCAGTTTAATTTGAGAATTTCTTACACAGTCTGCGATATCGTGTACTTGTGTGCACTGCAGGACGCGCTGTGTTTAGCAAACAGCTCTGCAGGAACATCATAAACTAAGACTCACTGACTATTGCAGTTAACTTGATTTTAAAACTTACATGACCACGTAAATATCTTTGCATTATGGACTTTGGTTTAGCAGAAACTCTGTACCTGGAAAGAGCGTGTTTCCTAGTGTGTCAGCTGGACACAGATACATTTCCTTGAGCAAGCAGACCATCGGAGAACCTTTTGAGTGACCTGCGAAGCACAAATGGTGCTTCATTTCCAAACTGTCAATTAGGTTTCTGGAAACTCTCTCGGGTATTAAGAGGAGTTGTACAATTTATGTGATTGCCTTTGTGCAGCTCATGGTTTTAATGAAAGCTATAGTCTAAAGTATTGTTTAAAGTATCTCTGGTAGTGCCACGGCATCCTAGCAAAAATAGTATTTTCTAACTGCTGAAAACTCACTTTAATTCTGTCAGTAATGTTTTTATTTAGTGTTTTTTAATGCTAAAAATCTCAACCTTAGAAATACAAAGAACAGAGCTAATAGGGTCCACAGCAGGGACAGAACTGTTTAATGAAACATTTTAGGGAAGTCAATTTTCATTTTGAAGGAAAAATATATTTTAAAAAATAATTTTTTTTTTACTCAGGGTAGTACAGTCATGGATTCAAAGATGACCTTGACAGCAAAGATACTTTGATTCACCAACTCCTTCAGACAGACACAGTCCTTACATCTTCTACAGCGAAGTTCTCTACTAAGAATATAACTCACATTGTCAGAAATAGTTCAGAGTGCTTCACTAAGCAATAACCAGCCTTCAGTTATCTAGTTCAGTGGCTTGGTATGTAACTCTCCCTGCCAAGCTTCACTTTGAGCTTCTGGCCCAGTTGAACAGAGCTGAACATGAGTTATTTTCCAAAAAATATTTGTGGAAGTTTCCCAGTGAAGTATGTATTTAAATTGCAGCAGTGTCTGGGTGGGGTGGTTGCTTCAGTTTTTTTACTTCTCTAGTGGCTTTTCCAAATATGTGATCCTTGAGGGGAGAGCACATGTGCCAACCCCATCCAAGACCCTTAGGGGTCTTTGTGATACTTTTTGATGTGGATCTGCAAACCCACGATTCCTGAGAGTCCCAAGAGCTGTCATTTTTTTCTACTAGGAGGAGGAGGATGTCAGGGTGTCTCAGGGCACCATCAGCTTTTTTTTTCTCCTCCTTTTTTTCCTTTCCCTTTTTTCCCCCTCAAAAGTGAAGAAGGCTTTTTTTTCCTCTCCAGAACACGCATTCTTTGGGAAAGGTAATGTTAAAAGTTTTGTTCCTCTATGGAAGTTTTTTCTTCTCAGATTCCGCTGGAGGTTGGGAATTCTGAGATTCCCTCATGCCAGAGGTTGATCACCTGTAGAAGGTCAATCCTCCACCTTTGCTTGCTGGTGTTTCTCTGTCTCTGTCCTTTCTTGAGCGGTACAGCTATATGTTGTTACATAAGGAACCGATGCTGATGATCAGACGAAGATATCCGAAGAGCAGCATTTCTTGCAAAGGGAGAAACCATGTCTTTGGTTAGACTGGCCTCGAGTTTTCATACTAAGAGGAGTTAGTGATTTGTAATTTTATGCAGTCATAATATGGCAAGGTATAAACGAAGGAAAACCAGGAGTTTGCCTGGGTTTAGGTGTATACGAGCAGCACGCTAAAGAATGAGTATCATTGCTTCCAGATGCTTTCTTGCAGGGTTCTGAATTTGTTTTTTAATTTATCAGAATACATTTGGGCATTGCAAACTATAAATCCCAGTTAACTTTGTATCAATGAATAATCCTCTTTAGTTAAGGGAAGAAACAGCTGTTACTATCCTCATTAGTTCGTATGGTATAATAGAAATTTCTAATGTCTTTCCGTCAGTTTGCCTTTGATTATTCTCCATAAAAATAACAGAAAGAATATAGTTACCTATAACAGACAAAAGTGTTTGAGATTCTCAAGTTATATTCCAGACTTCCAGATAAGCTGCTTTTCCTTTTAATTTTCCTTAGTTGAAAAGGGATTGTGCTTTATATAGATATTGCTGATGCAATAGGTGTTGTCTTCTCAAAGTCTTCAGTTGCTGTTAAGGAGGGTTCCAGTGCCTTTGAAATCAGGATCACCAAGATCTTTCTTTCATGGGATGCTAAAACCTTTACTGTTACAGGTGTGAAAAGAGTTTCTATGAAGCTCGAGATCTTCGGCAGCATATGAATAAACATTTAGGTGTGAAGCCATTTCAGTGTCAGTTCTGTGGAAAATGTTACAGTTGGAAGAAAGACTGGTATTCTCATGTAAAGTCTCATTCTGTCACAGACCCTTACAGGTGAGGAGAGATTCATTTAATAACTGAACGGTACTAATGTATACGATGTTATACATCTGCAGCCAGTCAACAAGGAACTGCCTAGTCCATTGTTAACTGATTGCTTGATGTTGACTGGGGTCTTGAGTACTTGGGGTCAGTTGGGTGACTTCAGGTAGTGTTGTTCAACTGTTAACCTGCTGACGCAGTCCTGGAACTAACACATACGAAGTTGTAAGAGTGTAAACATAATTGATGAAGTTAGAAATGCTTTGTATGTGATCTCACTTCTCTGGAATGGTAAGCGGAAGCTTTGTGGCTGTGAATAAGAGAAAATGTAGCTCAGTCCAACAGTATTATTTCTAATTATGGAACTACTTGTCATTTGAGACGGTATTCTCATTAAATTTTGCCTACTGTAATTAAAGTGCATTTTGGTTTAAAAAGCATGACATAAGCGCAGAGTAGTGGTTTCAATAGATTTCTCACTTAACATATTTTTAGGTGTAATATATGTGGTAAAGAATTTTATGAGAAAGCTTTGTACAGAAGACATGTCAAGAAAGCCACACATGGTAAAAAAGGAAGAGCAAAACAAAATCTGGAACGAATTTGTGAGCATTGCGGAAGAAAATTCACACAACTCCGGGAATACAGGAGGCACATGAACAATCATGAAGGTACGTAAAAAACAAGTACTCGTGACATCCCTGAACCCCTCCCTGTAAATGTTATGGAGAGAGAGGTGATCGTTTCTTTGAGTCTGTGTATGTCTGGTGTTGCAAGACACACAGAAGTTCTTACCAATTCTCCAGTTAGTTTTGTGCTAGTCCTGGCTTGTTAACACGTGCTTCCAGTGATTCCCTGAGGTGGCTGTTGGGATTTTCCTAAAACTGCAGTCACACACAAGGGACAGTGACAATTCATCCTTCTTGGAACTTTGATGGAAGAGGAACTTTTTTAGAAGTGATTAGAATATGTATATCTGGCAAAGAATTGGATGTAGTAAAACATTCTCTCGTTTGAAAGGTGCAGATGGTTAACAAAATACTCTTCAAACAGGAGAATGATTGACCTGAATTTTAAAAAGGACCACTGAAATTGGTCAACCTCTTTATTTATAACAAGCAGTAAATTATGTGATGTTTGGGGAAAATATGAAAATATAATAAAAAGTATGTGCATTTTTAATTTAGATGTGAAGTATGATACTGATTTTTGAGCACTTGGTTATTCCAGCTCTGTTGGAAGTGTGTATATACTCTTATCTCAGGACAAAAGCCACTTTTTTGAAGCCATTCTGCTCTTAAAGAGCTGTTACAAGTAAATCTGATGGTTGTCTAACCATTGAAATACAATTTTTTTTATTTGTTTCTAAACAGAGAAAGTGTCCTGTAATAGGTACTAAGCCTAAATCTACAGTAACTGTTAGAGAGGAAAAGCCAGTATTGAAATAGCGTTTGTCACCACTCTCACGCCCCATTAGATACTACAGACCACAGAACTGGGATGCTAAAGGGAGAGTAAGAGTATACAAACATCAGGTCCAGTGTTTGAACGTCCACGGTGTGGAGGAGGGAAACAGCTGTAGAAGGTGTTACAAGCTAACTAGAGTAAGTGCTGCTTTTATGAGAGGTGTATAGAAGGATTTGCAGAAACAAAGGGCAACTAGAAATGTGACAAAATCTGTGAAGTAAAACAGGATTTCAGAAAGGCATCACCGGCAAAAAATAATTAGGATTTTATTAAGCAGTATGCACTTAAAACAGGGGAGAAACTGCACTGAAAGGAATTTTGGAAAGAAGATATTTTTAAAAATATTAGATTGGGCAGAGCACTCATGGAAAACTTTACTGTTGGATTATTATGCTCGCATTATATTGCGGTACAGAAGTGGTAAACAAGGTCTCTTTTTTTGACATGGAAAAAGTTACGGTACTTGGAGGTTTTATAATGCTGTTCTCCCTGTCGCATCTCGTCACCGCTCGTGCGTGTCGAGGAGCACTGGCAGTCACCGTTGCCTTGCCTTCCTTTTGAGAACAGGCGTGAAGCCATTTGAATGTCTGACTTGCGGAGTGGCCTGGGCTGATGCGCGTTCCTTGAAGCGTCACGTGAGGACGCATACTGGAGAGCGGCCGTACGTCTGCCCGGTGTGCAACGAAGCTTACATAGATGCCCGGACACTGCGGAAGCACATGACCAAGTTTCATAGGGACTACGTACCCTGCAAAATTATGCTGGAAAAAGATACTCTTCAGTTTCATAACCAGGGGACGCAGGTGGAGCACGCCATCAGCATTTTAGCAGCAGACATGCAGGAGCAAGAAGCGGAGATTAGCGTTGATAGTAGTGAGATTGAGACTGTGGTAGTGACAGGGGAGACGCTTGAAGCCATCGAAGCAGTTGCAGCTAGTGAGGAATGTACATCAGTCTCTACTCTCTCTGACCAGAGCATCATGCAGGTGGTAAATTATGTATTGGCGCAACAGCAGGGACAGAAAATGGCTGAAGTGACGCACGCCATTGAAACTGTAGAAGTAGAAGTGGCCCATGTTACGAAGGTGGAGGAAATATAGCATACGAGAGCGCCAGAAGGGTGAGGTCTTACGATCTGTGAGAGCTCAGTATTTAACTGATTAGCTGAGGCGTACAGTGATGCCTGTTTTCAAACAATTAATCCTCAGTATTGAACGTCTTGGTGACAAAACACTGCACCATTCATTACAGGGGAAAACTTAAGATGCCTCAGTGTGGGCCAAGGCTTTGAAGGATGAAATTTCTGCACTGGCTATAAATGTAAACAAACAAACAAAATTTTTAAATACTTGGAATTATAATGTTTTCTGTGTCATGGAGTAAGTATCATGCTGTAACTTTTAAAAAAATGAAAAGGAAAAAAAGATACAAAGACGCTGCACTAAAAACTAGAAATGCACAGCTATCGGTAGCATTTTTTTACTTTTGGTTTATGCACATTTCAATTTTGTGAGCAAATCACCTGTGTTGGGTTCTGTCTGTTTACTCCCCAAGATGAGGGAACGGTAGAATGCTTTGTGCAGCGTGTGCTTCATGTGACATGCAGAAAACAGGCTTTTCTCTTCAGGTAGGTACCCCGCCGGCAGTTGGCAAACCCTGGGTTTGGAGAGGTGCTTGAAATGCCAGGTCAGTGGATGGCAGGTCCAAGGTTCAGCAGAATGCTGTAGAACTTTTCGCAGATAATGGGAGGGGGGCTGCTGAGATCTGAGGAAGTGGTTCTGTGAGGCGGATTGTGAATTTCAGTTGACCCGAGGACAGCACACTGCAGGGAGCTACTTAGAGGAGTAAACTGCTTGTTATGTGTAAGCAAGGAGCTTGTGCTTGAGCCTCCGTGCAGAGCCATATTCAGTTTAATGGTTTGGTTGAGTAAAGGAAGCTGTCGCCTCATTGTTGTGCACATCCAAAGCAGGCAACCTAATGATGGATGTTTCTAACTTTGCATTACCTTTGGTGTAGAAACTAAAATGAAAAAGGTTTAATGGCACTTCTCAGAAATATAAAACATACTGACACAGTCCAGCTAGTTACGATCTGATCTTCTTGTGTAACTTGTGGAAAGGAGGAGCCCTGCCAATTCCCAAAGGGGGACACAAAGCAGCATCAGGATAGACAGCTGTGAAAATCTTAGTGTGGGGTAAAAACTAAATTTATTTCAAAATTACCAGAGACCTTATTACTTGCTGCTGTAAGAAAATACTTCTAGGGCAAGCTGCTTACCTGGTGTTGCACCACGTGGATGGAAAAATTCTTACTAGGCGTTCCTGCAAGTAAGTGTGAATCAGAGCCGTGCTTGGCCCAGGTTTAAATGCCTGTGATTTAATACCATGAACAGTGCGTATCTTAGTCCGTGCAAGGCGCAGGTTCTTTCACTGCTGTTTGGGTGGGTGTTTCTTTAGGCCAGAAACACATCTGTTGAGGTAACTGAGAGTGCTATGCACATTAAAAAATACAGTCCTGATTGTTCAGTTGGTTTCAGTCTTTAGTATCGCCAAACACTTCCCAGCTTTGACAGCAGCAAGATATCCAAGGAGCCAGAAGCCTGTAGAATTGCAGGGTAAACTTCCTAAAGAAAGTTACTTGCATGTAACTGTGCTACCTGTGAAAGGGATCCCCTGAACAAAATGTAAGTAAACCCTGTGACAAAGTAGCCACCTCATCAGAATTAGTATTTCTGCCTTTCATCTTATTTAACTATTTGAGTATCTGTCCACGGAGCTACAGAATGGACTGTTCCTTTTATACTTTGCAAACGTGTAGATAAGCGGCGTTGGAAACTTTTGAAGCAACACGTAGTTTGAGTTCCTGTCTTGGATCTGAATTAATCTGTAGATGACTATTTCAAAGGTCAAGGTCTTCCTGCAGAGAAGTAACGTAGTTATTTACACATCCTGCAGCCCTTTATGATTGTATTCTTTTCTGATTACCAAATGGAGTAAAACTGAAATGAATACATTAAATCAAAGAATAAAATACCGGTAGCTGTAACTCTTGAATTTTTGTATGGTCAAGAATCTGGAGATAGCCATCCTGCTTAAAATTAAAATATTGCCATTAAGATGGAAGAAGATTTAAAAAAGCACTAGGTAAACTTTAACACTTCGATGTTTGTATCTTAAAAATAATTGTGTCTTACTAAAGTGAGAAATGTTAAAGGAAAAAATAGCTGTAAATAGTGCTAAAGCATTATTTGTATATTTAGTGTGTTACCTTACAAAAAGATTATTACCCGCACCTTAGTCTAATCTTTGGTGCGTTTATTTATTTGCCCAACCTACAGAAGAAGCAGAAGTGAATCTGAATTTCGGAGCCTTGTTACCCACTGTAAAACACTTTAAGCAACGTGAGGGGCTGCCGTTCAGCAGCGGACAGGCAAAGCAGAAGAGGTTGTTCCCCGAGCGCGGCTCAGCCAGGAATGCTGGAGCTGAGCGCCCGTTCCCAGCATGGCTGTGCCTTACCTCCCCAGACCGGTGGCAGGCGGGCAGGGGGTGCCGCTCCTGGCTTTGCTGTTCCCGCATGCGGGATGTTGCCTTATGTTTTTCTTTAGACTTCAGCTCTTCGTTTAAGTTGCTCACGACCCTTCTGCAATCGATTGGAAGTCAGACTGCAACTACGCAGTTGATAGTACTGGATTATTTTTTTTAATAAAGCTAATGAGAAGTGTCCATTTATAAAGTATTCCTAGTGAATTCCTGTACATAAAAGAATTTGATTTGTACATTCTCCTGTTTTTATTTAGTGTTAGATGTATAAAGTTACAGTTATTTCTGTTATGAAATAAACTGGGCTTTGCCATGAATTACTCTTTCAAGCAGCTTTTCTTTTTCAGGGGGAGGAAAAAGGTGTTGCAGCATTACGTGTTCCTCTTCAGTCTTTCCCCTTCCGTATACAGACAGATGGCTGGTTGGGATGGCTCTAACACCTACTTTTAATTTTTGCTTAAGGCTCAAAAAATTAACTGGTATGAGGAAAGGAAATCCATCACCCTCCTAAACGTTGCTGGATCA
Organism: Falco peregrinus; assembly: GCF_023634155.1. Lineage (NCBI taxonomy): Eukaryota > Metazoa > Chordata > Aves > Falconiformes > Falconidae > Falco > Falco peregrinus. The sequence goes on along the minus strand of NC_073724.1, from coordinate 1,391,078 downwards.
CGGCTGTATGAGAGCATGATGTTGGCAAAACATGTCGCGTGTTGATACCGATGGCTCTGGCTGTAGAACCTCGTGGGGGGCGAGGCGCTTGCCCAGCCCCCGACCCGACATGCAGCTGTGGCTGTTGTAGTTTGTTCCGGGTGTTCTTCCGCTTGGCTTGGGCTTTCGTGCCAGGCTGCCCCCCGAAGCGGTGCTGGCCCGGCCCCTGCAGTGGGGTGAGTATGGGCAGGGGCTGGGGCCTGGCAGCTGCTCCCGCATCACGCCCTGGCCGAGGCTGCCCCCGTGCTGGGGGGACAGGTCTGGCCCAGCACACGCCTCTCCCAGCACTGTCGGGGCAGCTTCCAGGCGAGGCTGGTGCTGCAGGGAGGCCGCCAGCCCTGCGCCCGTTCCTGGGGGAAGGCCGGGAGCTGCTCAGCGTGCTCACTTCTGTGAGCCCCCGCAGGTAATCAAGCCACGCGGGACACTCACAGTCGCACCGGAAGCGGTTCCAGAGGGCTGGGCGCTGAAGGCGTCGCGTGGCTGACGGCCGCAGCTGCCTTTCACCAGGGATGCAGCTACAGCTGAGAAAGCAAAGCGATGTGTGGGTGAGTTCCCGCCTTTGCCTCCCCTGGCGCCAGAACCCTGTCGCTCCTGGCTGTTACAGGCAGAGCCGTGAATTCCCACGGCATCACAACCACACGTACACTTCATGCACTGCTGCCGGTGCCACGTTGGGGCGCAATGGCTGGATTTGTTGGGGTCGGTTGAACACCAGCCGGGCCATTACAAGGTGGGAGAAAGTCCGTGTGATGGCGGCCACGGCCGTCGGGCACCGGGCAGAGCAGCTGGCTCCCGCATCCTCCCGCCACGAGCCACCGGCTGCACCGCACAGCGCAGCCCCGCACAGCGCAGCCCCGCGCTGCTTGGGGAAGATGAGGCAGGTAAGGGGCCGCAGCCAGGTGCTGCCATGAGGAGGTGACTGCGCTGTTCCCGGGGTGGGTGTCGGTGGGTTTGTTACTGGCATTTGAAGACAGTCCGCAGCAATGAGCTTGGATCCATTCACAACCGGGCAGGCTCAGCAGCTGCAGGGCAGCACAGGGAGCACCGGGCAACTACTTACTCACCTGGTGCCTTCGGTATGTTGCAAGTTGCTCAGGCACGAAGCAAAGCTTTACTGCTGCGGAGGCACAAGCCTGCCGAGATCAGCGTGCAGGCGTTACACAGGCAGGGTTTCAGCCACTGGCAGGTACTCGTACCTTGCTGCACCAAGCAGCAGGTCTCGGCCCACCTCCTGGAGGCAATCCAGACAGCTAAACTGCGTAGGTTACCGTGAGTAGTAGGATTCTTGCTTATCCTTAGAACAAAAACTGTAACGCACCCACACACCCCATCCTTGTGCGAAGACCATGACTATTGTAATGAGAGCCCAGAGCTCCAAGCGAAGCTCCACCTGACATTCACGCTGATGGTACTTTTGAGATCAGCTCCTTTCTGAAGCACCAAACACTGGCAGATGCCCGCAGAGCCGAGGCCATCCGGATGGATTCTCTCCAAGCAGCACTGAGGAGGCAGCATCTCTGCTCACCTTCAGCTGAGATCTAGGAACCGCTGCAGACTCTCAGGAGGCCTAGGATTATTTATTGACCATGAGAGCAAGTCAGATAAACACTTCTTCTGCTCCCTCACGGGCACAGAAGGTGAGTTCCCAATGCATCTGCTGCTCTGCCAAGCAATTTCCTAAAGGATTTTAAACTACCAGGAAACTGTTGATACGAATGTCTACTTCAGCCAAAGATGTGGAAGACGGTGGTGGTAGATTATTTAAAAAAGAACAGATCTCAAAGCCATCCTCCTTCTCAAAGTGCCATTTTGCTTTTTCACTAATACAAGTGACTGAGACAGGATCAAATAACTATTAAGGAGCAAGATAAAATAGTTATTCACTGTGAATTACCACTATCTTAAAGGAATTTATTTCAACAAACATAACCACAAGTGATGAAAATAAGTGAAAAGTAAACGCTTCATTTTGTCTTGCCTAGTTCCAGTAATGCCCAAACCAGTTCTCAAAGCCCTGAAAGTCAGTTTTGAAAGTGTGTTTTGTTTGTTTTTAAATAAACCAAAGATTTCTGCTATGGAAAAAAAATAATGTATACATTTTTATGTTACGTTTATAACAAGGCTTTTAAAGAAAATAGTTACAGGTATTCAACTGCATCAGACTTCAAAAGAAAAAAAGATTACACATACAATACAAAAATACAAAAAAATAGTTTTTAGAACTTACAAACGCAAAAGTCTAAGTGGTCAGAGCTTTCCTAAAATAACAATAAAAAAAACAACTTCAAGATGCACCTTCCTTTCTGCACTCACAGGGTCAACATTAGTATGAAGAAAGGTTTTTAGAGGCAGGATGAAAGCAATTAATATACTGAATTCTACAACCAGTTCGAGGCTGAAATTAATTCAGTGGTCGACACTATCAGGTATTTGAGTTTAAAAAGAACCTTATGCTTGTTTGTTCAGGAGGGTTGTGTCAGTATGTCCATGCTCAGGTGGTGGTGTGTAACTTTCTGTTTAACCAGTCCTGCTAGTAACATGTTTTAAAAATATATAATCTAAATTAGACTGAAATTTAGTAACAGTCACTACCAGGTTTGAAATCCCACAGCACTGTTCTGCAGTACGAGAGGCAGGAAACCAAACTGCCCAGACTAAAGTCATTGTTGAAAATTACTGCAAAAGGCAGACAGGTAGGAAACGGTTGAGTTTTATTCCTGAAGTTGACATGTGTCAGAAGCATTAGGGTTGCAAACACAGCATTCTTTAACCCAATAATGTCCACCAAGGTCACAGGCATAAAGGCATTTTGTTTTACATGGCAAGACAGGGAAAGTGCATCTTAGATTTCTCATACTTAAGCAGTGAGTTACCAATTTTTGGTGTGGCTTTTATTCCTTCTAGGCATAGTAAAGAAAAATATTTCAACCAAATGTGAAGCTTAATGTACATTAGCTTGTCTTTTTGGTGGTGGCTTTTGTGTACCACAAGGAAATGCTAACAAGCACTACTCAAGGCTAATGATTTAAGAGGAGCACACTGAAAGTACTGATTTACCGTTATAGTGAATATTCTTTACAGACTGTATCTAATATACAGACAAGGCCCATTTCCTTAGGATGAAACAGGCCACAGAAGGTTTCACATCCTACATGAAGTTTTAAACAAAATTAGAGCTAAGTTAACAGAGCCACTCAGAGCAACATGATTCCTAGTTTGCAGAGACTTAACAAAAGGTGACTGCAGGGATAAAAAAAAAAAAAAATCCAGGTTCTTATTATTTCCTGCATAAGTTTATATTCAAATTAATAGTCCAGTAACGCTTCTAGCACAAGACAATGCTCACTCTCTTTAGCAGTATTCCTAGGAGTCAACTGTTTCTCCTGTTACGAAGAGGGAGCCAGAAGTGAGAATGCAAGAGCATTCAATGTTAACCTGATTAAAGAGACAGTAACCTTTTTTCATCCACCTTAACTAATCCCTGACCAAAACAAAATAAAGTATCTTAAAAAGGTACCACTCCAATTTCTTTATTATCTGTAACCTTTTGAAACTAATCACATGGAACTACAAAATTAGCAAATGCCTTGAAATCTGTATACAAAACATAAATTACCTCTAATTTCAAACTAATTTATTAGTGTACCACTCAAAATCTTAAAAAAAGTGGCTCCAAAGATAGTCTTATACCATTCTTAAAAAAAGGAAACTGTTCCTTTAATGTTACACCCTCCCCTCCCCCCAAACACCCAACTCTCAATCCACATCGTTTAGTTATTTTCTTGGTCATGGACATTTCCAAGATGAGATTTTATATTTCGTTCCCATAGCTTCTGGTTGTCAGAAAAACCATGCTTTCCTTTATTGAAGGAATTTGGTCCTGCTGAGGTTGGTGTATCCCTGTGAAAAGTAAAACAAGATCAGTCGAGAAAGTCAGTTCAACTACAGTAGCGTGGGCAACATGACACCGAAAACACCGATTTCCAGTCCAACCTGCCACCAGAAACTACCGCACGTTTCCTTCCGCGACACCCATAGCCCTCACTCAGCGACTGCCATCTGGCCATGGAGCTGACCCCAGCGTGGGGCACCAAGACAGAGCAATGAGATGGGGCGGCAGAGCAGGTGGGAGCAGCAGCGACTGGTGCCAGCTGGGAAGAATGTGCTGCAAGGACTACAGAACTGAGGATCCAAATTTGCTGCTGGAGAAAAATACCCCACTGAACAGTAGCGAGCCTGCAGGGGACTGACTTCCAATGCACTCCATCATGGTAAACACCTTTAAAAGAGATAGGCTCAGGATTCATGCCTCACTTAAGTGAAGCCTCCTCTGAAAATATCCCTATTTATTTTAGGACTGGCCCTATATTGTCTCAAATTTGTGGCAAGTATAAGAACGATATCTATTTGTTTTAAAAGTAAGCAAGAGATTCTTTGTGTCTCTGAAAGAGACCTTCCCCCTGCACGCGAGTTTAAAAATCTGACCAGGCTACCTTACTTCAGCACAATTTAAAAAATGGAGAACTAGAAAGAGAATTCTCACCTATTACTTTTCCAATTTAATACAGAATTAATTTCTTCCTCAGAAAGGAGGCAAGTAAGATTCAAAGGGCAAACGTAAATGTACTATTTTTAACTTACATACAGCTGAAACATTTGAAACTAACTGCATTTAAGTTTTCTTGTTTCTGGAGAAAAACTTTTTGAAGCTATTCTATTTTCCTGTATTTCTAAACCATCTGAAAGATCTGACCCGTGCTGAGGAGAGATTCTCACACACTCGCCCTTCTCCAAACGAGTTAAAAGCTGACCTACCTTCCAATATTCTTCATGCGCATTTTGGCTTCCGGAGGCATTTCTTCTGGTTCGCTCTACAGAGAGAAAGGAGGTTAGAGTGCAGCTGGGCGCTACCTTCTGAACTTTTCACATGCCTGACAAGATAAAAGTACGGACTACAGCCCTACAGGAAAGCAAAGCGACCTCAGACATAACAGAGGTTCCTCAAGGTTACAGAAAGACCGTACACCTCTGTGTAAGAGGGGGCAGTAACACAACAATAGATTATTTAGCAAACTAAAAGCAGCACAACTTTTCTTTGCCTCCCCTTTATCAAGCTTGGAGAAAGCAACCATTAATTCAAATTACGTTGTGCATCTCATGTTCAGGGAAAAATTATCAGCTCTTTAATGATTTCTAGAACCCACACAGAGCTACGAAGTTGTACATCCTCGAACAGGAACACAAGAGATGTGTCTAGGTTGAAAATCCCTGACACTTACGTAAAGAACCTTAAATGACCCACTCTCGTTGCCTAACCCAAACCTACACCAACGGTACTTTAAGTTGCATTGATCACTGGCTTACTACTCACATCTTCATCTTCATTGAAAGCTGCTGCTACGGAAAGGGTTTTTGGAGCAAGGGTTGGAACAGGCTCTTTAGGCTTCTGAAAAAGACCAAACATACACGTAAAGTAAGTCTACTAACTTGAAAAAGCTACCCCTGGTATTTTAAATATTTTGGTGAAATGAAGTCAAACATCTTCACTGAAACGGGCAATGAAGGAGAAAAGTGGTTTTGTTTGATTCCAGATAAAGGTCTCTCTCTAATGAAAAAAGGAAAATGGCTGCTCATTTGTACAAGAGACACTCTGAAAAGCAAGTCGAGCCCTCTCATTTTGCAGCTCCCCACCAGCGAGCCTTCACTCCCCAGCACACTGCAAGGGTACGCAGCCACTGGTGCATGACATGCACAATTAAATCAGAACCTGAATAAGCTGTGGTACTCAAAATTTTACTATGTCACTGTCTTCCATTATTCTTTTGGAGTATTCTTATCCATCAGTGCCAAAAAGATGAACATGCTTATTTTATTGTCTTTTGCCAATGTAACAGCTTCCTGGCATACAACAATTCAGTACTTTTAAATTAGCATCAGTGTGCATCACATAGTCCAATTAATATAAGGCTCCTTTAAAAAGTATTATTTTGACTTCAAGTAACTACCTTCCTCTACTTAGAAGTGTAAGAAGCCATCCAACTCACAACTATTACATGTAATACAGCAGAGATACCAAAAGTAACTTTGAGACCACGGAGAAAGCATCGAGTCATCAGTAACAGCGTGCTCCTACAGTACTGCCAGTTACCTAAACCAAGCACACACAGTGCTTCCTCCATTTTCACTGTATTGGTGATTAGTCCATATACACTTATAGTTTTGAAGCTGATGCTACAGCAGAGTCCTTATGTGACTGTCTGCAGCTGTTCCTCACCAATAGTGTATAACGTATCAATATTGCACCATTTTTTAAAGCATCAGCTCCACAGGAACAGGTAACATACTAAGGGTGTAAAAATTACTAAAAAGAAACAGGGTAAGCTTCAGCAGTGCCCAGCCTGGTGCACTGTCCATCACCCACTAAACTCAGTGAGCCAGAAATCCCGAGCCACATTTCCTGCCATGGGAACTATCTTTGCTGGTGGCTCAGAGCAGGCAGCTTGGACAATTTTTCCAAAGTCTGAGCTGACCTGATTGCATTGATACCCTAGAACGCTCCCAGCCCACATCTCCCTCCCATCCCAAAATAACAGAGCACTCTTTTTCATCTTTTGCAGATCTGTAAAATGCCAGCATTGCAGGTGCAAGCCTTTCATGACTACAGTTTGAATTTAATCCAGACAAGGATTTATGTCTCTATCACAGTTGTATGTGGGAAGTGTAAATGAACTGTATTAAATAGAGAGGCATCATCTGGCTTGTCCTTGCCCAAGCCAGTAGAGAACTACTCTGGTAGTAAAGAGAAGCATCAGATTCACATCTGAACAAGCACAAGGATACCTTGTACCGGACAATAAAGGGGATCAGAATTCTCAGAAACTTATGTAATGAAGCCTCATCTCCTGCACGTAGTATAGATGAATCATACCGACCTTGCAAAGAACAGGCAAAGTCAGGAAAAATAAACTGTAGCTCCCCATGCTAAAATAAGCTCTTTGCAGTGGAGGACGACATCTTAAGCCGTCTAGGACAGTACCTGCTTTTTTGCAGCTTCAAGCATCCTATGCAATGAAGCTCCCAGCACTCGTTTCAAAGTAGCCTGAACAGTTTAACAAGTCTGCTCATTTCCCTCAGGATATTATTCCACTTATCAAATCTCATTACAAAATTATTCTGTCTGTTTAAAGATCTACAGTTTATTTCAATCAAGTCTTAGCTTCCTGAGACAACTGACCTGGTATTAACCAACCTGAAGCACGCATGCACGACATGCACAACTAGCTGCCCCCAAGATGCTTTCTTAAACTTTATCCAAGTCACCCTCGTGTAATTCAAGGCTTTCCTTCTGCAAGGAAGCCTCCCCAAAGTACTTCCCCCTTTCACCTCATTTTCCCTAAAACCAAAAGCCCTCAGACAACTTACATTTGCTCCTAGTTTGATGGATATTGCAGATGTCTTCTTTGCTGTCTGACTGCCTATGGAAAATCCAAACTTGGACATTTTGGCAGGAGCAGGCTTTGTGGTGAAGTCTTCAGCTTCTTCATTAGCTGCCCGTTTCTCTGCGCTGCGACTCGAACTTTCTCCTCCATTACTGGAAGAAACAGTCTTAGTTTTCACAGGTTTTTCTGCCTCTTCTTCAGGTCCTGGTGAAGTCGAAACAACTTACCAAGATGAGCTACTTTTACTGAGCAGATTGATGGGAGCAGCAACCTCAAAAAGCATTATACTTTGGGCGCAATAGGTAAAGTGTTTTTAGTGACAGCAGTTTCCACCAACGTACATTTAGTGGACAGCAAAACACAAAGAGGAGAAGAAACTGCAAGCACTCCACTACTTGTAAAGAACTTCTTGTGTATGAGCCAGGAAAACAATCTTGAAGCACCATCTCTTTATTTAGTATGGAAGTCAAAGTTCATGTGGTAAATTAAATGTAGATGACTATATCTTTTTAGTGTTTAAGTTGCCATAGATAAGCTTTCATAATTGGAATCCCAATTCCAAATCTAGAATAGATAATCTAAATTAAAATTAATTCTCCTAAATTTCTACAAAAACATGTCCATGCCAGTCTCTAGGCTTGTCTGGCACAATTCTAAAATCATGGAAGTGACTACAGTGAGGCCGGCTGTCTCAATCATGTTTCAAGTCACTGCTTGTCCGCATCTCATCTGTAATAAATCTGCCAAGCTCTGCTTGAGGAAGAAATCAGCACTAGAAAAACATATATATAGATTTCAACTTTTTTGGTTTTGTATAAAGTCATGGAAAACACAGCAGCCGAACAATAATCCACACAGAAAAAACCACTCAAATCACATTTTCATTCCTATACACTTAGCTTCTTCAGCTACACCAAAAGACAAAGGTGTCCTTGGAAAACTCCTACCAAACAGAGTAAATGCTTCAGCAAAAATACATTTCTCCACTGCTGCAATAAGCAAATCACTGCAGTAGCAGAAGGGAAGGAAAAAAAACCATAAACAACCACCAACCAAACACCCATACACTGGGAAATGGACAGGGAAGTGCTCGTACTATCAGTCTAAGGAAAACTGGAGCTAGCATCAGTTCCTCACTGTGTCCTGTGGAGAACAGGACCCTCCATGCACAGCAAATTCAGACCATCAGGGAAGTAAGTTCTTTGCACTGCTCTCTAACAGCAAAAAGCTAGAAAGAAAGATAGAGCAATGGGGGAGAACCTAGTTTGAACTGGAGGTCAACAAGATTGTAGCTTTGAGAAAAAAAAAAAAAAAGAAGCAAACAACATCAGGAGAAAGAAAAACTAGGGACACCATCTATATATATTTTTCTGCTATTTCCAAAATCCTAAGCAGCAGAATGTACCCCTTCTACCCCACTCTTCCAGCTATCAAGATAATAAGTGATTGGAACAAAAATGGGTTTATTATTCACATTCGGAAACATGGCAGATCGCAAGAAAAAACATTAATACTTTATAATCAATTTCACTCTATTAAAAAAATGGCACTGATCTGTACCACTAGAAATTTGACCAGAAAACATAGATATAAAATTGACAAAGGAGGAAGGAGACACAAGCAAAATTTAGATGAGTGACCCTGGGTACTGGTTGCTGTCTTAGCACAGTTTCCCAAACAGCAGTCTGCAAGGCTATGATAAGCTCTTTACAGCTAGTCCACGAAATCACATTAAACAGAATATTCAATTACCAGTCCAGCCTAGGTACACTAGAGACTGTAAGGTGATTCAAGGGCAGGTAGATGATTCATTGGCCTTAGAAGCGTTGGAACCGTGGACCTACAAGTCTTCGTTTTCCTAACATACAAAATCCACTGCAGCCCAAACTTCAGGGCACACAGGACCAGCCCAGGTTGCTGAGCGAATGCTAGCCTGAAGCTAATTACACTACAGCTTACTTCTTTGACTGCAAATTCTAGAACATTGCTAAGCACAAGATGAAGCCTAACATAAACTACCCATATCTGTTTTCTCACCAAAACATTAAATAGCTTCTCTCTCAAAATTAACTCCTATCACGAGTGCATTCTCAATGTTGCTTCTATTAGGCTCCCCTTAAGATGAACTGTTAACTACTGAAAGAAACACTCGAACTTGCAGAAGGAGCTACAAAGGGTGTAGGACAATTGAGGCAGGCAGGGAGGGAGCCATTGCACTGTTTTATTTCTGCAGGAAACAGTTAAGAAATGCAGACATGTATTACCCATTAAACAGGTCTCTCCCATGCCAATGCATATGTATTTTTATTATTTCCTAAAGATGCCAAGGGGGTCACATTTCACCTACAGAAAGCACCAGTACTATTTCGAAAACTAGTCTGACCAGTGCTCTTTTCATGGATCGCAGTAATAAAAAGCTGCCCTACTTCACAGGTGAGTTTCTTTCATGAGTATCAAAAACTATGTAAGTAGACAACTTCCATCGCCTAGGCGGTTTAAGCGATGAGACTGACAGTGCTAGCTACAGAGTGTTTCAGGACCTCTTGCCCCTGGGAGTGTGAACATTGGCGGTGGGGGTGGGTACAAACCAGTCACAACTAAGTTAACCTTAAGGTAAATCCCATTGATCTTGGCAAAAGCTAAAGACTGAAGTGTTTTCAAAAAACCATCAGGGAGTAACTATCCTTTCTTAGGGCCAATGTTCCGTAACTCATTAAGGTCATGTTTCAGCACACCAAACAGCACACAAGGCAGTACAGATAACTGACATACTGGTGCTGTCCAGCTACTATATTACTAATAAAAAAATACCCCAAAACCCAGCCAACCAAAAAAAACCCAAACAACCCAATCCCAACAGAAAACCAAGAGTCAAGAAACTACCTAAACCTCAAGTATTACTGGTAGTATTTTAGTGCTTATCAGAAATGACATTCAGTGATGAGGCTATCCTAATTGGTTTACAAGTCTGATTTAATCTTTCCAACAGATCGAAGAAATGCCCTCTGCCTACAAATATACTTAAGCCAAAAAAAAAAAAAAAAAAAAAAATCAAAACAGGAAAGGGAAGATTTATCTTCGCAAAGACACAGTCTTCTGAATTTTAAGTCAGGGGAAGAAAGAAGAAACATATGATTAAAAATTTCAGGACAATCAATAGTAAGTAGTACAGAAGCAGACAGGAATGTCCGGTCATAACATAAATTACTATAAATCCAACCAGAAAACATGCAGATTGCTGCCAAGCAACCCCGCAGGATGCTTAACACGGCACGCAGGGCACATCCACCCGAGCCCGGTGCGCGGTCCCAAGCCCGGTGCGGGGACCCGGGGGCTGAGGGCAGCAGCGGCCAAGCTGCCCGCCCGTGCAGCACAGGCGCCCCGCGGGGATACTGACGGGGAGAGAAAACGTGGTAGCGGGCACGGAGGAGCCGCCAGCCGCTTTAAGGAACCCCGTAGGGCCGAGGCTAGCCCTGCCCGTGAGGGCGGCGGTACGGGGCTCGGCCTCCCTCCAGCCAGCCCCCAGGCCCGGGCCGCCCCTCTCCCCGCAGGGCCGGGCCCCGCCCTGCCCGGCCGCGGGCGGCCTCCCACCCCACCCCACCCCACCCCACCCCACCCCACCCCGAGGGGCCGGGCCGGGCCGGGCCGGGCCCCCTGCCCACCCCGCAACTACGCGGCGAGAGGCGCTACATGTTCACCTCCTCCTGGCTGCGGCCTCTTCGCCTTCTCCCCCTCGGCTCTGCCGTCCGCCATTTTCCTCCGCCTCCCGGGCATGCGCGCCACCCCGCCGCGCCTCTTCCGCCCCTCGGCCCACCCCGACCACAGAGAAAGCGCGGGCGGAGGACAGAGGGGCCGGGCCAGCCCCCACTCTTCTGCCGCGCAGCGGAAATGACGCACCGGAAGCTTTGCCGCAGGGAGCGCCTCGAGTGACACCGCCCCGGCGCACATCCGGCGGGCGGGTCCCGCGCGTTGCGGGTAGCAGGCCAGGCCCTCCCGGCCCAAGTGACGGTCACCCGCCGCCTCGCGCCGCCCCCAGCTTCAACGTGCAACGGTGGCACGCGCGGCGGCGCCGGGCTAGCGGCGGGGCCCGGCCCGGTCAGAGGCCTTCTCCAGCCCCTGGGGCCGCGCGGTCGCGTTCCTCCTCCCCAGAGCACAAACAGAAGCCCGCAAGGGGTTTCCCCGGCCGAGGGAAAAAGGAGGCTGCCCGCGCCGGCCCCGCAAGGCGGCCCGCAGCACTGCTGCAGGGCGAAGCTGTGCGCAAGGCCACAGGCCCCTCTCTAGCCGGGGCTCCCCGAGCGCGGGGAAGGGGTCGCTGAGGCAGCGCATCCTCGGCCTCCCCACCCCTCTCCCATACGGCGTGTAGGGAGAGGCAAGAAGGGAGCAGATCGCCACCAACCCCTGGAATAGTTGAAGTCAACTCTTACAAATTATGCTCCCCATGCCTTGTTTTTGAATTTTCGGGTCAAAACCCGCTTAAAGACAATGTCAGAGTGTATCAGGGTGGCCAACTAGACTAAATCAAAAATTTAAGCACTCCTAAAGAAAGCCCTTCCCATCCTACAAGTGGCAGAAAACTAACTGACAACATGCCTGTTGTGGCTCTGCTGCCCAAACGCTGACTCACTGCAGACAAATCAAACATTCTCAGCTCTGAGAAATGCTAAAAGGCGGTCTGCTCCTGTAGGTATTTACTAACAGGACCGTTTATCATCTCAAAAGTTCCAGCACTTTGGGAAATCCACATGACATGGACTGAAAACACAGCCACTCAAGGATAAAAGCCTTACACAAAAGTACGTAAGGCTGGGGGTTCTTTTGGCAGGGTCGAGAAATTTGGCTTAGTCCTTCCAAATAGAGACTTGATTTGTGCCAGGCAGAACACCCAGAAACAAACTATGCAACTCCCCAGACTCATGCTAGATCTCAACCAATGTGTTATTAGTTCAGCTATCAAGAGTCAGTTTATCTACGCACCAAAAGAGGGTTCAGGAAGCAACAGGGAAAGGTCTCACCTGGCCTTAGCTAACCTTCCAGGGTATGGCTGTGGATGGCCGCCACCCACTGCAAACCCGGAGCACTGAGGCATCCTCTGCAGAACAGCCTTTCCATTCACAGTCACCCTTGTGCCAGCATGGTTCAACGGAACAGACTGGTACACTTTGGACAGTTATTTTTTAGAACAGATTATCTCATTTCTCTTACATAATTTCAGTAACAAGTGAATAAATTTAAACAGCTGGAATACTAAGGTAATTTAAAAAAAAAAAACAAACAACCTCCCTAGCAACAGTTCTTTCAAACTTAACCAACAAAGGCATATTTAAAGAGCTGAATGCTGTTACAGAAGTCACGAGAAACTGCAGCATTTGAGGGCACAGCGTGCCCATTAAAAATCATTATCTTCCCTACTTTCTTTCCATCTACTTTCTATTAGCTTTCTACTTTGGCATTAGCTTCTTAGAGTAGTTCTTGGCAAATTCCTTTTGTACTTCTTCCTGTCTCTTTCCAAGTTTAAGTGTGTTTATCAGGTTTAAGGTTTTTTTCAGTTCATGTACAGGCTTGCTTACAAAGCCACAATACTTCCTTTTGGGAACAAATTCCAGAGCCTTCTTCCAGTCTCCCGTATCTTTCAAGGTTAGTAAAATATGCATCATTTGATCCAGTGTGAGATTTTTGGCACCAGTATTCCAAAGCAAGTACTTATCCAATGGAAGTGCCGCAGTCTCCAGCCCCAGTCGCTTTGCCCGTGCTAAAGAGAGTCCTGGTTTTATGCTCTTGTCAACCATTGACCCGACAATATAGATTTTATCATGATCAAATGTTTTCATTACTTTGGGAGAATCAGCAGTCAGATAGATCAGCTTATCCTTTGGAAAGACTTCTGTGTAGCACTGGTCTGTCACAGTGATGAGCAACTTGCCCCACGCCTCTCTGTAATGCTTGACAAATTCCTTCTGATAGAGGCTGTTATCTTTGAAGTTACAGAAATGGATGTGGAATGGATCCACAGATCTTCGATTGCAGCTTTCACTTAGTACTATCTGTCTCACTGCATTTGTGACTTCGCGTACAGACATATCTTTTTCGTAAGACATGTCAAATATTAGAGGTTGGCCAAAGATCATAGACTGAGCAACCCTCCAATTGTATACTCTGTCCATAGAGCTGGCCCAGAAACACATGAACGAATTCCTTTTGGTCTCTGCAGTTCCTGAAGCTTGCTCTTGTGCTTCCAGCCTCCTTTCCCTTTTCTCATCCATCTTTCTTTTGTCGTTTTTCTTGTAAAGCTCTTTCATATGCAAAAACTTTAAATACTTCTTTTTTGCTGACTTGGAAGGACATTCCATAAAGGTTTTTAGCTGTTCTTCACTGATATTTTCTGGAACTAATCTCCCAGCTAGTCTCCACATCTCCAAAATCTCACGTGCAGCAGCCAGGCTGGAAAGTTCCTTATGCTCTGAGACCATCTCACTGACTTCCTGTTGCAACCCCGACTTCATTACCTTCTTCCACGCATCTAAATCTAGTTTTTCTGAGGGATTGCATGAATTGTCCTGTTTCAGGCAAAGCGATAAACTCAGAGTTCTACTGAGTGGAAACAAATTCTTTTTCGTCCCATGTTGTGCAGCAAACAGAAGGACAGAACTTCTTACAATTTTTTTCAGAACCATATTAACGGACTGCATACTTAGATGTGTGCTTGTTCACTTACCTGCAAAACACCAATAAAACAAGAAAAAAATTGTCAGAAATCATAAAGAAACCATACACAGATTTTCATCCTTCCTAACACTGACAGACAGTAACTTGCTTCTTGCAGACCAATAACTCCTACTTCCACTATTACTCTTCTACTGTTTTCTAAATAAAAACAGTGTATGTGGCACTGATGTGAACAGACACGGTTAGCTCCGCTGCTTAAACAGCTATACCTACTGCAATTCAAAATGTGGTTGAACAACCTTTAAGTATTGTCTGAGATCTATTTAAATTATCTGTATCACACAAAAAATAAGAACCTTCACAACTAAAGTAAGCGAAATGCTGCATGGAGACCAAAGATGTTTTTATACATGTCTAGGAGTGCCTACCTGATTGACATACCCTGTGAAAATGGACAAGATGCTTCATCTTGTAACATTTTCTGGAAAAACTCCGTATCACAGAAGATCACACTTTTGCTTTTACCATTATATTTTGGGAAAACTATTTGCAAACTTTGGTACTAAAAGTTGTTGCTCTTCTATGCGTTTCCATGTTGCAGGTCACCGGAACTACTGAAACTACCAACACTCCGGTTTTACTAAGCCAGTGCTACTGCCATTGAAGGCACTCTCAGGTTTTGGGAGCCCCTTGTTCCTGGCTCCCTCAGCAGGGCAGGCATTCATTCACACGGCTGCCCTAGGAGCCAAATCAGAGACCTGATCTTAGGGACAGATAACCAGCTAACCAGGAAGTGGAGAAAGGAAAAAAAAGCTATTTATCTCCACACCCAAATAAGCTTCCATGCCTGATTCACCAGACACCCTCTAGAAAGAAGAGATGGAAGCACAAACAACTAGCACAGGAAAAGAAGATCTTTATTCTTCTTGCTAAATCACCTGCAAAGCTGATGTTGGCAAACATTGTTTGCGAAAACCTGATTTAGCCAAAACATAAGAATTACCTCCAAATTTCGAAAGCAAAATTAATCATCTCCCCAATAACTTACCACCTGAAAACTGATACACAGAAGAACAAGTGAAATCTAATTCTGTTATTTTAAAAATTATATATATACACACACACACACACAGCTGTCCAGGTGAAGAGCCATGGAAAGAGAAGCGTACTATTAGAAAACATATAAACTAGCATACGTTTTAAAATACTGTCACTGGTCAAACTGGTGACTGGCTTTTCATCTTCTACTGTTATTAAGATAAAATGATTGAGGTTTTTTTGATTGAGTAACTGAAAATTAAGATAAAATGAACGCAACCAACCCAACTGCCTAATAGTGTGAAGAGAAAACTGTGAAGTGTTACAGTAGAGGTGTTCATAATTTTGTATTTTAAGTCATAAACATACTGGCAAAACTAATAACCAAAAAAGTACATCGTCCAGTTTGAAGAAACCAAGCTCCTCAATTGACTTACGTTAGTCCAAGTGGGCGCCAATTAAGTCAATAGTTGAAAGGCAGATTCACGTAGTCTGAATACTCCTTGGCAGCTTTGATAGAAGCCAGGTTATTTTTCCGTGCGTCCAACACGCATGCTGCCGTGTCGCTGCTGCAAGAATTACCGTAGACCTCTTTGAAGAGCCTGGATTTATGGGACTGAAAACATTTTTCTGATTGATTTCTTTTTTTTTTTTTAAGCACGACCTCCCCGTAAGAGCCGGCTGGCACAGAACGGCCTTCGCGGCTGTTGCAGCGAGGCCACACCTGGCTTTGCCCAGCAAGGCCCGGTGGCCCGCGGCCCGCGCTGTCCCGCACGCCCACAGCCCACAGCCCGCGCCGGAAGGGGGGGCCCGCGCCGGAGGAGGCCCCGCGGCCCAGGCGGGCAGCCGGGAAGGCGCCTCAGACCCGGGGCCGGCGTCGCCGCGACCGCCCTGCGGCGGGAACACTAGGCGGGAGAGGGCCCCGCGCCCGCACCTGCCCGCGCTCCGGCCCGCCGGCCGACAGGGGAGGGAGGGCAGCGGAAGGGAGGGGGCGGGCGGAAGCCCCCGGGCGGCAGCACCGACCCCGCGCGTGCCCGGCTCACCTCAGCGCGGCGGCCTGCGCAGGCGCGGGGCGGGCCCGGCGCTGCCCTCCCCGGCCGCCCCCCGGTCCCGCGGCCGCACGCCAAGGTTCCGGCCCGCTGCGCCGCCCTGCCGGTGCGGTGACCCCACGCGGCGGGGGCTGCGGGCCCGGAGGACGCTGGGCCGTGCCGTGCTGCGCCGGGGGGGCTGGGGCTCCGGCTTAGGCTCAGGCAGGCGCTGCAGCCCGGGGCCTGGCAGGCCCGGGGGTGACCGCTGATTCCTCTGTGGCCCTCTCCGGTTTCCAGTAGCACGGAGAAGTTTCTCTTATTTTTGACGGATTGTACATTTGCTGTATTTGTTTGTGCCGCAGGTGTGTGCCCCCAGCCCAGGCAGGGCTGAGTGGAGGGCGCGCCGCCGGGATGAGCTTCCTGCTGCCCAAACTGACCTGCAAGCGGGAAGTGGATCAGGCAATAAAAAGTGTGGCCGAGAAGGTTTTGGTTCTCCGGTTTGGAAGAGATAACGATGCTGTTTGTCTGCAGCTCGATGATATTGTAAGAGTAAATTTTTTCATTTTTATCGCCTTTTCCTCCTTTTTGTGTAATGAACTCTACCAGTATACCTGCTGTGTACAAGAGAATGTCCAGTGTTGCTTTTGGCTAATATGGTGTCTCATGAAAATATTGGTGACAATTACATGTAAAAAGAAATAATACTATATTCATGAAACAGTTTGAAAAATAGGCAAATGTTTATGTTATTGTAGTGGGTGTGCAAAGTTCTTGAAGTAGATAAGACAACGATATTCTAGTCCTGCTTAAACTGATAAGACATAAGAGAAATGGGCTTTATAAAGCTTGCTACCCTTTTTCCTCTCGTGTCTCGATGGATTTGTCAGCCACCTTTCTCTTTTCAGCTTGCCAAGACAGCTCACGACCTGAGTAAAATGGCAGTCATTTACCTGGTGGATGTGAACAAAGTTCCAGTGTACACCCAGTATTTTGACATCAGTTATATTCCATCTACTGTATTTTTCTTCAATGGACAACACATGAAGGTTGATTATGGGTATGTCATCCCAACTGGCATTATTTTTTCTGTCCTCAAGCATCACCAGCTCGCTCTGTGTTACTGTGTCTGGGGAATGTAACATTTGAAAACTAGTATGTTGCTGCTAGAGTCTGCATTGAGAACTGTGGGAAGCCAGAAGAATGTGAAATTAAGATGCATTTTGAAATACACTCTGATGCAATAAGGAGATGTCAGCTGTGAAACAGGCCTGACTCTGCAAAAAATAGTGTGGTTAAGGTCTTAGATGGGATACTGCATGGCTTTGGACTTTGGAGATCACAGTGTATTCCTGCCTTGATTATGCCATTAGCAGTGCAGTTCCTTCTTTCAGAATGACCAGATCAGAACCCCTAATGTTTCTCTAGGCATCTTTCCTTGTCTTTAGGGGGTTTTGCTTTGAACACTTCAACATTACAATTCTACCTTTATCTTATGATTATGTTTAGGTCTCCAGATCATACCAAATTTGTAGGAAGCTTCAAAACAAAGCAAGACTTCATAGATCTGATTGAAGTGATTTACCGTGGAGCAATGCGTGGAAAGCTCATTGTGAGAAGCCCTATTGATCCCAATAATGTTCCGAAATATGACCTTCTCTACCAAGGAATTTAATGGGTTGACTTGAGATAAAGAGTTACAGAAACGGCCCATGTTCTAGATCTGTTTTTTCTTCAAGAATTTTTAGCCGATTCTGACACCATGGGACAATTTGAGCGTTTGTGTTGAGGGATCATATTGGTCTCCTTCTGAAGACAGACATGCTGTCACCTCATACTTCTCTCATAAATAAAGCTACATGTTCATGCATAGAATTCATGCAAGTGACTATTCTTTGAGTTGCATGCTGACCAGCACCTGCAAAACAGCAGGTTGTATGCCTCCTCAATGACCTCCAGTGGAACTTCAAGAGAACTAAGGCACTGTATAGTCTATTCGGTGTCTACCTGGTACCATTTTCATTCAGATGTAATAATAGTAAACCTGCATTTATTTGAAAAGCTATGCTTGCCCTTAAAAGCATTCAACTGACTGTGCCTTTCCAATGGAATTTTATGCTTCCACCCATTACTGGATAACAGGGCTGAAGCATTTTTGAACAGTATGAGAGATGGCTGAAGTCTGAAATGGATATAAACACAACAGAGAAGTTGACATACTTTTCTCTGGTGCCCTGTATTACTGTTCAACAATTGTTCTGTCTGAGACAGGAACTAAAGGTATAGGACAATGTCTTGTCATCCTTCAAAACCCATTTGCAGCCACTAAGCAGTTTTAATTCCCACAGGAATAAAGTGAAAATTTAGAAAAATAGTTTTGTTTACATTTGCTTTAAAGGTGATTTGACCTTCTGCTTGTATATATTGCAAAACTTGAGTACAGACATGTTAAAACTGTCTCTATTTCCCACCTCTGTCTAAAATTAAACAACTGAGAGAAAACAGTGATGTCATTTTTTTGCTTCAGTTTGGTAGTTGCAGGTTGCTAGAGTATTGTATTTCTATAGCAGCTCTTAGCCAGTACTCTCACTGGCTGCTGGCTTCAAAACAGAAATTACTTTAGCTCGCTGTATCATGGGGCATACTGTCTCTGACTGGAGGGAGGGTAGTGGTATGTAGTTCCCTGAAGTATTGTTCAACTCAACAGTAGATGTTTCAAGGAGGAAGGTGGATATTACAGCTCTTGAAAGTTTTTATACACTTTATGGTATATAGTGAGGAGGAAATAGATCCTTTACATGCTCTTTGTATTCTGGATTTGTCCTTTTAATGAAAGCTATGCACTTAAGTTAGTGCTTTCCTGATAGTTTAGTCTGTTTAGTCTGATTATTGAGCCATAACTGCAGAATGTTTATTTTGAAAAAATGATAACAGACGAGAGCCGCTATACCTTAACATCTTTATTTTGCACAACTTTTAAATTTCACAGAGAGCCAAAGGGTTGTGGCTTAAAGCTTTCCACAATGCACTTCTAATATTTAACTTGCATTCCTGTGTTTCTCAAAAGCAATCTAGCTTCAAACTTAGAACTCCTAAGTTGCTCCACCGTGAGATGAAGGTCCTTAGATGACTGAATGGTGCAGAGGCAGTTATGAAAGGAAAAGGCCACTATTGAGAAAAAAAATAATCAGTATACCTTTTTTTATTGCCTCTCTCCTTACTTGTGCTGCTTCTGGTTGCAACAGGTGAACCTAAGGGCTGTTGTGATCTTGGCTTTCAGCTCGCTCTTCAGGTACTTAAAGATGGCATGTAAGCAGCAGGAGGGTGCTAAACCATACTTGTTTGTTCCAGCAGACACAACAGGACAATTCACTTTGATGAGAGAACCTAGAGGTTTGTCTAGAGGCTTACTGTTTGACACCCATTCATGGCAGTGTTTCCGTATCCACTCTTCTATTTGTGGATCCCTCCTACTCTGGTGCTGTATGTGGTGCACGGAGCCGATGAATGCCACAGAGCACACTTTATTCATTACCTCCTGTTTTCTCTGCACCAGCAGATCAACAAACACCAAGCCACCATAGCCATGGGCAATGAGGGCCACGTTCTTGGCTGCGCTCTTTGAAATTAGATGATCCCATACATACATGGTATGCTCCTCAGGGCTGCTGCTGCCCCTCTTGGGGATCCACCAGAGGGACTGTGTAGAAGTCAGTGCTTCAGCCTCTCTTCCTTTTCAGTCTTCGAATCAGCGAGGTTGTCATTGGGATTCAGTAATATCACTTCCCTGTGGTTCTGAAGGGCCATTTTGATGAATGGTATTTGTGTTCCATGCCTCAGGCCCTCACTGACAATTATCCTTTGCCCCCACTGTCCAGCACGGAAAACTCCACGGTCTTGAAGGAGGACTATTAGGCTAGAGGAACTTGTTAGTGCATTCTTGCTCATGAAGAAGAAACTTCTTAGTTCATCCTCTGTAGCATCAGTAGCAATGCAAACTTTCTGCAGCATGCAGACTCTTTCCAGGAGCTCATAAACATATTGGGTAATCAAATGTCCCAAAACTTGATAGCGTTTATGATTCTGCTCATGCGCACTCTTGCAATAATTGAAAACAAAGGACTAATTTGTATCCAGATGCCTCAGTTCCCCTTTTACATTGAAGTCGTACTTCAGTTCCTCTTGATACTCTGAGCCCTCTGTTAGTTTCCTCAAACTTAGTTCGTGCTGTATTTGTAACCACTACAAATTAATAAGACCATGTTAATGTAGTAATAGACCTCCACAGAACATGACATAAAGAAAACCTTTTCTATCAGAATTCAGATTTAAAAGTGGTTACAAATAAAATAAATATACTTATTGATACAGACCATCTTGTGGTGGTCTGTAGTAAACCAGCTGCTTATACAGCCTTTCACAGATCTTGGTTGGTAAATTCCAAGAGCAGTACATTAATACCAATCTCTCCAGTTACTCGTTCATCCTTGCAAGCACTTGCCACAGGGAAAGTGTGGAATGGATGATGGAATAAGCTAGCCACTGCAATCCAGGAACAGGAGAAAAGAAAGTCCATGCAGCAGGTTTTCATCAGATTAGATTGAGGTCTCAGCTAAGATAATTTTTCAAATCAACTATTTGGACTTGTATGAATAATCAGCTCATGTAAGAATTATACCAGGAAGTGGTTTCCGTGCAAATGGAAAATTAAACTTATCATAATCTTCCGTTTTCCTAATAAATCTTCAGTCTACTACTGACTGTCACTGGCTGTAGTATAGTAGACATGGGGTAACCTCTAGTGTGGTCAGAATCCTACTTTTACAGGACTTTTGTCCTAACAGCAAAGATTTACAAGCATTACATTCCCACAATTACAGTATTTTTAAAACTAATTAATTATCTTAATCTTTTTGGCAGCAATTTTTTTGACAAATGGTTTATACAAAGTTAAATTTGGCAAAAAAACATTAGTGCAAGCTACTATATACCTTTAAATTTTTCATGCTGAACTAACAGAGGCATTTAGGACACAGTAAATCCCATTCTGACTATGGTAAAACTCACTGTACCGTCTGAAAAGCTAATTACTAGGACAGAAAGCAATCTGAAAATTTTCATGTAAGTGACTTGAGCTGGAGCCCAACTCCTTCATGGAATGCAAGCTTCCTTGAATAAGCTGCTTAGCATATTGAAAATTGTTTCTTACCCTTCCAAATTAAAAAAAAAAACAAATCTGTCCAAATAATTTGAACAGAGCAACACCATATACATTTTCCTTTTGAGCAATCTCCATTGGGTCAGAGATGTCATCTTTCTTGTCTTCTAATCAATACAGAGCAGGTTAGAAAATGGTACCTTCTGTTTTTTTAATCTCATGTAATAAGTACACATATAAAAGGTAAAAATACCCCCAGATTCTATGATATATAAAGCCATTTACTGTCTTACCAGTTTCTTGGTATGGAAACAGCACAAAGAAGTTGCAAGGGCACACGTTCATCTATGATTTTTTTTCATTTTGCAGGAAGACATGACAGACACAGAGGAGATGGGAGGACACTGTTTGCTACACTACTGAAATATGGGCAATTCACTCAAAACAGATCATATTTAGTAGGGAGGAAGCTACCCACATTCACGCTGTAATCCCCATGCAATGAAATGGGAGGACAATGGACACAGTTTAAGGAAAGACGTGTGTGGAAAAAGATGAAGCTCAGAGAAAGCATTCCATAGCAATTAGGAATAGGTAAATGCAGTTTCCCCACAGAGTGGCATGCTGTCCAGTGCTTCTCTCAGTCCCTTTCTCTCCTCACCCCTAAAAGGTTGGAGACTGTAGTTTCCCAACATAGTACGAACAGAATGCTATTAGCTCTATAGTAAGAGCTATTTTCCTCTTCAGCTACTAGGAACAAAACAAAACTAGGCTATGTGATTCCAAATTAAACCCTGTGTATGTAATATTGAACATTTACTTGAATATCTACTTTAAAGATCGTTGTGAAACATTTCTGAAGATTTCAGGAGGCAGAATAAAAAACCCACAAAACAGTTCTACACCAGGCATAGGTATGACTTCCTAAAATTCCCTTCAAGGTACAAACTGCAAAGTTCTAAAGCAGTTTATAGTAGGTTATCACTTAAGTAGCACCTTAGAATCATATACTTACTAGTCTAGAGGACTGATTTTATTGTAGTAATGCCATTTACAGATTTTAAAAGCAGCAGTTACATAGATATAACTCCTTTTTGGCAAATCTGCATTCTCACTCAGTGTTAGCTGCTGCTTCTACTTCATTGTCTATATAAATGCAGCATTCAGTTGTTTATTCTGGTAGTTTTTACGATTGCTATTTTGACTGCAAAAATTACTGTTGGGGGAAAAAAATCCCTCTTTCCCTTCCTCCCACTTTTCTGTTTGGATCATGAAATGTTTCAGCTGTAAATTCAGCTATCATTTGTTACAGCAGTTAGCATGTGCTGAACTATTACAGTATAATTATTACTCTTTATGAAATTTTCCATTTTAAAACACTATTCTATTTACAGCCAACATTACCATATGCTCTCCTGTAAAATCTGTCATAGTCATAGATGGAAATCTTTTTTACTCAAAAGACTGTAGACAATTCCTCTGTGTGAAAAAAACAACAGAACAACCACCCAACAAAACCCATTGTAATTCAGGTTTCCTTACTGTTACAGACTTTATTCTGGGGCTTATCTTTAAAATCTATCAGCTGCTAACAGTTAGGGCCATCTAAAGGGTTTCAGATGTTCCAAGTTACAAATCAACACCTCCTGGTTGTAATTTACACCTGAACCTGGGGCCAGGCTGTGGCCGAGGGAGAAGTGATTAGCGAGGCACAATGCCAGTCCACATCGGCTGGGTTGAGCGCTACTTCTTTACAAATCCCGAGTTTTTCTCGAGGCCTCCCACAAATTGTAGCATGCCTCCCTCACGCGTGCTAGCCTGTGCTGCCTTTATGTTTTATTGCGTTCACACGTCTACCGGTGCGGGGGGTGGGTGCGGCGGCCCGCCTATGGCGCTGCAACGCTCCCCATCACGGGCACTCTTCCCCTTCAGGGCTCCGCGTCAGGGTAGACGCAGGAAAGTCAAAAGCCGGAGAGGCTGTGAGGGAGCGGGCGTAAGGGGGAGGTGGGCGGGGGGCAGCGCCTCAGCGGGGCGGCAGAGGGCGCGCGCGGCGGCGCTTGCAGCAGTTGCGGGGCGGGGCCCGGAAGCGCCCGCAGAAGCTGCGCAGGCGGTTGCGGGGCCTGGGTAAACAACAGCGGGGCGGTGAACGCCTACCGTGCGGGTCGCCCGCACCGCCCGGCCGCCGGCGAGGGAGGCCCGAGGAAGCAAAGCCGGCCGGTGGGGCTACCCTGCGCCGTTGGTGTGTCCGCTGGTCGCGGCTGGGCCGCCCGCGCCGGGCGAGCGGAGCCGGTAGGCGGGGGTGGGGAGGCGGCGAGGCTTCCCCCTTCGTGAGGGGGCGTGAGGCCTCCCGGGCTGGGCAGCGGTGGGCTCCTGCGGCCCCCACTTCCTTCAGAGCGGCCCGGCGGCCGCCCTTTGCCAGCGTTGGCCCTTGGCAGCGGGCGGTGCCGGCGGCACGCTGGCTTGCCCTGTGCCTGCCGTGGGGGTGCCGCGCCCCCGGGGCGCTGGGCCTGCGGGCCCGGAAGCCGCTGAGCTGGGTGCAAGTGCCTCCTGGTCGCCTTGAGCGACTGCGGCCGAGCTGCAAGGTCCGAGGGGCTTACGCTGCAGCCATACAGGGTATTCATAAAGAGAGTCAAGCCCTGGGCATGCTGGAAGCTCTGAAGTGGTGTCCTTTCGCGGATGGAGGAGTTTATCTGTTAACAAGAATCGTTGAATTCTTGTTGTTCTTAGAGGTCTTGCAGCGTTACAGATGCTTTCTGTGATACCTTTTCGCTTTAAAATCAAAGCCCGAATTGCTTGTTGTTGGTTATGTGCTTGCCGGGGGGTGGAGTTAAGAGTAAATGCCTCAGTAAGGATAAATTCTGGTGAAAATTTTGTTACTAGTCCTGCCCATGCTGACAGCCCTGAGCCTTGCCCCAGGCACGCGTCTCTGGTGTTGGGGCTGCTAGTGACTGCTTACCCAGGCCTGTAGCAACAGGACAAGGGGTGCTGGTTTCAAACATAAAGAGGGTAAGCTTAGGTTGGACATAAGGAGGAAATGTTTTATGATGAGGGCAGCATGGCGCTGGCAGAGGCTGCCCAGAGCAGCTGTGGGTGCCCCATCCCTGGCAGGGCTCAAGGCCAGGCTGGACAGGGCTGGGAGCAGCCTGGTGTGGTGGAAGGTGCCCCTCTCGTGGCAGGGGGCTTAGAACTAGATGATCTTTTAAAGACCCCTTCCAACCCAAACCATTCTATAAATGAGTTTTATTTGTGCTAGCCTGCTCAAAAATGATTTTCTTCTTGCTTGGTACCTACTGCTGTGGTCCTACTTCTCTCTGAATAAATAAACTACAAATTGCTAAGCTTATTTTTTATCTTTTTCAGTAGAGAAAACCATGGAAGGAAGAATATCTTCAAGTTGTGTAAGTGTTTCTGCAATTTGCATCAATTTACTTTGAGGCTGTGAGTATCCTAGAGTGTTCTGAGGTATTTGCACAACCAAATTCATCCTCAAGTGGTCCAGCTTTTGCTTTATTGGAGCAGTTTTTCCTGAGAAACAGTTTATTCTGGTGGCAATCAATAGTAATGTCTACTGTTGAACATGTATGAATACATGATAGGCTTTACATTTGATCGCATATAAACAGCGTGTTTCCAGGGGTATTTTAAGACCTAAGCTAACATCTGAAGTATTAAGAGTAATGCTGAAGTAAGTAGAGCAGCTGCATAATATTTAGTTTTCTGCAGAGATGTGTTCAGAGACTACTTATGCTAGTGTTTATTTTTTCTGATCTATCCCTATTAGTAGTAGTTTCTACCGATGGAAGCACTGGTAAAAACAAGTTATGGGGATAGCAGCTGGTCTGATCAGGTAAGGTCCAGACTGTCTAATGTTTTAGAAATAAGCTATTTCCAGCACCTTGTTTATATGCTTTCTCTGGCCCTTGCTCCTACAGGTGCTGGTTTAGATGAGGAGTCTTACATGTGCGTGCGCACTTATGTGTTGAGTTAGTGGCTTTCTGTTAGGGAAAAGTTGAGGCAGCTGCATACATTGCACTTACCATAGATACAGGTCTCTGTTGTTACCTCTTGACTTTGTGGTTGTTCTGTAAGTCAGTTGTGGGCACTGCAAATCGGTATCTTAATGAGTACAAACATTAGGGAAGATACTTTATAGTGAAGTGGAAATTCTGCTGATTAAGTACCTTGTGCTTTTTATCCCTTTCTGTCTACCTCTTTCTGTTTTCTGAGTCTGACCTTATCTGTTCTTAGTGTCATCTCTTATGTTATTACAGACGTTATCTGAACCTCTGTAGCTTTAAATGCACATTTAAAGTTTAGATAAGCATGTGTTCTTAGGAAACTCGTAACAGAAACAACCAGTCAGGCTGCAGGTGGAGGAGTTCTGAACTAAGAAATTTGTACTTGGCCATTAAGGTGCAGGTCAGAAGAATGTGTTCCGACTGATAAAACATGCTTGTAGGCCATTTCTTGAAAAAAGAAAAAAGTAAGAAATCAAACAATCTAATCGCAGAGAGAGACCTTCTTGAATAAGCAGATGTCTACTTTCAGTCCTTAAATGTTGATTGAATGAAGTGCATTACTTGTATTGGAAGTTGTTGCTGGTGCATAACATTTACATCCTTTATAATTTGAGGAACCTGTTATTAAAGGCGTATTTGTTATTACAGTGTTTGACCAGCAAAAGCAGTTTGAGGTACTGTATAGAAATTCAGGTCTAAATACTAAAAAAATAAATATTTGTTTCAAAGAAGTGTAGAGAAGGAATAAGAGCACTCACAATTCAAAATGAAGAACTGAAGGATTGTGTCATGGTATGGTATGCTGCAGTTATGGTCTGTTTGAAGGACAATCTACCAAGCTAATAAATGCAGTTTCTGTGTTAATAATTAAGCAGTTAGCATTGCTGCTCTGGAGTCCTTGCTTCTAATTTCATGTTACAAGGTAGGGTGTCTGGCAGCTTGCAAATTAAATTCATAATACACTTGATGGTGGCCATCATATGAAGTAGCTAAAGCTTTTTCCTGGCAGACATATCTGGGTTGTCTGGAAGATGTAAATGTTGCATTCCCTCTCTGATACATGTAATGTAGTTGCATTTGCAGTGTAAGGTTCTGCTTCTCAGGATACCTGGAGAAATGGCAAGGCTTGCACTTCTACTCTTTCAGTTCATTATTATTCAACTGGTATAATTAACTGATAGGAAATGTCATCCTCTTTCCTTGTCCTAATGAACATCTTGGTAATGGTAGGAATTTAGTTTGACCTTTTTTGTTTTGAATTTGAATGAATTAATGTTAATTCCTACATGGTTTTTCTAAGTTGGGAAATTTCTACAAGTTACTAACTGCTTTACCTTTCGGTCATTACTTTCAAAACACTGGTTCCGCTTTGTAATTTTATACATTTGGCAATGACAGTAGCTGATATTATTTGCAGTACATTATAGTGTATTGATGCTAAATTATCACACTAAAGTAGTAGTACTATTCTAAGATATAATTGCTGTTCATCCTGAAATTCTTTGAGTGCAAACCTGGTGTGAGATTCAGCTATTTTTTTCTCTTTAATCATCTCAGCTTAGAGAATGTAAACAAATCAGAGGGAACTAAGAAAACTATGTGCTAGTAGATTGGTTCTCACTTTTGGGGCACATGCTTGAACTTGTAAAGTTAATAGGAAGAGCTTTTTTCAGACGGTTCATGTGTTAAAACTAGCTCCTCATGTGGTATGACATGATTTAGGATTGAGCATCAATCAGAGTGTTTAATTTAAAAGTCACAGGTCAGTGTTTCCCTTGCAACTTTATTATTTTTCCTGACAGTTAAGAAAACTTTGTACATGTCAGCTGATAGCATCAGTGGATAATTTAGTTTTATTGTGCATGTAACCGTCTATTTTCAGTTTCGTATACCAAAGAAGAAAGCAAACACCAAGTCAGAGATGTCCATGTTCAGTCCCCTTTGGCAAGGCTCCCAGGCTCCCACCATTGGGACTACCCTTTAAAAGAGGTAAAGAGAAGTTCTTTGGGGTTTAAAGTGCATAGGAGAATGTTATATGGGGTTTTGGATCTGTATTGGAGGCCAGATTTTTCCATTACTGAATGCTGGCTTGTGACCAATATCTGACCCAGATTGTCTTGGAAAGAGATGTGTGTAGGCCTGAAATCAGCCTGCAAGTGTACAGAGATTGGAGTCTTAATGCTGTAGTGGCCACCTAAATCTTTAAAAAGCAGAGTTGGTCTTCAGGTGTAGTTTGAAATTATCTTGGAAATTGATGAATTCAAAGACAAATACAATTTGTTTTTATTAGTTAATTGTCTTCTGAGTACTGACCTTTTCAGTGTATAGTCAGGTCACCAAACTTTTTGTTAAGATACGGAAATAGTCTTTACATTGAGTTTTCACTTAGTCATTATTTGTATCCAAGAGCTTAAACTTTAAGGGAATGTCTTAAGTATTGTATGACTTCCAACAGAATTATTAGTACAGAAAAAACTGATTTTGGTATTATAACCAAAAGACTGTAAGAGTACTTAAATTGCATGTATCTTGATTATTATCTATTTTTATATATTTATAAATATATATATAAATATATCTGTTTATATATTTAGATATAATATCTAAATTACTGTCTTGATCATCTCAGTCATGTATAGAAGTAAATATTTGCTTCTATAAATCTGTTCCAAATTCAGTAAGCATTTTTAAAATGCCAAGTTTTGGAAGCATACTTTGCTACTCTTGTCTTTTTTAGCTCAGCATTGAATTTGTTGCTGGTTTTGGTGCTTTCAGAATTGTGGGGCTGGACAAACAGGCTCCCCCACAGCAGAGTTATAAAAACCTAGTGAGGGAATTTAGGAATTTTTTGACTTAAGGTAATGGTGATAATGTGATCCAGGTCTTTTGGTAGGCCAGGTCATTTGAGCGTGCTGCAACACAAACTCACTGTATGGTTGCATTATATACAGTCAATACTTTAAGTGAGCAGAGCATCCAATTACAGTCATGTTTTGAAGTTGTAAGTAGTGTCTCTTGTGGTTACAAGCAGCAGTCTCTTGGGCAGAGCCAGACAGCACTTGCATGGAGTTCTTCCTGTCTTTCTCTCTGCCTCTAAAAACAGTGGTGAGGCTGGGGGGAGAATTGAAAAATCTCTTTTTTTTTTTTTTTTCCCCTTGTTAATTCCTGTATATTCTCTAACTTTCCATTTCTTGTTTTTCCTACCTGTGTCTATGTATTTTGTATACTTTAAACACTGACTAGTCTTTATATTATACTTTAAAGGTTGCTCATGAGGTAGTGTAATTAAAAGAAATATTACTGGTTTATCCATGCAGAGGTCTGTTGTAGTTTATTTAATGTTGCCAGAGTTGGCTCCATGTTGTTTGAGAAATTTTGTGCAGCTTTCAGTGATTTGGGCATATCGTTCTCTAACATGCTTGAGGACCAGTGCTGTGGGATGAGCAAGATGATGTTTGAAGGTGAGAGTGGCTGAGTAAATAACAAGGGCATTTTCCATTAGAGTCAACCTCTATGGTAGGGAAAAGATTGATTGGTGATGCATGTTTCAGACTTCACTGCAGTATGTAAAATATGCATGGGCATGAATTTTCCAGATGCCCTTTCACCTCATGCTTAAACAGAAATGAATGTAAGTTTGTCTGCTTTCAGCCTGACTGGCATAATTTTCAAACATGTTTAGTTTATCATCCCTAACATTAAAAAAAAAAAAGAGGAGAGATTAGGAGGAAGTGATGGCAGAGGGAGACAGGTGTCTGGAATTGCAGAAATAACGATGTTTTGGTGGGGCTTCATTTATTTGATTTAAAACTATGAGTGCATTCTGGTAAGGTAAGAGAATTTTGGAAAAACTGAAGTCTTGCTCTTGTCAATTTTGCCACCCAAGTACCAAACCTTCAATTTCCTTTTCCTTCTCAGAATTTTGTATCTTATAGTGGCATACAGTTTGCTTAAATGCATGGACTTAATCAAAAATACACAAGATAACCTCTACTTTATGTAAAAGATGCCTAACATTTAAGTCTCTGTTCGAGATAGTCTTCCTTTATATAGGGAAATAATTGTTCTGTATTGTCAGATTTTTTTAGGAGAAAAAACATTGCATTCAAGGTCAGATGGTATGTGGGTGCTTTAGATCAAATTCATTCTTTGCAAAATTGTTGTATAAACTCTTTGTGGATCTGCTTCATTTCATCGGTTGCATTGTTTTGGTGTCTGACATTGTTCCCTTTTTCTTGTGTAATAGTCATTATGACATATTTATGTCTGTTTGAACCTGCCATTTTTATGTTTTATTTCAGTGGAAATCGAGTGCCAACAACAGAGAGCCTTCCACAAAGGGAAGAAGGCAAAAGGACTGCCACAGACACAGCTCTAATGATCAAGAATCAACTGGGTAAGAAGTAATCTCTAGATTAGTTCCTCTCTGTGTATTTGGAGTTTCATAATCTTTCTTGAAGGTGGGTGTTTCTGGTCTCTAGGTAATTATTTGTGTCATGCAGAGATGGTTTTCAAGCTGTTGGGTAGCCCACCTTCAGGAATCATGTTTCAGTTATTCAGTGGCAACTGTAACTTTTCCTTTGTTTTAACACAACACAAGACTGCAACATTGGAAAGGGAATGCAATATTTGCTAGAAGAATTACTGCTTGTTGATCTGCTTGGTATCCTGGAAATGTTCATTACTCTCAAAGTATAAATTACCATTCTAGCCTTAGATATTTTAGATATTTAGAAAGTTTCCCAGCTTATCTTTTGCTTGTCACTGTGCTCTGTAGTCCACAGTCATTACCCTGGCTTTATCAACTCTTAATAACAACAACAAAAATCTAACAATATGATGATTACTAGGTGAGGGCAGTAAAAAAAGTAGAGATTTTCCACCTCTGTGTTACAGTCAAGACTTAGTGAGTAAATAAAACTGCTGATGTGCTGCTGCTTTATACTCTGTGGCCAAGAGCAAAGATCTTGGTTTCTTTGAGATTATAGCAAATTATTTAAAATAGTCTTCTGTGAAGCTTTCAGATAGATAATTGTGTAACTGAGAAAATGTTGAAGCTCTGAGTGCTGTAGTTGACAAATTAAATTGAAAATACAGAATTAAATTCATTAACAGCAGCTAGGAAACATGACTTCATGATGAAATGAATTATATTTATCTTAATGAAACTATTATTATTCCACAAATCATTCAAATCTGAATAAGTGTATACATTCTCTGTCCCATTTTGTGACTGGAACTGGACCATAAGTGATTTCTTGTCAGGAGAGGCTGTTAAAAGCAAAGTGCACAGGTAATATAAGTGCAGGTGATTTTGACACTGCTGAATTCAGTATTTTTGTGACCTGTGCATAGCCTGGTCTTTATATTCAGAATGCTTCAAACTGTTGCAGAGAAGAGATGAACTTTTATAAGATTGTGAAATTTTTTCATACTTCCTCAGAGGCATAGCTGTCAATTTTACATGTAGTAATCTCAAAATGCTTCTCTTGGTAACTTGAACTGAGGGAGTGGCTCACAGGGTCAACCTAGCAGAATTTAAAAGCAATCTTGGTTGTAGTTTCCTGAGTTTTGATTGTGCTGTGAAACGGTTTATGCCTGATACTACTCTCTAAAGGTCTTTTAGTAAGCTTTGAACTGACCTTTCAACATTGAGGGGAAAAAAAGCAGAAGCAAGCTACCTTTGGATCTGTTATGTATGTTAATTTTGATATGCAAGAGACTTTCAAGTAGCATTAGTCAGTGTTCCATCATTTTTACCAAAACTCTTGCCAGAATATTAATGAAAAAATATTTGGACTGTAAAGAGACAGTAAATATTCAGATATTAAACCTGTGCGTTTAAGTCCTCAGAAAATACAAGTGTCTAGAGACTAACTTAAGTTTTTTTACAGAAAATCAATTCCCTTGTCTGCAATAAAGCTTGTTCTAAATATTCCATTTGGGTACCCAGTGTTTCTCAGAATGTCAAAATCGACACGCTGACCTCTTTGGATAATAAGTAGAAAGAGCCCACAGCTTCTAAAGAGGTGGTGTGTGTTGAGAAAAAGTCTGAGAACTGACAAAACTCGGAAGAGTGAAGTGGCATGATGAGAATCTTTCTGATGCAAAAGTTCCTCTGCTCCTTCCCAATGAGGAATCTTTCATTTTCATTGAAAAGCAGGAAATGTCTTAATGACAAACTCCTGTTAGCTCCTGATGTTTTAAAAAGTCATCTTTATTGATAGCAGCTAATCCCAAATGTTTTAGGAGGCATGTTTCATCCAAAATGCACAACATCCTTGCATCTAAACTGGGGAGACATGGGTCTGAGGGATGGACTAATTGGTGGATAAGGAATTGGCTGAATGGTCATGCTCAGAGTTGTGGTCAATGGCTCAATGTCCAAGTGGAGACCAGTGATGAGTGGCATTTCTCAGGGGTCAGTAGTGGGACTGATGCTGTTTAACATCTCTGTTGGCGACATGGGCAGTGGGACTGAGTGCACCTCAGCAAGTCTGCTGCTGATGCCAAGCTGTGTGGTGCAGCCAACATGCCAGAGGGAAGGGATACCATCCAGAGGGACCTTGACAGGCTGGAGAGGTGGGTCCGTGTGAACCTTATGAAGTTCAACAAGGCCAGGTGTAAGGTCTTGCACCTGTGTCAGGGCATTCCTGAGCACAAATACAGCAGCCCTGAGGAGAAGGAGTTGCGGGTGTTGGTGGACAAGAAGCTCAACATGGCCTGGCAATGTGTGCCGGCAGCCCAGAAAGCTAACTGTATCCTGGGCTGCATCCAAAGCAGTGTGGCCAGCAGGCTGAGGGAAGTGATTCTTCCCCTCTATGCTGCTCTCGTGAGACCCCATCTGGGGTACTGTGTTCAGTTCTGGGGCTCCCCAGCATAAAAAGGATGTGGACCTGTTGGAGCAAGTCCAGAGGAGGCCACAAAGATGATCAGGGGCTAGAGCACCTCTCCTGTGAGACAGGCTGAGAGAGTTGGGATGTTCAGCCTGGAGAAGAGAAGGCTCTGGGGGGACCTAAAGTACCTAAAGGGGCCAACAAGAAGGCTGGGGAGGGACTTTTTACAGAGGCAGGTAGCGATAGGACAAGGGGGAATGGTTTTAAACTGAAAGAGGGTAGATTTAGATTAGATACTAAGAACAAATTGTTCACTATGAGAGTGGCGAGTCATGGGAACAGGCTGCCTGGAGCAGCTATGGGTGCCCCATCCCTGGCAGTGCTCAGGACCAGGCTGAACCGGTGGCGTTATTCTGTAAATCCAGGACAGATGTTCAGGTGTTATGGGACCTGACAAGGGTGATCCGCGCATGGTATGTGGTATTCTACTGTCAAAATATTTATTTACCAAAACTTGGGTTTACTAGTAGAAGAATGTAGGCATGAAGATGGTGGTGTAGACAATTGATGATAATTTACTCCTGGAGGCTATGGACTCCTTTTGGTCTTTTTTTTACATCACTTTCTAATAGAAATTTGAACAAATTGGAGCCGGTGGTTACAACACTGGTGTGTACACAAATATGATCATTGAGAAAAGAACTGGATCTAGCAGCTCTCATTACTGGGTGAAATAAAATCAAACATTTTCCCCAAAGGGGTGCCAACAATTAATAGCATTTAGTCCTGTACCTTATAAAGTAAGATAATCCTTTTTTTGCTTGTGAAAAGTGATATGAGACTTGCCAGGAGCAGCAAAAAGCATTTTTCACAATAAATAGATTTTGTCTGTTCTGTCCTTACATATGTGTTTTGTTACCTTTGCTTCTGTACTTTTTCTGTTTTGTGGCGATAGAGAAGAGGGGGTGTGGTAGGTGCTTGCTTTAGAGACAAAAATAATCATCTTTGGTTTTCCATTACCAAGATGCCTCCAGTCTTACTGTTGTGCAGATTACTTTCTGAGTCTGCTGGTGGGACTTGCTTTTAGTGTGTATTTTGCTTTTTTTCCCTGCTTGACACTAACTTCTATCTCTTGAAATGTCTTTTGCATTACTTGCTTTATTTTCTGGACAGTTTAACAGGTAACTTAGAGATCTGTGTCCCAGCTGTTGTTTACAGATGTACAGGCTGGCTGAAGTGTAGATATTTTTCCTGAGTGTCTTTTATGCCCAGTCTTAATGACATAATTTTTTTAAGAAATGCCATCCCTCTTTTTAGAAAGGAAAGCCATTAAAAGCTCCGATGCCACTGTACAGCTCTGAAGATCAGGTCACAACTAGTTGCTCTGTCAATGTCTTCCATCAAAGACTAGTGTCGCATAAGAAATGATGCCTTAGCCTGGCACTGACATCTTTAAGAATATCTAAATATATACTGTTTTCTTCCTTTTTATTGAAGGCTCCTCTCCTTTGCACAGATTTCCAGTGCAATGCTGGTTGCATGCGCGTGTGTTTTAAATAGTAATATTTTTTTTTAAATGTATAAAACCAATTTAAATCAAGGGATTGGGAAACAATAAACATTTTGCACTAATAAAAATCAGTAAACCAAATTACAAAGGGGCTGGGGCCTGTTAAGGTCTAGCCTGATGTGAATATGAGCAAAGGATGTCTGGCCTGAGTTTACAAGATGGCCAGCAAACTCTAGGTAATGAAATCCAGTTTCACTGGAAACTCTGCTTCTGACTACCTCCTGCTGCTGTGGGCTTTCTCTGTTGTGATGATACTCTTAAAGACCCTGACGGCTGGAATCTTTTTTTTTTTTTGTTACCGTTAGAAGTCCTCATTGTACAATCAAAATGAAGACTCTGAGACCATGTATGTTCCCACTGGACTAATCACCTTGTCAAGTTCAGGCTAAATCTAGTAACGCTTCATTATGGTATCGAGTGCTTGAGAAATAGAAAGAAAAAAATATCTGGCACTTCTACAAGGTTGAATGAAAGAATTTAGATCTGGGAAATAGACTGTTAGGCTCAGCATGATTCTAGTCAGGAGAACTGAAATGTTTGATATAGAATAACATGTTGCCTCATGGTGCTCTGCAGTAATGATTTTCAAACACTTTATTTTTTTTAAGGAGAAACAATTTCTGATTCACAACTTCATATTGCTGAGAGGAAAAAATGCTATTTAGATTCTTCAAGGTTTGATTTGTAATGTCAAGTCCCGTTAGAGGAAGAGAGGAGGTATCCAGATTACTTTTTCATTGCTTCATCTATTCTGGCCCCCAAAAAAGTGAAATGTCTTTCCACTACAGTTCTTTGGTAACTGGACCTGTAAGTTTGGACCTTCCTTATCTTTAAGGAGCACATTAAAGCACAAGGGTAAATGTCTACTTTCATAAGATGAATTTGCATAAGTTGGTGACTTTGACCTTGAAACTGCCCTTAACTGCTTTAGTAGTAAATTTTCCTAAGTCTAATAGGTTCTTGTGTTTCTGACTTTATCAAGTTTCTTAAATGTATATGTTCTTTATTTCTGTGGATACTGCTTATATATTCTTTATTTCTAATACACCTTACAGTTGGACAAACAAGTGATTTGTAAGTCTGGTCACTCACTGTAAGCCCTTCTGAGGTATTAAACTGGTTAATGTATCAACTCCAAACATTGGAGAAGTCCAGAAAAAAGCTAGAACTTCTGACTTAGTGGGGACTTCTGTAGAAAATGGGTCTTTGCTTCCTATGCTAAATTGAGAACACATTGCAGGCTTGGTATACGCTCACTAGGCTGCTGCAGTTGGGCTCCACCATGTGAGATACTAATGTTACTAATCTGTTCCTCATGACCTGTATGTACTTTCTAAGCTTTTCAGTAGTTAAAGCATATATTTCAATTAAACTCCACTTGCTGGATCCCTGGAGTGTAGAACATACCTTTTCTGGGTCCACAGTGTGCGAAGCACATGCTCAGGCTCTGTAAGAGATTGTTAAAAACAGCAGTTCTTTGTATTAGTAGTCATACAGCATATACAGGTCTAGGTATAAAAGCAAATGTATACCTGCCTTTTCCTGACTGTCCGAAACCTTTTGGAGCACTTCTGTGGTTGAAGTTAGTTTTCTAATGAGACTGACTTTGTACATATAACTTCTCATTGCCTTCATAGAGTCAGTCTCACTTCAGAAACCCTGGATTGTTTTTCCAACAGCTAATTAGAACCAATCTGTTAACACAATGCTTTCAGTTTTGTCCTGATTCTTGGTCAGAGTGCCTTAATTTACGGTTGCTGTTTTGTTGTTTTTTAATCCCTCAGCATTTTGTTTTCTTGAGACAAAGCGTTAGCTCTTTAATACTTAGAAATTTCCCAAGGAAAAACTAAGAGAAGCCAAAAGAGTGGACAAAACTGCCTTCACTTGGGCTTAAGTTACTTAGCTTTGAATGGGAACCATTTAGGTTTATCATCCACTGTCTAGATAGCGGTCTCCAAGGTGCGGTGTGTGCAAGACAATCCACTGGGGTGCAGGAAGGAAATGGTTTTTTGTACAATTAATGAATAAAATGTTTGTTTAATCTTCATTGCATCTTTTTTAAATTTGTGTTTTATAGTGTAACTAATATTAGTACATTAGTATGTATAAATTGTAATTAAATATGTCGAAGGTACATGTTCAAAGATACTTTTACTGATGGGGTGCATGGGAAAAAGTTTGGAGACCACCAGTCTAGGGAATGCATAGTGGAGCTCTGGGAGGATGTGGCTTACTGCATGCACATGGTATTCAGTGATGCAGAGATCTCATAAGGTTGAGCAGCATTCATGGCTTATATGCAGGTTATCCAAGCCGGGCATAGGAGCCTTACTGCCTTTTCAAGTTCAGTGAGGGGTCATGTGTCTTGTTAACATGGAAGTAACCGGGGACAAGAAACTCAACATGCATCAACTACTGAAAGAGCAAAATATAAGGATTATGTGAAAAGTCTTCCCCAAGTTCAGTGTTTCATGAGCATGGCAGTTCCAGATCTTTTTTTTTTTTAGGTTCAAGCATATCTGTTCTTCAGCAGTTTCTATGCCATACCTATATTTGGTTACTGCTAGGTACCATGTAACCAGCCGTTGACCTGAATGCCGCATGTTAGTAGGACAAATACAAGTTGCTTGCATAGTTGTCAACCTACTGAGGAATAGCAGCCGTTTGCTTAAGAAGCTATGTGAATAGTGTAAAAGTTTTCTGTGGCTCTAGAGGAAGGATTTTTGCTGTACAACGTGAACAATTTAATTTATTACATAAGACATGCAACAGAAAAAACAATTTTTGCCTCAGTAATGTTTTAAAACCAATAAATGAGCCTGAATTGCAGTGTCCTCTTAGGACCAGCCCTGAGAAAACAAGTCCAATTCTCATCTGTTTGAAAATAAAGTCAATCCTGACAAATCACCTGTGGTATGTGATGCTTATCAGCTTATAAGGAAATTGTCCAAATTACTGGCCATGCTGCAGAATTAAGTCCTTATGTGAAGGCTTAAGTACTGAGCTAGTAAGATGAACAAATAGATACTTGTTTAAAAAACTTCAGTAGGGAGTCTTTACAAACTTTGTAATTCATAATTGTGTGTCATTTCTTGAGTGAAATTGAATACAAATCAGTTGGTGCTTCAAAACTGAGAGATTGTACTGGTGCTTGATTTATACACCACCACCACCACCCCCCCCCCCAAGCAAGATAATAATCTAATTTGTGATACAGGAACCAATAATATTCATGATTGTAAAATAAGATGCTAAAATATGAGTGTGTGCTTTCGTATCCTGCAAATGCTCAAGTGTAGACTTTCAGTGTAGTTTGTAAGGCTATAGTGACTCTGCGTCCAACATTTTTGCAATAAAAAGATGCACCAAAATTTCCGTGCTTCTGCACTGAAAGTTTACCGCTTCAGAATCACATGTGGGTGTTAGTCACTGATGTCATAAGGAGAAACCTTGAAAGGCTGTTGTTATCAAGAGATGTGTTTGTGATTCCTCTCTTCCAAAGAGAAATGCTTTGTAAATTGTTGGGTAAGTGAATTTAATTCTGCTGAAGATGGAAGGTATGATGCAGAGACAGTAAACGCACAGGAAAGCTTTGTTGAATTCGTATGACTTAAAAAGTTCTCAGCACCCTATTATTAATTTATTATTATATGTATGGTAGGCAACCCAAAGTTATCTTGACGAATGTTCTGAGGACGAAAATAGGAAGAAAATACACACAGGCGCAGTCTAAAACTGGTGCTAATTTTTCTGATGCTGGCAAGCTGCAGTCAGATCAACCACCCTCATCATCTGTTGCCAGCCTAAAGATATGGCAGATTTTAAACCCTACTCTCCAAAGCCTTTTTCTGTCTAAAAGGTACGTTGTCTTTACCTCCTGTCACTAAACAAAATAATTTTCTTTGCAGTTGTTTTTTTGTGAGAAAGTATTCTTTGTTGTACCACAGCTGTTGTCTCCATGAACTATATTCTCATTCTCATGTTATCTGACTTGATTGAATTCCCTTGTACCTGTTTCCTTGTAATAATATAATCACTGAGAGAGTGGTGCCAGGAATGATGTAGTGGGTTTTCTGATCAGGTGGCTTCTAGATGGTCCTGTACTGACAGGACCAATTCATTCGGATTCAACCATTGGACTCTCAAAATGTTTCCTTTTTTTTATTGTTGTGAAAAGAATACACTTGCATTTAACTGCCCTCTTTTCTCAGGGAAGGTATCAAGGTGTATTTTCACTGTTACCTTTTCAGACTACTCATGAAAATAGGAGAATTGACATAAGGGGTCAGAAGAAAAGCCTATCAAGTCCAGCATCTTCCTCCCCTGTGCCCCCAAGCAGTGGTCAATTGCAGATACCCAGGGAAAAGTATGGCTAGAATGAATGCTTTTGTCACTTGAGTTTTCTCTCTGAGCTTCTGATGCGAAAGACTTCAGAGACTCCCTTTATTGGAGGTTATGTCCAGACTATGGTGTTCATCTGTTTTACTTTTCCTCTCAATCACATCCTCATTGCTAATCACCTGTATGCCTCTGCAACATCTTGTCTGCAAGGTATTCTCCTGATTAAAAACCAAATCTACATCTTGGTGCAGGAGGAGACCCGAGTGCTCCCCAGACATCATGTGGTCTGTGCTGGGGTGTGCTTTGTGGGTGAATACAGACAACAGGAGAATTATGCAGCCAGCACCCAAAAGAAAATGTTGTTCAGAACAGATTCAATAAAGGCCATGATGTTATGTCCTAAGCCGAAATAAATTGCAATGGAAGTGTAGAAGTTAAATCACAGTTTCAGAAACTAAATGGGTAAATCAAGGGCTATGCAACAAGCTGGCTGCAGTGGCGTTGTATGAAGTAAGTTGTGCTTGCTCTTACATGTGTGCTGGAGTGGGCAGTTGTATCTTCATATTTCTGGTTAGCTTATTTTTGGTGCTTGTTTCTTCTAACACTTCCAGATTATTTTTTTTTTCTGAGCCTTGCTATTGCTGTTCTCTAGAATGCCTCCTGGAAATTGAGGGGAGCAAAATCTAATGCTGCCTTTTGTGTATGTGCTACTTTTCTACCTGTTGACTAAGTGCTTGAGAAAATTTGGTCTATTTTACTGGAGGCTTCTTGATCACAGGAAAATCAGAATTGCGCTATAGTTCTGAGAAACACAGATATTGCATGAAAGCTATTTGGAGATAAACATTTAACAGTTTTTAAACAATACTTAGATGATGTGTTAGAGGCAATGCAGTGTGAATTGTATCTGACTAAGGTGAAATTACATGGCCAGGTTTCTTGTTGCTTTTTTGTGTTTATCTGCTTACCTTGGATTTTAAGTTCCTTAGTGGGATTTTGTTTTGTTCTTAAGGGACTGAAGGTAATGATGTTTGATGATTGTTGCGCCTCTAAGATACGTGAATCTAACAAGAAGTTTCTTTCTCTAGATTTCAGTGCAGTATTTATGATTTACTGTTATATATATGGCAGGCAACCCAAAGTTATCTTGACGAATGTCCTGAGGACGAAAATTGGAAGAAAATACATAGACAGCCACGTAAGAATTGATGCAAAGTTATCTGCTGCTGACAAATTACAGTCGGGTCAACTACCCTCATCATCTGTTGCCAGCCTAAAGACATGTCAAATGTTATATTCTCCTCATGAAAGTTCTTTTCTGTCTGAAAGGTATGTTACTCACTGCTGATTTTGCCAGTCTTCCTGAAATGACATAACTTCATAGTGGAAAAGAATATCCCTGAAACAATTTTGCTTACACTCTTGCCTTGAAGCAGATCAACTTTCTGAGTGCAAACTAACATGCTGCTCCAGTGAGCCATTTTAGCGTTGCATTGAGTCTTATTTGCTATACCTGATGTTAACAGCCTACTTTACTTTCATAGAAGGCATTTCCATTTGCAATAGATCAATGTTTTGAGTTGTGAAGATTACAAGTAATATAAACGTGTTGAAGTTGGTTTTGTGTCCAGAGCCAAAATCATGCTTTCCTGTTGCTGTTAATGTGTTTTAGCGTGATTTCAAATAACTTTTGCAAATTTCTCAAAATTCCTGTCTGTGATAGTTCGTTTCTTTTCACATTAATCCACTGGTGGTCTCAATCCCAACAAAGTGCCATTGTTTTAAGAGCCATAGGTGTGTCCTGTCATTGCTTAATATCTATTTTCCTCTTTTCTTCCTATGTTTAGGTTGACTGAGCATCACAGTAACGCTTGACATATAAAACTAGCAGAAATCAGATACTGCAATTATATAATATTTGTGTTGGTCTAAGATGGCACTTAAGTTCAGAGTAAGCAGTTTCCTTTTGCCTTTTATGGCCACTTCTTTGCTTAACAGCAAAGTATCCACAGGAAGAAATAGCAAGAAATTTGGGAGAAGAAAATAGAGGAAGGAAAAGAAGAATAATTTGTGAGGGCAGGAATGATCAGTAGTTCCCAGGTTAAAGTAATCTTAAAAATTCTAGAGAAAAGTAAGTTAGATTCCTCATTCTGATACATCAACTTCTTAGAGAACCTAAATTAGTAACATGTCTTTCCTCTTTTTCTGTTGGTATCTCCATTGCTTCTTAAATAAATCTGACAAAGTTGCAATTTAAATGAAGGATTTAGAACAGTTTATTAGACTATCTCATTTTAGAAATATTACGTTTGTTGCTAATAAATAGTTTTCCATAACTTAAGGCTGACTGTAGATCTTTAAGATCTATAATTTTTAGTATCTGATTTTTCCACTTGATATTGTTTTGGATGATGGGAGGTAGTGGGTTTATAGAGAGGAAAACATGAACTCTAAATGTAACATGTAACTCTAAATCTGAGGAAACATCTTGCACATTTTTTCAAGCTCATACCTGGAGGCCAGCTGTGGAGTTTTATGTTAAGCACAAGAATGGTTTGAACTAGTCAGTTTTTTTAGTAGTTGGTGAACTCAGCTTAGATGTGGAGTGGTTCATTGTTTGAAGGATTAATATTCTGTTCCTGTGGTATGCTTTTCTAATGTATTATGTAAAAGGCTCATTATTATCAGGAACAAACATCAGGAGGATTTTCCACCCCTTCCCAATGACTAGCACATTAGTGGAAGTTATAATAAAATTCCTACATTCTCCATTTCCCATGTGATAGTTATTTCAACAAAGACGTCTAGTCACCTCTCTGTAACTAAGGTCTGTGTATAAGATATGCTTGGCACTGTTTTTTTGGGAGTCTCTTCTTTCAGAGGAGAGTAGAATCTTCCCCCTTATAATGGTTATGCATATATGTATGCACATGGCCATTTAGAGATTCTTTTGTATTATCAGAGTAGCTAGAATGCGTGCTCTGTTTTACTGAGAATGGCGCTAGGTTTGTACTATGGAGATTTTCGATTGTCAAAGAATTGTGTGTGATCACAACAGGGTGGTAGTAAGTGAACCTTTCTCTATCAGCTAGAACTTGCTGTGAGCTCCCTCTTTCCATTCTTGCTTTTGGTATTACAGAATTTTGCATTGCTTGTTCACTGCAACCCATTTTGAAAGGCATTTAAGTCACCACTGACCTATCAGTGTAACTAAAAATTGAGGTAGTTTTTAAATGTAAAGAAACTTAAGGGTTTAAGATGTTTCCTGCTTGTTTCTCATGGCTCTTGAAAACACTTTAGTATATACTGCCATAGCTTCTTAGGTTATGCACATACCTGTTAAAAGGTGCGTTTTAAACTGAGTCATCATTGAAGAATGGAAGCGAAAATAAAATATGCAGAATTTGTGTATAGAGTAAATAAGTTTATGGAAGTCTGTTAGCTGAAACATTCCTACTGAAATGTTTCCTATTGTTGAAATGCCTGAATTGGGATGTTGGTGGAAAACAAATGCTGAAAACACTTAATGGTTTTGTATGGTATCTTAAGGCAGTCAAACCAATATAGCTGTCATGAATGCAAATATTTGAGTTGAGAGCGAGCTGTGGGTTCCAAAATAGAGTTTTCTGTACTGAGGTTATTTCAGAACTAGAGCTGCCAGATCTATGGAAGACCCTGGCTGGTTCAATATACGGAATGAATAATGGCACTTACTGAACAGTTCTTATGCATGTTTCTGTATATTTGTCCAATTCATGATTCTTTGTGAATGGAAAGATGATCAGTAATTTCTTCAGAGTGCTTATGTAATGTTCATCACTAGTATCAGAGTGCTTTGGAAGTCTTTATTTGTCTTTATAGTACTCCCAAAGAGCAATGATACACTAATCTACAGATACGGTACTGATGAATAGGCATCTGTTCAGGAAATGTCCAGTTTTGGCTGTCTAGTTAGAAATGTCAAGCATGTTTTCTCCTGTGGTGATGTTCTTTACGAGCCCAGTCTCTCAGCTGGAAGTGATTTCAGTCTTTGTGGTGATCACTTAGCTCTTTGGAAGTTGGAGACTGCAACATTCTGAGTTAGGCACATTGTAAAACAACACAAAATCCATTCGGATTAAGTGAGGTGACAAAAGGAGGAATGGAACAGATGTTCCAGAGCAGCATTAAATTGCTTTATCTATGAAATCATTATTTCTTTTTTTATTTTCAAACTCCCACAGGAAATGAAGCAGAGGTCATGAAGATTAGTTTTTTTTATCTTGTAACCCTGATAAATCTTCAGAAGTCTTGCATACTGAATGTAACTAACAACTAAGTGTTATCCTAATGCATACACCAGAAACCAAAATACAGTTATGTAGATTTTTTTTTTGTCAGCTGTAACTAGCCTCCAGAGAAATTGATGACAGTATGTTTACAAGAGCAGACTATCAATACCTCCTGAATATGTTTTCTTATTTATAAAAAAAACTAATAAAAAACCCAACCAAAGAAAACCGATTACTTTCTTGCATGTCCTTCTTTGTAGAATGAAATTACAAAGTCAACTAAAACCTGTAGGTTGCCTAGTTTCTCCTACTGTAATCATTTTCTGTTTCTTCCTCATTCATGTCCTGTCCCCCTTGCCTCCTTCAAAGTTACTGTTTCAGGCACTTTTGAGCAGGAATTTCTATTTCAAATCTTTTCTCATTGCAGGAACTTACTCACTGGATTCTATTAGCAGTTCTAAATCTAAGTTAACAATACACTACATTACCTCATTCCCACTGCATTTGTGAAAAAGGCAAGGATACGCTCAACTGACTGTTATTTTCTTTTTTTTTCCTTGTCATGTGTTCTTGTTGCAGTCATGCTTTACAGAAAAATAGTATTTCAGTATCTGTTGTCAATCATGTCAGATTTTCATACTTTGCAGCTTTTAGAAGCATCGGTTTCATTAACAATGTTAAAGTATCTGTGTATTTCCACAACAGGAACTGAATTAGTTTGTGTTTCATTTGCCAAGCTCCACATGTTTATGAGAGAGGCAGAAGTTTGTGGTCTAGCCAAT
This sequence comes from Falco peregrinus, assembly GCF_023634155.1. NCBI lineage: Eukaryota > Metazoa > Chordata > Aves > Falconiformes > Falconidae > Falco > Falco peregrinus. The sequence goes on along the minus strand of NC_073724.1, from coordinate 1,347,897 downwards.
TCTTGTTTTCTGTTGGGATTTTTATTCAGTATTCTTTCAAAATTAAAGATAAGTCATAGTTAATATTCTTTACAGGTCTAAGCATTGCCTGAGAAAGACAGATGATGATCTGTGTAAATTGGCCAAGGTTTCTAAGGAACCAGAAAAAAAAAATGCCTGCAATTCCAGAAGACAGGAGCTGCAGAAGAAAGGTTTGTAGTGAGTAATCATCTGGCATTTCAATACGAATTTTGGGGAGTGTTGGGAATTTTTTTTTTCTTAGTGTAGTATTATGAGGAGAGCACAAAAATAAAAGGTGTTGCATGCAGTGTGTGTTTCATCAAAATGCATTTTTTTACAGATACGGAAAATAGATCAAATAAGAGTAAAGCTGTGGTGAATCACATCTGTAGAAGAAAGGAAACTGAGGGAAGGCTCCACTGCACCATTACAATCCTGATTTGATAAAGTCTTTTATACTCAAAAATGTAATATATTTAAGAATGGTCAAGTGGTTTCTGAACCCTGCTAAAATGTTTATGCTATGTGACAATATTTATATTTACTGCTGAAAGATTATGAGCTCTATCCTGAGTCTTCAGGGAGAATTTACTATCACTTGAATACTGGTTAGTAATATTTGCAGATTAGAACAGGAAATGGAGAATATTGCATCCAGCAGAAGATGAAAGACAGAAGTACAGAGTGCTGATTCTTACTTGGAAGAGAACCATGAATTCGGTTATACCCTTGTCTTAACTAATTGTGCAATAATAATCTTAATTACTTTAAGGAATATATTTTGGCAGCCACACAATTAAAAAAGGAAAGAACTATTGCGGAAGATATTTGCTTCCATGCATTTTATTTAAGACGTAATAGATATGAAGACATACAAAGGTTTTTAAGGATCGCCCATTAAATCACTTTTTTTCTCTGACACAGAAAACAAGAACTATGATGAACTGGAAAAGAGGAGCAGAAACATGAACACTACTCTTAGTCAGAAGGAATTGGGCTCTTTTGATTCTGAGAAAAGGAAGAGAAGATCTAGTGGCCTTATTTCTGATGATTGTAATGCACACATTCCAGAAAAATCACTACTTCTGTCTGTAAGTTGCACTTAATTTTCATGTATATGTTTGTGTACACACATGTGCACATGCTTCAGTAGCAGCAGCAGCAACACTCAGAATAAAAGAATTATACTAGTAAGTAAGGTATTTAGGGATACTCCTTATACCTGTTGAGAGAAAGTAATTCAGTGGTGCATCACAAAAAATAAGTATATGTACTTCTGTCCACAACATCAGAATATGTTTGTTGTAGCAGAAAGGTTGTGAGAGATGGATGACGTTGTTTTCTTCAGACAGAAGCATGGAGTAAAACAATTTTGGAAATAAGGCATCTAGCTACTTAAGTGAAACTTCTTTCACAGATGGTGTAGAACAAATTAGGGACTTTGACAGAAAAATTATGAAGTATACTGGGGTTATGCAAATCTTAGAGGTGTCATCTTTCTCCTTCCTCCTCAGTCTATTGTACTCTTCCCTGAAATTTTATTGGTACCTTTCATTAAGATTTGTGTGTGTGTGTGTAAAAAAGAAAAGAAAAAAGACTGAGGGGAATCAGTCAGTCAAATACAAACTGATTTTATATTTAAATATAAATTTATATTTATCAATTATCAATATAAATATGATTTGTATTCAAGCATTTGAATACAATAAAGTATTCTCTATAACCTTGGGATTAAAGCCCTGCAGAAGTAGGTGGTTGCAGAGTCCTGTTTGCCCAGTTGACCAAGCCACACATTCGCAAAGTAATTTGCACTGGTGCTTGGTCTTTCAGTATCAGACAGTGAGAGCGCTGCTAAAAAGTCAGAAGTAGTTTCTTGTTCAGTTTGAATGGGGGTCATAGTACACATTTAAAAGGTTTTACCTTATGCCTTTATGTAATAACCGTTGGAATACAAGGAAGGAGAAATTACCCTGACATGAGCTCTAACTGCAGCTGCGTTAAGCTGTAATTATTTTGTCTAGCACATAGGTAAGTCTCAGCGATCACTGATCTGAACCGCCTTAGAAAAGTCAAGAAATAAACATATATCCTGTCTCTAATTCCTGTTTTCTAGGAAGAGCAAAGATTGAGTTCAACTCGGTTCCCTGGCTGCAGAATGCTCTGTGAGGATGGACAAGTTTGCAGATCTGATGTAATTCTGGTGCCAGATTGTATTCCCCAGCCATTAGAGAGAGACTATAAAAACAGTTCTACCCACAACTGCTTCAGGTCTGTTCACAGCTGCACAGAGGAACCTAGCTCTGAGTCTCCTCCCAGAAATTTGTCAGAGAAACAGCTTTCTGCCACCAGTGAGGATGTGATTTCACCACAAGTTAATACCATCAGGAAATTTAAGAAGGACACATCACAGTACCCGAGCAAGCTGCGGAACAGAATCTGCAGGGGTAATCAGCAACTTGTTTCAGTTGACCCAAGTATGTACTGTATCTGTGCTGCTGACAATTGCTATTGGTATGCTTAGGTACTAGGAGAACTGATACATGACTGACTACTTGAAACATATGGAACAAAAGTTTGAAGACAGATTGTGTTGTTTGTGATGCATTGTGCAGGTCAGGGAACAGTGCCTAGTGCCAGTGTCCTCTGCTGGAGCACAGAGGGTCTTGAGAAACAGGATAGAGAGTAGATTCCAATCCTTATTTTGCAGTTGATTTTGTGGTAATGGAAAATCAAACCTATACTTCTTAATGATGCTTAAACTGGGAAAAGATATTCTATCTTTGAAGCAGCTGTGTTGTGGCCTGTTGCTTTTAATAGTCAAATAATTTTGATCTTGGGTAAAAAGTGTTAATAAAGATACAAAGCAGTATTTGTTGCACGACCTTTCACACACACAGATCTTGACTAGTTTGGTCAGTATATGTTCATATTACATACTGCAAGAGAGAATTCACTGCTCATCTGAAATCCACGATGAATGAAATAGTCTCATCTGCATCTTGTATACATATATATGTATACTTATTTTTTCCTCTTTAGTTGTCCTTTCCAGTGATGATGAAGATGGACCTTCTGAACCAAAAGGCACAGAGCTGCTGCTGCAGGATAACTTCACTGATGATGAAGAAACAGACAAACAGTCTGACTTCTGTTTCTCAGCAAAGCAACTGGAAAACAAGAAGGAAAGTCACACAAAACAGGTAGTCCAGATTTTGGCCTGTGTATTGTTATGCCAGCCCTTTTAATTTATTTCTCCATTGTTTTGTTGGGTTTTTTTTCTTTGATGTTAGGACCGAAGTGAAATGCTTAGAGCAGAAATGATTAGTCCCAGCAACAAGTAGTAGCTGCAGTAATTTATTTCACAGATAGAATTCTGGACAGTCTTCAGAGAAGATCTCTGGCTTTGAAGCTTGAGTGTTTTGCAAAATACAATATATTTCATATTTTGAAAACAAACATTTGGAAATATTTAGTATTACAAAACAGTAAAGATCAGATAGTAACCTGAGCTAGAGGTAGACACGATGAAGATACGTCGGTGAAAAGGGTTTTTTTCAACGTTTTATACTGATCATAGTTCAAGTCAGTAGTTTCTTCTTGTCATCCAGTCTTCTGTTGTAATTCAGTGCATGGAAAAGTTCAAGGATCTTTGCTGACAGCAGACAGAGGTAGGGTAGTTCTCTTTCCTGCATGGCTAGCAGTAGAATTTGAATCTAAAACCAGGCATAAAAGTTGTTGCCTTGTTTTGAACTTGATTAGTCTTGTGCTGCTTGCTTTGACCTGGAGGTGGGCTCTCTCTATAATCTTGAAACAAGTCAGAAGAGCCATTGCTGCCTCTTCTCATATTTGCATCATTTTGATCATAAGCATTGAATCAGATCCTGTACCTTTGATATTAAGAGAGGGGTATTTTTTGTTGCTCTGTTGTTTTGAGTTTTTACTTGGCTCTAGATTAGTAAAGATCAAAGGTTGTGTCCTGACAATGGGAACTTCGGAGGTGGAGCGAGATACTGTTAGGCCCTTAAGGACACTGTCAGTAATGGTTGTAATAAAATTTACAGCTTTTGAATATGAAATTTTTCTACAGAAGTTGGCTTTGGGAGTAAGTTCTTACAAACATGAAAACTCCTAAGGTTATAGGAAGGATGGATCTCATTTAATGCCCTGTAGTAAATATACTTTATGCCAGTTTTTAACAGAGTCAATTGAAGATAAATGTCCTGTCAGCTTGCCTTCTGGAAGCACACCGAGAAAACAACTGAACCCAGCATTGGATGTTGAATTTGATAGTCTGTACATGGGGAAATTTAAATGGTTGTCAACAGGTCATGCTAGGGTAAGTTGTTCTACTACGGTGGTATTTTGAGAATATTTAAAAACTTAAATTCTGGTTAAACAAAGCTATTAGTACTTAGTGTGGAAGCATCAAATTTTGATTACTGTTGCATCAAATTGCTTTGGCTAAACAAGGGAGCATGTAGTACGTTACCTTGTATGTTTGGATTGCTGCGAAAAGCTGACTGCGATTTTCTGTGGCTGTAGTTTTTAGAGGTAAAGATGCTGTATTAATGCTGTACTGGAACAGAATTGATACTGAGGAAACTTTTCATGAATTCTAACAGAAAATAATGGCCATGTTAGAGTTAATGTCACTTGAAATAAACAAAAATTACTTTTCTCAGAAATAGTACAGATACTAGAATAAAGTAATCCATAGTGATCAGAGTTCAGATATATACTATGCACTGATCTTGCCTTTTAAACAGAACATTGCTTGGTTTGTAGCTTTTAAGAGCATAAAACCAATACTAAAAGCATTAGTGCATAGACAAATGCTGCTTGCAGGGTGTAGAAATACGAGTGAAGGTGTACTTCAAATGGAATAGCAGCTGCAGGAGTTTCAACAGGTCTTTGACCAGGCTCATTCTGTATATTGCAGTTGAAAAAGAAATGTTTCAGCGTGGTTGTTTTTTTTTTTTGCTTACAGTAAGACATTTTGAAATCTTGGATTGTAATAATTTCAGCTTGTCACATAACAGCAGTTTTGTACAGCAGTTCTCATGCAGTAATGAAAACATTTCTTGGATATTTCCTAAATTAATATGCCAAAATAATTTGAGGGATGAGTTGAAATAGTTTTAGAATCAGTGCTTTTAGGTGGAAAGTGAAAATTTTCATTTGAAAAAAACAATTTATTTTGTGTTTACTGTGGTAATGTAAGAGAAATCTCCTCTTCATGTATGGCAACCTTCTGTCAAACTGACAATAAAGTGTTATTTATTTAGCCAAGTCTTTTAAACATAGGAGCAGTGTCAGTGGAAACTGTAAAGGCCTTTAATTCAAAGGTTAATACAAAAAAACAAAATAACACCCCAGTGTTGGACCTTTTATAGTGTCCTTAGTTCAAATAGTGCAGCTGACAGTCTTTATGATGGGGCACCTAAGCTCCTTTTGACCTAAATGTTCATTTTATTTATTTATTTATTTATTTATTTACTTCTTAAGGAGCCTGTAGGCAGCTCTGCAACTTTCTGCTTGTTTCTCAGTGCTTAGCAGCCCTGGAAGTCACTTTGCTGTCATTTAGATTCTGCAACATGTATTTAGGAGTGTTGTTTTAGGTGAAACAGGCAATGTTAAGTTTCCAACTAGACATACTAGACTCGGTAGTGTCAGGTTGACAGCTGGACGTAGTGATTTTAAGGGTCTTTTCCACCATAAATGATTGTACGATATTATTTTCAGTTTGTTTGGCTATAAACAAAAAAATATATGCAGATAATTTAAAAATCTTGCTTTTTTAAAAATCAATTAATAAAAATAAAACTAATTTGTATTTTTTTTTAATCTTATTTCAGTTTAGAACCAATTATATTACGATCCCATTTCAGGGTAAGAGATTTTTTTTTTTAGCTATCTTTTAACTGTATCTTTAAAGTATTGTGTTAAAATACTCAGTATATATTTATATTATGGATAATTTATAATGTTATTTGCTTTCACAAAGACATTAAACAACTTTTAAAATTTCAGTTTTTCAATAAATAAAAGTATTGGTTTATAGTGTAAGCATTAATAACTTAGCAGCTTCCTATACTTTTAAGGTGACCTTGTAGTTTTAGTGGCCTTGCCTCCCACATTCCTCCATATAGTGTGTTGAATTACAGTAAATATGACTCCGGATGTTTTTGAGGTGAAACATTATTCTTTTCAGATTAAGGTTTTAGACCTTTAGGTTTATTAAACAAAAATATGTGAGTTGACTAAAGCTGGAAGGAATGTAATTGTAGATTTTTACTCAGTCCATTTTCCAAAGATGATGTGTGATTTCTGTATCTTGTAGGAGGAGGTTTGTGAACAGTTCTGATTTGGATTGACTAAAAGCAGATAGGAGTTCATGATCTGTAATATTTTTTCCTATATTTGTAGGTATTAATTGTGTGTATTATGAGCAAAAATACAGGTTTTTTTCATGAAGAATCCTGTATTTAGACATTTAGCTTTTGGCGTCACAACCTGTTTTACATAGTTTGATATAACTGATTTAAGTATTAAATCCTGAACAGTTTTAGGTCATGCCAGGATTAAAATCTACAAGTACTGTTTTAATACACTCTGATCATACTTAGATCTTAGCATGTTATTACTGTAACATGTATGACTTTAAAACAACCATGTCTTTCACAGCCATGGACAATTATAAATTTTGTTTTCTACAGTGGCTTTTAATAAGAATATTAAGCTGACAGTGGATACTCTGAATCTGAGAAGGTTTGGCTTGTGGAGAAGTGATGATGGCTGTTCTTCAACAATGATCATATTCCTTTGGTTGTCTGTGGATTATGTAGAAAAGATTGAAACCCAATTGGGAAAGCTCATTACCAGCAAGCCATGTGAGTAGTCTCCCTGAAACACTATGAAAAGGTCTAACATATGTCATGTCAATAAAGTGGTCATTTTACAGTTGTGGTTCTGCAATACTGAGGAAAGCCTGTAGCTTTTTAAAGAAAGTTGGTCAGCTTTGCTTTTACAAAATGCCTCGCTATATTTGTATTTGGAAGAAAAATCTAACAATGTGATTCAAAATCACTCCTACTTTATGAAAAGACCTTGTAACACAGTTGTAATCTATGTGAGGAGGCTTTCTGAATCTAGGCTTATGTATATAGTATCTCTCCCTTTGAAATAAATGGCATGTTTTAAGTGTCCTTACTTTACAGTAATGCACTTGCTAGATGAAATGCTTGGAAGATAATGGGTGATTTTGATCTTTGACAAGACTGCATCGGGCCATTGCTTTATTTCCACTGAAGGCCAAATGGGCTATTTACTCCATAGGGTATTATGGACTGGCTCTATTAGTTTTTACACAGCTTCACACTAGAAAAACAGAGTATAATTTCTGTTCAGATATTCAGAGTAGCACACACTGGCAAAATCATTGCAAAATGACATCTACCAAAATGGTGATGTCAGAGTTGCCTGTATGAAATTTAACAGGATGTTTACAATATGCAGTCACCACCTGTATGAAGAAAAATTGTAAGTAATGTTAACTTTACATAAGAGTAGTTTGAAATTAAATACTGAGTGGAATTTTAGCAATGAGTTACCTTTACTTGATACGAGTTTATCACAGTTACTGATAGCTTCTATAGACACAGCTTCCAGTGACATTAGTGGAATTTGAATGAAGCTGTGAGGCACCTTTAATCTTAGCTTTATTTACCTTGATTACATTCTTGTTGTAGGAAAAACCTTCAGGATTTGATACTAAGTTTCTGTGCCTTCAGTTTTATGCCTTTTAAATATGTAGTAACTAAATATTTTTAAATGTATTTACAGAGTTGTAGAAATGAATCAGTGATGGTTTTACAGTTTGTGGAAGTGGTTCATACGATTCTACTCTACCTTCTTAGTGTGTTTAATATTAGAGGAAAATGTATTGGGCTGGATCCAACAGCCTGAGGGGTGAGGCTGCTGCAGCTCCATGTCCCCAAGTTCAACCAGCAGCAAGGCTGAAGGCGCAATCCCAATAGGTAGAGCACACAGAGCACTCACATGCACCACATACATACATAACTGGCCACACAGATACACAGCCTCATACAAACACAGACAGCACCAACAGCCTCCTCCTGCTCCCCTCTGGCTGAGCAGGGTGGAGGCCCACTGGTGAGAAAATACAACTCCCACACACCCCCACACAGACATGCACACACCCCACACACACGCCACAGAGGCCAGTGCCAGTTGCTGGTACAGACTGTCATGTCTGTGCATGCACATAGGTGGCCAGGACTCCCCTGGTCCCAATAGCTGACCCCCTCTGTGCTGTCATCCTTACAGATACATAGGCAGTCTCACAGCCGGAGCTGTCCCTTAGGGACCTGATCACCCTCCTGGCTCCCAGGTCATTTCACCTGTTCAGCTAGTTTGGCTTGATCTTTGTTTTTAATCATGTGCACTTGATGTGTTTGCTGCACTCAGACCCCTACACACGCATCAAATAGAGTCCCTCACCCAGGAGAGTTAGAAGGGAATTTAATAAGATGACACAGACTGTGCTGACCATTGCACAAGACGTGGCTGGACAAGTGTGTTGACCAGCAAAGTATTTAGATGCAACTGGTCCTTTTTATGCCCTTAGTCCTCTCTTTCCCCCATGCTTGTTCCTCCCTGAATCACCTAAATGCCCCCCTTTGGCCGCCTTTGGTTCTTCCCTTAAACATCCCCTAATAAGTCCTGTGAGTCCCAAAATGCTTTTCCCCTGCATCACACCATGTGTGCCACACACCCCAGCAGCAACCCCCTCAGTCCGGAGGGTGCTCTGACATTGGCTCGTCTTGGTGGGTTTCGGGTCTGGACCCTGGGGCTGAGGCTCTCCTGTGACCGCCCTGGGAAGGACCCAGCCTGGGCGTCCCTTCCTCCCCATCCGTAATCTGGGTTCCTACCTGCCGTTGTGCCTTGGTGCTCCCCTGGGCTTCTAGAGGTGGCCTTTGGTGGGCTGGTGGCCCCTGCGGTGAACATGACAGGGTATTTTGGTTCCCTCTCCTGCCATTGTCTCTCTGTGCTCCTTTGTGGCTATGCAGACAAGTTTTAATCACATAACTAATATATGTTAATAGTATCTATTCTCTCTTTTTTCCAGCCATATCTAGTGAATTTGTGTTTCTTGAACTGTCCCAACCACTCACAGAACGGGAAGAAGACAGACTGACTGAGTTGATTACAGATGTGAGCAAAAAGAACAGAGCTCCGGATCTCCCTGAAATTTTGTCTCTGAAGCAAGCATTACCCTTATTTAAGGACCTTTCTCCTGAAGAGAGTTCTTTTATGAGTTACAATAAGTATCTACTAAAGCAATGTATGTCAAAAGAGAATACCTCAGATGCTCGTGAGCCTGCAGTTCAGGTTAGTGTGTAGCTGTTGCTTGATTCATCACCACCTGTCGGCATTCACACATTGTAGTAAATTTCAGGTCAGCTGTCCTTCTTAATCCATAGCTTAAAAAAAAAAGTTTGTAATTTCTCTCACACTGGGGCAAGATTGACCGTAAACTAGATCGTGTCCATGGAGGGATAGTGTATAGATCTCATCAGTAGGTGGCAAATACTGAAGCTTTAGGTTGACTCACAGTTGCGTATGCCTAGAACCACATGGATTCCTGTCCCTGTGGTGTCTCCAGGGCAGCAAGTTGGGAGTTAATCAAGTAATGAGTGATGGAGCCATTTTTCAGTTGAGCTGGAAGTGAGGGGCTGCAGCAAGAGAGGAACTGTGTATCATTCCAGACACCTTTAGACATATTTGTGAGGCCTCCACAGCTTGAAATGTTAAATGATTCCTAAGGCAGCTGGGGAGATGGGGCTGTGCGAGTTAATGTGTTAATGCACCTCCGAGGAGTAAATGTCTCAACCCAACCCCTCATCATTGTCACTTCAGAAATTACATGTGTGTGTTCCTGTCAGTAGAAAGCACAGATTGATCTGGCTGTGAAACTGGGAACTTAAAAATTGAGCCAACCAGTTCAAATCTATATAATTTTTAGGCAAATTGTTAAGAGCTAGATTTTCAAACCTTCCAAGCATACACAGCTCCTAGTAAGACAGTCTAATACTTGACTCCACCAACTGCTCCTGTTTCTTCTCCCAAACCAATTCTGCATCAGTTGGCTGAATAATGCTTAAACAGTTTAAGAGAGAGTTTATGAGCAGATGAAGGCCTGTCATCATTTTAAAAGGGACATAACTTTTTTATTGTCTGCACAGTGGCATGTTTGCCTAAGTACTTGATGTTTATACTTGTGCCCTCCAGCAAGATTCCTCTTCAGTGACACAGGGTACCCCTGTGGGCTTCAGGCTTGGGTTTTGTGTGTTCTCTTTCACGTACCAAGCTGTATAATGCTTTTTACTATTAATATTGTTTCGATTTTTTTCTGGTAGGGATCAAAACGAGAAGTGGCCAGGCCCAGTTATGCCCTTGCGAGTAAGCAGAGTGGTGGTTGCTATTCTATCTCTTTGTCCTCTGCACTGAATGAAGAATGGAAAGAAGTAAGAGAAGCTGGAGCAGTTAAAAAGTAAGTATATTTCATATAAATGAGAAGGTGAAAATAAATTGAATAAATTGCTGGAATAAAAGCCCTGACTTAACTACCACTCTCTAGTTGATTTGAAAGTGTTGGGTGAAAGATGCTCTAGTAATCTAAAATATCACCGAGTATGAATGTAGTTTTTCCTTTTTCCATCCTAATAGTTAACAGGCAAAATGGATGTGTTACAGGATGACAGAAAATCTCACAGATTAGAGAATTTCTGTGAACTGTGACTACAAGATTGTGTCATGGATTCATCAGTGGGAGGGTAGGGACCTCACGGCATCTGAGTGTCCATCTAGGTCCATATCACAGCAAAAGTATTGCTAGCTTAAGATGAGCCTTTTTTTTTTTTTTTTATCTAAGCAATGTTTTCTCTTACTGTTCTGCCACACTCAATCTGTTTGTAACTTGTTTGTCATACAATTTGCTAATTAGTACAGGAGCTTGGTTTAACAAAAGACATTAGAAAACAAGAACACACAAACGTGTAATGCAGTAAGGTACTAGGGGAGCACTGACATGCCTCAGTTCTGTCTGTGCTGGCCTGTTAGTCCTCATACCCCTAGTATGGCAAGCATTTGTGAAGTAATTTGCTCTTAGGAGCTCTTGCCTTTTGTTGTCACTGTTTTTACTGACAGTATAGCAGTTGGCTGTGTTTCTGCAACAGCAAAAATGCTTATTTCATAGTTCCAGTTAAGTAACATGGTTGTTAATCTAGAGCTTTTAAAATACATTTTAAATACTAACGTTAGAGGTAACTCAGGCAGTTTCAAACCACTTAGAGTACATATGCTGCATGGTGTGTAAGTAAAACCAAGCTTCCTGCTCAGAAATGTGGGAGTCCTTATTGGCATCTTAATGAATAGGAAATCGCTGTTCATTCATACCATTTGAGAATATGTTCCCTAGTATTTCTTCCCATTTTATATAGCCATTTGTCAATTACTTTTATCAATAATAGAAAACCAAGATGAAGGTACAAAATAATCTCCTTTTCAAAAGTTTTTTTGTTAAAATTGCAGTGTGCGTTGGGGTGCATATTTGTTTTGTAACACTTAACTGTTGGAGGAAGAAATGGTAAAGTACTTCTGAGTTAGTCAACAGGTTTGAGAACTACCACTTCTAACAGGTTTTCTAGAAAATGTTCAACATGTGGAATGGCCATGCTAAGAAGAATGTCATGTAAAACACAGTTTGTCAATGTTACGTGATTTGTTTTTTCTAGTTTAATTGTTTATCCACCTCCACCTGCAAAAGGAGGACTGGGAGTCACAAGGGAAGACCTAGAGTGCTTAGAATATGGCAAGTTTCTCAATGATGTCATCATTGATTTCTATCTTAAGTAAGTAAACACAACCTTAATTGTACCCCTCTTTGTAGGACTTGATCTGGACTTGAGTGTTACTGTAAATGTTGGTTGCTAAATAGGATACAACAGTTTCAGAAGTAACAATGTGATGAATTTATAAGTTGGACTGTTTTTAAAGCTTTTGTGTGTTCTCAGCAGTTTCATTTGTTTCAGTATCATTATTCTTGTCCCTCTAAAGGGCTGTGATATAATCCAGACAGAATAGCTGGGGGAAAAAAGCTTCTTGGTGACCTCACAGAACAGAAAGTGCTGAGCAGGTTTAAGCAGCAGTTGAACAAAGTAGAGGGTCTGTACTAGCAGTTCATTTACTAAGTTTCCATGAAGTGGAGCATCCTCTGCTATTCTGTGCAAGAGTTGAGGAATTCTTCAGATGCACAGCTGCTGCAGAAAGGAACAGAGCAAATACTTCTTGAGGAAGTTGTGCTTGGCTTACCTGCTTCATGCCATACTGCTAAAAGTTGCTTGTGAAAGGAAGTTTTCCAGAACCAGCATTGTGGGCCACCATTTCCTAAAGCTGAGGTTTATTTTCCCTGTGCTGAGTTAAACCTAAGCAGAATTCTGGCTCTTTTTGAAGGTTGTTTGCAATCATGCCATTTTGCTTGGCATCCGGCATGACTGCAGTAACAGTGAGCAATAGGAAGTCAGTTAAAACTTCTTGTCTAGAAGAGTGGGAAGGGAAACGTGTACCAGCCAACGTTTCAATGTGGATTTACAGTAAAGCCTCCTATATTTTGCTCTGAACTAGAAACAAATCATGCAGTGTGGTCCTCTCAATAGCTGTAGCTTCATCTCGCCAGAAAAGGAAGATTTGAATAATGGAATTTAATGCAATCATTGCAGAAACCCTTCTGCTTTTTAAATTTGTTAGACTTCCCACATTCTCAGTTTTCGTTGTGTTGCAAGCTATATCATGTATTGCCCAAGTCACTGGATGAAGCTGGAGACAGATTGTGTAGGATGTCTGCAGTGAAAGCTTTGGCCTTCTAGGATGGTAGAGGAAACGCTCAAGCTCAAGCTGATGTTTATAGCCAAAGGATCAACAGTAAAATCATACGGAATGAGTGTTTGTAGAATATTTGTGTTATACAGGTTATGCATGTGACGGTCAAGTAGACGGGACAATTTGTAGTACTGAGCTGTTCTATGCTTTTTGTATACACAGGAGTATAACACTCCATAGGTTTATACGTGGCTACGTTTTGAAGCCTGTCTTAATTGCAAGGACTAGAAACCTAGCTCTAAAAACAAATTCAGAAGCATAAATACTAGAGCACAAATCTGAGATAAAAAATAACTGCATTCTTAGTAGTTGCTTGGCTGTTACATACTCTGATGATGTCCACCCATGTGCATATTGAAAATAGAGAGAAAAGTTTGGCATGATTAGCGTCTGTGAAGGCAAGTGATAGCAAGTGTAATGTGAGTATTCTAAGTCATTAAAACAGTTGTCCTTTTTTCTAAGTAATGGTACTTTCTAGAAAAGGAATTTTAAAATTTTCTTCTTTTTTCTTTTATAGATACCTTTTGTTGGAGAAGGTGCCAAAACATATTGCTGACCGTACACACATTTTTAGTAGTTTCTTCTATAAGTGCCTGACCAGAACAGAAAAAAACTCTGAGGGAGATCTCAAAGTTTCGTAAGTTCATTTTGGATGGCATTATGACTGGAAATAAGCTATCTATTTATGCCACCTGGAAGTTCCACAGATCATTTTCTAATTTGCACATAAAATAGTAATCAGTGTTCTCCAAGGGATTAGTGGATAAATGTGGTAACTCAAAATTTAAGCATACTGTTTTTTCATTGAAATCTACATGTGATTCATACTGAATGTGAGTGAAAATATTATCATCTTTCTCCAACTTGACCTGAGTCTTTACTTAAGACAATTATTTATGTATTTTGATCTTTTAATCATGAACTCAGAGTTTTGCAAGGTATGCATCATTTTAAGAAATTGCACTTCCAAAAATATTTTTAGATTTACCACATATTTCATTTTACATATCGGTAATAAATTATTGTCCAAATTTGTAGTAAGAAAATTTTCTAACACACACACCAAGTTTACATGTTTGTGTTTTAACATTTGAGCACACTGGAATTGGAGTGTTTCACAAAAAGGTATCATTAACAGCTCAAGAGCACTGTATCACTTTGTGTTTCCAGCGAAGGCCCTCTAAAGGGTAGGGCCACGCCCAGCGCACTTTCTGTTCCTTCTCAACACTGATGTTTGAGAGCAGAGCTTGCCCTGCCACTTCACTTACAGTGATGATCTGCTGGCAACTTTCATTCTGTTTTCAGTATTCAGATGATAGAAGGTTTTTTTGTGTTTCTCTTTGAAGTTATCTATTAAATCCTCAGGTTTTTCATTCTATTGGCAAAAGAGGCCACCTGCACAGAGGTGTGCCATCTTGCTTGTGTTACAGTCTCTGCTGGGCAAAAGCTACGTAAAAAAACCTGCAACTTCTGTAATATTCTCAGAGATGTCTCAAAAATTCAAGGAATTGTGCTTGAGAGGGTGTCTTCCATTATTTTACTGTCTTCTGACCCTGATAATTCTGAGATGGAGACATAATTGTCCATGTTAAAAATGCTGTTGTGCCTTGATCTGATTCCTTTTACAAGGCTGGACTGTCAGTAACCTTCTTGAGGAACTGGAATGACACTCAGTTCACCATATTTCAAGGACTGTAGCTGCTCTGGATCAGGAGATAGCTTTGGAAATTCTGGGTTTTTGTTTGGGCTTAGATACTTACCTGGTGATTACAGGTGGTTTGGGTTTTGGTTTTTTGTTTCTGTTGGGCTTTTTTTGATAAATGGACAGTGGAAAATTGGGCTCTATACCGTTGTAAACGAAATCAATCTCAATTGATGTGACAACTTAAAGACGCTTTGCTTTCCTTTCTTCACACTGCTTAGGCAATAGATTGAGAAAGCTTCTTCTGTAGGTGTTTTCCAAGGGTGCAAACATACATTCTTCCCAGTCTTCCAGAGTTACGTAGCAGAAGTTTGCAGCAGGTCTTCACTTAACGTTGGCCCATGCAGAGTCCCACAGCAGCCTGTTTTTCCATTCTGCACTCCTTTTCTCCCCTATGTCCTATGCTGAAGTTATGTTTCTTAATCGCAGATCAGGCTGGAATCAGAATGGTAATAAAGGTGTCTCCTGAGTAGAGTGCACTTTGCTTTCAGATCAAATTGGAACAGTTCTGGGAACTGTTGGCTTCTGTTTCAAGTTATGCAAACTAAGAAAGCTGAAAATCTGAATTTCTGAAATTTTTCTTACTCATTTAGTATCCTGTCCTCATGCTTTATGTCTGTAGGACTGAAAATTAAATGTGCTCCAGCATTTAAAGCTCAGAGCTGGAAGGAATCTGTTTCCGTTCTGGCTTTGCTACAGATGTGTTGCAAGACATGTAGCTTTTTCCTTCAGAAGATAAGGTTATTTAGACAGGCCTTCAAATGTGTTGTGAAGTTTAATTCATGGATGTTTATAAATTGATATAGATCTATATTTTTACATTGGCTTGTGTTTAGATGAGATTTTTGCATTTAGTGTAGTAAATAATAATTACTGGACAAATAACTGCAAGAAATCCTTTCAAATGCGTTGATGATTTTTTTTCCAGAAGGGTTTAAGACAGTTCAGAAATGGTTTCTAAGTCACTTAGGCTTAATGGTGTGCTGATTTGTTTTTTCTCTGATGGGGAAATTTCAAGAGTAAATGAAAAACCCATTGAGGGATTTGGAAGATAAAGGAATGTATAGGGATTAGAACTCCTACAATAAAAAAGAACAAACCTGAACTACAACTGTCATTTGGTTTCTGCAGAGTGGCACAGAGAAGACACAGAAGAGTAAGAACATGGACTCGTCATATAAACATCTTCAGTAAAGATTATATCTTTGTGCCTGTGAATGAGGAGTAAGTCTGTTTTTTTTTTTAGACACCTTTTCTGTTATTTAAAGACTTAAATGTTTGAATGTTGTGGTGATAAAAAGATGTATGGCTGTAAGCTTGGATCACTGGAAATTAACACATTAGATTCTGAAGAAGTAACAGGTGTGGGATGAGTAATTTTGAATTCTCTTCAAAAATTAAACTTTTTATTTGGTTGTCTTTAGTAAACTTTGTGTCTTTTTTTGTTTTTTTTTTTTTTTGTTTTTTGTTTTACTGAAAATTGCTTTTATGTGTTTTTCAAAATAATTTGTGTGTCATCATGATAATTCCTCTGCACTTAAGTAATATTTCTATAAAGAAATCACAGCAACTTACAGCGTTAATGGATCAGGGGTAGTACTTCCATGGTCTGTGCCTTGGCCGCGTTGGATGACTGACCTGCACATGGAAACTCGAGTAAAACTGAATAGGCATTGGGAGTTACTTATGCAAAACAGCTGCAGAAATTGATGAGGCTAGAGGCATGCTGTACCTTCAGCTATATTCAAAACTGGGATCACCAGCACAGATAATTTTATTTTTCCTGCTGCCTTTTTTTTTTTTTTTATGGTGTGGGATGGGTGGCGAGACACTGATGAATTGTTGAAGTGGGTTGGTTGGGTTTTTTGAAAGAAATTGATGCTTATTTTTGCTGTTATGCCACCATGCAAAGTAAAATGCAAAGTGAGAGGATTAGTACGAGATGCCATGAAGGAACATGGCAGTGATGGTTGTGTGTCACAGAACAGTTATCCATGAGCTGTCGATGTTATAAAACTTTTCATAGCCTTTATTTAGAACGAAATGTTATACAGTTTTGACGTTTTTTCCCCCCGCTCTCCCCACTGCTGGGCAGGTCTCATTGGTACATTGCAGTTATCTGTTTTCCTTGGTTAGAAGAAGCTGTGTATGAGGACTGTCCCCATCAGAATTCATTGCATCACCAGCCTCAACAGTCTCTGCTTTTGTCAGAGAGTGAGAACCCTACAACTGGCTCAGTGTTGGCCTTTACTGGTAACTGCAAGGATGAAGAAGAAATGGATGCTAACAGAAGTTTCTTCTCAAAAGGTAGGTAATCTAGAAGAAAATCATGTCAAGCCATATACAGTTCTAATAGTATTTTAATCCTTGAAGGAGGGATAGGATGTCTTAAAAAGTATCTTTCACATCAAGACGGATGCAATACATTTTTGTATTACCATGCATAGCAAGGACTTGACTTCTTGTCTGCAACTCTGGAAAATACTGGAAGAAACATGTAAAATGAGTGGCTTAGATCCCATCATGAGTGGAAATTTCTTAGATTTTAGTAAGAATTTTACCAGGAAGGCAGGTCCTCAGTAACTGCTATTTGAACATTGAGAAGGGAAGCAAAATTAGTTTGTACTTTGCTGTTGTATTTTGAATATTAATAATGAATTTGAAAATTAAGATGTTTCAGTTAGGAAGTATTTAAGACTTTTTAATTTGTTCTGTTGCACTAGGTGGCAGTGAAATCGCTGCTTCTGCTTCAGTCCTGGATTCAGGTATTTCTAGAGTAAGTGCCTTTTTGTATTGACAGGGGAAATGAGTAATTTTGCATCATCTTTTTTGCAGCAGCTGTCGATGTTTGTGTGGCCTTTACAATGTGCAAGGCACTTTGAATTAGCCTGAAGTCCTCCTTAGCCTGCTTATGTTGCCTATGCTATGCTTTCATATGCTTTTAAAAATTATTTATCAGGTTCTCTGTTTCTGAAAAAGGAGCCTCTTTGGCTTTTAAATCTATGAAGACATTAGAGTTTATAATTGCTGTAATTTTTTTAAGGTTGTTTTTATTTTCTATTCTCTTAGATCTCCCTAAGTAATTCCAAAAGGCAGATTTGTAAAAGGTATGTTTCTGGTTTCATACATTATCATTAAATTATATGAAGAAATTCTGCAGTAATTGTTATTTGTCATAAAGCCACAGCTGTAGGGACTTGTCCATTTCTTTTTCCACACTTGTTCAGATATTGGTGGTCTTGTTAAGCTCTATTCAAAGAAAATATTTGCTTTGGTAGTGTTGATAATGGAAGACTACAGTGATTTGTTTGTTTTTGTTGTGTACAGGCCTTGTATACTCATCTTAGATTCTTTGAAAGCTGGTTCTGTGCAGAAAACAGTTCAGGTTTTGAGAGAGTAAGTAACTACATTTTTTATTTATTAACAAGAGATGCTGCTGGTCTTATTTCTATGTTCAAAATACTTTATTAAGGTGTACATTTCTAATGCTAAAGGAAAATTCATAAAGGCTTACTACAAAGAAAATTGTAATAGCAGTACCAAGGCTTGTGTGAAAAGCCTGTCTTTGCTCTGCAGCCCAGATATAATGCAAAAATTGTGAAGTGGACAGGTTTTTTTGAAATTGAAAAAAAATAATAAAACTTAAAAGTAGAGGGGGGTGGTGGTTTTGGGTTTTTTTGGTTTTTTTCTTTAATCCCCTCCAGTTCAATAATGGAAGGTGTTTTTAAGGGGAGAAAACCATATTCTTTAAAATTTATAGTTTGAAATCTAAATGATTTATTTTCCAGAGGGCTGATAATCATTATTTTGATGGAGCTTATGGAATTACAGCATTAAAGCCACTCCCACCAATCTGCAAAAAACCAGAAACTAGACTGAAGCTGCCTAAAAGCTTGATGTGTCAGTATAGTTTTATTGGAATGGTATTATTTGTTTTGGAAAGTGAGAGTAAAAACACATTCTTTTATGTGAAAAGTGTGTAAGTATTGGAAGAACTTCTTCAGACTTCCAGTACTTTTACACACTCCTGATGACTTTTAACACCTATCAAGATCTTTTTTAGAAGTTGCTAAATTAAATATTTGAAGCTAAATAGAATTGTTTTTTTGTTTTCTGTTGTATTCACTTAACTGAAAAGACCAAAAATACCTAAACCAAATAGTACCTCCGTCTTGTAAAAGTAAATCTTTCAAAATTACGATGTCAGGGTTAGATGAGGATCAGACATTTTTATGAAAACATCTTTTCTCTAGATAGTGCTCTGTGCTTTGAGCTACTCTTGGGGTTGAAATTCCAGAGAGGCTGGTTTCCTGGAGTTCAGAAAGATGTCATGAAAAGTCTGAAAACAAAGAGGTGTTTTATGGAGTTGTGAGATCAGGGAAGTTTGGGAAGCAGGCCTCTTATTCCTTCAATTTGCAGTTACACCCTGAAAGCAGAAGTTTAAGGAAACTGATGCAGGGCTTCTGTAACCTCTAATTTCCTTGAGTTGATTTTTGTGGTGTTTTGGGCAGTGATCAGCTGCACAAAATTATGAAGTGTACAGTCACAGGTTCTTGCAGTTTCTAAGGAATGTGCTTCACTGAAGTTTCTTCGTCTTTGAATTAGTTTATGTTTGCCTTCTTTTCACAGTTGCTATTTTCCCCAAAAGCTATTTTGGGAGTTTGATACGTATTTTTATTCTCAGAACTGCAAGGACTTGGGGCTTTTGGAAATCAAACATAAGGTCTGAGTTAATGTATACATTTTTTTATTCCCTAAAGTCAGACCTCATGTTTGATTTTCACAAGCCCTGAGCCTTTGTAACTGACTAAAATCAGCAGAGAAGTATAGGTAAGTGTTGCCTTTGAAAATCACACCCATCTGCTTTCCATACCCTCTTCCAAATTCGTGGCCAGCCCAGAATGTGAGGTCAGTGAGTTGCTACTGAAACACAAGAACAAGAGAAAAACCTGATAACAAATAAGTCCTAATCAGTAACAAAGTGGTCGCTTAAGGTTTTTAGCAAGTTTTTATGTACTTTATACACTAGTAGGTTTGCAAGGGTTATATTGGTGCAATTGTAACTCTGTAAGGTGAATTCTAAGGTTTCTTTAATGGTTTGCTTAGGTTAAAAAAACACTGCTGGCCTTCTAGGATGAACCCAGGAAAAATCTGTATGGTAACCAGGAAAGATTACTTGAGTTCTTCCTTTAATTAAGGTCTAAAAATGTCCTGTTACCCTAATAGCTTTAGGAAACTCAATGCAAACAACTGTTTTCATATAACTTAATGCATCTTTCTGTTTTGTATATTGCATATTATGTGGTAGAGAATTCTCTGCATGACGGAATATTGGACAGTGGAATTTGTGTTTTCTTGTATGAGTTTCTATGACAGGTTCTGTGAAGGAAATCGTTTAAAGCTATTATAGCTTTTTGGCCAGCTCCAGAACAATATTGAGTAGTATCCCAAAATGCACTGAGCTTGGGAGTTGTTTCTTAAGTATTTAATCTGTTTGCTTTCTTTTGTAGGTACCTTGAAGTGGAATGGGAAGCTAAACGAAAAACGCAGCGAGAATTCAATAAATCAACAATGATGGACCTCTGTCCCAGAGTGCCTAAACAAGATAACAGCAGTGATTGTGGGGTCTATTTGCTGCAATATGTGGAAAGCTTCCTCCAGGTACAAATGGAAACTACCTTTCCCTTTCTCCAAAATTACCTTAAACCCCAAAAAACTCTTTCTGAGGGAAATAGCCAGACACACAATGCTGTGATGCTCAGCCTCAAAAGTTTCAAAGCCATTTGAGGAATAGGAGCTAAACCCCATACTTCAAGTAGTGGCCCAGGGTCTTTGTATCTGCAGCACAGTTTCTCATCTGTGTATGTTGGCAAACATTTCTGACGTTGTAGTTTAATGTTGCTTGACTGTGTAATCTTTGAACGGTTGTGGCAATCAGAAGAGGACTGGAGGAAAGCAAGTGTCACTCCTGTCTTCAAAAAAGTCAGGAAGGAGGACCGGGGAGTGACAGGCTGGTCATCCTCACCCTGATCCTTGGGAATGAGATGAAGCAACTAACCCTGGAAACTGTTTCCAGATATGTGAAGGACAAGAAAGGGATTGAGAGCAGTCAGCACGGATTTACAAAGGCAGGGGGAATCTTGCTTGACCAACCTGATAACCTTCTATGATGAAATGACTGGCGTGGTAGATGAGGGAAGAGCAGTGGATATTGCCTACCTGGGCTTCAGTGATGCCTTTGACGCTGCCTTCCATAAGATCCTCATAGAGAAGCTTGATGGATTATGGGCTGGATGAGTAGACAGTGAGTTGGATTGAAAACTGGCTAACTGGATGGCTCCCGAGAGGGTGTTGATCAATGGCAGGCAATCTAGTTGAAGACCAATAACTAGCAGTGTACCCCAGGAGTGAATACTGGGTCCAGTCCTGTTTAACATCTTTATTAATGATCTGGGTGTTGGGGCAGAGTACACCCTCAGCAAGTTCACAGCTGACACAAAAATGGGAGGGAATGGCTGACAATGCCAGAGGGCTGTGCTGCCGTTTAGAAGAATCCCAGGGTGCTGGAGAATGGGCTGACAGGAACCTCATAAAGTCCAACAAGAAGTGTAGAGTCTTGCACCCAGGGAATAACCACCTTGGGCACCAATATCTGCAGGGGGTCACCCAGCTGGAAGGAAGCTCTGCTGGAAAGGACCTAAGGAATTCTGATGGACACCAAGCTGAACATGTGCCAGCAGTGTGTCCTTGTGGCAAAGAAGGCTAGCAGTATCTTGGTCTACATTAAGAGGAATGTTGCCAGCAGTTTGAGGGAGGTGATCCCCTCTCCTCGGTGCTCTGTCCAGTTTTGCTCTCCCCAGTATGAGAGAGGCCTGTGCTATTGGAGCAAGTCAGGAAAGGGTCACGAAGATGATTAAGGTACTGGAGCTCCTCTTCTATGAGGAAAGGTTGAGAGAGCTTGGACTCTGAGAGAAGGCTTAGGGGGGGATCTTGTCTCTGTGTTCAAATACCTGAAGGGACAGTGCAAAATGGACAGAGTCCTCTCTTTTCAGTGGTGCCCAGTGACAGGACAAGAGGCGAAGGCTGCTAACTGAAACACAGGAGGTTCCCTCTGTACATAAGGAAGTGCTTTTTGTTGTCGTGGTTTGGTTGGTTTTTTTTACTGTGAGGGTGACCAAATGCTGGTACACTTTGCCCAGAGAGGCTGTGGACTGTCCCTCCTTGGAGATCTTCAAAAGCTGTCTGGACATGGTCCTGACAGCCAGCTCTAGGTGGCCCTGCCTGAGCAGGGAGATTGGAACCGATGACCCCCAGAAGGTCATTTGTGATTCTGTGATGGGTGGGTTGAGTTCTTGTGTAGGTGGAAAATGAAATTCTTTACTAATGCTTTTGAACTGCCCATTCCCTAACTGGGGTGATGTTCTGCTTGCAGAAGCAAGGCCAGGACAAGGTGGTTGTCCTGTAATATATGTTACCATATATTACTTTATTCAAAGGAAGGAGAAGGTGAAATATAAGCATGGCAAAAGAATGAAGAGGGAAAGAGGAAAAAAGACTTTGGCAAATCAGATGTGGTGTTGTGGTCTTATTGCGAAAGCTGCTAGCATCTCTCAGCCATTTCAATTTACGGTCGTCTTTTGTTCTGAATTCTCCCCTTCTCATGTCCTGCTAAAACTGTTTAGCAGTGTCCTTGCTGCTTTGTTGTCTTCTATCAGACCGACCAGCTCGTGACAGAAGAACATGTGCCTGAGGCAGCAAAGCCTCAGCAGGCTTAACTGCTTTATGCGTGATCCTTCCCTAGAGTGTGATTGTACGTGTGTGTTCTCTGACAGAAGTGCATCTGTCCCTTGTTAGATATTGAGAGTGTGTCTAGTTGTATCAGAATACGTGGAATCTGCCTTGAGTATGTGCTTATACTGATGTATCTTTAAGAGAAGTGGTGATAACGTGTTTGCTGTTTACGATTGAATAGTTTGTGTTAAGGGTATGTATGTTTGTGATTACTATGGAGGAACTAGAATTTGACTTTGAAGCCTGTCATTGCTCATTGAAACTTGTTTGTGCCTCCTTGGTCTCAGCAGTAATGGAAGGGTTTTAACTTCTTTTTGAAGGTTGCTTTAGAAAATTCATGCTGTAAATCCTCTGTTTTCTGTTACCAGAATCCCATAGTTAACTTTGAACAGCCACTGCATCTGGAGAAGTGGTTCCCTCGTCAGGTGATCAGAAGCAAAAGAGAAGAAATCAGAGACCTGATCTTGCAACTGCACTTTCAGCAGCATAGTGGCAGCAGCAGCTAATGAATCTAATTAAGCCAGACCTGGCAAAGAACATTGTTGAGTAAAGTAACTCGAACTCTCCTTAACAGCGTTTGGACTCTTTGCTGCCTTGCAAGGAAGAAGGGGGGAGGGGGGGAAAAGAACCACAAGAAGTATTTTGTTCAGTGTGAATTTATTTAAAGAATTTTTTTTTTTTCATTTGAGTTGTGTGGTCACAGAGTGTAATTGCTGGGGGGGGCGAGGGGAGGAGAAGGTTGTAGATAAAAGTGTAAATATGTAAGTTAAAGCTAATATATATGGAATGCCAATTGATTCTTTACTTGGAATACGAAAGCTGCATACAGGTATGTGCCACAAGGATGTAAAAATATTTTTATCTTTTGGAACCTGTTCTTTACAATTCTATGTAATCGTGGGTGATCGTGTAGGAGTCAGGCCTGAAGACAGGATTTTGACCCTACACTGTGTGTCTCTTTATCTTGTAGCTCATACAGATAGAACAAATACTATGTATTGTTTTAATTTAAGGATCTAATAATGACTCTCTTTAGAGATGTATTTTTTGTTTTGTTTCTGATTATATACAGAAGCATTCTGCATGTGTCAGAATATTCTGCCAAGATTTGAGGCAGCTGAGTTTTGATTTTTTTTTATTTCTACTTTTTCCCTTCCTAGCATTTTAATCATAAAAAATTATTTCCATGAGTGGAAGACATTTGTTTGAGAGTGACTGTTAAAATCTTTTAAAGTCAAGAGTGGATTTTTTTAAAGGGTTGGGTTTTTTTTTTCCCCTTATCAGGTTTTAGAAGAAATTTTGCTCTCCCAGTACGTGCCAGTACAATACATGTAGGCAGTAGACTTTTAATGCTGTTCGCCTCATTTTGGGGAGGTACTCCTGCAAATCTTAGGGCATCACTTTAGAAAGGCAAGCAGGGTCTGGCTCAGAACTTCAAAAGTTTGAAGTGTTTTACTAAAAAAAAAAAAGGCCATTTTCATTCAAAAAGTTCATTATGTTCTATATAGTATTTCTTTAAGATACGTAATTTCCATAGCGCAAGCAGGATTTATACTTTGCTCAGGAGAATTGAGTAAAGATGCCTGAATATTTGAGTGTTTGAACTCGAGACTTGATTTAGTAATCTAGTACAAGTTTATCATTGTCTTAATGCATACTTACGTAGTCTTCCCTCAAACAGCAATCACGTGAAGCTTTAATAACATTTTGACATACACACTTTTTTCTATGGTTACTGCATGGTAGAAGTTGATTGTTTTAAGAGGATGCTTTCTCCCGTTCCCCACTGTAAGTAAACTTAAGTATCATCTTAAGTGTCATCGCACCCTTCAGAAGGACCATGTGTTGGATAACCACCAAAACCACCTGTCAAACATATCTACAAAACCAGAACTCTCAGCGCTGGGAGTAGGGTAGAGAGTCAAGGTAAAAATCTGAGGGCAATGCGTACATGTGAACATTTTTATGGCATTGCAGAATTCTCAGGGCCCCTTCCCTCCACACAGCTTCGAAATCTAGCGTTTGGAAAATCCAGTTATTACTTCAGGTTCTGTACAGTCATCCAAAAAAACCCCCACCCACAGTTGTTTCTCAAACCAGGAAACATTCTTTCTGGAAGAGACACAATTTTAAACCAAAATAATTTGCTGACTGCAGTTACCTTCTGTGTAGCTGTGAAGAGCCTAGTACAATTACTGTATGTTTTTTGTCTTTGTTTACACTTTAATTCCACAGATTGTCACTGTTCCCTCAGCAGCATCTGTCCCCCTCATCCCAGAGTTTTTTTGGCTTTCACACCTAAATCACAACATCAGCATTGCTTACAGGGATAATCTGTGTATTTATTGTAAGACAGATAAAAGAAAAAATGCAGAAATATGTGCCCTTTTTAATTGATGAATATTTTCAGTATTCCCTTAAGAAAAATAGTTTGGGCTTTTTCTTGCAGTAATGTAAGTTTTTATCATGAAGTAATTAATTCTTTTTTAGATTGACTGGTTTATAAATATTTAAAAGCAAAAGTCATGTATAAACTTTTATAAATTGGTTTTATAACACTGAAGGATTGCCTTTGTAGATTTGTTAGATATGAGCTGTGAGAATGCCAATACATTTGATATTAAAATTATTTCCAGAAGTTGCTGAATGTGACTGTTACCATTCTTTTCCCAGCTGCCACAAATATCCAGTGAGGTAAGCCTAAGATGGGCCATTGTACTGCTTTTAAGGTATACACACAGTATGTGTCTCTTAACCCAAATTTCTATCAAAGTGAGGATTTGTTCTCTGGTTCCTATAAAGGCATGCAGCTAGTTCACAGCTTCTGGTGGCAAGCAAGGCTGCTTTTTGACTCAAAAGCCTTAGAGTTTTCTGTAGCTAGGTGAACAGTCTCGACAGCCTGAATGACTAGCCTGGGAAGTGCCTGGGACCACCATCTGCAACCCACCCCATTCCAGCCATTTGCATTTAACAGGTACGTGGTGAGTGCTAGGAAGTGTCTGTGAAAAAAGTTGCACTCCAGGTACCTTCATGCTTTCCTTTTTATTTGCTAGAACTGCCCAAAGTTAACTTTTGGCATGTATATGGCGCCAGACTGACTCAGAGACTTTTCTGCATTATCTCCTGCATCTCCATTCCCTGTATTAATCCCTGTTTAACTGAAATGGTGGGTGGCATGGTACTTCCAAGCAAACCAATCTTTGTAAGGCTCTGTACCCTATGCTGTGTAATTATGGTTTCAAAGCAATGAATTGTACTCAGTGTTAAATATAGCTATCAATTTCTTTAAAAAAACCTGCTACATTCTGGCTGTCTGGGACCAGAAACTGTCCTTCATGAAGAAATAAATCTGAGATCTGTTTAAGGTACTGTTGGCAAGCGTGACACAAGAAGCGAGGTGAATGAGAAGTAACTTCTAGTAAGTAAATCTTCCAGGAAAAAAAAACCAACCAAAACAACCAACTAACCCTAGTTTTCATCAAGAACTGGAGAAGTGAATCATGAAACTGCAGGTGTGCTTTTTAAAAACTATCTGTGCACTGCTGTGTTTTCCCTCTGGAGCTGCAGGCATAGATTCATTGCAGTCCATCTGTGTCCTTTTGTGGGACTTGCCTCCTGGAATTTGACCCTGAAATGAGCTTGCAGCACTCGGTAAGTACTACGCTTAAAAAACAATAAAAACTCAACAACTACAATAGTAACACTTTTATCTTGATTACGACGGGGAAACAGAATATTGCTTCTGGCAACCCCTCAAAAAAAGACTGGTTTCTTGGTGGAAAAGCAGGAATTGTAGAATGAGATTTGTAAGATCTCAGGATTGAAAATGTTTCCATTGATGGTCAAATAAAACCAAGACCAACAGCAATAATTCTGTCCAACCAAATTGCAGTTGGAAACGCTGTTCAAAGATGAAGTCACAGGCACTGGGATCATCTTTGACTGTTGAACAAGGTAAGAGATACTTATCAATGGTTCAGAAAAGGAGGAATGTTGAGGATAGGTTTATACTAATGGACAGAGCAAGATAATGAAGTGTTAGATTAATTTGGTTGACCTCGCTTCCTGATTTTTCTGTTCCAAGTACTTTACAATACTACGTGACGGAGAGGTGACGGTATGACAAGCTATGGTGGGCTGAATTTGCTCCGCTGGAAGGCTGAACAGCCTCAGACATTGCTTGTTCTTGGGAGACGGTTCGCCAGAGAACTCTTCAGGGGCAAAAGCGAAAAGTCAGTGGTGAAATGCTTGGCAACAGCACCCACAGAAACTGAAAAAGTTAAAAGCTTTTGTCTAACCTAATTGTCTCAGCTAAACTGATGGAGAATTTTGTTGGTGAATCCCATCAAATGCTATGAAGTCAGTTGCTATAGGTCCACTCACAGGAGACAATTTATAATCTTGGTGTTAAGCTGTGTGAGCTTGGGGATAAGGAGTGTCTACCATCATGTGGCTCTTCATTAGAGGCATTTTCATTAAAGCATACCTTTATTTTGCATATTTAATTAGATTAGTGTATTTAGCTTTTTGAATAAATTGCATTTGAAAAACAAATTATTTAGAACAGTATGCGTGCCGTAGCAGAATTTTAGTGACCATTACCTTGTAGAGAACTAAGATTCAGCCAATCACATTTGCTATAGGAAAGCACATGTCCTTTTTTTTTTTTTTTTTTTTTTTTCAGAAATACAAATTGTCAGAAAGCTATCTTTTTAGTTTTAGAGATACGGATGTGACCTTGGCGTGTTACGGCACTAGGATTATACTTTCCTTTTTTCTCTCAGCAAGAATATACTTTTCCTGAGTGCTTTTGAGCAGATACCATTTGGCTACAGGAAATGAAGAGCCATGCATCTTCTGATGCAAGGTATTACTGTAGAGGCTTTAGTCAAATCAAAGGAGGAGTTAATTTTCCAAGGTTATTTGGAAATCTATTTCAAGAGTTGTTTTGCTTGTTTTAAGAAACTTCAAATGCTGGTTGTGCTTTTAGTGACACCTTTTGCTGTCATAAGTGTAGGAGACTTTCAGATGTTGTGTATCTAAGTTTCACTACTGAAATCACTGTTCAATTTGAAATCGATAGCTTGAGCTAATATTAATAAACATTTAAATATTTAAAGTGTTTTGTCACACAGAAGCTGACATAGCCATACCATAGAAAATTTTGACAGATTCAAAGCGGCTAGGTTTTATACTGTTCATGTTCTGAGTATCTTTGAGAACTTCACTGATGAAAAAACCAGCAATTCCATAAATCTGAAAACTTTTAATTTGCTTTCATACTCTTACTGAAACACGTGTATTCTGAGAGATTTCTCTAAAAGTATTAGTTGTCATGCATTCTTGAGGTAAGTTAGCTTTTGGTTTTGTGTTTATAGTATTTCTAATCTTGATTCAGTTGCATTTTTGCAGGGTAATTATAGCAAAACCATTCATGACATTGAAAGCACCAGTCTGCAGAGGATTAAAAAAAAAAAAGGCAGGTCTGTGGTGTTGAATCTCAGATCATAACAAAGGTACCCAAGCTAGCCTCTAAAGTTGCTCTGTCTACCTAGCAATGCCAAATAGGACTTCGAAACAGTTTATGGGCACCAGTGCAGTGTTGTTCCTGTGCCTCATATCATTGGGACTGTTCAAGTTACAGCTGCGGTGTGGCGTGCTGTGCTCAGTGCTGCTGCCAGTATTGTAGTTAGCTGGGCAGAGCCAGCCTGGGTGAGCAGTGCCGATTTGATAGATCCAAAATGTCTGATTCTAAGAAAACTGTTTGCAGGTGTTAGATGAGCTCAGTAGTTTCACTTGAAGTGTAATTTAGTAGTTCTGTGGGGAAAAACCCAAGGAAAATATCTTGCTTTGAAAATAATCAACTGGAATCTGTTAGATCTGTTGGAAGACATCTGTTAGATGTAGGAAGAGCCTAAAAGCAAAGGTGGTTTTACTGGAGTCCTGTGAGTGTCCTGTGTGTAATATCAGGAATTATCAGTTATCTTAATTGCTGGGAGTTCAGCAGAGCAGCGAGAAGAGAGGAGACAGAGCTGTATACCTAAGGAGCTCTGTGCAAATGCTCTGCAGGCTATCATCTGGGAAGCTCTGGGAATCCAGCTTTGAAATATTTATGCAAAACCACTACCAAAAATCGTCACTTCAGACAAATCGACACTTTGCTTAGCTTGATCTGAACGCAGTAACCAGCAAGTCCTGAGTAATGCCATCCAGGAGACGGCACTGATGGGGTATTTCTAGTGGTCTGAATGCAGTCTGCCATTGCAGGGTGGCTTCTGTACACGTTTCTGCGATGAGCTGACCCTGGGCAGGAGGGTAGCAGAGAGTGCTGCCCTTCCTGCAGTTCTTCTTATCTGATCATCTCTTCACGTAGCTGTACTTATTTGTTCCTACTGCTCATGTCAGGTAATACCTGAGAGAGATGAAAGAATCGCAGCTGCCCTGGCTTTATCTCTGGGGGAAGCACTGCTTCTGGGATGTGAGGGGCAGTGGTGTAACAGCACAAGATTTTCTCCTTCAGCGCAGACTCAGGCAGCAGGGCTGTACTTGCTCTGTCACCAGAATAAACAGTCCTGCAGGAAGGTTGCTTTGGTGTTATTTGCATATGCCTTGGTGTTTCAGTGTGTTTTTAGATATATCTATTTCTACAAGCAGCAGGCAAAATGCACTGAGACCTTCCACCAGAGACTAGCATGCTTCCCCTGATGTTTTGTGGTCAGCGTGATCTTTAAAAAGGGCAGAAATTGAAAGGCCAATGAAAAAACATGGTTAATTAAATGTGAAAGGTGCTGTCCTTGTTTGGATTGTCTGTTAATGGTATGACAAGCTCTGGTAAAGAGCTTAGCTGGCCAGATTAAAATTAAAAAATTGTCTTAGTCCATCTGCTAGCTCCAAGGAGTTTACTTCCGTCTCCTTTTCTTGTTTCTTCACTCAAGCGGAATACTGTCTTTGAAAAGAACACTCCCAGGATGTCTTGGTTGACTTTTTTTACCTGATTTTTTTTTTGAAAAATTATTATATGTGACACCAAGGTATTTTCAAGAAGGAAAATGCTCTTGGTTGGTTCAAGGATACGTTAGAGACAACAGCTCTTTTGTTAAAAGGGATTTTCTTTTTTTTTTTTTTAATTGCATACTGGATTTTTGGAAAAAATAATTATGTTTGGCTTCATTTGCAAAGTTTTTCTTTGCCTTCTGTTTTTGGGAATGATTAAAGGCTATCTTCAAATAGTTGCAGGTAATGCAGAAATCTTATTTATATTCCTGTTTTCAAAGTTTACTTATGGTAGTATGTAGAAATAAAGATACTTCTCTGCTTTAATTATAACAAAGGGGGCTAATACAGAGAAATGTTTGGTCAAATCTGTGCCGTGATATCAGTGTAAATACGGAGCATTTGAGTGATTTCCAGGAGGAAAGGACAGTTTTACTGTACACTTGTGTTGTTTGGAGTGTAGAATGTAGCAAGATTTTCCACCTTTGAGAGACACTAAATACTGCTAAGTTTTTTACTTGGTGCTTTTTTCTTTAATAATTTTGTATTAAATCTTAAAAAGTGAGGTTCTGTCTTCTGCTTATGGACACTGAAGATGTGTTAGTTTGGATAAAGGCTGGGCTTTTGCCATGACCTTTTTTGATGTTCTCTTCTCCCTTTGATGTACCATCTGTGGTGGTCTTGTGCACTAGAGCCGACTATTAATGTACCATCAAAATAATCCAGCTCTTCATCTTTCAGGCATTGAAGTCAAAAAGTACTCTTGACTTTGAAGTTGCAGAGTAAGCTCATAATCTGTGGGATGAAAAATGTCATGTACTTATTACTGTTCTTTCTCATAATAAATGATTCATTGTGATTCTTCTTCAAGCATGTTTTCTGGCAAAAAAGTGGGAAGAAGAAGGTGGAATTAATTAATGCTGACTGCTGACTGTAGAGGACAGAGAAATTAGACTGTCAGACTAAAACCAAATAGACACATTCTCCCCTCAGCTGTAAAGTTCTCTCTGGCGTGATATGGAATAACTAACGTAAGAGGATATTTAAAAAAAAACTTAAAGCTGATGAGCCCCCCCTTTTTTTTTCCCTTTTCTTTCTTTTGGTTTTTTTTTTCCCTGCTCCAGTCCAGTAGAGACCTATCTCATGGTGGTGCAAGGTGTACTTGCTAGCTGTCAGTTCAAGCAGCTTTCTTTTTGCAAGGGATATAAGTGTTTCTTGTGGAAAGAAAGTATGGAATAAGGGGAGTTGTTAATTAATTTGTCACCCTGAAAGCTTCTAAATACATGTTTATTCACAAATATAGACCATTGACTTAATCCAAACTGCAGAAGGGAAGTTAAACCCAAAATATTAGCATTCAAAGGGTTAGACCTTTAGGTTGTGTTACCATTTGATGGGCTGCTGTAAAGTGCTTAAGGTTGTTTATAATACTATAGTCATGCAGACAGGTTCTTGTTAACAGAAAGAAGCAGTTATGTTCTTCAGAGACCAGAGCAATGGCATCGAGATATACATGATTGTATCAGTATCTCATCTGAGAAATTTATGTGTGGTTTTAACTTCACAGCAGCTGGTTACTCAGCTACAGAAGGAGAACAGGCTGAAGGTGTTTCACCAGCCCCTCAGCTCAGTGACTGGCAGCTGGCAAACCCTTCTCTGCCTCCCGAGTTGAAAAAGCTTAATGGCATCATGGAGGCTGAACAGTTCAACAAGCGTTTGCTATTACGAAGGAAGCGGTCCATTTTGTTTCCCAGTGGAGTTAAGATCTGTCCTGATGAATCTGTTGAGCAGGCTATTGCCAACCATCTGAAGTATTTCAAGCTCAGAGGTAAGTGATTGTACATCTCATGAGTAATTGGGTAAAGAACACTTATTTATAAAAAAATAATAGATGAGGCTTTTAAACATAATAAATACCAGGCCACAGGAAGTACATTATTAGCCAAGAAACTTAGTTTTCTATGATAATCTTCCTTATGAGAGCTGTTCGGAGCTAAAAAAAATAATCTTCTAGTTATAGTCAAATATCATAAAAAAAAAATCTCAGTTTCTGAAACCAAAGTTAGTGTTTAATAATTACTAACCCTATCTCGTAGAACAATTTGGGCGCTAAGAAAAATAAGTGTTACATACAGGTTAGCTAAATGACAAAGCTTGTTTGTATTTAGTGTTCTTCAAGTACTAGTAGAATTCACTGAGGGGTCTTTCCGAAAAGAGTCAAGGCTGAGACATTGATGTCTCAACCCTGTGACTTTTGACTACGGCTGGTTGTGCAAAGCGTAGTGTGTTCTGCCTGGAAAGCCAGTCTCTGCATGTCAGGCTGTAACATAATGGAGATGAAGGCTTTCTTTTCTGATGTGGAAGTTGGTGTGACAGAGTACTCCCTGGAAAGCTGAAATATCCCCAGTAACAGCTTCTTTCATGTGATGAAATACTACAGCAATATGATGTATTTTAAACCCTTCTGGCTGACAACATTGGGATGGGGCATTGAGGTCGTGTAGCACTAGTATTCGTGTGCATCTGTATTGTAGCATTCAAACAATTTGTATTGTCTTAATGTGATTGCACATAAATGGTGAAATGGGAAAGAGCTACTGTCACTTAAAGGAGAAGGAAAGGTCATCATAGACTCATGTTTAATGAGACTCTTGACTGCTTACAGAAGAAACTCCCACTGGTAACTCGATTTATTCACTTACAGCAGTGAAAAACAATCAAAGCTGGGAGTAAAAACCTGAGTGTCTGCATAAAAGTAAACATAAAGAGTGTATATGGAGAAGAAAGAGGAATTGTGTGGGATCAGAGCCTCATTCAAATATGAATTGTACCTAGCTTGGAAGGGATGTCAACGCTGATGGTCACGCAGACAGTCTGACAGGCTTTGGCAGCTTCCTGTTTATGTCTACCCAGTGACGCTCAACTGTTCCTTGTGTTGCTCAAAATGAATCCACATGATGTGCTTTAAATGCAGCCATCCCTCAGTTATCTGTGATAGGGGGGTACGTAAGGGCAATACCAAGTAAGCAGAAGTGTGAGTGCTAATAGAGAAGGAAAATCTGTAACTTAGGTTGTAAAAGCTTATTTAGAACTTAATGATCCTAGGTTGAACCAAAAATCCACCTAGGCCATCTGCTGCCCTACTGGACTTACGGCTTCCACAATCTGCAAGGATTTCTTGAGCAGAGATGCCATGACCACCCTTAGCACTTCTAACTTAAAACTTTGAAAAAGATCTCTGCAAGTAGCAGAGGTGACTTTCTTTTGCAGCAAGCGGAGCAAGCTCAGTTCAAGCATTGTCATCTTAGTTCTGTTAGGATTGCACAGCACCATGAGATGATGTGATACCTACTTAATCACATCCTGAGTAAATGCTCCTGAGCTGAGAGTGGGTCATGTTGTGTATTGGGGTTGTGTGGCAAGGGTTTGGTAGCGGGGGGCTTCCAAGCTGCTAGAAGCTTCCCCCATGTCTGATGGAGCCCATGCCAGCTGGCGCCAAGACAGACCCAACACTCGCCTTTAAATATTTGAGAAAGGGAAAAACCCTGTGCAACAGCAACTGCAGCCAGGGAGCGGAGTGAGGCCGTGTGAGAGCCCCAGCCCCGCGGGCACCAGGCAGGGCGGGGGGGGGGGGACCAGAGCAGCTCCAGGTGCGGAGCAGAGACCCCCCGGCAGCCCATGGGAGCCCCTGGCCAGGCAGGCTGTGCCCCCAGCCCGGGAGGCCCCCAGGGGAGCAGATATCCCCCTCGCAGCCCTCCCTGCCCTTATCTCCATCCCCAGCCTTTTGTTACCTTCTCTCTCCCCATCCCACTGAGCAGGGTGGTGATGGAGCAGCTTGCGTGGGCACCTGCCGTCCAGCCAGGGTCAACCCACCACACGTTCTTAACTTTCATTCTCAGTAAAGCTGTTCCTTGAGTGTTACTGAATTATATACCTGCTTTTTCTTGAAACCATGTCTTTACTGGCTAGATGAGTCACTACGGTGTTAGAATAGTGAGATGGACTTTTTTGTCTCGGAACTGTGAAAAAAATAGTCCTAGGAAAGAGTATGGTTGCTGATGAACACTCAGAGACCAGCTGTTATCAGTGCCTAGAAAAATAACTGACCCCACAAGGGAATAAATGTGAAGGTACACAGAATCTGCTGATTTTTCAATCTCGGTCTGCGTTTTTAGAATCTTCTTTTTATTTTGTATCTGTTGAAGTAAGGAGTGACTTTACTATCCCATACTTGATCTTTTGATTTCAATACAATCTATTCTTTCCTTAGTTTTACTTTACTATCAGCAAGAAACAGTGGCACTACCATGGAAAGAAAACTTGATTGCTGTTTTAATATAAGAGCTTGTTAGAAAAACAAAGTTTGCATGTGCTGATTATCCAGATTGATTGTTCTATCTATATCTACCATAGAAGGAAACAGGTGGGTATATAATTATCTATCTGTAGCTCCTAGCTTTATTTACTTTTGCTAGCTTGCTAAAGCCGCTGTTAGTCAGTTAGTCACAGACAAACATTTCCTGTCATAGGCTTTAAATGCTTACGTCATATAGCTGTAGGCTTAAAAGTGTATAGTTTTGGTTTTTTTTAGACTACATCTGGATATTTTTAGCCTTAAAAACATACAAGATAGATATGATAAATACGTAATAAAACATAAAAAATCAAAGGGCAGCAAAATACAGGAATCTGGGGAGAAAATAATTCTTTTCTAAAACAGCAGTAGCACCCTTCAGCATATGAAAGTCTAAGTAATGGTATGATTGTTCACTGGTAGTCATTATTGTTGTCACAGTCAGAAGCACCAGCCAAGAATATAGGGGTGTTCTTGTACTTGTTTCTCTACACTTGCAGCTTAGAAGACTGATTTCTGAAGTGCTGATTTATTCCTCCAGTCAATCTCATTGCAGAACAGAGTTTTGCATTAGCAGAAGATACTATTTTCAGTCTCTTTTGAGATGAATCTGGGGTTATGATTGTCTCTGTACTCCCCAGTATGATACAGCCTCTGCATCTCTCGTAGCTGTATATGGAGGCTGCTGCTGTTGGCTGGCTTGGTATTTAGTTTGTTAGAATATAGAGATGGAAATCAGTCATAGATGCTCACAGAGTGGTACTGTGGGTTTTGGGTCTTAGTGTTTTGAACACATGTCTTTTTAAATGTTAGTAATGTTATAGTTGCTGCTGGAACAGTCGTGTGAATGTAGTGGTGGTTCATAGCTGGACTGTTGTAATGAGGACAGTGCATCCAATGGGCAGCTGGAGATTCCACAAAACATATTTTGTAGAAATCTAGCAGTGGGATTTCAGACAGTGAGTGTGCTGTTGTTTATGGTAATGTTGATTATGAATAATATTCTTTACTGCTGACAGGGAGCTGGTAGCCCAAGTCTCTGTTAAATAAAAATTATTATATGAAGAACAGCCACACCCACTCAGGCCAAAATGTGTTGTGACCAGTCACCTTATGTAGACAATTCAGTGAATCTCTGTTTCCTTTCGTGTAAATTGCTGGTAGGTGGCTGAGGACTGTAGTAGCCTTGAAAGATGAATTAGCCAGTAAAACAGAAACAAGGTAAGGATTGCAAGGTAGCATGGCTTGCACCGTTTCTGTGTGCTATGCCTGTTAATTAGGTAAAACAAAGGCTGCTGGATTTTGACACCATGGCTCAGGGTTAATACTGCTCCTCTTTGCAACCTCTGAGGTGTAAATACTATGGTGGCTACCTTTCCTAAATTGTTTGCATTTTTTCCTCCTGTGATCTACTGTCTTAAAAAATTAAGTGTATGCTCGTAAATACATCTTCTTTTCACACGAGTAGATCAGATAGTCTCTCTGCCAGAACTTTTTGTCAGCCAGAGCTTCAGATAAAGCTGAAAATCTAAATATTAGTGCTCAAAGATACTGACCAAAGAAGGAAGTAGACCGTATTTTAATTAATATGTCATAGCTGATGAGAGACAAGGACATTTTGGAACTTTAGAAAGAATAAAAGTTACTTCTCAGGAATGAAGTTTTGTGCATGATTGTAATACCTAGAACTGGTAATTTTGGGTGTACAGCACTGAGAGATCTCATTTCCCCCTTTCTTAGATACTTCAGATCTATTTACTGAAGTGTTAGAAATAATGATGTTATATTCTGTACATGAACAGAGTTAAGAGTGACGTTTCAATTTGATACTGAAATCATAAATATTATGAATTATTCAAATCTTGCTGAATAATGATGAAACAAACAGTCAAAAGTCATAAAAAAAATACCTGGCTAAACAAGCATACAATAAATAAAGTGTCCAGCTGAGTGAGCCTTTCCTTCTTGTTTCTCCCTCATCCCTGGCACACGTTAAGCATAACTTGTACTCAGCCAATACATTTCTGAGCTGTATTTGTAGAAGGTCAAGTTCTGTCTTCCTCTGTGTTTCGATTTTTAGATGTCAGCATATGCTTCTAAAAAGCTTGACTTTTCCCATAAATGACACTCCTCTCTAGTTACTGAAATACTACAGGTGGGAAAAGTTTAGTATGTTAGTGTTCAAAGAAAAGAAACAGTGTCATGTGGATTAGCTAATTCACATTCAACTATTTTAATTTAAAATCCTGGTTTGGTGTGTGTATTGTTTGGCCTATAACATAGCAAATTTTAAATGCAGCAGTGTTTCACCAACAGGTGAAATGTGTGTGTATATTAGTTTGTTTAGTGAGTGCTAATGAAGTCTTTGCAGGAAAGATCTCTCAGGAGGCGTCTGTGAGTCTCCCTGTCACTGTGGTCCTTGTCAAAACCCACTGTGATTAAGCCATTCAGTTGTGCAGAAATTAAGAGAAGAGTTCGCCTTATATTGCCTCATAATAGAATATTTCAGCCTGATGCAGTGCTCCTAGCCACTGTGCACAATTCAACTCTTAAGAAGCACTGATGGGATTTAACTGGGATTAAACCCCAGCACTGCCCACTTACACAAATGGCCAGAAAGCCATCCTACCCCCTACTAGGTGCCCAGTGCTGTCATGTGGTGCCCCTTCTGTTAACCTCAGAAATCCCTGAGCACAGACTGAGTGTAATAGGCTAATTGTCTCTCATTTGAGAGATAAACGCATCCTGAATGGTAAAGCTGGAGCTACAGAGATGTTGTATCCTGCCCAGGTGCATGAGAAGTAGCTATACAGGAGAATATCAGAGGAGACAGACATACCATCTCATCTGAGAGAGATGAGAGATCTTCGCTGGAGGTTTTGAAAATAGTGATGACGTTTTCAGGAAAGGAAGCTTCCAATATATTTTTTTTTCCCCACACACTTTCCTGCAGATTTATAGGACTGAAAAAAGCTTGTGCCTACCTGTGTGGAATTTCTTCGGCTGAAACAATTTGTCTGAGGCTTTTCAGGATATTCTTTATTATTTGTATGTATTACTTGAGTGTAAACACTGCATTTGAAGCATATAAGCTCCTAAGGGCTTTTCGGATTCCAGAGTAGATATGCTGTGATTCACATAGTCTTACTATGTGTCCAGCTTTCTGAGGCAGCCTTTAAAAGCTGTTACAGCCTTTAAAAGTCAAGACCTTGCTACTTCAAGTGCCTGTGACACTTTGCTCAAGTGGAAGTTTGCACAAGGGCATAGGCCAAACATGCTGATCTTTCAATTTTTCCTGCCTGGTCTCTCGCCTGGAAGGTGATTATCTCAGTGATAAGCTAATTGACTTCTAATTTCTGAGGCATTTCAGGATGGAGTATATGCATGCAAAAGGTACTTTGGAGAAAAACTGCAGAACGAGCAGTCTGGTTTGCATTGGTTTGAATTTTGGATTATTGCATTTGCTGGTTACATGTCTCCTGTATACTCGCTGCCTTTCCTGTAGACAGCTGTAACAATCGCATCTCTGTAGCAGGGAGCCCCTCCTCTCTGTCTCATAGCCCTTTGTTTTTTTAACATTTGAATTCTTCAGAGGAAAATGGCAAAGTCGGTGAGAGATCAGTTAACACTAAAATACAAGTTAGTTATTACCGCCCGCAGCCATGGAATGAAGACAGTCGTTTCCTAGAGGAGCTTACCTTCCTGCTCACATGTAGCTTCAAGGCTCTTAGCTCACTGCCTTAAAAGATTGATCTCGATTTTATGATGCTTTTAATCAGTATTGTTTGCCAGGGATTAGAGGCGTCATCGCAAATCCTGTCTCCTCCAGGGCCTGGTGCTGCTAATGCTGTCCTGTATATCTGTGCCTGTGGCTATCCCTGTAGCAGGCTAGTGAAAGTTTGGCACGACATCTAGCCATGAAGACAGGCTCTTCTCACATGCCCGAGGACTGATCGTGTGGGTGGCATGTGGCAGCACTGTTGGGTCTGCTCAGTTCTTCCTCATCCTGGCAGGGCTGGCTGCATGGCTGGCTGGTGTTTAAGGGTTTTGCAGCTAGTCTTAGAAACCTGTTTCCTGGAAAGATCATAGCACAAAGCCTGTACAGCAGATTTTACTTAATAGTTTTGGAATATGTTAACGCAGCATATTGTATTAAGCAAGCAGCTTCAGTCGTAACTCTGGACTGTTGTGCTCCTCTCAACTCATTGTGAGCTCTGATGCTGCAATTTTTCCCCATTCCCTATCTGCTTTTAAACATTGTATATTTAAAAATCAAAGTTGCGTTTGTAGTCAAAAACATTACTGGTAAACCTGTTTGGTCCCGTGTCCTGTGTCTTCCCCCCCCCCAGCTCTCATATTTTCTATTTTTGTTTCAAGGAGTTGCTATTTTAAATATTGGTCAATAGTTGCTTCGTTTATTGTCAGTATATGTAGATGGTATATGTGGCAAAAATACTGGCAAGTTGCTGAAAGGTCAGAAAGGAAAGATAGTGAGTTATTTTTATCCAGTAAAAAATAGTTATTTATTAAGTTTCCAGTCAAGCCCTGTTTAACTTTGTTTACATTTTTATGTCTCCAAGTTTTGTCTGCAGAGTCTCAGAATGCTTATAATCTAGTTACGAAAATCAGGGTTTTCTTATATGGAAGTTGTTAAGAATTTGTTGGTAAGAAACTTTGAAAAGCCTCCCTTGCCAGCAGACAGCCTGCCAGAGAGAAGGCTCCACCTTTTTTACAGTTAATCACATTTATTAGGCAACTTGAATGCACTGTGAGGGTGGTGTCTCATTTCCCTGGGTGGCCACATCGAGGAAGCTGTGATAAGAACTGTCACCCTCTTTGATACACCTGAAGGAGAGAGGGGAGATAGAATCATGCCTGTCTCTTTACATGAATGTGATTCAAACCACACTGAAGAAAACTGCACTGTTCTTTTTCTGTGCTTGGAGTGGCAACTCTCATCTCACTATAAAACATTGAAAAAGTGTATGAGAAAGAAAGAGCGAAACAAAATTGTTCCTTTTCTTAGCCAGGCTATGTCAACACCATGTACATAAGCGTGTCTGGGGATGGCTGTTGGGTGGAGCCCTTACAACCTGGATTTGTTATCCTGCAAAGCAATCTCCTGCTTTACAAACTGGACAGTTGAAATAAACAGGACAAGGACAAGATGGGCTGTGTGCCAACAGGGTTGTGAGGTGACTGTGTGTGGCAAACAGCTCACCGTGGCTGTGGACACAGTTCCCTGGGCAAGGCTAGCAGAAGTGTTTAAATGGCAGTTGTGATAGCTCTTTGCCTGGAGTCTTTAAATCCTCCCTGCATGTCAGAGCTAACAAGCTCCCAGACTGTTCAGAGGGAAGGCATGGGCCAGCGTTTTCCTTCTGAATACAGAAGCAATTTGCACCATGTTGTCCAACTTATTCCTGCTCACCACAGTGGAAACGGCTAGATAGGACACAGGCTAGAGGGGATGGAACGCGACTCCTTATCCGCATCCTCCTTTTCTCCTTCCACAGAACATATGACCCTGTTCTGACAGCTTAGGTCTGATTAATGGGCTTGGAGCCAACAGGTGGCACAAAGCCTTTGGGACTGGAATTCAGTGGGGTGTCTAATTCCAGATGAAAGGACACACAACAGATCCTTAAATCTGTGGGAGCTGACTGGGGTAACTGTTTGTATGGCAGCAGCTTGTATTCAGACAAGACACTGTCTCATCACATTTATTTTGAAAAGGAGATTAAGCTTATTGAAGAGCATTAAGGAAAACTGCCTTCAATTATTACTGCCAATATTTACTTGCAACTGGAAAGCCAGTCCTTGGCCTGTTACCATTTGAATACTGTAGGATTAGACAGTGCCACTGCAATGTATTTGCAAGCTCTTGCCATAGCTTTGACTCTTACTGGTAGCCTGCTGAAGGCTTACCCCAGCCACAGGGAATCTCATTGCAGGACTGTTGCTGTACAAAGCTGGAGTGAAAGATCCCTCAGCCAGCATGCAGGATACACACGCTGCCAAAAGAAATGAGAGCAATATTCCTTAGTGTAGGCTTCTGGATTTGTAACTAGACTTTGGTCTTTTTCTGGATGCCCAGCTCTTACGAGTGGGATGGTAGAGAGGATACTACAGATGTCATTCTGCTTCAGAAAGCTTATTAGTACTCCAGCAGGATCCAGAAATCCCAGAGCAGGATTATGGCTTCATTGCCTGAGGTCTGTGCAGAGGTCATACAGAAACATAGTGACTACCTCAGAGCTGGCTTCCTCGGCTGCCGTGGGAGCAAGTGTAACTTGAGGGGCAGCGTCAGGGGATGCATGGATGCTTGTAAATTTGGCTGGTTATTTCTGATCAATAAAGATGTGTAAGCAAAACTGACTGGAAGCATCTCCAATACTCCTTACCTCATTACTGTGTCTTACAGATTAAGTTAACTACCTGGAAGCTAGAGGGCTGCTAGAGAAGTAATATACTACTGACAGTTAATAATTCAGAGTCTGAGGGTGGTATTCGTCTCTAGTCACACATACTGAATGAGCTGCAAGGCTAACCTCCATGCAGGAAAGTTGCCCGGAGTGTGGCATGCAGTGCCTTTGTTTCTGTAGAGTTCCACAATGGAGAAACAGTCCCAGCTGCTCTGACAAACTGCAATTCAGGGTGAAGAAAAGAGCTTTTTCTGCATGGTGCCATGCAGCATGCCAGAATCCACTAAGCTTTAAGTGTGTTTAATGGATGTGAAACAGCTCCTTAAGGTTTTATTTATGAAATAAATTAAAATTAGAATTCCTTATTTATGAAACCTTTGACATGAAGAGAAATGTTCATCTCTTGAATGAATGAAAGTATCTTTCCGTATGTGATCTGTCTTATATTTTACACAAGTACACTTAATCAATTTTGGAATTCGGCATAAAGAGTATCAAGAACAAATGGTAGGAAGGTACTGGGTCTGGCAGTCTGGAGCTTATTTTTAAGCTGATTGAAGAAAATTACTTTCCAAAGATAGATTCATGGTTAGTCTCCTGTAGGGTCTTGCTTATGATGTCAGGACTTTCCCTGAATGCGAAGCATTCCTCTCCTGAACTATGTGTATATAGAAGTAATGAAATCCGATTAAGGCCAAAAAGCAGGTTTGTCTGCTACTACTGCAGGCTGGCATATTTGCTGCAAGTGATTTTTAGAGTTGTTCTCCTTGTAACGTTATTCTCTTCCAGGACACAAGGAAAATCCTATAAATCTTCCAGTCTTCCAGTTACCCTGGGTCACGGAGAGGTCCTTGAGCATTAGGTGACCAGTTGCTCTGATTGGCAAAGAGCATGTGCAGGATTGGGAGATTAAAGCAGCTGGTGTAGTACAAAATAATTTAACCCGTAATTCGCAGACTGCCTGTTCACTCAGCAATGTCCAGCTCTTTCTCAGTGCATACATACAGTAGGGTTAGATCAACTTACTACTTAGCATATTATGTTGTTGTGTCATCATCCTGCCTTGTTTTTCTAATTATTAATGCAATTATAATTTCTGAAAGTGATTTTAAATTCCATGTATGGGTGAGTCTGAAGGAATTGTTAACCGATTAAGCCTCTAAACCGCTGATCAGTGCCACTATAATTCTTAAAAATTAAGTTCTAGCTCTAGTTTCTGTGTGGACGTTTGCCATGCTATTTTGGTTTTCTAAATTTTCTAAAAATTTGACCCACTGATCAAGGACAGTTTCACTCATTGAAAATACTGTTGTTCTTGGGGTTGTTAGAAGACAAGTGCGCTTGCTCTTGCACTTTTTTTTCCCTTTTAATGAAGTAATTACTTCAGTAAAAAAAAAAAAATTTGGACAATACTATCCTGGCCGCCCGTGCCACAGAAGCACTCCTGTTGTACTAACACGAGACCTTTCTTGTGCCTTCAGTATGTCAGGAAACAGTCTGGGAGGTCTTCAAGACATTCTGGGATAGACTGCCAGAGCGTGAAGAGTATCACACCTGGATGAGCCTGTGTGAGGAAGGCATGATGAGTATCTTTGAAATGGGCACAAACTTCAGTCAGTCTGAGGAGCACCGAAGTCTGATTGTGAAGGTGGGTGCAGCACCTGATTGGTGTTTTCTTGGAAGCAAGGTCATAATGTCCCACTGCAATGTGCAACTTAGCATATTGCAGGTTGTAATCTGTGGAGCCCTTAAAACGCACAGACATGAGTATCCCAGCTCTTGGATCCGTAGTTCTGAGATGAGTTCCAAAAACAAAGTTATAGCTGATCTGATTGAAGGAAAAACCATGATGGTGAAGAGACCATTATCTTCAGTTAGGTATGTTCTAGACAAGTAAATGATGTCTAGATCCCTTGTCTGAAAAGGCAGCGTGACATGAGGCAGGCTGTGGTGCAGCACTCCCTGCGGTATGTAGCAGCCTTCCTGCTCTGACCTGCACACGCAGGTGCCTTCAGCCCAAACAGCACTGCAGAGCTGGAAGTTCTGAGCAGTGTCTCTGATGTTACCAAGATTATGGCAAAATTACCTGTTTGGTATTTTGTGTGGCTGTAGGTTTGCAATGTCTGTGCACTGCAGTCTGACTGAAAAGAGTGTGGCTATAAAAAGCTTTGGTGTCCTATGAAGGCAATTGGTAATATTGTCACCATGGGGGAGTTGCAGAGGTTAAAATCAGTATATGGCTATAAAAGAACTAAATAAAAAATTGCTGAATGCCTTGGTAAATTTTCTGCTATTTCAGTTGAAGCGAGATTATTATAGCTTAAAGCAAATAAAGGGAACATTAAGCTAAACTAAAGCAGCCTATATCAAATGAAATGATGAAGATGTCTTTTCAGGTGTTTGTGAATTATAAAATTAAGCGCTTAACTTTGTACACATCCAAGATACAGTAAATATCCTAATTTCTCTGGTTGAAAGGCTATCTTAAAATGTATGGTGGCTTATGGGTCGTCAAGATTACAATGTCTTCTATTTTTGCAAGCTAATGGGTGAGTAGTTTTATGAAACTTAGAAGTCTTAAATGTTTGATCTCGTAGAATCAGTGATGCTCTGCTAGTATGGATGTGCTGATGTTTTTCCTTTCTGCTTTTTTATGGACTCCTATGCTAGGAATGTGCACTAGGGAATGTGAATATAAAACCCATTGT